>NW_027206357.1:5177500-6377500 GCF_024711535.1 Dipodomys merriami
TTCCTGTAGCCCACAGTAGCTGCTGGCCCTGCGTGGCCCTCCCCTAGGAGACCTGTGTGAACTCGAGTGGACACCTGTCCTTCTATCCCAGGCCAGAAGTTTGGTGAGGCAAGTGTGTCCACAGCTACACTCTTCCAGAAAGACACTCTGCTCCCAGTGTATATTTGGAGCTAATTCAAGGGTTGGGAATGTGTCTGCCAAACATAATTAGGGAAGGAGATAGGGGAAAGGGTAGGGCAGGGGCTGTGAAGCTATGAGGTTTGGGGGCTGGTGTACAGTGTGACATGGCAGATGTTTCACCATGACCGAGGATGAGAGGGGAACCTTACCTAGGGCATTTATGGTCTCTGTGGGCATCCAGGCCCAGGGCTCTGCGACCCCACTGGTGGCATGGATTCTCTCCCGGGGCAGTGCACCAGTAGTCAACCCTCCCTGGAGTCTGGCAGACTCCTATCTGTGTACTGTCTGGGACGTTTCAAGCTGGACAGTGGTAGGCAAGTCCATTCCCCCTGCTGGAGCCCGCTTGGTATCAGGACATGGCAGTTAGATAGGGATCGATGAATGCCAGTTTCTGTAACCTGTTGTAGGCTGTCTGAAAGCAAAAGGGGACCACTGATTTTGGAACCCTTTAAGTTTGATTGGGACAATTTAAATGCTACATTTTCCATGTTTTTTTTTTTAAATTCAAGCTGGCAATTTCCACTAATGCCTTGGATGGACATTTTAAGCTGCCAAACAATGACGTTCAAAGCGTCACAGGCAGAGTTCCCAAGCCAGATTATTTCTTTCTTTGAACCTTGTGCCTTGACTAAACCTTTCTCTGGTAGCTACTGAATCTCTTCCAGTTCTCTCTAGGGTGACCACCTCAGTCGGGGATGCCCTGGGGAGCAGAGATTGTGACCTTGCCATCTCCAGCCTGCCAGCTATGAGCAGAGACAATTACCAGCAACTGCACTGGATTCTGGGAGATTCAGAGACCCCAGGCTGCCTCAAAGATCCTTTGTCTGCAACATGAAACTTGGGGGCGGGATGTTGTAGATGATCCTGGCTGGTCCAGGGGGAGGAGAGGAGGCCTCTTGAGCCAGTCGTTCAGCTCATGGCAAACTCGTTCATACCTGAATGGGGAATTGAGTGCCACAGTGCTGGTCAGCTGCTGGACAGAGATCTTTGAGAAGATAGGCATCCTAGAGACCCTGGAATCCAGTGAGTACCTCATAGCTCACATCCTAGGAGTCAAAACAGTTAAGTGTGGTGCCACCAAGAGGGCGTGAAGAGGGAGGAGAGAGAACTGTGGGAGAGCTGCATCAGGTTTCTTCAGAGGAATAATTACAGGGGATACTTACCTGAATCAGATGGGACATTTCTGTAGTATTGTCATAGACAGATGGTCATTTATTTATCCAACAAACCTATACAGTGTGCACCATTTTCTGGGAGGTCTTAGACAATGAAAAGTTCCAGGACTCAAACCTTGGTTTGAGCTGCATGGTGGTGCTTCAGGCCTGTCATCCTAGTTACTTAGGAAGCTGAGATCCAAGGATGGAGGCTTTTGGCCCAGGTAGGAAAGCCTGGAAGACTCTTGTCTTCAATAAACTACCAAAAACAAAACAACAGGAGTGGATGTATGGCTCAAGTCATAGACTGCTAGCCTTGAGTAAAAAGGCTCAGGGATAGCACGTAGGCTCCGAGTTCAAGGCCCATGACTGACACAAAGAAAGGAAAGACAGACAGAGAGAGAGAGAGAGAGAGAGAGAGAGAGAGAGAGAGAGAGAGAGAGAGAGAGAGAGAGAGAGAGAGAGAGAGAGAGAGAGAGAGAGAAACAGAGATAGACAGAGACAGAGACAGAGAGAGACACAGAGAGAAAGAGAGAGGAGGGAAGGACAGAGGGACAAGAAGAAGAAAGGAAGGAAGAAGAGAGAACATGCAAGACATGGTTTGGAGTCCCTGGATCAAGGGAGCCAACCATTCACAATCTCTGTGGGGACAGTTTCAGAGATTAAAGCCAGTATGTTGGATCAAGCCACTGACCCCTCAGCAAGTGCATGATATCCAGGAGCTGTGTGCTCAACCGAGTGCAGAGGAAAGCAGCCTCAGTAGACCCTAGGGATCAGGGTGGGTTACCAGGTTTCAATCATCCCTGGCCCCAACGAGTTTATTTTCTGGTCAGATAAGAAGAAAATGTCCAAGGGCTATGGAGGTATTGGGGTGAGGAACTATGAAGGGTGGGGGCAAGTGATAATTAGGAAGATGAAGAGGGAGGATGATCCCAGGTCAGGTGTGTCAGGATATGACCAATAACTCAATGTTCTGGGGTATTAGTCTTGACCTGGCTATGCCCCTCCCCACTTGTGTACGTTCACTTCTTAACCCAGTTTTGGCCACAAACTGGCCACATGTGGCAGTACTGTGGAAGTGGCAGAAGTGGAGGTGAGATCTAGGATGACCAAAATCTGGATTTATGGCCTGCGGGGCTGGCAAAGGGTGTCTTTAAAAATCTTTGAGCTGTAACTCAGGGCCTAGGCACTGTCCCTGAGTTTCCTTTGCTCAAAGCTAGCATTCTACCACTTGAACCAGAGCTCAAATTTCATCTTTTTTAGTAGTTTAGTGGACATAAGAGTCTCATGGACATTCCTGCCTGGGCTGGCTTCAAGCTGCCATCCTAAGAGCTCAGCCTCTTGAGTAGCTAGGATTGCTGGCACCTGCTAATGATGTTAGTGTGTGTGTGTGTGTGTGTGTGTGTGTGTGTGTGTGTGTGTGTGTGTGTGTGTTTACCAGGACAAGAACTCAGAGCCTAGATGTTATCCTTTAGCTTGTTTACACTAGGTTCGTGCTGTACACTTGAACTACAGTAGCTCAACTTCCCAGCATTTTGGTGATTCATTGGAGATAAGATTCTGCCCAGGCTAGCTTTGAATCTTGATTGATCCTCAGATCTCAGCCTTGAGTAGCTAGGATGACAAACTTGAGCCACCTTCGCCCAGCTGATAATGGCCTTTCTCCACAGTGGACTTGGAGCTTCTGAAATATTCTTTATTTTTTCTGTGCCTGTACTGGGGCTTGAACTCAGGGTCTGGGCTCTGGTCTCTTAACATTTTCCCTCAAGGCTGGTACTCTACCACTTGAGCCACAGCTCCATTTCTGGCTTTTGGTGGTTCATTGGCAAGAAGAGTCTCACTAACTTTCTTCCCCTGAGCTGGCTTTGACCCACGATCTCTGATTTCAGTCTCTTGAGTAGCTAGGATTTACAGAGGTTGAGAAACTGGTGGCATTGGGTAGAAGCTTTTCTTAAGCAAGGGTTCTTCCCTGCGTTTGCCCTGACTCCTCCATGCAAAGGAGGCCTTAGGGTCAGGAGCTGTGAAAAATAGGCTTTCAGCCACAGGAAATGCCTGGGGTCCATGGTGAAAAGTCAAGCTAATCTTCCTCTGGGCCCCATTCTGGACCCTACCCTCTGCCCTACCTGTGACTCAAGTACAAACCTTGACCCAGCCTAGAGTGTTCAGCCAGACTTGTCTGAAGACACAGAACCTTCATTCCCCAGACACCACCTGCTCTACACCACACCTCAGGACCTTTGCCCATGCTGTGTACCTTCTGCCTGAGGCACTCTGTCTTGTTCCACATCTTAGAACTCCTGTGGAATTTTGGCACTAGTTAAATCACCTCCTGGAGCAAGTCCTTCCTTCCATTCTCCCTCTTTTTTAAAAAAAAATATTGAGTTCCTAGAGATGGAACTTGTTAGGCTGACTGGCAAATGCTCTATATTGGTGTGTGTGTGTGTGTGTGTGTGTGTGTGTGTGTGTGTGTGTGTGTCTGTGTGTCTGTGTGTGTCTGTGTGTGTCTGTGTCTGTGTGTGTGTGTGTTTGTGTGCCAGTCCTGGGGTTGAAATCCATGGCCTGGATGCCATTCCTGAGTTTTTATGCTCAAGGTTAGCACTCTACTACTTGGAACACAGCTCTACTTCTGGGGGGTGTTTAATTGGAGAAAAGATTCTCATATAGACTTTCCTGCCTGCACTGTCTTGCAATTATGATCCTCAGATTTCAGCCTCCAGAGTAGCTAAGAGTATAGGGGTGAGCCACCAGCACCTGCCATCTCCCTCTTACCTATAACCTCGGCCCTCCTCTGAGTCCCAGAAGTGTATGTCTCACTAAGCTCACATTTTTTTTTTTGTAATCTTGGGCTTGAACTAAGGGTCTGGGCATGTTCCTGAGTTGCTTTTCCTCAAGGCTACATTCTATCACTTAATCCACAGTGCCACTTTTGGCTTTTTCTGTTTATGTAGTACTGAGGAATCGAACCTCGGGCTTCATGCTCTCTAGGTAAGCACTCTACCACTAAGCCACATTCGCAGCCCAAGGCTCACTTCTAACAGGATCTAGGAGGGTGGGATTTCAGCACAGAAATCGCTGGCCATTTTATATCTTTGCCAGGATTTGGTACCAGCCTGAGACTCAGCAATGAGGAATGATGAATGAGTTATAGCCAGCAGGCCCCAGAGATCTAGGCTCACATCCTACAGAGGGATAGGAAATATGGAGCCAGAACCTTCCACAACTACTACAGCCTAGAAACTGTGGTCTCCCTGGAGGTAGTGGCTGGCTGCTAGATTTCCCAATGAGATACCTGAGCCAGAATATAATGCACCCTTTGCATACACCAGCCCAGGCAAGCCTTCGGGGTTTCACTTATTAAATGGCAGAGAAGGATGTTTTTTTTCAAGCTACTAGCTCATACTTATTACTCTCTGAGGGCTTTTCCCAGCTTGCCAAGGTTGGGGGTCTGGGCATGGGCAACCTGATGAAAGCCAATCATCCATACATCATCCATCTATACACAGAGACATGGAGTTACTGAATTCTTTTATTTCTTTGGCAGGTCCGAGGTTGAAATATGAGACTAGGCCCTATCCCTGATCTCCTTTTGCTCAAGGGTAGAGCTCTGCCCTTGAGGCACAGGCCCAACTCATGGGCATATTTTCCTGTGATCTCTTAGAAATAAGAGTGTCTAGGACTTTCCTGCCCTGGGTGAATTCAAATTGGCATTCTCTACACCTCAGCCTCCTAAGGAGCTTGCATTAAATACAGGAGCCACTGACACCTGGCTTTCTTTTCTTCTTGTTGTTCTTTTTAAAATCATGACAATCTGAAATCTTCACAGCGTTATTCCAATTGTTTACATTTGAAATAAATCATCTAGGCCTGGAGTTAGAATGCCAGGACTGCCACTCACAAATGGAGGGAGATCCTGACAAACTCATTCCTATTTATGTGAATGCAAATGGAATGTTATCAAAGTAATCAAAGTAATAATTAAATTTGCAGTTCATTCATGATTCTATTTTAGAATGCACAGAAATATTATTGAATTTAAATCTTCCATTCTAGCACCATGGTGTGATTCCTTTAATGGAAGGATATTGACTATTTTTTAATTAATGCTTTTATAAGTATTCAGCCATTATATTTCATTAAATGGAGACATAACTTAAACTAATAATTGGTAACTATGTATATATATATATATATGTATATATATAATTTAATGATATCCTCACATTCTCCCTCTAAGTATATATATATATATATATATATATATATATATATACCGCAATCTACACATCTATCAGTATATATATTGGGCACTATTGTGGCTTGATCACAGGTCCTCAGAATTGCCTGGCAGCTCAGATTGCCAGAGGATGGTCAGCTAAGACTGTGACCCCATTTATGGATTTGGCATTCTAGGCCATGAGTTGAAATCCCAGCATGGCCAAAAATTTATTCATGGAGTAAGAATCCACTTTTGACACATTTTTTTTCCTGAAAAATATCCTGGGTCTCAGTATGATATATAATCTATATGCAAATATATCCTGTATGATAGGATGTAATAAATGAAATGTTATTTGTGTAATAATACTAAATACATAAGTGTAATAAATGTCATACTCACTAAACCCATGCATGTAAATAAATTTCATATATGAATATTATTTTTTTCAGTTCTGGGGCTTCTATTCAGGCCCTGGGAACTGGTCTAAAATTTCTTGTCTTCAAGGACGGTGAGCTTCCCCTTCAACCACAGTGCCACAGAGTTACCAGACGCTGAGTTCAAATTCCAGGACTGCCAGAAAAGTGGTGCAAATTCCAAGCCAGGGCTTTTTTTTCCCTTTGGCCAAGCACAGGGCTTGAACTCAGGTCTTGGCATCTCTTGCAAGTTGACCCTTCGATCCTAGGACCCAAGTTCAAATCTCGGTGTTGGCAAAAAATAAAAAGGAGAAGGATATAACAGAGAAGTTCAAGAAGGTGGTTTCACATTTTTTCCCCTTTGCGTTCTGACCATCCTGGGACTAAATGAAAAGGCCCAGAAAGTGTACATTACCTTGCTTGCCAACGTTTGGCTGGCTATTAGGGAAGCCATAACCGAAACTTCAACTTAGGCCTGGAGGTCGAATCCTGGGACTGCCACAAGTGATTGTTGGGAGATTCTAAGAAATACATGCCAATATACATCCATACAAATGGAATGTTATAAAAGTAACAATTAAATTATTAGTTAGTGTATGAGTATACTATAAAATTATACACAATAATTACACTACTTTTACCAATTTTCAATTAATACCATGATACTTAAAACTTGAAAGAATAATTTATTTGTCAATAATTACTAGTAATATATGTAATTTCATAATATACAGACAACTTTCTCTTGTTTTATACATATGTATACATACATATATATATATATATATATGTCAATCTACATATTTATCTGTTTATACACTTGTCACTCCTGGGGCTCAGTTGTATAGTGATGGCTTGTACATACAAAGCCCTGGATTCAATTCTTCACTACCACATGCACATAAAAATCCGGAAGTTGTGCTGTCACTCAAAAAGTCGAGCACTAGCTTTGAGCGTAAAAACATAGGGACTATGTCTAGACTCTTACTCAAGACCCAGGACTGACACCAAAATAAGATTGAATGTTGTGATTGCAACTCTATAAATATAGGACTTCAAATAGCTCATCACAGAGCAAGCCATGAGTCTGGTGCTGACAGCTGCCATCTGACTTAGCCAGAGGTATGCCACTGCAACCCAGCTCCACAGAAGCACATGCTGCTGGCTCGCTCACCCCTGTCATCCAAGATATTCGGGGGCTGAGATCTGACACTGATGGGTTTAAAACCCAGCCCTGGCAGGATATCTGTGAAACTCTGTGCTGTACCTCAAGCAAAAGTAGTACTCCCAACATATTAGTGCTATCCCTATGGCTGACTCCCCCCCAAAAAAAACCCTCAGCAAGCTCAATCATTAGATGTGAACTTTGTGCAGTTTGTGATGTGTTTCTGAAAGAGTGGTGATACTGATGAAAGCACCATAATACTAATGACAGCTTGTGGGATACAGCTATGTGATGAGTTCTTCCTGAGGTGTTGGGTCCTTCGTGTGGAGCTGTTTGCTGAGTCCTGCTCAGGATGCTATGTGCTGAGTCCTTCACAGGGTGCAGTGTTCTGAGTCCTGCATTGGGTGCTGGGTGCTGTGTGCTGAATACTGTAAAGAGTGTAATGAGTTTTGTCTTTCAAAGGGTGCATTCTTTCATTTTGCCCTTGTAATAGCTCCGCAACTGGGATGATTAGGCAGACAAGAATATTGAGGCTCAGATATGTCCCCATGGCAGGGACAAAATTATGTATTACTGAAGACTAGTGAGTTGTCTACTGCAGACAATTGTTTTGTTTTGATTTTTCTCAGTCATGAACCTTGAACTCAGGGACTCAGCGCTGATCCTTACCTCTTGGACTCATGGCCAGCACTCCACCATGTGGAGCCAAGGACCCACTTGCAGCAGAGTGCCACAGCCTAGGGTTGTATAGCCAAGGTTTGTCATCCTGGCTTCTCAGGAAGCTGAGATCAGATTATCTGGGTTCCAAACTATCCAAGACACAAAAGGTCCCATGAGACTATTATCTCCAATTCATCACTAAGAAACGTGAGGTGGAAGCTGGGTGCTTGTGGCTCATGCTGGTCATCCTAGCTACTCAGTAGGTTGAGATCTGAGGATCATGGTTCAACGCTAGCCTGGGCAGAAAAGTCCGTGAGACACTTAGCTCCAATGAACCACCAGAAAACCGGTGGCTCAAGTGGTAGAGCACAAGATTAGAGCTGAATTGCTCAGGGACAGCACCCAGAACCAGACTTCAACTCATACAACTGACAACAACAAAAAAGACATAAGCAAACTAACAAACCTGAAGTAGAGGGCTGAGAATGTGCCTTAGGGGTAGAGTGCTTTGCATACATGAAACCTTAGGCATGATTACTCTGGACCACATCACTAGGAAAAAGCCTGAAATGGCTCTGTGTTTCAAGTAGGAGAGGGCAATCCTTGTACAAGAGAAACTAGATACAGTGCTCATGTCCTGTGTTCAAGCTCCTGGACTAGTGAATGCACATACACACTCACAGGTGTGCTCGCTCGCTCACAGGCAAACACACACAGAAAGTAGAAGTGAAGCTGTGACACAAAATGGGAAAGCAGTAGACTTCTGCTCTGAGATCATGGTCAGCACACACGCCTTGTGTTTAACCCCAAAACTTAGCCTCTCAGGGTCCAACTAGGAGAGGTCAAAGGTTTCAAAACCTGATGAGCTTCACCAGCCCTAGATGACAGGAAACTTTGTGATATCTGACATATTCTCGGATTTCCGAAGCTTCCGGAAAGCTAGGAGAGGCATCATAGGCCCATCATCGCAGGCTATGAAACATTTAATTAGGTTCACTGCCCTAGTTGTCTGCCAGAAGGACTCCTGAATTATATTGAGCCCTGTATCTCAACATCAGAATATAGTCTCACAAAGGCAGGATAAGTGCAAAGAACTTGGCCTTCCATGGGAGATGGCATAAATGAAGGCTTCCTGTTAAAATAGAGCACTGGGGAAAGAGATCGCTTGGCTTTCAGAGCCTGCCCACACTCCTCCTCACTAAGTGGCCCAGATGGAGTTGCTTGCTACATAGCTGTACAGGATTGAGGCCTTTTGTCTGCCTGTCCAGACAATGAGAGAGACTTCTTCCAGCAGGACTGGGGTGCAGAGCAACCTTCAGGCTATACTGGGAGCAGTGAGGGGAGCCCTGGAACATGCAATGTCATAAAAGCATTCTCTGTGTTATGAACTCATAGTATTGAATACAAGTTTCCTAGCTTGGTGCCATTCATCATAGCTACTCTACTCTGGATCTTTACTTGTAGGAATACATCCATACATAGACAAAGATGTGGAGATAACAGGCTCTTTTTGAGGGGGCAGGTCCTGGCTTGAACTATGAGCCTGAGTGCTGCCCCTGAGTTCCTTTTTCTCAAGGGTAGTGCATTAAGCTTGAGTCAAAGCCCACTTCTGGGTTTTTCTGTGTTCTCTTAGAAATAACAGTGTCAAGGACTTTCTTACACTGGCTGGATTCAAATTCAGATTCTCTAAATCTCAGCCTCCTGAGGATCTGGGATTACAGTCAGCAGCCACTGGTACCATCTTTCTTTTCTTAATTTTTTTAATCTGGACAATCTGACTTCTTAGCAGGTCATTCCAATGGTTTGAACTTATAAGAGACTACCCAATTTTCTTTATAGCTGCTTTCTCGGAGAAGGATTTTCTCTCCTCATCTTCCACTCTGGTCACAGGTTTGAAGCCAAAAGTAAGAAACGAGTATCACAGGATTGAGGAGCAAATGTCCACAGGACATGCCAGTTCTGTCACTTAGCATTGAGCTGCAGTGAATTTACTGTCTCAGGATGAGATGACCAAAAGCTGGAGCGATCTTCATACTGTCTGCATTGCTCCTTTTGCCTATAAAATTATCTAATACTTATGAGTATTGTGTGTCTCCAACCTTAACTATCTAGGACACACTAGAAGTATCTGCAGGTTTCTATTTTTTATCTAGTACCTCTTGAGATTTATATTAAATGTTTGTGTGGAGCTGCTCCTTGGCAAATCCCTGAGGAAAGCTGCTTGAATCCTCTTCAGGAGATCGCCTTCCAAAGCCAGCCCAAGCAGGAAGTGTGTGAGACTCTTAGTGCCAATAAACCACCAGAAAACCAGAAGTGGAGCAGTGGCCTTGAGGGTAGAGCTCCAGTTTTGGGAGAGAAAGCCTAGCAGGAGATACAGGCCAGACCAGGCAGGAAAGTCTGGGAGTTGCTTATGTCCAATTAACTACCAGATGGCTGGAAGTAAAGCTATGGCAGTATTAGAAGCTCAGCCTTGAGCAAAACAGCTGAGGAACACATTGCACCCTGAGTTTAAGCCCTGAGAAGTCCAAAAAAATAAAATTCAAAAAGAGAAGGCCAAGTTTATGTATCAGTGCCCTACTTACTTACTTGTGTATGTTACTTCCTTGAGTGCAAACAGACTGTATGCAAAGCTTTTGCTTTCATATACTGATTTATTTTTCAGATATGCTTGCTACGCATACTACATCATTCTCTTTATTTCAGCCCCATCGCTTTGCTCTTCCAGGGTTCCAGGCCTCTGTCCTTATAGGATGCACATTGCAGCTCTCAGCAGCCTATAGTTACATTTTATTATGAGGCCATTCCAGGAACAGTCACAAATAAGGCAAGGGAAGAGAAGATCAGGGTTTATAGAAATAACTGGTATTCAGAAAATTACACTTGGGGGCACAAACTGTTGCATACATATGTAAAAACTTCCATTAAAAGAACAAAAGATGAGGGGGCAGGGAATGTGGATTAGTGAGAGAGTGCTTGCCTAGCTTGCAAGAAGCCCTGGGTTCTATTCTTCAGTAGTATATACAGAGAAAAAGCCAGAATTGGTGCTGTGGCTCAAGTAGTAGAGTGCTAGAGACAGTGCCCTGGCTTTGAGTTCAACCCAAGAAATGTCAAAGAGATATATAGGTAGGTAGGTAGATAGATAGATAGATAGATAGAGAGAGAAAGAGAGAGAGAGAGAGAGAGAGAGGTAGATAGATAGATAGATAGATAGATAGATAGATAGATAGATAGATAGATAGATAGATAGATAGATAGATAGATAGATAGATAGATAGATAGATAGATAGATAGATAGATAGATAGATAGATAGATAGATAGATAGATAGATAGATAGATAGAAAAATGGTACATGAATCTGGTCTTGGATGTCAGGAGGAAAGAAGGGAACAATTCCCAGTCATGAGGCCTTCTGCAGTGTGCCAGGACACCAGCATCACCTTCACACAACCACAGAGCAGGAAGATTGCCTCTTTCCCACTTCTCAGGCAGATGAATGCCCCAGAGCCAAGAAGGCAAAGCCAGGTTCTAACTCAGGGGCTTGGAAATAGAAGAGAAACGGTCCTGCCTGTCCTTGGACTGGGGATTTGCATTTATGATGTGGAGAATGAAGGAAGGAGAATGGACTGGCAGAGGTAGAAGAAGGGCCTTCAAATCTGACAAATGTAGAGTAAAAAATCCACTCCCTAAGAACAGAGAGCAAGGGTTTTTCTACTCTGTTCCTGCACTCTCTCTCACTAAACTGACTCTATTGGTAACCTAAAGATAGCCTGAGGCTCCCTTCACCTAAAGGAGGAAGATTATTCATTGTTTGAAGAGGCTGAGAAAGCCTGACCTTGGTGTAACTCTAACAAATGTTTCAGGTTTCCCCTCATTGCTGGGTGTGCCTGGAATGAATGAATGAAGTGGTTTGCAGCTCACTTCCCTGTTGAGTGTGTACCTTCTGCCTCCTAATCCTACAAGCCTAGGTCTCTCCACCTAGCCTGGCTTTTGATACTGTTTTCTGTCCTTCAAATACAGTGTTACACTGGAGTTCTTCCTGCTAACAGGGCTAGGGCTTGAATCCTGACAAATTCATTTGAACCTTGGATGGGTCAATGATGTTTCTTTCCTTCTTCGATAGCACAAGAATTCTAATAACATTTAGAGTTCAAGTAACTTCTCATCACCAAGGAAAACACAAGAAGCTGTTGAACATCTGACCTTTCAGAAGTGGAAGTCAGAGTGTCATAGAATATCCTGCCCTGGTTGGCTTCACCCTGTAATCCTGAGACCTCAGCCTCCTTAGCTAGGTTGATGGTTGTAAGCTACTGTTATTCTGCTAGGTTCAGGACTGTAATGACATTGACAATACAAGTTAACTGCTTATCACAAAGGGCTTGGGGAGCATATTAAGCCTTTCAAAATTGGACCATTCAGATCCCTTTAGCACACAAGGTTATAATGCTACAGTCTGAGAGGCTGGGCAAGTGGATCTGCTTCACTTCAACCTTAAGCTCTGACTCCAATTCTGGCTTACATCAGCTTTTATTTTCCAGAGAATGTTCTCCTAATTAGCAGATAGGAAAAGTACTTTGATTAACCCTTACTTTTTTCCAATTGTGTGTCTTGTATCAAGCCTGGGCCCTGTCCCTGGGCAATTCATCTCAAGGCTAACACTCTACCACTTGAGCCACAGCACCACTAGGGTTTTTTTTTTGTTGGTACATTGGACATAAGAGTCTAACAGGCTTTCCTTGCCTAGGCTGTCTTTGAACTGTGGTCTTCAAATATCAGCATCCTCAGAAGCTGGGTTTCCAGGTGTGAGCCACCCACATCTGGCCAATTGTTTTTGACAGTCCTGGGGCTTATTTTTTTCAAGGCTAGCACTCTGCCATTTGAGCTACTCCACTGCTTCTGGCTTTTTCTGAGTATGTGGCACTGAATATTCAAACACTGGTAATCATGCATGTTGAGCCAGCTCTTTACCACTAAGCCACATTTCTATGCTCACCCTTACAATCTTATCCCACAACTTGTATATTCAAAAATAAAAGGCTTCTGAGTATAAATCATTAAAGAAATCCCTATAGGAAGGTGTTCAAAGATAAATAAGTCAAAGTTCATACTTGAAAGAGACTCTAAACATGTGAAGACTATGACAAATGCCTCCATTTAATTATGTATCATGTTTCAACACAAAAAGTTTTAATGAAAAATTAGTCAATGTCCTAAATTATTGTGTATAATTTTATAATAGATGTGCAAAATGTAATAAATATGTGTATGATAAACTAAATAAAACACACAATAAATGAGTGAATCAAACAAAAAATAAAATAAATACAAAATCAATAATAAAAATCATAATATTTAATAAACACAATTATGTAAGTATATATCCTATATTACACATGTGTAGAAATATCTTTTCCATTGCAGAGCCTCCATTCAGGCCATGGGAACTCTAGCCTGAATTTCATTTCATCAAGGACAGTAAGCTTCGCCTTCACCCATGGTACAAAAGAGTTATGTGGACGGTGAGATCAAATCCCACCAATGGTAAAAATATTGGCCCAGTTCCAAGATAGTGACTTAATTTTTTAATGAAAGTAGTTGTTTATTCAGTTACATACTGAACATTAAAAAAAGCAGTGTAGAATTTTGTACAGCTATTCAGATGTCCTTCCCTTACTCGCAAAGTGCTTCTCTGAACACTACATTGTTTTTTTTTTGTATGCTTTTTTATTGTAAAAATGTTGTACGGAGGGGTCACAGTTACTTGAGCAAGGTCATGAGTTTATTTCCTATTGAGCATTGTTGCCTCCTCCTTGTTTTCCCCCTACCATCCCTTCCCTCCCATCTCCAAAACTACTCCCCTTGCCAAGCTGAGTGACTTATTTTTAGTTTTGGTTTGGCATGGGGTTTGAACTCCAGTAGTGGCAAATCTTCACTTTCCCTCACATTGCTACAGATTTACCAAGACCCTGAGGTCAAATCCCAGGCTAGGAAAGAAAACTGACAGAAATTCCAAATCAGGGAGCTTTATTTTTTTAATTATTTCATTAATTAATTGATTAATTTTTTCTTTTCTTTTCTTTTTTTCTTTTTTCTTTTTTTTTGGCCAACCATGGGGCTTGAACTGAGGTCGTGGCAACACTGCCTCAGCTCGATCACCCTAGGCTTGGTGCTGCTCAGGACCCATACCCAATCCTGGAATCCTAGGCCCAGAGGACTTGCATGAGGAAAAAAGTGGTATAGAACGAAAAGTGGGGAGCTGCAGAAGGCTGGGGTTTTATGTTTTTTTTTCTTTGCACAGTGACCATCCTGGGTCTGAATCAGATGGCTGCAAAGTGGATCTGACCTGCCATATCTATAGGCTGGCATACTATCAAGAAATGCATAGGACAGCCTGTCAACATAGGCCCTGGCTTCAAATCCCGGTCCTGACACCTACCAATGGCAGGAGATCCCAAAAGACTCATTCCTATGCATAGGAATACCAATTGAAAGAGAAGTTTGTGCATCGGTCGAGTCTAAAATTAGATGCAATAATCCTAGGACACGGATCGATCTCAATTAATAGTTTATTAAGCATGAAAAGAATACTATTCCTTTAATTGTGATATAATAAATACCAAAGAGTTGATAGGAACATAATATATGTCATTCAATCATAGATAGGCAGCTATGGCTCTTTTTACCAATATATATTTATTTGTATACCACTGTCTGCCTACCCAAGTATAGCTGTTTTGTACAATGCTGGGGCAAGATCTCAGCACCTGGGAACCACCTGACAGCTTCATTGGCTAGAGGCTGCCGTGCTCACACTCACCCATTCATGAATTGGGACTACATGTCGCTGAGTTCAGATCCTAGCACTGCCAAAAATTTAATCTTGGATAAAGAAGCCAATCTGTTTTCCTTTTCTGGGAGAGTCCTGAGTGTCAGGCATGATTGAGAAGACATCTACAAATATAGATGCTATGTGATAGGATGCAAACAACATAAAACATAGTTAGGTGTCATCACTGTCAATAAAATAAATGGTAAATAAATGAATAAAACAAAAAATTAAATGAATAACCACCACAAACATAATATAGTCAAAACATATGTATGGAAGTTCAATCCTATCTTTAAAATGTATATAAGGAGTATGCTTTCAGGGATAAGCCTTGAATTCAGGCCTAGGGAACAGGCCTGACTTTCTGGTCTTCAAGCATGGTGAGCTTCCCCTTCCTGCACAGTGCAACAGAGTTACCCAGACCCCGTGTTCAAATCCCAGGCCTTGCAGACAAAAAAAATGCCACACATTCCAAGCAAGGGAGCTTCATTAGCATTTTTAATATTTTTTAAGTTCACTTCACCTTTATTTGTTACATTTTGATTTTATAACACTAGAGTTTTTCAAAAAAGGGATTTAAACTTTTACATTTCAGCATAGCACATTGGTGTTTCTATTTTGATCATCTTCTATGAAGAGTGAACATGAAAATAAGGACACGATTTCTCCCTAGAAAGTTGGGACAATTGATTTTATTTATCTTTAGAGTTATTTCTATAATTATAAACTCTCTACATTTGTGTCATATCAGTTTTCCTCAGTGTCTACAACGAAATACACTAGGGGAGTCATAGTACAAAAAGTTGGGTTTCTGAATAAAAACTCACTTTTGTGAGGACAGCAGGTACTTGTAAGCATTTTGGGAATAAACTAGATTGTAAAATGAAAAACAAAAACATTGGGAGTAGGATGTAGTCAGTAGTGGAGTATTTGCCTAAAGAGCATAAGACTCTGGCATAAATGTTTCCTAAAGCTCAAAGTGTTAGAATTTTATGATCTGTATGAACAAACTTCTTTTTTTTGGTCGTGGGCCTGAACTCAGGGGTTATCCCTGCACTCTTCAGCTCAATGTGAGCAATCTAATTCTTGATTCACAATGCTACTTCCAGTTTTCTAGTGGTTTATTGGAATTAAGAGTCTCACGGACTTTCCTATCCAGGCTGGGTTTAAACCGCCATCCTCAAATCTAAGCCTCCTGATTAGCTAGGATTAGAGGCATGAGTCACAGGTGCCAGGCACATGAACAAACTTCTTTTAGATTGATTCTGAGAAAGTAATCTTGGAATATACTTTTCGTATAAATAATTTATAATGATATGTTTAAGGCACTAATTGAGAAGTATTTATTCATTGGCTGGTTTCTTAGTTTATTTAAAGTTATATTATATAGATTCATTATTAATATATATACATATATTATTAAAAATGTAGCTTTGAAGTGTACCTAAGAGCATAGGTGCTCATGTAAAGTTATGCAACTGCACAAGCTTCATTAGTTTTTTTCCAGTTTGGTTGGTACCATAAATTATGTGGGATTTTTCTATTCTTGTTTTGTTCTCTGTTTTGGAGGATTTCTCTGCCTTTTATCCCCCTCTCCCCCACCATGAACTTGAACTCAGCTTGCTCTTTCTTGGCTTGGTTGTTCATAGCTGATTTTCTACCACTTCCGCCATACCTGTAGCCGGGCTTTTTGCCAGTTAATTGGAGATGATTTTTCTCAGGCTTTTCTGCCTTCATTAGCTTTGAAATTTCATCGTCCAGTTCTCAGCCTCCTGAGTAGCTAGGATTATAGATGTGAGCAACTGGGGTGCCTAGGGATAAATTAGACTTTGGTTGGTGTATTCTTTCTGTTTTTCTAAGCATGGGATCATCTAATATAGAATTTTGGTGAATGTCCTGGCTCTGAAGTAAGATATATAATACATATGCAAATCTGTATAGTTCGCATAATATGTAATAACTTTAATACATGTTATAAGTGTAGTAATAGTCAATAAATATAATGAATGAATAATACAAAAAATAAATACCCTCAAAGCAATATGCAGTAAACATAATTATGTAGATATTAATCATTTTTTTTCAAGTGTGGATGAATATTACTTAACAGGGCTGGGGATTGAACTCAGGCCCAGGAAACAGGCCTGAATTGCTTTTATTCAAAGAGGGTGAGTCTCCCCATTCTCCACAGTGCATTAGAGATTCCCAGACTCTGAGTTCAAATCCCAGGCCTACCAGAAAAAAACAGGCATGAATTCCAAGACTGGGAGCTCCATTAGTATTTTTAATATTTTTAAATTTTTAAAAATTTTTGTTTTATTTTTATATACTTTATTAAAATTTATTTTATTGATTTATTCATTTATTTTGCCAGGCAAGGGGCTTGAACTTAGGTCGTAGCAACTCTGTCTCAGCTTCTATCACCCTAAACTGGGATGGTACAGCTTCTGGGCCCAAAGCCCATCCTGGTATCCGAGGCTTCAGGGGCTGACCGGAAAACAAATTCAAAACGGCACTGAAAAATAGCCGTGAATTGCAGACAGTCGGCGGTTTCTCGGTTTTCCTTCCTTGCATGGTGACCATCCCGGGTCCAAATGACACAGCTAAAACCTGTAGGTCACCTGGCATTGCTGAAGGCTGGCAGGCTGGCAGCGAAACCATTATCTGGACACCTAGGCGTTTAAATTCTGGTCATGGCACTTAGAAAGGGCTGGAGAGTCTAAGAAACTATTGCCTGTTCATAGGAACACCAGAGGAATGTGATCAATGTCATGGTTGGATGAGTAGTTTGTCAGTTTAACATAAAATTAAGCCCAGTATTCACAAGATGTGGATTGATTTTAATTCATAGTTTATTATGCATTAAAAGAATATGTGTGTGTGTTTGTGTGTGTGTGTGTGTGTGTGTGTGTGTGTGTGTGTGTGTGTGTGTGTATGTGTTGTCGGTAGTGGGTCTGAACTCTGGTCCTGGGAACTCTCCCTCAGCTTTTAAGCTCAGGGATAGTGTGTACCATTTGAGACACAGCACCATTCCCGCTTTTTCTGATCATGTGGTGCTGAGGAATCGAACCCAGGGCTCATGAATGCAAGACAAGCACTCTCCCAGTGAGCCACTTTCCCATCCCCTAAAAGAATACTATTGATTAAATAGAATTCTCAATACATACCTGTGAATCACTAGGTAGGTAGTATATGTCATTGAATACTACTAGATACACATCACTGGAAGTATCTAAATTTCTAAATGTATATTTATTTTTATACCACTGTCGGAATAGAAAATTATTGCTATTTTGGCCAAACCTGAGTCTCGATTCCAGGTCCTGGGATCCACCTGGCATCTGAATGTGCTAGAGTCTGCCATGCTGACACTCACCCATTCACGAATTGGGCCTCCTAGGGCCTCAGTTCAGGCCCCAGCATTGCTAAAAATGTCTTCATGGAGAAAGATTCCAAGTGTGATACCTGTTTTCCTTTTCTGTGCAAGTGCAGGGTGTCAGGTATGATGTAAAAATATGTCTGCAAAGCTCCATGCTGTGGAATAGATTTGAATGAATGTGATAAATGTTATAGGTACACTCACAGTCAGTCCATAAATAAATGATAAATAGATAAATAAATAATAAAATATAATGAATCATTCCAACAAACACGATATAAACTGAATATATGGATGTAAGTATAAATCATATAATAAACATGTCTATAAATGTTATGTTCTCCAGGGCTGGGGCTTGAATTCCGTCCTAGGGATCAGGCCTGAATTGATTGTCTTCAAGGGAGGAGAACTTTCTTACCCTCCACCCCCCTCAGTCCATCAAAATTACCCAGATCCCAAGATGCATCCCTGCCTGGCAAACAACAAAATGGCACAAAATCCAAGACAGGGAGCTTCATTAATATTATTATTTAATTAATTAATTAATTTTTTTGCCATGCATGGGGCTTTAACTCAGGTCATGGCAATTCTGCCTCAGTTTCCATCACACTAGGCTGGGATGGTGCAGCCTCTGGATCCACAGCTCATCCTGGGTCCTAGGCCTCGGGGACTAACAGGCAAACAAAATGAAAACACCACCAAAAAAAGCCACAAACCACAGAAGTTCAGCAGTTTCTATTTTTCTTCATTGCACGGGACGATCCTGGGTCTGAATGACATGGCTGCAACGTGTAGTTCACCTGGCATTGCTGAAGGCTGGCGGGCTGTCAGTGAAGCCATAGGCCAATCTGGATGCTAGGCCCTGAGTTCAATCCTGATCATGCGATTTAAAAGGGACTGGAGAGTCTAAGAAACTATTACCTGTCCATAAGAATACCAGAGAAATGTGATCAATGTCATGTTAGGATGAGTAGTCCCTCGAAATGAGTCTAGCATAAAATTAGACCCAATAATCACAGAACACAGTTGATTTTAATTCATAGTTTATTATGCATTAGAAGAATATTATTGATTAAATGGAATCCTCGCTAAATACATGAGAATCAGTAGGAACGTAGTATATGTCATTGAATACTACATAGACACCTCTGGCAGTACCTAAATATCTACATTTATATTTATTTATGTACCACCATCATCATAGAAAGTTACTGCAATTTTGGCCAAAGTTAGATATGTATATTTATTTATGTACCACCATTGTCATAGAAAGTTACTGCAATTTTGGCCAAATTTAGATATTTATATTTATGTACCACCATCATTATAGAAAGTTACTGCGATTTTGGCCAAACAGGGGCTTGATCCCAGGTCTTGGGATCGACTTGGCAGCTGAATGGGCTAGAAGCTGTGGTGCTGATACTCACCCATTCAAGAATTGGGCCTCTCAGGCTTTCAGATCAGGTCCCATCATTGCCAAAAATTTCTTTCTGGTGTAAGATTTCAAGTGCGACACCTGTTTTCCTTTTCTGTGCAAGTTCATAATATGTCTGTAAAGTTACATGCTATGGAATAGATGGGAATAAATGTAGTAGTAAATATTATGGGTGCACTTACAGTTCGTAAAATAAATGCTAAATCAATAAATCAATAATAAAACATAATGAATCACTCCAACAAATACAATCTAGACTTAATGTATAGATGTAAGTATCACTCGTATATTTAACATGTCTACAAGTGTTATGAGGTGCTTGAATTCAGGCCTAGGGGAAGAGTTTAGTTCATGCATGATTCTCATAGGAAATGATAGGCAAGATGTATGGCACAACAATAATTTTTAATTAAGAGTTCATGAAGTGTGACAATAAGGATCACATTCAGAAATTGGAGGAAATGGGAAAGATCCAAGAATCAGTACTCACATGGTGTAGAGCACATGGGCAGCAAGATGGCGCTGAGAGGAAGTTGAGTGGGCAGAGCCCAATTTGCTTTATGTTCAGTGTGTAACCAGACCGTGGAATCTTAGGTGGATGATAGGGTGTGACCTTGACAGTGCTTGGTTCCTCTTCCTCCCCTCCCATGCCACCTGCTCTTTTTTGCTTTAAAAACGGCTTGCTCTATCTTAATAAATGAGTGTTCCTGCTTGAGTTGACTCCCTGCTGCGTCTGATTGTCTCCCAGGCTGAGGCAGGCTGGGGAACGGGCCAGCGGCCGCACTTACCTTTCCTCAGACAATGTCCGTCTTTCATGGGATGAACGAAGACCCAACATCTGGCTCCCAACATGGGGCATGAAAGGAAAATATACCAGCAGAGGCTAAGCAGTCTGTCAGGGTAAGTGAAACCCTTAGTATGGGTAATGCTATCTCACAGAAGAAGGAGGAGGAGGCAACATTAGGCCTAGATGGAGTAAAGGAGGACTTGGGAAGTGAGAAGGAAAAGGAATGGGTCAAATTTGACCTAGAACACACTGAAACATGCACCATGGAATTCAAAACGAGGGTGAAAGTTAGTCCCTCTGATTCAGATGCCCCTGATGGTCGTAGGCCCCCTCATTATTCCCCCGATTGGAGGGGAGATACAGAACCCTATGCGATCTGTGAGAGATACCTGCAAGACTCAGACCCCTACAAACCATCCACGGAGGGGTAGATGGCCTACTAGGAGTCCTACCATGGAAAGGAAGGGCCACCTGAGAACCTGGACCCTAGGCCACAGGATTTTCTTCCCCAAGTGTATCTGGTCAATCTGGCAACAGGAGCAAGCAGGATCTTGGAATGGTATCCATGGGAAGCTAAGGATCTTAAAGAGCTCTGCAACGCAGTGGCGGAGGATGGCCCAAACTCTCCTTGGGCCCAGAGCTTATTACTGGGCATTGCTTATCACCCAGGTGTCCCTAAAGCCTGGCTGAATGTGGCTAAAGCCATCCTCACCAGTTCTCAGTTTATTAAATGTGTGCTTTCTTTAAGGAGGAATGCAGGGGGCAAGTAGAGAATAATCAGCAGGCTCAACCCATGATACCTATTACTTATGCCTTGTTAACAGTAATAGGTATCATGGAAGTGTACTCCACTGGCGTCCAACAGGAGGCAATACCTGGCCCGTACCATGACCAGGTGAGGCAAGCAGGACTTGCTACTCAGTACAAAATGGATGATGGGCCTACTGAGTCCCCTATAGCAGGAGTGAGGCAAAAACCTGGTGATCCTCTAGCTGAGTTTGTAGACTGAGTCCAACAGAGCATTCACCACAAGCTGCCAGTAGGGAACCTCCGAGATCAGTTTGTAAAGCTACTGGTTCGGGAAGGGATGAATTCATACCACTGAATGGCCTGTGCGGGATTGAGAGAGCGTTCACTGAGCAGATGGGTGGTGGCCTCACAGGATGTGGGAATGCAACAGCAGCAGTCCCAATCACTAGCTTTAGCTTTACAGGCTCAGATATCTGCCATGACTGAGGCTATTACCCAGGCGCTGGCAGCCCAGGGCAGAGGAACCCCATGATCATTGTGCAGAGGGAATCGCTGGGTGTAGGGGGCAATTCCCCCCCAGCCATTTGGCAGGGGGATTGTTGTAAGCAGTCCTTCTTAAAGTGTCTCTCTTGCAAGTCCCTCTCTCCGATGATTAACCCCAACAGGTGACCTGGATAGTGATCAGCACTGACAATTCAGAAATCATCAATAGACCACAAGAGAAGCTAAACCTTTGACCTGGAGGCCTGACCTTCATTTTGATCACCACCCTATGTCATTATGTATGGACCATTTAATATTTTTGTAGGAGCAACTTATTTTAATATTACCTGCTCTAATTGTTCTTTTACTACTTGCTTGTACAACCACCTTTTGTTATGCTTTTCTGTAAACATGTCTAAAATCTGCTCAAGAACAACCCCCACCTCTGGACTCTGAAGTGGCAAAGACTGCTATCCCATCCCTGACTAATGCTAAAGGACTGCTAATGACATTGCTTGGCCTGGGAATGCTTTTGCTGATTGTTTTTCTATGTCTTCCTTGCATTATACATGCACTGCAAAACTCCTATGAGTTTAGCCAGCCAATTACATAAGATCAAGCTCCAAGTGAATAAATTTCCCCCTAGAGGAATCGCAGCCAGAAATGGGTAAGAAGGGGTGTCAGTCTGGCCAACCTAAGACAGGGCCTTCACCTTGCTCTGAAGAAGTTCCCCATGACGGGTCAGGCAGACAAGGCGATCCACCCAAACTAAGATAGGTGGGTTCGCTTCCTTAAACAAAGACAGGGGAGATATTGGGAGCCATTTATAGCTTAAAGTAAAGCTCAAAGTCATCTTGACTCCTGTGCTCCCTTAAAAGCAAGTACAAGGAACTGGCTCACTTAAAAGACACCAGGTGCCCAGGATTGCTCTGCTATATCTGCAGTTTGTTTTAAAATTTCCTTGTTTTTCTGGACTATAGTAGAATGGTCTGAGTGGGCAGGCCCATGAGGATGCACCATGCCGCATGTGTGGAACTCCCAATACCCAGGCTGCTCCCAGGTTCTAAAGAGGTTGACCTTAGGAGATACTGACTTTTATATATGTACAGGAATTAATTGAACTGCTTTGGACATTTCTAACTATGTTGGGACTGATGTTAATTATTGTGCTAGGTGGGGATGTGAGGTAACTGGGATGGGCTCTTGGATCATGCACAAGGGCCCTCCCTATACTTGTCTCTCGAATCTCACCACCCAGACTTGCCTCAAATCCCCTGCATAGCCAATGCTATCCTTACCAATGGAATCCTTTTAAAATAACCTTTACAGAGGAGGGAAAAAGATAACTAACTTGGAGGTGGGTCTGCCATTAAAACGAAAAAGAGGGAATCTATAGAGCACATGGGCAGCAAAGATGGCGCTGATAGGGAGTTGAGTGGGCAGAGCCCAATTTGCTTTACAGTTTGTAAACAGACTATGGAAGCTTAGGTTTATTATAGGGTGTGACCTTAACAGTGATTGGTTCCTCTTCCTCCCCTCCCATGCCACTCACTCTTTTGTGCTTTAAAAATGGCTTGCTCTGTGTTAATAAACGAGTTTTCCTGCTTGAGTTGACTCCCTGCGGTTTCTGATTGTCTCCCAGGATGAGGGAGGCTGGGGAATGGGCAAGTGACCACACTTACCTTTCCTCGGACCCTGTCCATTTTTTGTGGGATGAACGAAGACCCGACAACATGGTAGATGGGATTCCAACACAGCTATCCACATCTCCTACTCTATTACAATAGGTATTTATTAGCATACTAGCTTCAGCTTAGGAATGGATGAATATTGTGCCCCATCCCGACCCCGGGGCTCAATCTCAGGTCCCGGGAACACCCTAGCTCCTTAGTTGCTCACAGGTTGGTATCCTCACTTAGACCTTTTTGCCAATTGGGCCTGCTAAGCTCTGAGTTCAAATCCCAATACTGCCAAAAGATTAATCCTAATGTGAGAAGCCCATCAATCCACCTGTTTTCCTGTCTGGTAAAAGTCCTGGGTGTCAGGGAGGATAGAGAATTCTATATAGGCAACTCTATAACCATAGGAATAAGATGTTATCCGTGTTGGCACAGTTATGTCTGTCATCATACTCAATAAAACACAAATGCATCCATGACTAAGACACACAATAAAAAGAGTAACTAAACTGAACTCATGATGCATTCCATACATATATGTGAATAGAGATCCTATGTGTAAAATAGGTGCGTACATTATTTTTTCCAGTGCTGGGGCTTCAATTCAGGACCTGTGACCTGGCCTGATATTGTAGTCTTCAAGGATGGTGAGCTTCCCTTTCCCCCACAGTGTTATAGATTTACCCAGACCTGAGTTGGAATCCCAGCTGTGGCAGAAAAATGGTGCGAGTTCTGAGCCAGGTTGTATTATTATTATTATTATTATTATTATTATTATTATTATTATTATTATTATTATTATTATTATTATTGGTATTGGTATTGGTATTGGTATTGCCAAGGAAAGGATTTGAACTCAGTTTGTTGTAACTCTGCCTCAGCTTCAATCACCTCAGGGTGGTGGGCTGCCATGGGCCCATAGCCGATCCTGGGATACTAGGCCCTGAAGTCTTGCAGGAAAACAAACAGAGAGAGAGAGAGAGAGAGAGAGAGAGAGAGAGAGAGAGAGAGAGAGAGAGAGAGAGAGAGAGAGAGAGAGAGAGAGAGGGAGAGGGAGAGGGAGAGAGAGAGGGAGGGAGAGAGAGAGGGAGAGAGAGGAAAGCCACGGGATGGATTTTTACATTTTGTTCCTTTCCAAGGTGACCATACTGGGTCTTAATGATATGCCTACAAAGAGAACTTCACCTTGCATTGGTGAAGGATAGCGGCTATCAGGGAAGCCATAAGCCCATGCAGCAATGTAGGCCCTGAGTTCGAGTCCTGGTCCTGACACCTATAAATATGTGGAATTCCCAAGACACTCGTTCTTATGCATCGAAATACCAATGGGATGTGAGCAAACTCATGATTGAATGAGAAGTTGCTGAGTGCATCAATCAGTCTAGTCTAAAATTAGATGCAATGATCCTAGGACGCTGATTGATCTTAATGAATAGTTCATTAAGCATGAAAAGAATCCTATTCCTTCAATGGTGGCATAATAACTACCTAAGAGTTGGTAGGAACATAGTTGATACACTTGAATCCTAGGCAGATAGCTCTGGCACTCTATACAAATATATATTTATTGGTATACTACCACCTGCCTATCCATGTATGGCTATTTTGTCCACCCCTGTGGTTCAATCTCAGGGTCTAGGAACTGCCGGGCAGCTTACTGGGCTAGAGGTTGCCATGTTGACACACACATTCATGAATTGGGTATGCTAGGCCCTGAGTTCAGGTCCCAGCACTGCCAACAATTTTAATGCCCAGAGACTTGAAGCACCTAAAAAGACCACCAGAGACCAAAAATCAATGAGTCATTTATTGACGAGCTTGAGCACGGACCCCTCTGTGCACTGATGTCCGAGTGCAGAGAGAGTCCCCCAGCACAGGGTTACAGCACTTTTTATATGTTATTTGGTAGGGGTAAGGCCTCAGTATTTATTGGCAACGAACCAGTACACCAGGTGGGAAATTTAAATCACAATTCTAGCGGATGATTGGCACAGTACAAAGCGGGAAAAGGGCTGGGGCTAATAATTGGTCAGCCTAGCGCACTATTATGCTCTAATTAGACAGTACTTCTAGGGTAATTTAGAAGAAGTGGTTGCCAGATGGCCACTATCCCTGACCCTGACCCGGGGGAAGTGGTTGCCAGGCAGCAACTATCTCCGATCCCAGGCCCGGGAAAGTGGTCTGGAATGTGTCAGGTACTTTGTCAGATACTCCCTGCCAGAGGGTTGTTAATTTCAGCTCCAGATCCACTAGTGTCAGGGGCTCAAGGGCGGGTAGAATAGCAGCTGCATTCTTCAAGGTTTAACATGCATGTGTACAGAAGCAGAAAGGCAAGTCAAAGAAAGTACAAAATGGCAAATACCGGTCTAATACAAAATGGCAAATACAGGTCTATCTGGTTATATATATATATATCACGCTTTTCAGGCTAAGTGTATTGTATTGGATATACGAAAGTAAACTGAATGCTTATTCCATTAATCCTTTGCCACTTGTCTAATACCAATATAAATTATCTATGGGTTTGAAATAATGAAAATAACAACAGATATAAGCAAGATAAATCAGTCTGTTGTAGACAAGTATTTTCACCTTTATTTTGAAAGTTGATCCTTTTTTAACACTACAGAATATTCTTGAGAAAATGTGCTCCAGGCTCCACAACTGAAGAATATTATGGTTTGATCTATCATAAGAGAAGGAAGGAAGGGGAACCTTTCTTCCAAAAGTTTGATCCCAGGAATGTGATGTGCTTTATGGTGCCTACGTGGAAATGAACAATTTTCACAGTCAACATTGGAAAGCCATCTTGATAGACAACTTCTGTAAGTGGTTACAAAGCATTATTGATGGCTTTGCAAGGATGCCTGATTACCTCATTGTGGGACAATTAAAACAGGAATTTAGTAAGCTGTTCTTTGTATCTTTAGAAAAACCCATTGACCCTTGGCCAGGGGATCACAGGGGCCAAGAGAAACTACTACCTTGAATAGTAATCCTAGACCTCTAAAACAACACACACACACACACACACACACACACACACACACACACACACACACACACACACACACACACACACACACACACACACACACACACTAACAAACACACAAAAAGCACTCCAGTAAGCACAGCCAGGCAGGGTTGCTATCACAGCCTAAATGAATTCAGGCAAAAAACAGAAGCTGAGAGTCACTTAGCTGATAACTAAAATATTTTTTATGAGGCAAACTCAAATGAGACTCCAGAGAGAGGGTCAGAAATACTGATCAGAGACACTAAAATTGGTCACACAAATTGGAAAGTAGAATTCCTTGTAGAACAAATAAATCATAGAAAGCCTGTGCATGTAAGAACAAGACAGAAGACCAAATTCCAGAGATGCACATTTTCCTAGAAGTCAGCTTAATCAATTATCAATGCAAATCTTTCAATTCTTAAATATTTGACCATATGTGGGAGAAGGCTGAAGAGAAAGAAAATGTCATCATTCTCTTAGTAGGTCCAATATCACATTAGGAAGTAATACAGCACAGATTTGTAATAAAAAGAAAACACAATTATTCCAAATGAGGGTTTTATTTCTTTTGATATAAAAGTTCTTAAATTAGGTGCTAGCAATTACCATATAATTGATCCAATCCCCCAGCTGAGTTGATATTGAATGCAGTAGTCCCACATGAAGGAAAAGAGAAAATTTACAAATGTCTGATGAAATGAGTTAAAGGTGAAGTGTTCTAATACTAATATCTGAGGTTTAGACACAGGTGAAGAGGGCGATTTTCATTTCTCAAAATCCCCCATTTTTACCTGGTGCCAATGGCTCACAGCTATAATCCTAGCTACTCAGGAAGCTGAGTTCTGAGGACTTCAATTCAAAGACATCCTGGGCAAGAAAGTCACTGAGACTCTTATTTCCATTTAACCCACATAAAACCAGAAAACCAGAAAAACACTGTCGCTCAAGAGGTAGAGTACTCACCTTGAGTTGAAGAGCTCAGGCACAGTGCCTAAGCCCAGACTTCAAGCACCTCGAACAACAACAACAAATCCCCATTTCATGGACTGCTTACATCTTCTCCTAACATTCAACAAAGAGCCATTTTAGCACCCACTACCTTTAAGTCCTAAACTAGCTAATGGAAATAGATTGATTTGGTATCTTATATCAAATGGTTCATATTTGTGGAAACAAATACCAACAGTGGCAAATATTTTCCAGTCCTTCAACTCTTGGCCTGGGCCCTGAACATGGATATTCTGGTAGCTTTCATGTGAGGCTGTTTGTTATTGATGGGATTACTGCCCAGGATGCAAATTACTGATTCTTAAGGGAGATTTAGGTTTAGTCTTTTCAGGAAACTCTGTACTGCATTCCACAATAGTCGAACCAGTTTAATTTCCCACCAACAGTGTAATAGAGTTCCCAATTGGCCAGCATTTGCTATTGTTAGTTTTCTTGGTAATGGTCATATTAACTGGGATGAGGTAGAATCTGTCTTGTTTACATATAGATTTGAATACACCTTTTAGTTTCAATATATGAATAAATCCCTGAAACCTATATTGCTCCGTGTCTGCATTCCTTTCTCTTTTCTCTTAATACAATTTTCCCAATCCTTTCATTTTCCTGTGTGTGTGTGTGTGTGTGTGTGTGTGTGTGTGTGTGTGTAAGATGACTATAGGCCCATGAATTCATTTCTAAGCATTCTGTATCATCTGTAATTTTATAATTCCATATTAAAGTTGGATTGCTTACTTTACTGCACTGAAGAATATTGTAGGGATTTTGATGAGTATTGCATTGCCAATTGTTGGGGGAAGTATTGCAATTTTTTAAATGTTAATTCTTCTAACCAGGAACATTGAAAGACTTTCGATTTCCTTGAATCTCCTTCAATTTCCCTTTTTATATTTTTAAAGTTTTCACATATAGGTCCTTCACAATTTTAGTTAAATTAATTCCTAGTTTTGTTGTTGTTGTTTTGATTTGATTTGTGTTTGAGGCTAATATATATGAGGTTGTATTTTGGATTTCAGCATGGATCTTCTCATTGTTGGTAACAGAAAAACTACTGATTCTTGTGGTTTGTATACCCTCCTACATTGCTGAAGGTTAGCATCACCTGTACTAACTTGAGGGAGGGAGCCACAGTGTCCTTTAATTACAGGGTCATTTCATCTGTAAAAAGGGATAGTTTTACTTCTTCCATATTTGGATCTGCTTTATGTTTTTCTCTTGTCTATTGTTCTTGTAAGAAATTTGACTACCATAATGAAGAGTAGTAGAGAGAGTGGACATCCTTGTCTCATTCCTGATGTTAATGTCTTCAGGCTTCCACGGTGAGGTAAATGCTAATTATCTGTGTAATATACATACTCAGTATTATATTGAGGAATGTTCCATGCATTCCTAGCTTCTCAGACCTTTTAATCATAAAGCGGTATTGGAGCTTGTTAAAAGCTATTTCTACATCCTTATAGAAAATTATGTGTTTCTTGTCCCTGCTTCTGCTGATAGTTTGTATTATGTTTACTCACAAGAATATTAAATCCACTTTTATCCAAGTTGAATCCTACTTGATCATACCAAATGATTCTTTTGTTAGTTGCTGAAATTGGTGAGTGAGAATTTTAAGAAGTTCTTCTTTAATGCTTATCAAAGAGTTGAGTTCATAGTTCTCTTTCTTTGGTGAGTCCCTATGTGATTTGTGGAAGAGTATAATTCTAGCTTCATAGAATGTTTTTGATAATGTGTCTCTCATAAATACTAAATGGATGCATCTTGTTTTTAAATGCTATCTAATCTATGTCTTCTATTTAGAAATTTAAGCCCATTGCTATTGAGAGTTAACACAGAAATATCTGATAAGTCCTGCTATGTTCTACACCTGTTGTGAGGACCTGTGCCTGATCTACTCTTAATAAATTTACCTTGAACTCTGGTAGGGAACATTTTATATAACCAGTTCCTGTTCTTCTTGATCTTCTCTATGTAGGATATATTTGATTAAATTCAATCATGCTGATTTGGTGGAGATACGTTGTTTCAAGTTGTCTTTGTCATGAAATACGTTTATTTATTCTTTAAATTTAAAGGAAAGTTTGGCTTGGGACCATATTCACGGTTGGTAGTAGTTTACCTTTAGTGTTTGTCATACATCATTCCAGGCTCTCCTTTTTACCATATCAGCTAAGAAATCTGTTTTTATTCTGACTGTATATCCTTTATAAATAATCAATCTTTTCTCTATGGCAGCTTTAAGAATCCTTTCCTTGATCGTTAATGATCCTCTAATGGATTATGATGTCAGGGTGGATTGTTCAGTTCTAGAATTCTGTGATTGTTCTAAAGGCTTCTCTTCTCTGAATGAGCCTATCTATTTGGATGTTTGGCATGTTCTCTGCTAGAATTCTGTAATATGTTTCCCATCCATTTAGTTTCCTGCTCTTCTCCTTCTTGGTATCTATCTCCCCGAAATTTGATCTTCTAACTGAGTCTTGACGTTCTGGCAAGATCATTTATTATTTCTTGGATTTGTTCTAAATGATTATTTCCTCTTTCTTATTAGATCTATTCTGTATTTGGCCCTGAGATTGTCTTCTATGTCATCTATTTGCTGTGGAGACTTTCTACTTTGTTTTTGATTTCCCTGTCTTTCTTCTGGTTGGTAAATTTTTAGGGGTTCTATCTCTCTCTTAAAGCTTTGTTTTAGGTCTTTTATGGACTTTCTGTACATTTTTTTGGGGTCCGGTCTTGGGACCTGAACTCTGGGCCTGAGCACTCTCCCTCAGCTCTTCAGCTCAAGGCTAGCCCTCTAGCACTTGAGCCACAGCGCCACTTCTGGGCTTTTTCTTTCTTTCTTTCTTTCTTTCATTCATTCATTCATTCATTCTTTCTTTCTTTCTTTCTTTCTTTCTTTCTTTCTTTCTTTCTTTCTTTCTTTCTTTCTTCCTTTCCTTCTTTCTTTTTTTGCTTATGTGGTGCTGATGAATCGAACCCAGGTCCTCAGGCATCCAAGACAAGTGCTCTACCACTGAGCCACATTCCCAGCCCTCTGTACATTTTTTCTTTGGGTGGGGGAGTTGCAAGGGTTGTTTTCTTAGTTGTGTCTTATCTCATATCTTTTAGCTAGGCATCGATTTTTTCTTGGACTCCCTTGACTTCTCAGAATTTATTTATCTTTCTGTTTTTAGTCTCCATGAATTATATTGCTAATCTTTTGTCGGTCTCAAATGTTCACAAATTTCCTTGTAGAGGTTTTCTATCTTTCCATTAATCACATTTTTCAGCAGTATCTGTAATACCTTTTGATAACTCTCTTCTAGTTTCTTGATTGTCTGTTCTAATGTCTGGTTATTCACTGTGTGAATTATACTACCTTGACATCACTTTTCTTGTATTTCTCTGATTTGTTTTGTCCATTTGGAGGTTTTCTTTTGGGGGATCTAGGACCTTAATAGGTGACTCTCTATGTTCTTGGTTGATTTGCCAGGTCTTTGTTTGGTCTCCTGTTCTGATTTGTTATTCTGGAATTGCATTTTTGTCAGGTCCATTAAGTGTAGGAATAGAAATCAGTTGTGGTGAGATGTTGTGATGTTAATATTTGTGGTTCCAGTGACAGTTCGGACTGTCCAGTGGTATGGTGAATTGTCTATGTGTATGGATGTGGCTTTCTCTGATGTACACTTCTGTTCCTGCTTTTTTCTATGTTGCCAATTTAATTCCACACTGCAGATGTGCTTTTGAATGTGTTGGCCAACACAGTCATAGCAGTCAACTACCTGACTGGCACCTTTTCATAGAATTCTATTTTCTTGTGAAGACAGTATAAAATCTTCTTATGAATTATATGTTTATAGTTATGTCTCTAGTTACAGCTGCATATGTATAATTATATACGATTTGATGTGACCCTCCAAAAGTGAAGTATCTGCAAGGACTATAAACCTCTGTTTCATTAGAGATTGCTAGGGTAATTTTCTGTTGTTATTCTGTCATTGTTTTTCCTCTTCCTCAGATTTATTTTTTATGTTGTGAATGTTTTCCCATACTTTAGGATTTGCGATTGTTGTATCAGGTTATTTTTGTTTTTCTGCTTATATTACGTTGAAGTAGTGATTTCAGGCTTGTATGAAGAAACAGAAAGAGACAGAATGTATGTTATTACATTGAGAGAAAGAAGACATTTTAACCTATTTACTACAAATAAATTCATATTAAGCAAAGCTAATGAAAATAATTACTTATTTACTCTTCAAAGAATGAGTATAGTATTCTTGGATATCTTGGAGGAAAAGACTTCAGACTCATTACAATTGCTAACTTTCATTGAAATTACTGCCTAAACGTTCTTCTTCAGAAAGGCAAAAGCTCCATTGCTTTCATATTAGTATTATAAAATCATAATAGATGCATGTTGAATTGTTTTCTTCTGCTTTTTTTTCAATTCCATTCTTCATCCATTAGGTATCTAGGGCCACTTCCTTAAAATACGTATATTTCTTATATTGTGATGTAAATCTCAGTAATATAAGTATGAATTTATCTTTGAGTCTTTTCTTGAGCTACATTCATATGAAATTTATTCAGTCTCAAACAAGAAACCTTACTATTTTACTCTATTCTGTGTTTTAATCAATAAATTCATTCTCTTTAGAAATATGTACTCATCTTTTATATTGCTCCAGTAAACATCATGTGTTTCTAGTACTTTCACTGACATAAATATAAAGTTTGGAACAAGAAGACAACCTCCCCCAATTATCACTTTAAAGTAAACCTTTGGAGATTATTTTATATATAAAAATATAACAGTGCAAGGCAATGTTTATACATGAATAACATATTGGTTAAGTCAATTAGACACAAGAACTACCACAGCAATTCTCAATTGACTTAAAGGCACCAAAATATTGTGTTCATGAATATCACTCATTAAAAAAAATAACTAGTCAATACAAAGTTTATATTATATTTGAAATTTACAAAATGAAAATTACACTCAGATTTGCTGTCAATATCCTGTTTCCAGGAATACATTTATTCAGTAAACAGGGAAACAAAAAATAAGGGTTTGTCACATATAATGAAAAACGTAGAAGCAGACTGTCTTTCCTTAAGATGATAAGTACCTGCAAATTGTGCGATTTATTCAAAGATAATATAAACATTCATAAGAGGATTTGTGATCAGAAGTGATAGGTAAGCAAAGTACCTGGAAAAGTGTATACATAAATTGAGCTTTCAATATAGGATGACAAGTTTTCAATAAATGAGCCTATTATTCTGTATCTCTAACACACATACAGTATTCTACATTTTCCCACATACTCCCATTCTCTTACCTCAGTTCCTGATTAATATTCTTTTTTTCATGATGTCAATTCCTTCTAAAATAAAAGGTGGGCATTTTGTCCCTAGATCCAATACATTTTAGTATTTTGGAATATAAGTATGAATTCATGGAGTTTGACTTGAAAGTCAAGTTTGAAGATATTGTATTCAAGATACTGTTAATTGCGCTGAAGCATACAAAGATACACGGTATACTAAGAAGGGACTTGATCTCGGGGAAACATAGAGGTCCAAGCAAGATCCTGAATCAAAGAAAAGCAAGGGAACAAACATCAATCAACTATAATTACAGAGGAATGGAACTGATCTCCGTTGTGTCTGGGTGGCAGCTCTGTGTGTGTGTGTGTGTGTGAGGAGAGAAAGAAAGAGAGAGTGAGAGAGAGAGAGAGAGAGAGAGAGAGACAGACAGACAGACAGACAGACAGACAGACAGACAGACAGACAGACAGACAGACAGAGAGAGAGAGAGAGAGAGAGAGAGAGAGAGAGAGAGAGAGAATTTAGGGTGGCATCCATATTGACAGTCCATAGAGTATTACTTGTTAGGGAGGAGATGCTCATATCAGAGCTGTGATACTACTGTCATCACTTTACTGCAAAAAACACTTGCTTAATCTCTAATTAAATTTGGAAAATAGACTAACATCTTATGTGATTGTTTTGACAATTAATTACTATATTGAAGGCCAAAGGGGGGGAATTGGAGATCAATATAATCTTTTTCTTCTCTTCTAAATATTACACCGCAATAGATGTGATTTGAGGAGTCTTCTGCCATGTACTGCCAGTTGAATGACTAATATGCTTAATAATACGTAAATATGATAAGGAAATTGATTAGCCAGCAAGCACAAAGAACTAGTGATAAAATTGAGCTTTTGAGCAGGGTTGCCACAACTTTTAGGAATGTAATTCTTTCATATGAACTTCAAATTTTGTGGCATTCCCTGTGTGATTAAATGGCAAGAAAGTGCTGTAGAGACAAGAACTCCTGTTCAGCCAAGTAGAAAATGCTCATGATTCCATCCTCATGTTGCAAATTTCCATTATACATAGACTCTCTTTTATTTTTTTAATTTTTATTTATTTTTTATTGTGAAAATACTGTACAGAGGGGTTACAATTACATGAGCAAGATAATGAGTACATTTCTTATCAAGCATTGTAGCCTCCTCCTTTGTTTCCCCTTCCCATCTCTTCCCATCCTCCCGCTGCCCCCGCACCCAATCCTCCCCACCCCCCCAACAAAGTTGTAAAGTTCGTTTTCGACATAACGACTTGTACTTCTCATTGTTGCCTCCATCACAAAGAATGGCATTGCCAAATTTGTTAGGAAATGGAAAGGCTTGGAAAAAATTATATTAAGTGAAGTTAGCCAAGCCCTAAGAAACATAGGTTCCATGGTTTCCCTTATTTGCAATATCTAGTATATCTCTTAGTCAAGCAGAAAAGGTCAGATAAGGTGATGTTAGGGAAATAAACCCTAAGATATGTATTCATTTTTTTCTTTCATGCGATTGTTTCTAACACATTTACAAGATTATTTATTTGTTGCTTTGTATGTCCCTCCCCCACAGTATAACCCCTGCTTTCACTGTATTTGATGTTGGTATAATTTGTGGAGGGGAAGGGGAAAAACAAGTCGTTTAAATAAGTATACACATAGACTCTCTTTTAGAGTGCTTTCATTTAATATACTTCAGCACCTCATCCTTACCTGTGGGAGACAGTAAAAAAGATAATTTTCTTTGTGTATTAAATTATGTAACTTAGCATGTACAGACATGATTTGTATAAGTACAGAAGTTTGTAATAAATATAATTAGGAATTATTTCTCAATAAAAAATATAATGAAAATCATATAACAAGACTAGAAGTCATAGAATTTTTTGCATGAAAACATACATTAGATTATTTGCAGAATTTCTATTTTGAGAAAAAAATTATCCTTCAATATTTGAAGGATAAAGCACTTTACCTAAGGATTGAAACATTTTATTGAAAAGTATATTTCTTGGTGATATTTTTGCTTCATAATTTTAGGGATACCCTTGGACCCATTGCAACAATGAGATGTACAAGACGTTATGTCGAAAGACGAACTTTACGATTTTGACTGGCAAAGGGGTAGAGATGGGAAAGAATTGTAAGAGGAAACAAAGGAGGAGGCAACAATGCTTGATAAGAAATGAACTGTTATGTTGCCCGTATATTTGTAACCCCTCTGAACGGGAATTTCACAATAAAAATTTTTTAGAAGAAAATGATTCTAACGTAATCATTTACTTATTGTTTTCCTATTTCCATGTGATTTACTCCAATTTAGAAATCCAGATATATAATTTAATTTAATCTAACCAAAAATATTGAGTATAGGGTTCTTATACTCTCTACATTCTTAATGCTAAGATCATCAAATATAGTGAGTTTGAAATGATTAGTCTCTGTTTAACCTATGTTCATATTATTTACAATGTGAGTGAAATGTTTAAAAAGTAGTATTTATTTTAGTTTAATTGCTCTGAAGTGACAATACCTGATATAATCAAAGGCTAAAAATGATTAGATTTAAAATTTAGAATCCAGGAAATGTTTTTGACCACACTGGTTACTGGAGCATTCACAACAACCTCATGAGATAATGTATATTGATGAAGCAAAAATCTCACAGATTTGACATTTATGAATAGAAAAATCATGCCATTTTGAATATGTAGAGCTACATAACAAACATAGAAAATTTAGCTTTTAAATACCTGAATATCCTAATACATTTAATTGCAGGGTAAGTACTTGTTCTGAAAGGAGATAAAATTGCATTTATTTTGAAAAGTAAACCTACGTATTCATTTGAATAAAAGACAATGTTTTAAATCCAAAACACAAGATGTACAGTTCATTGTTTTACATGCCAATTATGTTCTCTAAACTTACTAGAAATACTAGATTAGTAAACCTAAATCATTGCTTTGTAGGGAAATAGAAATTTAGCTTCTTAAAACTCATGACTATAACTTTTTCTCAAACAATTATTAAGTAACTGATTTATATTTTGTCATGAAATCTTATTTGATAAATTTTATTTATTTATTTATTTAAGTTAAATAATTGGCCAATAACAATATAAATTATGCATGAACAAAGTTTATCTAACACAAGTATTTCTTTCACAAGACATATCATGGTTCTCTTCAAGAACACTGGAAGGCAGTGTGTTATTTCTTTATTTATTTGTAGTTATTTTGTTTATGTTTATTAATTTTCAGAAGTGGCAGTTTAATTATGCTCTTTCCATAATATATTAAAATGTTTGATTTTATTCCCTTTATTTCCTTTTTGTTACTCCTTTCTCCAAAGATCTTCTGTTTTTCACATAAAATTACATCTTTACATATGCACATATAAAGTAATTTGGAAGATTTAAGCTAAATTGCAACTTAATTCAAGACGTAGAGTGGATTATCACGATGAACAAAAAAGGGTATTTTCTGTTACCTTCTGAATTGAGCTATCATTTTTATTATGGTTAGGGTTAGGATACCAGACAGAATTAGAATTAGGATTAGAGAAATAGAAAATTTAGTTTCAACACAGGATAACCTATTGCAACAATAATACTCATAGCACACTATACTGAAAATGAACTTTACACCATGGGGAGAGAAGAGTGATGGAAGTAGGAGAGGGAAGGGATAGTGGGACAACAACAAAGAAGGGGGTAACAATGCTCAACAAGAAATGTACTCATTACCTTACACATGTAACTGTAATCCCTATATAAGCCTCATTACAATATAATAAAATTTAAAAAGAAATGAAAAATAAAACTTGACAAGAAATAGAAAAACAATTTTAAAAATTTAGGTTCCAAATGCAAGTAAAATTTAGAACTACACGCTGATCAATAGATAGGATAATTGTGAAATAGAGGCTTGCTATTAACATTATGATTCGGTTATATGTAGGTTTAGGATTAGGCAAGGTGTTCCAGTTTGAGCTGGGTTTAGGATGAGAAAAAAATATAAGATATTGTGTAAAACTGCCACATATTTTAAGAAGAATGAATGACATCAAAGTTAGAATGAATGAAAAAAAGTATGGGTGTTATTTTAAACATACATATATAATTTGGTTTAAAGTGTTACTGTTTTGGTTCTTGTTAGGATTAGGAAAGGATAAGCTTTAGGGTAAAATTTAGTTTTCCACTAAGAAGTAGAATAAAAAAATGTGTGATTGGATAGAATCCAGACAATTTTCCATACATTAACCATTTGGTGTTAATTCAGGTTATAATTAAGATTAGGTTTCTGGTTAAAGGGGGTTAAGGATTGAGTAAAGTTATATATTAAACTGGTGGCTCGCGCCTATTATCCTACCTATTCAGGAAGCTGATTTCTGAGGATTGCAGTTCAAAGCCAGCCCAGGCAGGAAAGTCTGTGAGAATTTTATTTCAATTAACCAGAAAGTGGTGCTGTGGCTCAAGTGGTAAAATGCACACCTTGAGCTAAAGAACTCAGGGATCATGCCCATGCCTAGAACTCAGGGATTTTACCCAGGCCCAGAAATGAAACCCCACAACCAACAAAAAGAAAAAAAAAAGGAATGGGATAAATGTTAATTAAATCTGAACTTATTTAGGTTTTAGGAATTCAGGAAAAGCTGGGATAATGGAAGTACAATGTATTTCATAATATTAGGATTTGAAATCAATTGGTTTAATGATTCCTCTTATGGAAAAGGATAGGTTCAGAGATAAGAATGAGAAAATCTGTAGGATTTAGGAAAACTTGCAATTTATTTCAAGAATTATAAGTGGAATTTCAGTTAGGATTGCACAAAACCAGCATTTTTCATAAATTTTAAAATTGCGATACCATTAGTGATAAGGTTATGATTAGGATTCCAGCCACGTTTAGGGTTAGAGTGAAGGAGAAAAGAAAATGAGGCTCAAATTGATGGTAAATTTTGGAATAAGTCTGGTAAGAATTAGAATGAATGTGAACTAGAGTACTGCTATTAATGTTAGAATCTACTTGCAATTAGGTTTTATTTATTCTCAATATTCCAGTTAAGATTAAGTTTAGGGTTAGAAAATGACTAAGATATTGGAAAAAAATTGAAACCTATGTTTGGAAGGCATATTTGAATCAAGTTAGGATGAATAAAAACTAATGTAACACTAACTAGTATGTGTTAATATTGACATATTTGGATTAAAATCAGTGTCAGTATTTAGTTCTGATTATGATTAGTGTTATGAATAGGAAAGTTTTAGTATAAAATTGCATTTTCACTAACAAGTAGAAACAAAAATGTGAGACTGAATAGTAACTAGAGCATTACCATTTTATATATATATATATATGTATATATATATATATATATATATATATATATTTCTCAGTGATCATTCTTGCAATGATTAATGAAAGTTTTCCAGCCAGGTTTAGGTTGAGAGTTAGCATTGAGTAATGGACTAGATGATAAGTAAATATGAAATTGTTTTAGGATACAGTTGTTCAGTAAATTGTAGGATCAATGGAAACTACAGTGTTTTCCTGATAAGAGAATCTGATGACAAGTAATATAATGGTTCATGTTAGGGAAAAAGATAACTTCAGAGATAGAGTCAGGAAATTTTTTGGAATTAGGGCAAATTGAAACTCATTTCCAGAGTGCAAACTGGAATATTCATTCCAATGTATAAAAACTAGAGTATATTTTAATATTAACTTTGGACTATTAGGTTGAAAGTTAGGTTTCAGTTCCAGCTGGGCTTAATGTTAGCATTAGAGAAATGGAAAATTTAGGGTCAAACTGAAAGTAAATCTTCGAATAACAAGTTAAGATAGAACTAGGATGAATATGAAATAGGAAACTGCTAATAATATTAGGATTGGGATATGATTAGTGTGAGAATTAGCCTGAATGTTCCAGTTAGGGTTCGTGTTAGAAAAATGACAACATATTCAGTAAAACTAGAAACTATTTTAAGAAAGATGAGTTGAATCAAAGATAAGATTTATAAATTTAATATATTTGTGTGGCTTTTTGAATGCAATGGCAATTGGTTCTAGGGTTAGGGTTAATTTTTTAATTTATGAACTAATGAATTAAAGACACAATTCTTTCTTTTTAATAAACCAAGACAGTCACGAATTGGGGAAATACTCAATTTTGTACATGAAAATGTATCTTAAAATATTTTCCAACCAGGATTAAATAATAGTGAGCAGGGTGTTATTTATTAAAATTATGTAAGTTGATGATACAGCTTTCAAAAATATCCAAACACATAGGATTGTATCTCAGATATGTCATTGGGAAAACAGATATTGTACTTGCTCTAGCTGGGAAATTGTGTGTGTGTGTGTGTGTGTGTGTGTGTGTGTGTGTGTGTGTGTGTGTGTGTGTGTGTGTGTGTGTGTGTGTGTGTGAACCCACCACAGGTCTTCAACCCAGGCCTTGGTCCTGTCGTCAGCTTATTCTGTGGAAGTATGACACTATACCATGTAGTCACAAGTTTTCTTCTGGCTTTTTAATAGTTAATTTGAAATACATATCTCATGGATTTTCCTGTCTGGACTTAATCTTCTGATACCCAGCAATCCTTGGGTTAGTATTACTGTGGGTTCTACCACAAAGTGACAGTTCATTAAACTGTGAGCAATATGGAAGTACTTGTGCAAGATACAAAGTAACCAGTTCATTAATATGGGAGTAACAGGATCACATTAGCTTGCCTTCAAAGACATTGTTTCTGATGAGTTTAACTGAAGCCCAAAGCATAATCCAAACCTATTATCCACAGTGTATGAAGTAGCACATATTCATGATGTAGAATATATATAATGAATTAAATCCTCAATCAAAATACTTTGTTGGGTTTGTAGCAAAGAAATAGAGTGTCATTGAAATGAAGTCCAGACTGGAGGCCTGTAGCGAGCAGCAAAGCATTTGCTTAGTGCGTGTCCAACCCTCAGGACCATAAAGATGTAGAATAAAGTGAAAGTTTAGGAGAAAGAGGAAAGGAAAGGAGGAGGAAGGGGTAAGAGAGGAGAAAGGGCATAGCACGAGAGAGGAGAGGAGGGGACAGGGAGAAAGTAGAGGTAGGAGAGAAGGAAGAGGGAAACAGGACACTAGGAAGAGGAGCAGGAGAGGAGGCAGGAAGAGGAAGATAAATGTAAGATAACAACAAGAGCTGTTGGAAAACATTTTGCATAAGCGATCTGCATGTGCAGGCAGGATTATTTTCTAATCAGAGAGATAGCTAGCTAGGTGACAATATGGGTGATACCTGTTGCTTGGTCATTTAATTCTCTTTCTTCAGTGAGGTGTTCAGAAGAGTTTGGTGTTTTACAGATATATTTCAGGATTTCTTTTCATGAATCAAACATGGTAAAGGACTGAATGCAACTTCCCTTAATTAAAAAAGAATAGAAGCTCTATTTATTTGTGTTACTATGTATGAAGAAATCCTGGAGATTTCTGGTTAATTCAGAGGTCCCCATGCAAAAATATAGGACAAGAGGAAAGCAAAACTCTTTTTAAAGTGTAATAGGTTATCATTGCTGAATAGTTTTCCTGGACATTTGTTGTTTTTCTTTTATTTTTTTGCCAATTGTTCCTTGCTCCAAGGCTGTGCCCTGGAGCCCTTTCCAAGTCACTACGTGAAATTCCACTTCTTTAGTCCCTGTGGGTATAGGTGCCTTCTTAGGTCACCTGTTGAGATGTGGGGCCAACTCCCTTACGGTGGATGTGCGGTGAGTGGATGTGTGTGCATGCTCCCCAGAATTGCTAGATGAACCCCGCCCACGCATCCCACCTAACGTCCCAGTCTCAGATGCCCCATTTCACCCAGCAGCTGGCAGCTATGGGGCTGGAGTTGAGGCCACGGCTGCCCTCTCCTCCTCCAGCTGTGCTGGTACTGGTCTTCTGTGCTCCTGAGTGTGTGGCCCATCCTAGGGAGACTTTGTTCTGGGGTCACTGCCTGTCCCCATGAGTGCGGGGTGGGGGACACCATGCTTGTACACTGCACAGTCCATGAGTAAAGGAAGGCTAAACATGCAGTCTGCCTCCTTGGGGCTAGGTAGCCCAGCCTTGGTTCACCTCATCAGGCTTTAAGGGGGTCTGGGGACTGGAGCCATATGCTGGTCTCTCTGCCAGCTGGCTGTTGACAGCTGCAGCAGTTCAGCAACCTGGAGTCCCTTCAGCATCTCTGTGGACCTCCATTTTCTGGTCCCTGTGGAGTCGGGTACAGGGCCAACCCTACATATGCCCATCCATGCCAGAGGACCCTGGATTTGCAGCACACCAGCTGCAGCACCGAGGGACAGAAGCCCCTTTGGCTTTGCTGTGTAGTCTCCTCCGTCACCCTTCTGGCCCATATGGGCCCAGCTCTGGGTACCATTCCAGGGATACTCCATTTGGAGGCAATGGGCTCACCCCTACACTCGTTGTTCTCCAAAGCAGGGGAATGGGTCTGGCCTTGGCAGTGTAGGCTACACAGATGGAAGGCAGGACTTGGCGTCTGCACTGCCTTCCCCCCTGGCTTTGACATCTGAGTCTGGGTTGCTTGGTTTGGTCACTAATGCAGACTTGTTGGCTACAACCCACCGCAACAAATGCTATTCTTGCTGCAGCAGCAATGCAGTGTCCTGGGCCCCCTTAGGGTCACCACTTGGACCTCTGAGGGGTCTACATGGGCTGGGTGTGGGTTTTATCCCAGGACTCCCATTAGGAAGTGCCACTCCCCTTTGTGGTACTACAAGCAAGTCCTTTCATTCCCACATCCTGTGGTTGGATAACTAGAACTCACCTTGCTGCCCAGTGTCAAGGAAGGACAGTGAGAGATCCTGAGTCTTTGATAAGGTCAGGGGATCCTCAGTATGAGATTGTACTTGAACATCATATCTTGGTGCATGGTCAGTCCCATATAAGACTGCCATGGTGTAAGACATAGAATCTAGGGAATCAGAGCAGAATGGGGTCTGTTCTGGAAGTCTTGAGTATTATGTGTGAGCTTTGAGCTCCTGTGTGTCCACCTGCTTCACTTTCTTAGGTGGGTCTTTGCTAGAAAAAGCTTGAAACTAGGGCCTGGGTTTTATCCCTTCTCTTTGATGCTCAAAGCTAGCACTCTACCATTTGAGCCACAGATCCACTTCCAACTTTTTTGGGTGTTTAATTGGAGAAAAAGTGTTCTCATGGACTTTGCTGTCAAGGGTGGCATTCAACTGTAATCCTCAGATCTCAATTTCCTGAGGGGATACGGTGAAAGGAATGGAAAAGTATCTTTGGCCGGGTGCCAGTAGCTCATGGCTGTCATCCTAGGTACTCAGGAGCTGAGAGCTGAGGATCACAATTCAAAGCTATCCTCAGCAGGAAAGACCCTGAGACTCTTTTTTTTTAAATTTAATTTTATTTTATTTGTGAACATACTGTACAGAGGAGTTACAATTACGTGGGCAGTATAATGCCTACATTTCTTACCAAGCATTGCAGCCTCCTCCTTTGTTTTCCCTTCACATCCCTTCCCAGCCTCCCCCCTCCCCCACAATCCCAATCCTTCTCCTTCCCCCCCTTCCCCCCTCCGCATCGACATTGTAAAGCTAGTTTTGGACACCCTGAGATGCTTATCTCCAATGAACCACCCAGAAAACCAGAAGGGGTGCTGTGGCTGAAGTAGTAGAGTGCTTGCCTTGAGCTGAAGAGCTCAGGGACAGCACCCAGAATCAGAGTTCAAGCTCCACAACTGAAAAAAAGAAAGAAATCCAACACCTTTACCTGCAAAGGATGGTGGAAGTGTGCCGGGGGAGGGGGGTGAGGCGTGGGGGGGTGCTTTGGTTGAGAGACAAGGTGCTGGATTCACTGTACAAACATTTCTAAGAACTCCCCAAGTTTGCCACAGTTTGAAGCCACAGCTTCAAGAGGACGTGGCCTGTGACAGGCAGCGAGTGGGCAAATGGTTGCAGGGCTGGGATTGTTGTGTCTGTATTCTCTCCATTGAAGGATGGATTTGGATGTTAGGTGACAAAGTCTTAAGTCAAGGGTTGCAAGAAGTTTGTGGCCAGACAAGGATGGGTTTCCTCTGGGTATGCGAAGGTGGCTGAAGCCGGAAGCCGCTGATGCCTCACAACTCACATTCTCGCTACACAGAAGGCTGAGATGTGAAGACATAGGTCCAAACCAGCATGGGCAGAAAAGTCTGTGAGACTTGAAGTCCAATGGACCACCAGAGAACAGGAATTGGCACTGTGGCTCAAGTGGGAGAGTGCCCAACTTCAGCTGAAGAGCTGAGGGACAGCGCCCTGGCCGAGTCAAACCTCATGACCAACTACAAAAAAGAGGGGGCTAAGTTTTTTACATAGCAATGTGTACAGTAGGAACTGCCTTGCTGGACTATGAGACATTCCAGATATGTGAGAGGCTTACTGGTTTGTCTATAGTGGGTCTGATGTTTGTAGTGCCACCTTCTTGAGGGTGGGATGTGATCCTAATGGAAAGAATTCATGGTTCTGTTCTCAGGGCCTGCTGAAGCCTTGGGCTCTCCGTGTGTGTGTGTGTGTGTGTGTGTGTGTGTGTGTGTGTGTGTGTGTGTGTGTGTGTGTGTGTGTGTGTGTGTGTGTGCGTGCGTGTGTGTATGTGTGTGTGTGTGTGTCTGTCTGTCTGTCTTTCTGTCTGTGTCTGTGTCTGTGTGTGTTTGGAGGTAGAAGACCTGGGCCTTGAACTCAGGTCCTACGTGCTGTTCCTGAGCTTTTGTGCTCAAAGCTATTGTTCTGAAACTTGAGCCACAGCCCCACTTCTGGCTTTTTGGTGGTTCACTGTAGATAAGAGCCTCACAGACTTTCCAGCATGGGCTGGCTTTGAACCGTGATCCTCAAAGCACAGCATCCTGAGTAGCAAGGAAGACAAACATGAACCATCCCTGCTGGGTGTGTGTGTGTGTGTGTGTGTGTGTGTGTGTGTGTGTGTGTGTGTGTGTGTGTGTGTGTGTGTGTGTGTGTGTGTGTGTGTGTGTGTGTGTGTAGATGTGGGCTGTACCAATGAATGCTGGACCCTTTGGTAACTTCTGCCTGCCTTTTTGGGGGGTACATGGGCTTTGTTGCTGAGGTCTGGGGACCTGGAAGGGAGAGATGCTTGATGGGGACTCAGCACCGTTAAATTATAAGACCAAGGTATCTGTGTGCCCTGGAGCTGTCTACTCCCTTGGGCCTGGTTGGTGGCAGAGGGAGCTTGGGAGGACCTGGGGGTTGAGCCCGCAGGGCATGGGTCCCCAGGGGGACAGAGAGCATGGCCAGCACTTAGTAAGTATGAAATACCTGTTAGTATGGAGAGCACAGTCATGGGTCAGACTTTGGGTCTTCTCATCATGATGTCTGATGGCCGAGGCCAAACCTATTTTAAATGTTGACCGGTGATCTTCAGATCTCAGCCTCCTGAGTAGCTAGGATTTTTGTCATGAGCCTCTGGCAGGGGCCCTCCGATTCTTTTTAGTATATTAGGGTTTGAATTCAAGGCTTTAGGCGTGCCAGTCAGATCTTCTACCATTTTGAGCCAAGACTTTCTGTCTTGGGCATTTCCAAGATAGAGACTTAATATATGCTCAGGCTGGTCTGGATCGGGATTCCCCACTGCTACCTTTCTGGCCAGACGCTGGTTATAAGAAAATGAATTCACTCTATGTATAGTTTACTTTTCTGGGGTGTGTCATTTCAGGGAGTGGGGGTGCTTTGAAGAGGAAAGACCCCAGAACTGACACCTCCTGGGGGACATTTTTTTCTGTGACAGAACCAAGTCATTGCTGTGTATGACGAGGAAACTGCCATCAGACAGACCTGGAACAATGCTCAAAGGTACATAGGCTGTTGAAGTATCAAACCCACCCACGTCTTCTTCCCACTCACAACAAGGGGGGTGCAGTGCAGAAGTTCCAGCACTGGCCCAAGGGGATTATAAATAGATGGTGGTGGTCAGGTGCCAGTGGTTCTCACACATTCTCCTGGCTATTGGGGAGGCTGAGGACTGATGGATGCGACTCAAAGCCAGCCCAGGCAGGAGAGTTTCTGAAATTCTTATCTCCCATAAACCAACACCTCCCCCCAAAAAAAGCCAGATATGGTGCTGTGGCTCAAGTTGTAGAGCCTAAGTCTTGAGTAAAAGAAACTCAGGGATGACAACCAGGCCCTGAATCCAAGCCCTAGGTGCTCGAACTCTGGGCCTGGGCACTGTCCCTCAGCTCTACAGCTTACCAATTGAGCCACAGAACCTCTTCTAGTTTTCTGGTGGTTCCTTGTCGATCAGAGTCCTCTGGACTTTCTTGCCTGTGCTGGCTTTAAACCACGATCCTCAGATTTCAGCCTCCTGAGGAGGTAGGAGGACATGCGTGAACCACATGCACTTAGCTGATCTGTCCTTTCACCACAGTGGGCTAGGAGCTTCTGAAAGCTTTTATTTATTTATTTTTCTGTGCTAGTACTGGGGCTTGAACTCAGAGTCTTGGCCCTGGTCTCTTAACTTTTTCTCAAGGCTGGCAGTTTACCACTTGAGCCACATTTCCATTTTTGGTTTTGGTAGTTCATTGGCAAGAAAAGAGTTTCACTAATTTTCTTCCCCTGAGCTGTCTTTGACCCACGATATCTGATCTCAGTCTCCTGAGTAGCTAGGATTTACAGGGGTTGAGCTACTATTGGCAGCAGGCAAGAAGATTTTCTTAAGAAAGAGTTCTTCACTGCATTTGCCCTGACTCCATGCAAAGGAGGCCTCTGAGGGTCAGGAACTTTGAAAAATAGGCTTCCAGACACTGGGAATGGCTGGGGTCCTTGTTGAAAAGCCAACCTAATCTTCCCCCTGGGCCTGATTCTAGGACCCCACCCTCTGCCCTACCTGTGACTCAAGTACAAAACTTGATCCAGCCTTAAATGTCCTGCCACACTTGTCTGAAGCAACAGAATCTTAATTCCACCCACATCACCTGCACTAAACCCCACCTCAGGACCTTTGCCTATGCTGTACCTTCTGTCCTGAATCCACATCTTAGAACTCCTGTGGAATTTTGGCACTGGTTATATCACCTTCTGGAACAAGTCTTTCCTTCCCTTTTCCGTCTTTTTTAAAAAAAAATATTGAATTGCTAGAGATGGAACTTGTGAAGGCCGACTGGCAAATGCTCTATCTGGGTGTGTTTGTTTGTGCCAGTCTGGGGGTTTGAATTCATGGCCTTGACAGTATCCCTGAGATTTTGTGCTCAAGGCTAGCAATCTAGTACTTGAACCATAGCACTATTTCTGGCTTTTTGAGTGTTTAATTGGAGAAAAGTGTCTCATATTGTCTTTCCTGCTTCTAATTTTGATCCTCACATCTCAGCCTCCTGAGTAGCTAAGATTACAGGGGTGAGCCACCAGCGCCTGACCTCTACCTCTTACTTTTATTCTCGGCCCTCCTCTGAGTGCCAGAAGAATATGTCTCACCAGGGTCCCTTTTTTTGCCAGTCTTGGCCTTAAACTCAAGGTCTGGGCATGTTCCTAAGCTTCTTTTGCTCAAGGCTAGCACTCTATCATTTAAGTCACAGTGCCACTTTTGGCTTTTTCTTTTTCTCTGGTACTGAGGAATTGAACCCAGGGCTTCATGCAATCTAGGTAAGCACTCTACGGTTAAGCCACATTCGCAGCCCCAGGCTTACTTCTAACAGGAGATATGAGGGTTGGATTTATTGGCTTACCCCTTTTGGCGCTGAAATCACTGGCTATTTCCTATCTTTGCCAGAATTTGGGACCAGCTTGAGACTCGGCAATCAGGAATGATGAATGAGTTATAGCCACCAGGCCCCACATCCTACAGAGGGATCTAGAATATGGAGCCAGAACCTTGGACAGCTCCTAAAGCCTAGGAAGTGTGTTCTTTCTGGAGGCAGTGGCTGGCTTCTAGGTGTCCTGATAGGACACCACACCCAGAACATAATGCACCCGTTGCACACAGCAGCCCAGGCAAAGCTTTTGGGGTTTCCGTACTTAAATGGTAGAGAAGGATGCTATGTTCAAGCTGCTGGCTCAGAGTTAGTACTATCTGAGTGCTTGTCCGAGCTTGCCCAGGTTTTGGGGCTGGGCATGGGCAACCTGCTGAATGCCCATCATCCATACACCATCCATCCATACACAGAGACATAGAATTACTACTGCCTTCTTTTTTTGGGGGGGCAGGTACAGGATTGAACTATGAGTCTAGGCCTTGTCCCTTTTGCTCAAGGGTAGTGCTCTGCCCTTGAGCCACAGCACGCCCATGTGTGTATTTTTCCCCCTGTGGTCTCTTAGAAATAAGTGTGTCAGGAACTTTCTTGCCCCAGCTGAATTCAAACTGGCATTCTCTCTATCTCAGCCATCTGAGGAACTAGAATTACAGGCAGATGCCGCTGACACCTGGCTTTTTTTTTCTTGTTGTTCTTTTTTTAATCCTGACAATCTGAAGTCTTCACAGTGCCATTCCAATGCTTTGCATTCGAAGTAAACTACCCAGACCTGGAGTTCGAATGCTAGGTCTGCCCCCCTCAAATGGAGGGAGAATCTGACAAACTCATTCTTATTCATGTGAATGCTATTGGAATGTTATAAAAGTAATAATTTGAAGTTAATTCATGATTCTATTTTAGAATGCCACACACAAATTATTGGATTTGTATCTTCCATTCTAGCACCTAATGGAAGGATATTGACTAAGTTATAATTAATACTTTCATAAGTTTTCAACCATGATACTTCATTAAAGGGAGGCATAATGTAATCACTAATAATTGGTTATATATATATTTATATAACAATATCCTCACATTCCCTCTCTGTATATATATATATATATGTATATATATATATATATACACATATATCTGCAGATATATATACACACACTCATATATATATATATATATATATATATATATATTTACATCTATCAATATATATATACTGGGCACTACTGTGGCTTGATCACAGGTCCTCAGAACTTCCTGGCAGCTCAGTTTGCCGGACGCTGGTCTTTTAAGATTTTGACCCCATTTATGGATTGGGCATTGTGAGTTGAAATCCCAGCATGGCCAAAAATTTATTCGTGGATTAATAAGCTAATTTTGACACATTTTTTTTCCTTCTCTGTGAAAGTCCTCGGTCTCAGTATGATGTATAATCCATATGCAAATATATCCTAGATGATATCATGTAATGAAATATTATATGTGTAATAATACTAAATTAATAAAGGTAATAAACATCATATGCAGTAAACCCATGTAATATAAATGAATCTCATATATAAATATTAGTTTTTCCAGTGCTGGGGCTTCAATTCAGGCCCTGGGAACTGATCTGAATTTCTTCTTTTCAAGGATTGTAAGCTTACCCTTCACCCACAGTTTCACAGAGTTACCCAGACCCTGAGTTCAAATCAAAGGCCTGAAAGAAAAATCATGCAAATTCCAAGCCAGGGCCTTATTATTATAATATTTTTGGCCAAGCATGGGGCTGGAACTCAGGTCTTGGTATCTCTGCTACAATCGACGTTGGGATCCTAGGACCCGAGTTCAAATCTCGGGGCTGGCAAAAAAAATCAAAAGAGAAGGATAAAATTGAGATTGGAAGGGGAAACAAGAGGAGGCAACAATGCTTGATAAAAATGTATTCGTTATCTTGCCCATGTAATTGTAAGTCCTCTGTACGGTAATCTCACAATAAAAAAAAAAAAAACTGAGACATTGAATAAGGTGGTTTTACTTTTTTTTTCCCTTTTGTATTGTGGCCATCCTGGGTCTAAATGACAAAGCCCAGAAAGTGTACATGACCTTGCATTGCTGATGTTTGGCGGGCTATTAGGGAAGCCATAGCCAAAAGAGGCAACTTAGTCCTGGATGTCGAATCCTGGTACTGTCACTAATGAATGGTGGGAGAACCTAAGACGCATTCTGATATACATCCATACAAATGAAATGTTATAAAAGTAACAAATAAATTACTAGTTAGTGTATGATTATAATATAAAACTATACACAACAATTATACTTCATTAATTTTTAATTAATACTTTATTATGTATTCAATCATGATACTTAAAAAAGGAAGGAATAATTTAATTGCCAATAATCAGTAGTAATATCATGTATGCAATTTCATAATATACAGACATCTTTTTCTTGTTTTAAGCATATACCTCTATCTATCAATCAATCAATCTATCAATCAAACTATCTATCTATCAATCAATCAATCAATCTATCTATCTATCTATCTATCTATCTATCTATCTGTCTGTCTGTCTGTCTGTCTGTCTGTCTGTCTGTCTGTCTGTCCGTCCGTCCGTCCGTCCGTCCGTCCGTCCGTCCGTCCGTCCGTCCGTCCGTCCGTCTGTCTGTCTGTCTGTCTGTCTGTCTATCTATTTATCTACCTATCTATCTATCTATCTACCTACCTATCTATCTATATACCAATCTACACATTTATTTGTTTGTACACTTGTCACTCCTGGGGTTCAGTGGTAGTGTGCTTGCCTAGGACATGCAAAGCCCTGGATTCGATTCCTCACTACCATATGCACAGAAAAATCCTGAAGTTGTGCTGTCTTGCTTAAGCAGTTGAGTACTAGCTTTGAGCATAAAAGCATAGGGACTGTGTCTGGACCCTTATTCAAGACCCTAGGACTGGCAACAAAAAAAAAGATAGAATGTTCTGACTGCAATGAATAAGGATAGTCCTGCAAATATCTCATCAGAGAGCAAACTGGGAGTCTGGTGTTGACAGGTGACATCTAACCTGACTTAGCCAGACATAAACCACTGCAACCCAGCTCTATGGAACCAGATGCTGCTGGCTCACTCACCCCTGTCAACCAAGCTACTCAGGGGCTGAGATCTGACACTGGTGGGTTTAGAACCCAACCCTGGCAGGAAGTCTGTGAAACTCTGACCTGTGGCTCAAGGTAGTAGAGCCCTAGCCTTGAGCTAAAGATCTTAGGAGAGTACCCCAAACCTTTGAGTGCAATCCACGTGGCTGACTCCCCCCAAAAAACACGCCCCTCTAAATCATTAGATGTAAAGTTTGTGAGGTTTGTGATGTGTTTCTGAAAGAATGGTGATACTGATGAAAGAACCATAATTCTAATGACAGCATGTGGGATACAGCTATGTGATGAGTTCTTCATAAGCTATTGTTTTCTTAGTCCTTCACGGGGTTCATTCTTTCATCTGGTCCTTGTAAGGGATCCACAAGTAAGTTGATTGCACAGGTGGGAAAGTTGAGGCTCAGATATGCCCCATGTCAGGGCCAAAATGATGTATGTACTGAAATCTAGTGAGTTGTCTCCTTCAGACAATTGTTTTTGTTTAGTTTTCTCCATCATGAACCTTGAAATCAGAGCCTAGGCTCTGACTTTCATCTTGGGATCATGATTAGCGCTCTACCACGTGGAGCCAAGGACCCCTTGCAGCAAAGTGTCACAGCTTAGGTGTCTTTAGCTGAGGTTTGTCATCCTGCCTATTCAGGAAGCTGAAATCTGATGATCTGGAATCCAAACTATCCCAGACACAAAATGTCCCATGAGACTATTATCTCCTATTCACCACTTAGAAATTTGAAGTGGAAGCTGGGCACTTGTGACTCGCACCTGTCACCCTACACACACACACACACACACACACACACACACACACACACACACACAAAGACCAAAAGTGAAGCTGTGAACCAAATCGGAAAGCACTGATCTTTGGCTCTGAACTCATGGTCAGCACCTTTGCCCTGTGTTCAACTCCAAAACCTAGCCACCGAGGGCCCAACTAGGAGAGGTGAAAAGTTTCAAATCCTTATGAGCTTCACCAGCCCTAGATGACAGGAAGCATTGTGATTTTGCACAAGTGCTTAGATTTAGCAAGCTTCTGGAAACCTAGGGAGGCAACACTGCCAATAATGAATCGTTTCATTAGATTCAGGGCCCTAGTTGTCTGCCAGAAGGACTTTTTAATTGATTGTAGCAGTTTGTCTCAACACTGAAACATAGTGTAACAAAGACAGGATGAGTGCAGGGAACGTGGCCTGCCACAGGAGGTGGCACAAATAAAGAGTCCTGTCAAAACAGAGAACTGGGGAGAGAAATAGCTTGGGGTACAAAGAGGCCTTTTTCTCCTGACCTTCAGAGCCGCCCACACTCATCCTCACTAATTGGCCAGGATGGATTTTTTTTTGCACAGCTGTACAGGAGTGAGGCCTTTTGTCTGCCTGTTCCAACAATGAGACAGACTTCCCCCTACAGCTTGGGGTGTGGAGAAACCCTCAGGTTACACTGGGCACAGTGAGGGAAGCTCTGGAACATGCACTGTCTTGAAAGCATTCTCTGTGCTATGAAATCATTACATTCAAAGCAAATTTCCTAGCTGGGTTCCTTTCTTCATAGTGACTCTGAATTTTCACCGATAGAAATACATTCATACATACACAGATACGTGGAGTTAATGGCTCTTTTTTTGGTGGCAGGTCCTGGAGTCTTGAACTGTGAGCCTAGACATTGTCCCTGAGCTCCTTTTGCTAAAGGAAACATTTTATTGTGCCTTAAAACATGATACATTGTTAAATGGAGGATTAATTCAATACCTATTAATTATTAATAATACATTACATGTACTTTGAAATGTGGACATCTCACATTCTGTAATTATTCTTATGTATTTAAATATACAATGGAATAAATGATAAATCTCTCTCTCCCTGCCCTCTCTCTCTCTCTCTCTCTCTCTCTCTCTCTCTCTCTCTAAATATAAATATATATATATATATATATTTGCCATAATTTACACAACTATCTATTTATATATTGGTGACTCCTTGGGCTAGAACTCAGGTACTGGGAGTGAATATTTTGTGGCTACTGTGCTTACACTGACCACTTGATGAATTGGGCATTCCAGGCCCTAAGTTCAAATCCCAGCAATGCCAAGTCAATAGGTGGAGTAAGAAGCCAATGTTGAACTGTTTTCCTTACTGTGAAAATCTTTTTTTTATTTATCTATTTATTTTATTGAAAATGCTGTACAGAGGAGTTACAAGATAATGAGTACATTTTTTTCTTTTTTATTTTAATTTTTATTTTTTGTGAACATACTGTACAGAGAGGTTACAATTACATGGACAAGATAATGAGTCCATTTCTTATCAAGCATTGCAGCCTCCTCTTTGTTTAACCTTCACATCTCTTCCAAGCCTCCCCCCCGGCCCCACCCAACTCTCCCCGTCTCATCAAAGTTGTAAAGTTCGTTTTCGACATGAGAACTTGTACTTCTCAATGTTGCAACAGGTCCACCTGTATCCTTAAACGACCTGTTTTTCCCCATCTCCTCCACAAATTATACTGACATCAAATATAGTGAAAGCAGGGGTCATACTTCGGGGAAGGGACATACAAAGCAACAAAGAAATAATCTTATAAATGCATTAGAAACAAATGCATGAAAGAAAAAACATTAAAATACATATCTAAGGGTTCATTTTCCTAACATCACATTATCGGACCTTTTCTGCTTGACTCATACATATACTAGATATTGCAAATAAGGGAAACCATGGGACCTATGTTTCTTTGGGCTTGGCTTAATTCACTTAATAAATTCTTTCCAATCCTTTCCATTACCTAACAAATGGGGCAATGTCATTCTTTCTGATGGAGGCATAGAAGTCCATTGTGTATATAGACCACATTTTCTTGATCCATTCATCTACTGAGGGGCATCTGGGTTGGTTCCATGTCTTAGCTATGGTAAATAATGCTGCAATAAACATAGTTGTGCTGGTAGCTTTAGTGTGGTCTTGTTGGTAAACATTTGGGTAAATGCCCAAAAGTGGGATTGCTGGGTCGTAAGGGAGCTCTATGTGAAGTCTTTTGAGGAACCTCCATACTATTTTCCAAAGTGGTTGAACAAGTTTACACTCCCAACAACAATGAAGTAAGGTTCCCTTCTGTCCACATCCACTCCAGCATCTGTTGTTGTTAGAGTTCTTGATTTTTGCCATTCTAACTGGGGTGAAGTGGTATCTCAATGTTGTTTTGATTTGCATTTCTTTCATGGCTACGGAGGTTGAGCATTTCTTCATGTGTCTGTTGACCATCCTTTGTTCTTCAGAGAAGTTTCTCTTTAAGTCTTTAGCCCACTTATTTATTGGGCAGTTGTTTCTTTGAGGATTTGTTGTTGAGGGAGTTAATTTTTTGAGTTTCAAGTATATTTTAAATGTGAGACCCTTGTCCGTTGTATGGCTAGTGAAGATCTTCTCCCTAGCAGTGGGCTTTCTATTGATCTTGCTAGCTATGTCCTTTGCCATGCAGAAGCTCTGCAACTTCATGTGTTTCCGGGTCTTTATTAAGAAAATTTCAGCCTGCGCCAAGGAGACCTAGGGTTTTTCCTATTCCATCCTATAATGTTTTCAGAGTGTCTGCTTTTACTCTGAGGTCTTTGATCCATTTGGAGTTGATTCTGGTGCAGGGTGATATATAAGGATCTAGCTTTAGTTTTCTACAAGTAGTTAACCAATATTACCAGCACCATTTACTATAGAGGCTGTCTTTCTTACATTCTACATTTTTAGCACCCTTATCGAAGATTAGATGTGTATAGGTCTGTAGGTTCATTTCTGGACTTTCAATTCTATTCCACTGTTCCTGAGGTCTGTTCATGTGCCAGTACCAAGCGGTTTTGATTACTATGGCTTTATAGTAGAGTTTGAAATTTGGTATTGATATTCCTCCAGCAGTGTTCTTTCCGTTGAGGAGCATTTTTGCTATTCTGGGTCTTTTATTGTTCCATATGAATTTTTGCATTGCCTCTTCTATTTCCTTGAAGAATAACGTTGGAATTTTGATAGGTTTCACTTTGAATTTGTAGATAGCCTTGGGAAGTATTGCCATTTTCACGATGTTAATCTTTCCAATCCAGGTGCATGGGAGGTTTTGCCATTTTCTAAGTTCTGTTTTGATTTCCTTTTTCAAGTTTTTAAAGTTTTCATCATAGAGTTCCTTCACTGATTTGATTAAGTTAATTCCTAGGTATTTTATTTTTTGTGGGACTATTATAAATGGATTTGCTTTCCTAATTTCAGCCACACTTTTCTCATTTTTGGCATAGAGAAAATCCATTGATTTTGGGGGTTAATTATATACCCTGCTACTTTGCCAAAGTTTTGAATAAGCTTGAGTAATTTGGGAGTGGAGTCTATGGTATTCTTTAAATACAAGACCATGTCATCTGCAAAAAGGGAGAGTTTTATTTCGTCTTTCCTTATTTTGATCCCCTTTATGTTTGCATCTTGTCTTATTGCTATAGCTAGGCATTCTAATACTAGATTGAAGAGAAGCGGAGAGAGTGGATATCCTTGTCTTGTTTGTGAGTTAAGAGAAAATGGCTTTAGTTTTTCACAATTAAGTATAATTTGGCTGTAGGTTTGTCATATACAACCTTTATTTTATTGAGGAATGTTCCATGGTTTCCTAATTTTTCCAAAACCTTCATTATAAAGGGGTGTTGGATCTTGTCGAATGCTTTTTCTGCATCTATTGATATAAACATGTGGTTCTTATTCTTGCTCCTCTTGATGTGATGAATAATATTAATTGATTTGCATATATTGAACTAGCTTTGCATCCCTGAAATGAATTCTGATTGATCGTGGTGTATGATTTTTTGGATGGATTGTTGAAGATGATTTTCCAAAATTTTGTTGAGAAGTTTTGCATCAATGTTCATCAAAGAAATGGGTCTATAGTTCTCTTTCTTTGATGAGTCCCTGGCTGGTTTTGGGATAAGGGTTATGATGGCTTCGTAGAATGTGTTCGGTAGTGAACTTTCTCTTTCAATTTCATTGAAGAGTTGGAGGAGTATTGCTGTGAGCTCTGCTTTGAAGGCCTTGTAGAATTCTGCTGTAAATGCATCTGGTTCTGGACTTTTCTTACCTGGGAGGTCTGTTATTGCTGTTTCTATTTCAATGCTTGATATGGGCCTGTTAAGCTGGTTTAACTCATCTTGGTTTAGTTTTGGCATGTCAATATTTGTTAGGAAAAGGTCCATTTCTGTCAAGTTCTCAAACTTATTAGCATAAAGTTTTGAGAAGTATTCCCTTACATTGTTCTGAATTTTGGTTGTTTCCTTGGTGATGTTTCCATTCGCATCTCTGAATTTATTTATTTGGGTGTGTTCTGTTCTTTTTCTGATAAGATTTGCTAAGGGTCTGTCAATTTTGTTAATTTTTTCGAAGAACCAAATCTTTGTTTTGTTGATTCTTTCTATAGTTTGGATTCTAATTCATTTAATTCTGATTTAATTTTAATTATTTCTTATCATCTACTGGATTGGAGTTTATCTTGCTGATCTTTTCAAGGAGTTTTAGATGTTTCATTAACTTGTTGGTTTAGGATCTCTCCAATTTGTTGATGTAGTAGCTCAGAGCAATAAACTTGCTTCTGAGTACTGCCTTTGCTGTGTCCCAGAGGAGCTGTTAATTTGTATGCTCATTTTTGTTGAATAGCATGAACATTTGAATATCCTTTCTAATCTCTTCCATGACCCACTCGTGGTTCATCAGTGTGTTGTTCAGCCTCCATGTGTTACCGGACTTTCTTTGGTGGCCTTTGCTTTTGAGTTCTAATCTTTTTCCCTTGTGTTCAGAGAGAATGAATGGTATAACTTCAATGTTTCTGAATGTGGACAAGTTTGCTTTGTGGCCTAAAATGTGGTTTATTTTCAAAAATGTTCCATGTGCTGCTGAGAAAAACATATATTCTGATGCTGTGGGTGAACACTGGATCAACTCAGACCAAGTTAAAGATACTTAAGGCTGTGAAGGAGAAAATATTAATCACCTATAAAGGGAAACCAATTAGAATCACCTCAGATTTCTCAGCAGAGATAATCAAAGAAAGAAGAGCCTGCAATGATGTATGCAATGTTCTAAAATCAAACAACTATCAACCAAGAATACTGTACACAGCTAAACTCTCCTTCATAACTGAAGGCCAAATAAAAACCTTCCATAGCAAACAAAAATGGAACCAATATATCTCCACCAAACCAGCCCTACAAAAGATTCTTAAAAATGTCTTACACATAGAAAACCAACAAGACCACAATAAAGGCCAAGAAACTGCAAGCAAACTGAGAATCCAAGAACCATAGGAAGAACCCAGTTTTCGCAGCCCCCAAGAAGGTGGATTACTTGGCAGGAACTCCCAAATACCTCTCAGTCCTATCTATCAACATGAATGGACTTAACTCTCCAATTAAGCGACATAGATTTCCTTTTTGGATTAAAAAACAAGATCATTGTATTTGCTGCCTTCATCAGTCACATCTTGCCCATAAAAACAAACACATTTTCAATGTTAAAAGCTGGAGCAAAATCTCCCAAGCAAACGGCCCCCATAAACAGGCAGGAGTTGCAATCCTAAAATCAGATAAAATTTACTTCAAATTAAAATTCGTGAGAAGAGATAAAGGTCACCACATACTAATTAAGGGATTTCTCCTTCAGGAGGATATTACAATTCTAAATATCTATTCACGAAACAATGGAGCACCCAAATTTATCCAAGAAACATAACTTTCCCTCAAATCCCACATATATATGAAGACATTAATTGTTGGGGATTTAACACACCACTCAACCCACTAAATAAATCAATTCGGCAATAACTCAACAAAGAAACCCCAGATCTAAATACCTGCATAGATCAGCTAGATTTAACAGACATCTTTCTGTAAAAATTTTGTGTCCTGGGTACAATATGTAATATCTATGTGAATACATACATATATGATATACCTTATGAATGTATACAAATATTATTTTTGCCAGTCCTGGGCCTGGAATTCACGCCTTGGGATGTTCCTGAATTTCTTTTCTTCAAACGGGTGAGCTCCTATGTCACCCAGATCATAAGAGAGTTAACCAGCCCCTGAGTTCAATTCCCATGTACGGCAGATAAAATGGTCCAAATTCCAAGCCAATGCCTTAACACTTTGGGGGAGGGCAGGCATGAGTCTTGAAAGCAGGTTGTTCTAACTCTGCCTCAGCCTTGATTACCCTAGGCTGGGGTGCAGGTTTTACACCCACAGATGATCCAAGTATTCTAGGACCCGAGTTCAACTCCCATCACTGGCAAACAAACGTAAAACTAAAAAAATGGAGGATGAATAAACCAGGAAGTTTTACACAACAGTTATACCTTTGTTTCCTTTGCACTGTGACCATCCTGGGTCTCAGGGACTAGGCTTGAAAATTGTATGTGACCTTGCATAGCCGAAAGCTGGGGGCTATCAATAAACCCTGAGCCCAATCCAGGCACAGAGGCCCTTAGTTCCATCTTGGGACTGCAACCTACACATGGCTGAAAATCCTAGGAAATTCGTTCCTATCTATAGGAACACTAATAGAATGTTTGACATATACTAATTGAATCACTAATTAGCTAGTCATTGTAGTATAAGATTGTACACAATGAATAATTAATGCTTTATTAAGTCTTTTACCATGATTAATTAATGGAGGCATAATTTTATACCAAATAATTGGTAGTAATAGAATATATATATATATAATATAGTCATCACTCTTTATATGGAGTTATACACTAGAATCTACATAAATGTGTCTCTTGTATATATTTATTTATAGACGCATATACATATGTAAATACACACACACTTCAGTCTACACATCTATCTGTTTATATATGGGCCACTCCTAGGATGTCAACTCAGGCCTTCAAATTTGCCCAACAACTTTACGTCCATCAAACTGTTGTGCTTACATTGACCCATTCATGAAGTGGGCCTTTTAGGCCCTGAGTTCAAATCACAGAATTGCCAAAAACTTAATCCTGGTGGAAGAAGCCTATTGTCCCACATGTTTTCCTTACCGGTAAAAGTCCTGGGTCTCAAGTATGACATACAATACATATGCAAATCTAGTCCTATGTGATAGGATTTAAAAAAAATTATATGTGTAATCATACTCACTAAAATACATAATAAATAAAAAAAAGATGAACTACACTAACTGCAATATGCAGTAAACATTTGTAAGTAAATATAAATCATGTATTAATGTATGCAAATATTATTTTTTGGAGTGCTAGGGTTGAATTCAGGCTCTGAGAACAGGCCTGACTTTCTTGTCTTCCAGCACAATGATCTTCCCCTTCCCCCACAGTGCTGCAGATTTACCCAGATCCTGAGTTCAAATTCCAGGCTTGCCAGAAAAACTGGCATAAATTCCAAGCCAAGGAGCCTCATAATTTTAAAAATATTTGTAATGTACATATGTACTTATGTATGTATGTATGTATGTAAGTATTTTTATTTTGTCACAGGGCTTGAACTCAGGTCGTGGCAACTCTGCCTCAGCTTCCATCTCTCTAGCCTGGGGTGCAGCCACTGGATGAACAGCCAAACCTGGGTTCCTAGGCCCCAAAAGCTGACAGGAAAAAAGTGAATAAATCCACACAGAATAAAACCCTTCTACTTGCAGATTTTACATTTGTTTTCTTTGCAAGGTGACCATCCTGGATCTGAATGACGGCTGAAAAAATGTTCTTAACGTGGCATTCCTGAAAGCTGGCGGGATCCCAGGGAAGCCATAGGCCAACATGGAAACATAGGCCTGAGTTCGAAGCCCGGTTCTGACCCTTACCAATGGCAGGACATTCTAAGAGTCTCGTTCTTTTTCATAGGAATACTGACAGAAAGGTTTGAATGTCAAGATTGAATTAGTTCTTTCTGAATGATACTACTATAAAATTAGAACGATTTTAGGAAGCCGAAGGATTTTAATGAATATTTTTTGAAACATTAAAAGAATACAATTAATTACATGGACACAATAATTTCAGGACAGTGGTTGATTTAATTAATAATTAATTAAGGATGAAAACAATAATATTAATTACATGGAGTCATAATAAATATCCAAGAATTTGTAGGAATGTAGCATATATAACTGAATAATGTATAAACATCTCTGGCACTATAAAGATCTATATTTATTTGTGTACTACCAACTGCATTCCAATCTGTTCTTATTTTGTCAATACCTTGGGCTCGATTGCAGGTGCTAGGAAACGCTTGTCAGCTCCATATGCTCTAGGCTGGTGGGCTGACTCACCCATTCATGTATTGGGCCTTGTTAGCACTCACAAAAATTGAATCGTGGATTAAGAAGCCCATGGTGACACATGTTTTCCTTTTCTGTGAAAGGCCTGGGTGTCAGGTGTGAAGTTTCATACACAGGCAAATCTATACCCTATTTAATAAATGTAATAAATATTCCATGTGTAATAACAGTCAATAAAATAAATAGTAAATAAATGAATAATAAAAAAACAAAATGAATACACTAAATGCAATATGGAGTCAACATATGGGGCTTGATTTCAGGGCCTCAGAACTGCCTGTCAGATGACTTGGCTAGAGGCTGCTGTGCTGTCAGTCACTCATTCATGAATTGAGCCTTCTAGGCCCTGAGTTTAGATCCCAGCATTGCCAAAAATGTAATCGTGGAGTGAGAAGCCGAGCATGACACATGTTTTCCTTTTCTTTGAAAGTGCTCGGTGTTAGGTAGGATGTATAATTCGTATGCAAATCTATATGCTATGTAATAGGATGTCATAAATGTAATAAATGTCATCACTGCAGTACATGATAAACAAATTGAATTAGTAGTGAATCATTGTAGGATAAAATTAGATATAATAACTGTAGGACTGCATTAAGGTTAATATTTTATTAAGCACTAACAGAATAAAAATTACATGGATACATAATTAAATACATAATAATTGGTAGTAACACATGATGCATACATAGTTTAATTATATGTAGACATCTGTCTCATTCTATAAAATATGTAATTATATGTATGGATGTATATACATATATAATAAATAATAACATGATATTGAGTAATTACTAATTAATGCTTTAGTAATGGTTCCACTGGGACACAACATTAAATGGAGTCATAATTTAATATTTAATAATTGGTAGTAATATTATCTATAATTTAATAATATACAGACATCTCTCTTTTTGTGGATATAATACTTATATACAACAATCTCTATCCATTTAGATCTCATTCACTCCTGGGGCTTGGTGTTGAGTGCTCACCTAGTAAGTGCCACAAAAACAGAAAACCTGGAAGTTCTGCTGTCTTTCAATCAATTGAGTGCCAGCCTTGAGCACAAATGGTTAGGACACTGTTGAAGCCCTTACTCAAGCCATAGGACTGCTGACACAAAAAGGCAGAATCTTCTAACTGCAACTGTAGAAGGACAGGACTTCAAATACCTCATCACAGAGCAATCTAGGAGTCTGGTGCTGACAGCTGCCACCTAACCTGACTTAGACAGATGTAAACCGCTGCAACCGCTGCAACCCAGTTGCAAGGAACCGGACGCTGCTGGCTTACCCCTGTCATCCTGGCTGCTTGGGAGCTTTAAAACCCAGTCCTTGCAGGAAGTCTGCATGACACTTTAAAATGTGGCTCAAAGTGGTACAGCTTTAGCCTTGAGCAAATGTTATTAGAACAGTATCCCCATGCTTTGAGTTCAAGCACCCTGGATAACCCTCCCCCCTAAAAAAAAAAAACACAAAACATCCCATTAAACAATTAGATGTGAACTTGTTTGGTTTGTGAAATATTCCCAAAGAATGGTGATACTGATGAAAGCACCCTAATCCTAATGACAGTTTATGGAATAGAGTTATGTGCTGAGTCCTTCATTGGGTGCTCTCAGCTGAGTCCTGCAAAGAGTAACATGTACTGTGTCCTCCATAAGGTGCATTCTTTCATCTGGTCCTCGAAGAGCTCCACAACTGAGATGATTATGCAGATAAGAATATTGAGGCTCAGATATGTCTCCATGGCAAAAACAAAATTATGTATTACTGAAGATTAGTGAGTTGTCTCTTGCGGACAATTGTTTTGTTTCTATTTTTCTCAGTCATGAATCTTGAACTTAGGGCCTAGGCGCCGACCCATACCTCTTGGGCTCATGACGAACACTCTACCAAGTGGATCCATGGACCCCCTTGCAGCAGAGTGCCACGGCCTAGGATTCAATAGCTGAAGTCTGTCACCCTGCCTTCCCAACTATCCCAGACACAAAAGGTTCATAAGAGTATTATCAAAAATTCACCACTAAGACATCTGAAGTGGAAGCTGGATGTTTGTGACTCATGCCTGTCATCCTAGCTACTCAGGAGGATGAGATCTGAGGATCATGTTTCAATGCTAACCTAGGCAGGAAAGTCCTTAAGACACATAGCTCCAATGAACCACCAGAAAACCTGAAGTAGCTCTGTGGCTCAAGTGGTAGAGCACAAAACTTGAGCTGAAGAGCTCAGGGACAGCACCAGGCCCAGACTTTAACTCCTACAACCGATAACAACAACAATAAAGACAGAAACAAACTAATAAACCTGCAGTAGTGGGCTGGGACTGTGCCTTAGAGATAGAATGTTTTACATATATGAAACTCTGGGCTTGATTTCTCAGGACCACATCACTAGAAAAAAACCTGAAGTGGCTCTGTGGATCAAGTGGGAGAGGGCTATCCTTGTATAAGAGAAACTAGGTACAGTGCTCAGGTCCTGAGTTGAAGCTCCAGGACTGGTGTATGCACAAATGTGCACGTGCGTGCACGTGCACACACTCGCACACACACACAGAGACCAGAAGTGAAGCTGTGGCAAAAAATGGTAAAGCTCTGGGATTCTGCTCTGAGCTCATGATCAGCACGCAGGCCCTGTGTTCAACACCAAAACCTAGCCACCCAGGGCCCAACTAGAACAAGTGAAACATTTCAAAATCTGATGAGCTTCATCAGACCCATATGACAGGAAGCATTGTGATATCAGACATGTGCTTGGATTTCCCAAGCTTCCAGAAACCTGGGAGAGGTATCATAGGTCCATTATTGCCCACAATGAAATATTTCATTGGAATCAGTGCCTTAGTTTTCTGCCAGGACTTCTGAATTATATTGAGCACTGTATCTGAACACTGGAATATAGTCTCACAAAGGCAGGATAAGTTCAGGGAACTTGGCCTGACACAGGAAGTGGCAAAAATGAAGGCTTCCTGTAAAAACAGAGCACTGGGGAGAGAGATCACTTGGGGTACAAAGAGGCATTTTTCTCTTAGCCTTCAGAGCCCGTCCACACTCATCCTCACTAATTGGTCCAAATGGACTTGTTTGTTACAAAGTTGTACAGGAAGGAGGCCTTTTGTCTGCCTGTTCATACAATGAGAAAAGGTTCTTCCAGCAGGCCTGGGATGCAGAGAAACCCTCAGGTTACACTGGGAACAGTAAGGGGAGCCCTAGAACATGTACTGTCTTGAAAGCACTCTCTGTGTTATGAAATCATTGTATGGAAAACAAATTTCCTAGATTCGCACCACTCATCATTGCTACTCTGGAGCTTTACCCATAGGAATACATCCATACATTCACAAAGACATGGAGGTACAGGCTCTTTTGCGGGGAGTGGGTAGGTCCTGGAGTTGAACTGTGAGCCTACGCATACTCCCTGAGCTCCTTTTTCTCGAGGATAGTGCATTCACCTTGAGTCACTGCCTCACTTCTGGGATTTTCTTTGATCTATTAGAAATAACAATGTCATGGACTTTCCTACGCTGGCTGGATTCAAACTAAGATTCTCTACATCTCAGGCTCCTCAGGAGCTGGGATTACAGTCAGCAACCACTGGCACCTGCCTTTATTTTCTTCTTCATTTTTTAATCTGGACAATGCAACTTCTGAACAGGGTCATTCCAATGGTTTGAATTTATAAGTAAATTACCCCAATGTTCTTTATAGCTGCTTTCTCAAAAAAGGATTTTCTCTCCTTATCTTCTCCTCTGGTCACAGGTTTGAAACCAAAATTGAGAAATGAGTGTCCCATGATTTGGGAGCAAATGTCCACAGGACATGCCAGCTCTGTCACTTAGCATTGAGCTGCAGTGAATTTATTGTTTCAGGATGAGAGGACCAAAAGCTGGAGCGATTCTCATACTCTCTGCATTGCTCCTTTTGCCTATAAAATGACCTAATAATTATGAGTGTTTTGTGTCTCCAATCTTAAGTATCTAGAACATACTAGAAGCATCTTCATGTTTCTGTTTTTCTCTAGTACCTCTCGAGATTTAGACCAAGGGTTTGTGTGGAGCAGCTCCTTGGAGAATCCTTGAGGAAATCCGCTTGAAGCCTCCTCAGGAGATCGCCATTCAAAGCCAGCCCAAGCAGGAAAGTCCTTGACACTTATCTCCAAAAACCAACAGAAAGCCAGAAGTGGAGCAGTGGTCCAGAGGGTAGAACTCCAGCTTTGAGAGAGAAAGCAGAGCAGGAAAAACAGGCCAGTCCAGGCAAGAAAGTTCGGAAGAGGCTTATGTCCAATTAATGACCAGATGGCTTGAAGTGAAGCTGTGGGGGGTGGTAGAGCCTCACCCTTGAGCAAAACAGCCGAGGAATGCATCGGGATTTGAGTTTAAGCCCTGGGATGGCAACAAAAAAATTTCAAAAAGAGAAGACCAAGTTATGTATCAGTGCCCTACTTATTTATGTGTGTATTTTACCACCCTGAGTGCAAACAGAGCATATTCAATGCTTCTGATTGTATTTACTGATTTATTTTTCAGATATACTCGTTGCACATACTGCATCATTATCTTCATTTCAGGTACATGGCTTTTCTCTTCCAGGATTCCAGGCCTGTGTCTTTATATGATGAAAACTTAAGCTCTCAGCAGCCTTTATTTGCATTTTATTATGAGGCCAAGGCAGGAACAGTCACAAATCAGACAGGGGAAGAAAAAGTCAGGGTTCATAGAAATAACCAGCATTCAGAAAATTAAACTTAGGCACTAAAATGGTAGCATAATTATGTAAAAACTACCATTAATAAAAGGATGAGGGTATTAGGAATGTGGATTAGTGAGAGAGTGCTTGCCTAGCATGCAAGAAGTCCTGGGTTCAATTCCTAAGTAGCATTACACAGAAAAAAGCCAGAATTTGTGCTGTGGCTCAAGTAGCAGAGAGCTAGAGACAGAGCCCATGCCTTGAGTTCATCCCAAAAACTGGTAAGAGATAGTTAGCTATGTAAGTAGGTAGGAAGGAAGGTAGATAGGTAGGTGGAAGGGTAGATCTTGGACATCAGGAGGAAAGAAGGGAACACTTCCCAGTTATGAGGACTTCTACAGGGTGCTAGGCCACCACATTGCCTTCACACAACCACAGATCAGGAAGACTGTCTCTGTCCCACTTCTCAGGCAGCCGAAGTTCCCAGAGCCAAGAGGGCAGAGCCAGGTTCTAACTCAGGTGCTTGGAGACAAAAGAGAAAGGGCCCTGCCTCTCCTTGGAGTGGGGACTTGCATTAATGATGTGCAGATTGAAGGAAGGAGAATGGACTGGCAGAGGTAGAAGAATGGTCTTTAAATCTGACAGATGGAGAGTCAAAGCCCCACTCCTTAAGACCAGAGAGCAGGGTTTTTCTTTTCTGTTTCTCCCCTCTCTGGCTCTCTATTGTTAACCTAAAGATAGCCTGAGGCTCCCTTCACCTGAGGAAGGAAGGTTAATTAGTCATTGTTTGAAGAGCCTGAGAAATGCCTGACCCTGATGTAACTAACAAATGTTTCCGGATGCCCCCCTTTGCTGGCTGTGCCTGGAATTCATGAAGTGGTTTTGCAGCTCACTTCCCTGTTGTGTATGTACATTCTGCCTCCTAATCCTGCAGACCTCGGTCTCTTCACCTAGTACGGCTTTTGAAACTCTTTTTACAGTGTTACACTGGAGTTCTTCCTGCTAACAGGACTAGGCTTGGATTCTGAGAACTTCATTTGAACCCAGGATGGGTCAAAATGTTTCTTTCCTGCTTCTATAAGAGCTCAAGAATTCTGAGAACATTTAGAGTGCAAGTAACTTCTCGTCACCAAGAGAAACACAGGAAGCTCTTGAATATCTGACCTTTCAGAAGTGAAAGTCAGAGTGTCATAGACTTTCCTGCCATGGCTGGCTTTACCCTGTGATCCTCAGATTTCAGCCTCCTGAGTAAGATGACAGGTGTGAGTCACTGCTGTTCTGCTAGGTTCAGAAGTGTAATTACATCGACAATACAAGTCAACTGCTTATCACAAAGGGCTTGGGGAGCATATTAAGTCTTTCAACATTGGACCTTTCAGAACGCTGTAGGACACAAAGTTATAATGCTAGGGTCTGAGAGGCTGGGCATATGGATCTGCTACATTTGAACCCTGAGGTCTGATTCCAATTCTGGTTTACATCAGCGTTCATTTTCCAGAGAATGGTCTCCTAATTAGCAAATAGGAAAAGTACTTTGATTAACCCTTATTTTTTTCCAGTGGTGTGTCCTGAATCAAGCCTACGCACTGTCCCTGAGCAAGGCAAACACTGTACCACTTGATCCACAGCACCATGTGAGATTTTTGGTGGTTCATTGGAGATAAGAGTCTAAAAGGCTTTCCCTGTCTAGGTTGATTTTGAACGGTGGTCTTCAGATCTCAGCCTCCTGAGAAGCTAGCGTTCAAGGTGTTAGCCATTGGCATCTGGCCTATTGTTTTTGACAATCTTAGGGCTTCTTTTTCTCAAGGCTAGTGCTCTACCACTTGAACCACTCCATATCTTCTGGCTTTTTCTGAGTATGGGGTAATGAGGATTCAAACCCTGGCATTCATGGATGGTGAGCGAGCTCTTTACCAGTAAGCCACATTTCTATCCCCACCCTTACAATTTTATCCCTCAACTTGACTATCCTCAAGAAAATGCTTCTGACTATAAATCATCTAAAGAAATCACTATATTAAGGTATCCAAAGGTAAGACACAGCTTATACTTGGGTGAAACTTTAAACATGTGATGACTGTGACAAATGATTCCAATTAATTATGTATCATGTTTCAATACTTAATAAAGTATTAATGAAAAATGAGTTAATGTCCTAAATTATTTTGTATAATTTTATAATGTATGTTCAAAAGGTAATAAATATTATGTGTATAATAATAAAACAATAAATTAATGAATCAAAAAAAATAAAATACAAAATCAATAGTAATCACAATATGTAATAATCATACATATGTAAGTATATATCATATATTACACATGTAGAGAAAAAATATTTTTTTCCATTGCAGGGCCTTAATTCTGGCCCTGGGAACTCTAGCCTGAATTTCTTTTCCTCAAGGACAGTGAGTTTCACCTTCACTCATGGTGCAATAGAGTTACCTGGACAGTGAGATCAAATCCGAGCAATGGCAGAAATACTTGCCCCAGTTCCAAAAGAGTGACTTAATTTTTTAAGGATGCATTTATGTTTATTCAAATTCATATTGAATGTTAAACAAAAATGAAGTGGAGAATTTTGTACAGCTATTCAGACATCCTTCTTTACCCCTAAAGTGCTTCTCTGAGAACTACATCGTTTCTTCTTTTTTGTACAATTTTATTGTAAAAGTGTTATACAGAGGGGTTACCATTACATGAACAAGGTAATGAGTACATTTCCTATTAAGCATTGTTGCCTCCTCCTTTGTTTTTCCCCTACCATACCTTCTTTCCCATCTCCACAACTACTCCCCCTGCCCAGGACAGTGACTTAATTTTTTATTTTTGGCTTGGCACAGGGTTTCAATTCAAGTAGTGACAACGCTGTACTCCCCACACATTGCTACAGATTTACGAAGACCCTGAGATCAAATCCCAGGCTAGGAAAAAAACTGACAGAAATTCCAAACAAATGAGTTTTATTGTTTTAATTTAATTAAATAATTAATTAATATTTTATTTGTTCTTTTTTTGGCCAACCATGGGGCTAGAATTCACGTTGTGATAACTCTGTCTCAGCTTTGATTGCCCTAGGCTGGGGTGCAGCATCCGGACCCATATTCGATCAGGGGATCCTAGGCCCAGAGCGCTTGCAGGAAGAAAAAAAAAAAGCTGGAAAGCACAAATAGTGGCGAGCTGCAAAAGGCTGGAGAGTTTTACGATTTTTTTCTTTGCTAGGTGATTATCCTGGGACTTAATAACATGGTTGCAAAGTGGACCTGGCCTGCCATTGCTGAAAGCTGGCGGGCTATCAGGGAAGCCATAGATCAACCTGTCAACATAGGCCCCTGGTTGAAACCCAGTCCTGCCACCTACCAATAGCAGGAGATCTCAAGGGACTTGTTCCTATGCATACACATACCAATTGAAAGAGTAGTTCATGCATCGGTCGAGACTAAAATTGGATTCAATAATCCTAGGATGCTGATTGATCTTAATTAATAGTTTATTAAACATGAAAAGAGTAATAATATTCCTTTAATGGTAGTATAATAAATATATAAGAATTGGTAAGAACGTAGTAGGTGTCATTCAGTCATAAATAGAAGGCTCTGGCACTCTTTACCAATGTTTATTTATTTGTATACCACCGTCTGCCTATCCATTTATTGCTGTTTTGGCCAAACCTGGGGCTCGAACTCAGCGCCTAGGAACAACCTGACAGTTTCATTGGCTAGAATGCCATGCTCACACTCACCCACTCATGAATTGGACCTGCTAGACCCTGAGTTCAGATCTTAGCACTGCCAGGCATGAGGGAGAACACATCTACAAATCTAGATGCTATGTGATAGGATTTAAACAATATAATAACTGGTATAGGTGTCATCAGAGTCAATAAAATAAATGGTAAATTAATAAATAAAACAAGAAATAAAATAAATAACCACACCAAACATGATATGGACTGAACATCCATATGGAAATATAAATTTTATCTTTAAAATGGATATAAGGAGTATGTTTTCCAAGACTGAGGCATGAATTCAGTCCCCCTAGAAGGAGGGAATGACAGGAGATCCTGAGATAATCATTTCTGGACCCAGGAAGTGTCATGGAATGCAATTGATGTCATCCTTGAATGAGTAGTTCGTGCATGATGGGAGTAGGAAATGATAGGCAAGAATCATGGGGTATCAATTTTTTGTAATGAAGAGTTGATGAAGTGTGACAATAATCATCACAGTCATGAAATGGAGGCATCAGGAAACATCCAAGAGTCGGTAGTCACATGGTAGATTGGATTCCATCACAGATTGCCTTCTCTCCTACTCTGTACAAATATGTACTTATTTGCATACTACCTTCAGCTTATGAATGGATGACTATTGTGCTCCTCTGTCCTTCCTCCCCTGGGTAATTGATCTCAGGTCCTGGGAATGGCCTAGCAACTTTGTGGCTCACAGGATGGTGTGCTCATGTAGACCCATTCACCAATTGGGCTTTCTATGCCCCGAGTTCAGATCCAAGCCTGCCAAAAGAATCATCCTGATGTCAGAAGCCAATCATTGCACCTGTTTTCCTTTCCTGTGTAAGTCCTGGGTCTCAGCTAGGATGGAGAATGCATGGGCCACCCTGTTGCCATGGGAATAGGTTGTTATCCATGTCAACTCAGTTATACCTGTCATCATATACTCAAGAAAATACACAATGCATCCATGAATAGCATACAAAATAGAGACTAACTACACTAAATGCACGATGTAGTCCAAACACAGATGTGAATATACAACTCATGTTTCAATGATGCATTGAGGACTATTGTAGCCTCCTTAGGGTTCTTTCTCCAATCCTGGGAACAGCTCAGCTCCTTAGTGGATCACAGGCTGGTGTGATCACATGGACCCATTGGGCAATTGGGCCTCCTAGGCCCCGAGTTTGAATCCCAGCACTGCCTGATGTGAGAAGCCAGTCATTGCATTGTTTTCCTGTGGTGTGCATGTTCTGGGTCTCAGCTAGAATGGAGAATGTATAGGCAACTCTATACTCATGGGAAGAGGTTTTCATACATTTCACCACAGTTATATCTGTCATCTTATACTCAAGAAAATACACAATACATCAATGAAAAAGACACAAAATAAAGAGAATGACTACACCAAATGCAAGATGCTGCCCAACCAAGTATGGAAATATAGATCCTTGGTTTAATTATGAATTTATGACTATATTGTCCCCCACCAGGGCTCTATCTCAGGTCCAGGAAATGACCTAGCTCCTTAGTGGCTCACAGGCTGGTGTGCTCATCATGACCCTTTCAATAATTGGGTCTGCTAGGCCTTGAGTTCAAATCCTAGAACAGCCAAAAGTTTCATCCTGATGTGAGTAGCCAATTGATCTACCTGTTTTCCTCTCCTGTGAAAGACCTGGGTATAAGAGAGGATGGAGAATGCTATATAGGCAACTCTATAGCCATAGGAATAGGTTGTCATCCATGTCAGCATAGTTATATCTGTCACCATACTCAATACTATACACAATATATCCATGAATAAATAAAAAATAAAAAGGAATATCTACACTGAATGCAAGATACATAAGACACCTGTAGGTAAAGAGAGATCCTATTAAAAAACAAGGGTTTATTATTTTGTCCAGTGCTGGCACTTCAAATCAGGTCCTAGACCCGACCTGACATTCTAGTTTTCAAGGATGGTGAGCTTCCCCTTTCCCCATTGTGCAACAGAGCTACCCAGACTCGAGTTAAAATCCCAGCAATGACAAAAGATTCATCCTGATATCAGAAGGCAGTCGTTGCACATGTTTTCCTCTCCTGTGAAAGTACTGGGTCTCAACGAGGATGGAGAATGAGTAGGCAAACCTATAACCATTGGAAGAGGTTGTCATCCATGTCAGCACAGTTATACCTGTCACCATACTCAGTAAAATACACAATATCTCCATGAATTAGTAACAAAATAAGAAGTATAACAAATGTGAGATACCTCCAAACATGTATGTAAATATAGATCCTGTGTTTAAATATTGAATTTATGACTATCATGGGGACCCTGGGGATCAATGTCAGATCCTGGGAATGGCCTAGCTCCTTAGTTGCTCACAGGTTGGTTTGTTCCCTTTGACCTCTTCAACAATTGGTCCCGCTAGGCCCTGAGACAGATCCCAGAACTACCAACAAGTGGATCATGAAGTAAGAAACTGAGTGTGAAATTTATTTTCCTTTTATCTGAGAGTCCTGGGTGTTAGGCATGATGAAGAACATATCTACAAATCTAGATGCTATGTGATAGCATGTCATCAATGTAATAAACAGAGTGGGTATCATCATAGTAAATAAAATCAATGGTAAATAAATGAATAAAAAAATACAAGGAACCACCTCACCAAACATGTATGTACTGCATATCTATAGGCAAGTATAAATCCTATCTTTACAATGTATATAAATAGTATGTTTTCAAGTGCTGGGGCTGGAATTAGGGCCAAGTGAACAGGCCTGACTTTCTTATCTTCAAGTACGGCAAGATTCCCCTTCATCCACAGTGCTGCAGATTTACCCAGACCCTGAGTTCAAATCCAAAACTGGGCAGAATAAACAGCACAAATTGCAAGCCAGGGAGCTAATTTATTTTTTAATTTTTATTTTGTTTTATGCTCAGCATGGCACTTGAACTCAGGTCGTCCCAACTCTGCCTCTGCTTTGATCATCCAAGGTTGGGGTGAAGCCACTGGACCCACAGCTGCTCCTGGGATCCTAAACCACCAGGCCATGCAGTATAAAAAATGCACAGAAAAAATGAAGTGAGATGACTTTTTATGTTTTGCTGGTTCTGAATGACACTGTTGCAAAGTGTACTTCACCTTGTATTGCTGAAGTCTGGCAGACTATTGGGGAAGCCATAGGCCCACGTGGCAATGTAGACCCTGATTTCAAATCCCTGTCCTGACACAACCAATGGCAGGAGGTACTGAGAGTCTCGTTCCCATCCATAGGAATAACAATGGAATGTTATCAATGTCACGGTCGAATGAGTTGATTGTGAATGATGCTTCTATAAAATTAGAATGATTTCAGGAGGCTGATTGATTTTATTTAATATTTATGAGGCATTAAAGAATACTATTACTTACAGGAATGCAATAATTTCAAGACAGAGATTGATTTCATTAATAGTTTAAGGATGGAAACAATAATATTAATTACATGGAGGCATAAAAAATAGCCAAGAATTGGTACGAATGTAGTCTATAAAACTGAATAATGGATACACATCTCTGGCATGCTATAAATATATATATTTATTAGCATGCTGTCATCTGCGTGTCAATTTGTTCTTATTTTTTCAACCCCTGGGGCTCAATCTCAGGTCCTGGGAACTGCCTGTCAGCTCAATTTGCCCCACAATGGCGTGTTGACACTCACCCATTCGTGAATTTTGCATCGTAGGCCATGAGTTCAGATGCCAGCACTCCCAAGAAATGAATTGTTGAAAAAGAAGCTGATGGTGACACATGTTTTCCTGTTCTGTGGATTTCCTGGGTGTCAGGTATGAAGTGGAATACATATGCAGAACTATATTCTATGTAATCAATGTAATCAATGTTCTATGTGTCATAATAGTCAGTAAAATAAATACATAAATAAACCAAAAAATAAAATGAGTAACTCCACTGAATGCAATATGGAGTCAACATATGTATATAAATATAAATCATATATTTAAATTGTACATGAGTAGGATGTATTCTAGTGGTGGGGATCAATTTCAGGCCTAAGGAACAGACTTGAATTTCTTGACTTCAAGGAGGCAAGCTTCCCCTTCCCACACAGTGCAACAGAGTTACCCAGACCATGAGTTCCAATCCCAGTCTTGGCAGAAAAAATGGCACCTTTATAGTATATGAGGTGCAATTCTTAGGTATTTCATTATGCCTCCATTTAATGAATGTGATTGTTTAAATGCTTAATAAAGTATTAGTTAAAATCGATCAGTGTCCTATATATAATTGTATATAATTTTATCATAGAATCATTCAACAACTGCTCATTCAGTCATGACATTGATCACATTTCATTGGTAATCATATGGATAAGAATGAGTTTCTTAGGATCTCCTGTCATTTGAAGCTGACAAGACCAGGATTCGAACTGTGGGCTCCACCTCCCTCCACTTAAATCCGAGGATAGGGAACTCACTGGTCTGTCCAAGAACATCAGCAAGACCAATGATGAGGCAAGCATCAGTGGCTCTCAAGAGTCTTCCTTGATATTTACAAGGCTGTGATGGGAGGATCAAATTCACACTAAGCAGGAAAGTCCTTGAAACCCCAGTCCCACTTCAGTGCCAATAAAGCCAGAAGTAGAGCCATGTGGCTCTAGTGTGGAGGGCTAGCCTTGAGCAAAAGCAGCTCATGGACTGTGCCCAGATCCTGAGTTCACGGTCTGGGACTGGCAACAAACAGACATACACAAGAATCTGTGCAGCTCTCTGGCTAAAGCAGGTCACCCTCTTGTCTCCAACTGAATTGAATATAGTTCCCTGGGAAATGGGCTGGGGGGAGGTGCTGTCATCTTGACTCTGCCCTCGCTGCCTGCATCACAGGATTCTGGCCACACCCCCATTCTTTCATGTTTCTTTCTCACAAATGGGATACAAGAATAGTGGCAACGCTCACATTCCATGCTGCCCTGTAGCACCAGGATTCCCTAGGTTGGCTGACACAACTACCAGCTGTTGAATAAGCTAGAGGTGGCTGAGTGGTGAGCAAGAGACTTGAAGCTACTTTGGAGTAGGAAATTGATGTGCCTGCCTGCCTCCCAGCCTCCTACCCTGCTTCCTCCAAGGTACTGCATTTCAAACCTCAGGCAGTATCAAACTACTGGCAGGTTGCAGCCTCGACCTTGTCCCAGCCCCTGGTCCTCTGTTCTGGACCTGAGTGTCTGCAATGCCTCCTCCATTACTGCTCACCCCACCTGGAGCAGCCACCAACAACTTCTCCCAGCATCACAAGTGTGTGGCTGCCCAGCGGGCCTGCACCCTGCAACACCTGTACCCCACAACAACCCACCCAGGTCCCGGACGGACCTGCACCTCTTTCACACCCCACAGGCCGGGGACTCTGTCACTAATGTGCCCCAGGAGTGGGCACATCCCTAGTGTCCAATTTCCCAGGAAAAGTGCAGATGCAGGGATAAGTGAAGAGGGGACACCACAGAGCCCCTGGTGGGAGCCAGATCCCATGCATCTGCACCTTTTCTCTCCCTGGTGGGAGCTTGGTGGCTTTAGTCAGAGGTGGGGAGCAGCACCTCCACACATGCCTTGTTGGGTCTTTTCTTTTTCTGGGCATGGGGGTTGTTGGATACAGAAGATAGACCACCCCCCTTGCTGTGTAAGCCCTTGTCTTCTATGCTTGGTCACCCTTACACCTGAAAGAGGGTCCCAGAAAAGCCCTGGAGGGAGGTGAAGGGCGCTGGGGGTCAGAGCAGAAGGTGAATATCTGGGAGGAACACCCCCCACACACACACACATACACCAGGCCTGTTCCCACACCCCTCAGCTGTCAAAAGTTCTCACAGGGTCATCACCTTTCCCAGCTCTGCCAGCATCTGCTGGTGCTTTTGGTCCATTTGGTCTTCTTTTCCTCCCCAAGAATCCGCTAATTAGCCCAGAAACATGTAGGCTAGAAGTAAAGAGTATATCAATGTATGTAGCATTTAGGACCCCATCCATTTCCCCAACATTGCCCCACCCCTGGTCAGACACCCCTCTGGGGGCATCATGACCCTCTGCTAGTTTCCCCTCCCAGGCTCTGAGAAGCCACCTGTCTCAGGACTCCTTCATCCAGCATCCTGGCCTAGGGTTTTGGTGAATGTGGAGTCAAGGCTGGTTGTTCCCAAGAGGAAGGATCTGGCCTTGGAGAAAGGGAGAGGTGAGGTGTGTCATTTGAGTGGAGCTCCCCTTGGGTGGGAGTCTCTTGTTCTCTGGTTCTCTCAAGGGTACCCCCATGCTCCAGCTTGTACATTGTCCCAGATGAGGAACGAACAGAGGCACTGCTCTCAGTCTCGTGTGTGTGTGTGTGTGTGTGTGTGTGTGTGTGTGTGTGTGTGTGTTTGTTTGTGTGTGTGCATTAGAAAGAGGGGGGCAGAGAGAGAGAGAGAGAGAGAGAGAGAGAGAGAGAGAGTGAACAATTTTTTCACCTTCTTGGCTTTAGCTAATTTTGAAATGGTAGGTATATTAAATAATTGTATTTTGATAAAATACCTTCTATTCTGAACAGTTCTGTCTGAATTGTTCTTCTCTCTATGATCCAATTTAACTAATAATAGTTTTGTTTCAGTAAGACAATCTATGCTGTCAGGGTAAGATATTCTAGTTGATCTGTTGCTACATGGAAGAAGAGTAAATGGTCAGGTAGACATTTGTGCCAGTAAGACCTCATTTGGTAAATTTTATGCTGCAGAATTTTATAAGTCGCTCTTAAGCAAGGCTTACTTTGAATCCATTAGCTCCACAAAGCTAACTCAGTTGGATAAATAAGTATTTGTAAAAGCCATCATCTTTGGACCTGGCTATAAATGCTTCAAAGTATGATCAAATTTAAAATGAAAAAAAAATTTCATTGACAAAAAAATGCAAATGTGAGCAATAGACCAAACAATATAATTTTTTTTACTATATATAGAATTTTAGGAAAAGAAGATCAATAGCATTGTTAGGAACAATAAGTTTCCCTTGTTACAAATAGGCAACCAAAGATATATACCTATATAAAGATTGCATCATTAACTGTTTAAATTTAGAAGATACTACATGCTTCAGCAGCACGTATACCAAAATTACAACACAGATATGATATGAAATACAGGATGATATGAAAATTTGTGAAGTAGTCCAATTTTTTTCATTCTTTAGATGCAAGAAATGAAAAAAGTTATTAAAATGTTGATTACAAAAATATGAGTGTAACAATATATGTAATTCATAGAATTGAAAGTAAGTTTGACATCAGTATATTAAGTTTTCACCTTAGAAAGGCCTTTAAATAGCATATACTTTACAAAACTTTTTAAATTAGATAGCATTGTTATTTTATCCCAAAGAAATAAAACAGTATAAGGACCTAGGAAAAAAAGGAATCTTAAACTGTTTCTATATGGAATGCAATCTTAAAGGACACATTTATTAATGAACCTATATATTATTAAACGATGTAGAATTCAATGTATTATATCTAGGAGAGAATGAAATAGATTATGGAAATTGTACAAACAAGAGAATATAAAATATTTTAAAATATACTTTTTTCAGAAAAGCACTAGAAATATCTTTAGTTTCTGTACTACTCATTTCAACAGATAAGTTAAAATTATTTCTGATTTAAAAAATCACAAACTGCAGAAATTATTATAGATGTATACAAAAACTCTTGAATACATTTTGGCATCAAAGTCAGGCAATTGACTTGGAAGAATACCATGGAATTCATGAATTTTTAACAGTAAGATATTGCTGTTACTTTGTACTGTGAAAATATTTTGTACGGACCAACGAATGGACTGGCACTTTTAAACTTGAGAAGCTTAATAGAAACATTATGACTTAGGAAAAATTTGTACAGCCTTCCACAACTTCAAAGAGGTAGTGATACATACTTATCCTTTTGGCATTATCAAATACAGTTTCTTCCTAGATGTTCTTTAGACCTGGTTTAAATAATGTTTCAACAGAAGGAGATCCAGCGTATCTTTGCTATCTCTATTCCCAGCAGCAAGATGCAAGAGGTCAAAAGGCCTTAAGTTTGGGCATTGGTATCTGCATCATGATGCAGTAAGAAAGAAGAAACTCTGGTATTATTCCACGTATAATCACTGTGCAGGAGTGTCAAGCCATCCACAGTTATTGCATGAGTATCTCCCTCTTGAGCCACCAACTCATGGATAATGTCTAAGTGTCCACAGTAGGCTTCCCGATGAAGAGGGGTATACTCATCTTCATCCCTAGTATTCACATGAGTGGCCTTTTTGAAAAGTAGTCTTGGAACTGTAGTAAGCCGATTATTTTCGGCAGCCCAAAGAAGAAATTGTTTGGATCCTATTCCATTTTCTTTTTTTGCAACTGATATCATTCCTCACTTATTTATCTTGTTCCTCATCTTCATCAGAATTGCCTACCAGTGGGAATGAGATGTCCATATATTTCCCCAATAGTTCACGTTGGTTGAACTGAAGTCAATATTGAATGGTTAAACTGAAATAAAGTGTGGGTCCAAGCTTGAGATGAAATGTACTTTGCTAATTAGAAGGCAGAGATTTAGAAGACTGATATCAAGGCCAGTTCTAAAAAATATAAATTCGTGAGAAACTACGAAAACAAACAAAGCTAGATATAGTGTAATTTCCCTGTTATGTCATGTTTGTGGAAGCCATTGGTAAGCTATCATTCCTCAAGGGAGGCTTAGCCTGAAAAATAATCTAAAGTGATTAGAGCATTAGCAACTTCAAGCACCAGTAGTGTCAAAGGAAAAAAGAAAAGAATAAACCAGAAAAGGAAAGGAAGGGCTAGAAAAGGAAAATATTTGCTCTTCATTCTTGTAGTTTCTTGTCATTGGATACAAGTGTTGAGAATAATTTATTTACTGTTTTAGGATTCAGGCCTCTCTAATATGAAAGCATTTATTTAAGATAATTATTGTATTACTACTCTTTATTAACTTATTATTAGGCCTTCATGGGAATTGAACCTATGGCTTTATATATATTAGTCTAGTCCTACAACTGAGATGTACCCCAGCTCTCTTGTATACTATTTGAAATAGTTTATGAATTCTTCAATAGTTACCTATTCTACTTTTCATCTTATCTTTTCTCTCCCACCTTTTTCCCTATGTGTTTAAGTTTATGTGCTGAAAGCATTCTTCGTTTTTATCTTCTAAACTTAGAATTTTGCTTTTGAATTTACAGAGAAGTTGGTTATTTTCATGACATCTATTAAAATTATATACAGATAGATGTATTTCACATGTATGATTGATTCTTAGAGTTCATTGCAATAAGCAACATTTATATGGTCATATGCACATAGGCATTGAGACATTGTGATTCTCTCCTAAGAATAGTTTACCTTGTTCCTGACGTGTGAATGCTTAGATTGCTCTTAGTTAATCATATCCAAGTGTAATTGTATGTCTTTTACTAACTATTGGATTAACTTGTAGATTTATAGACATATCTAGTTATTACAAATGAGGACAACCATGCAGCATATATTTAATTAGATCTGGCTTATTTCACTTAATATCATTGTTTTCCAGTCTTTCCTTTTGTTCAGGAATGGGGTAGTGGCATTCTTTCCAATGGAAGCACAGAATTCCAACAATACAACAGAATTGAAGGTCCAGGAATGAATCTTTGACAAGGAAGCCAGACACACAGGATGGAAGAAAAACAAATTGTGCTGGTAGAATTGGCAGTATACAGAAAGCCAAATTTAGATCCTCATATATATCCGTGTATCAGAATCGATTCCAAATGGATCGAAGACCACCATGTAATTCCAGCTACCTTGAGAATGTTACAGGTAGAGTTAGGAGAAACATGAGGGCTCCTTGGTAGAGGTCAAAACTTCCAAAGTAAGTCTGGATAAGTGGGATTACATCAAACCAAATCAATCATTTGTCAGACTCAAAAGCCATGAAGAAAAATGAGATCGTGTAGCACAGATTTATTAGGGAGCAAAACCACAGATGAGAGCCTCAGCCAATACTAAACACTCATTTCACTAGGTTATTTATGGTGGGATTTACATGAATATGAGTTTTCTGGTGGGGATTAGTAAGAAAACAACTAATGTAAAGACAGAGATAGCATGTGAAATGAGTTGTAGCTGGAGAAATGGAGGGATTATGGCAGGAGGGGAGTCAAATTCAAAGCCTTGGCCTGGTGCCAGCTCAGTGCATAGGTGCCCAAAGAAAGGGGTGTAAAACAGGAGCGGTTATAAACAAAAGCACTGGTCTGAAGCCTCAAAATAAGGACCCCAGTCTGTGTGGTCCAAACAGTCTCTAACATGAGCTTTCATTTAAATTAACACGCACGAGTTTAGATTTTGAAGACTGGGATGGTGCATAGTTACAGGCAATGTCTCCTATGTCAGGTAATCCAATCTACTCTTTCACATGTTACCCAATAGCCAAGTTTCAACACAAATGCCTACAATGAGATTGTACAAATGAGCCTGCGACCTTTCCTTCTCATGAATCAAATTTCTGTCAAATGATTTCTGTCTTCCAGATGTTTAGACATTTCTCATGATCTTTTCTACTATTTTGTCTTCATTATTGTTGTTCATAATACCTTTGTGTTGTTGTTTTGTGTGTATATGCCATTTTTATGGATTGAACTTGAAGTTAATGGTCTAACTTGTATTTTTTGCTCATGGCTGATGACACTGTATTCCTTGAGCTACATTCTCACCTTCTGCTTCTTGCTGGATAATTGGAGATAAGTTTTCACATTTTGTTGTTTGGACTGACATAGAACTAAAATATTCAAGTCCAAGCCTCCTGGGTTTCTAGGATTCTACACTTGAATCGCTAACACCAATCTTTGCTTTATTATTATTTTAATTATGTAATAAAGTGGAAGTACATTTGTGTTGTGTGCAATTTTCAAATACAAGTTTCAATCAACTTGTTATAATGTAATTGCTATCAATTTTTACAGTTGAATCAATGTATAGTACACATTCCCAAAGAAATATAACTGAAAACAAAAGGTATAATTGTCTTCTTAAAAAAAGTAATGGAACAATTAATTTCTTTCACTTTACAATTTATGTTTTATATAACTTAATTAGCAGACTTCTATGACTAAAAGTAAATATATTAATTGTATACCACAAGAAGCAAGGTGATTACAGTTAAGTATATATATATTTCATCATAGCCAGAAGATAAGTTTTTGAGCATTCTAACTAAAAAGAAATATTACATGCAGAAATTAATGGATATGATGTAGCTTGATCATTACACAACATATAAATGAATAGGATTACCACTTAATATTTCATAAATATGTAAAAAATAATTATGTAGCTAGGTGCTAGTGGCTCATGCTTGCAACACCAGCAACTAAGGATTCTGAGAGCTCAGAATCATGGTTCAAAGCAAGCTTAGGCAGGAAAGTCCATGAGACTCTTATCCCCAATGAGCCAAAAGAAAACTGGCTGTGGCTCAAGTGGTAGAGGACTAATCTTGAGCTGAAGAGCTGAGGGACAGTGTACAGGTCCAGATTTCAAGCCCCATGGATAAAAATTAAAAATAAACATATGTATGCAGATATATATATATATATGTTTGTAAAATTATATATATATGTATATAATATATAATGCATACCACGATGAGTGTGTAGCGTTATTTCTACTATAAACTTGTCCTTTCATTAAATTTGAATAACATATTTCAATAAAATATAAGTAAAACAATTACTCCCTGAAATCAAGAAATCCTGGTTAAAACATTGTCATATACTATAAACCCTAAATCCCAGAGACCACCTCCTGAAGCAGTTCTGGCACTATCATTTTTTTTTATTCATTCTGCTTAAAATCTTCTCTTTTCAAGAGCATTTAACTGCTACTACTTTGGAATTATGGTTAATACTTATTTGACTGCTATTTATAAAGAATGCACCACCCAATACTGCTTTTCTTTTTCTAACTTTTTTGTCTAAACTATTTCTGAAACAGCTATTTGAATTACATGAATTGGTTATTGAAATTGAATCAGTGTGGAGAGGAAAAGAAGAAAAAAGTGTCTCTGTGGGTATGACATGTTAAAAAAGTACTTACAAGGTATTTATTTTTAAATCATCTACTTTTATTATATTTAGATTCTGATAAAATTTTGCCTCTCAACTCACCCAATGATAATGCAGTCCTATTTCATTCCTGGCAAAAGCAAACAACAAATTATGATGTAAATATTTTTATAAAAATATTTAACAATTACTCTTTATTAAAAAAACTATTTTTTTAAAAAAATAGCGAAAGCAAATATTTTATTACATATTTAAAGTCATGTTCGACACTATGGTAGAAGCGAGACAGGAGAAAAAATCATGTTTGTATTCTTCCTCGAGGCACTCGGATTTACTTCACCTATTTCTGAAAAAAATGAAAATCTTTTTTTTGTATTTTTTTTTATTTTTTTGTCTTTTTTTATTTTTTGTGAACATATTGTACAGAGGGGTTACAATTACATGGGCAAGATAATGAGTACATTTTTTATCAAGCATTGCAGGCTCCTCCTTTGTTTACCCTTCACATCCCTTCCCAGCCTCCCACCGCCCCCCCACCCACTCCCCCCTACCCCCCCCCCCGCACCAAAGTTGTAAAGTTCCTTTTGATGTGACAACTTGTACTTCTCATAGTTGCATCGGGTCCACCTGTATCATTAACCGACTTGTTTTTCCCCATCCCCTCCACAAATTATATTGACATCAAATATAATGAAAGCAGGGGTTGTAGAGTTGGGGAGGGACATACAAAGCAACAAAGAAATAATCTTATAAATGAGTTAGAAACAAATGCATGAAAGAAAAAAAACATTTAAATACTTATCTAAGGGTTCATTTTCCTAACATTATGTTATCTGACCATTCCTGCTTGACTCATACATATACTAGATATTGCAAAAAAGGGAAACCATAGGACCTTTGTTTCTTTGGGCGTGGCTTACTTCACTTAATATAATTTTTTCCAAGCCTTTCCATTTCCTAACAAATAGGAAAATGTCATTCTTTCTGAAGGAGGCATAGGATTCCATTGTGTATATAAACCACATTTTCTTGATTCATTCATCTATGGAGGGGCATCTGGGTTGGTTCCAGATCTTAGCTATGGTAAATAATGCTGCAATAAACGTAGTTGTTTTAGTAGCTTTAGTGTGGTCTTGTTGGTAAACATTTGGGTAAATGCCCAAAAGTGGGATTGCTGGGTCATAGGGGAGCTCTATGTGAAGACTTTTGAGGAATCTCCATACTGCTTTCCAAAGTGGTTGAACAAGTTTACACTCCCACCAACATTGAAGTAAGGTTCCCTTCTGTCCACATCCCCTCCAGCATCTGTTGTTGTTAGAGATCTTGATTATAGCCATTCTAGCTGGTGGGAGGTGGTATCTCAATGTTGTTTTGATTTACATTTCTTTTATGGCTAGGGAGGCTGAGCATTTCTTCATGTGTCTGTTGGATATCCTTCTTTCTTATTCAGAGAAGTTTCTCTTCAAGCCTTTAGCCACTTATTTATTTTTTTTAATTGTATTTAATTTTATTTGAGAACATACTGTACAGAGGGGCTACAATTACATGGGCAGGATAATGCATACATTTCTTACCAAGCATTGCAGCCTCCTCCTTTGTTTACCCTTCACTTCCCTTCCCCGCCTCCCCCCTCCCCCCACCCAATTTTACCCCCCTCCCTCCACCCAATTATACCCCCCTCCCCCCCCACACCGACATTGTAAAGCTGGTTTTGACATGACATTTTGTACTTCTCATTGTTGCAACAGGTCCACCTGAATCCTTAAACGACTTGTTTGTCCCCATCTCCTCCACATGTTATACTGACATCAAATATAGTGAAAGCGGGGGTTACACTGTGGGGGAGGGACATACAAAGCAACAAAGAAATAATCTTATAAATGCGTTAGAAACACATGCATGAAAGAAACGAAAACATTAAAATACATATTTAAGGGTTCATTTTCCTAACATCACATTATCTGACCTTTTCCGCTTGACTCATACCTATACTAGATATTGCAAATAAGGGAAACCATGGGACCTATGCTTCTTTGGGCCTGGCTTACTTCACTTAATATAATTTTTTCCAAACCTTTCCATTTCCTAACAAATGGGGAAATGTCATTCTTTCTGATGGAGGCATAGAATTCCATTGTGTATATATACCACATTTTCTTGATCCATTCATCTACTGAGGGGCATCTGGGTTGGTTCCATGTCTTAGCTATGGTAAATAATGCTGCAATAAACATAGTTGTGCTGGTAGCTTTAGTGTGGTCTTGTTTGTAAACATTTGGGTAAATGCCCAAAAGTGGGATTGCTGGATCATACGGGAGATCTATGTGAAGTCTTTTGAGGAACCTCCATACTGCTTTCCAAAGTGGTTGAACAAGTTTACATTCCCACCAACAATGAAGTACGGTTCCTTTCTGTCCACATCCCCTCCAGCATCTGTTGTTGTTAGAGTTCTTGATTTTTGCTGTTCTAACTGGAGTGAGGTGATATCTCAATGTTGTTTTGATTTGCATTTCTTTTATGGCTAGGGATGTTGAACATTTCTTCATGTGTCTATTGGCCATCCTTCTTTCTTCTTCAGAGAAGCTTCTCTTTAAGTCTTTCGCCCACTTATTTATTGGGTAGTTGTTTCTTTGAGGATTTGTTGAAGGGTGGTTTAATTTTTTGAGTTCCAAGTATATTTTAGATATGAGACCCTTGTCCGTTGTATGGCTAGTAAAGATCTTCTCCCAATCGGTGGGCTTTCTATTGATCTTGCCAGCTATGTCATTTGCCCTGCAGAAGCTCTGCAATCTTATGCAATCCCATTTGTCCAAACTTTCTTTGATTTGTTGTGCTTCCGGGTCTCTATTCAGAAAATTTCGACCTGAGCCAAGGAGACCTAGGGTTTCTCCTATTCCATCCTGTAATGTTTTCAGAGTGTCTGCTTTGAGTTCAAGGTCTTTGATCCATTTGGAGTTGATTCTGGTGCAGGGTGATATATAAGGATCTAGCTTTAGTTTTCTACATGTAGTTAACCAATTTTGCCAGCACCATTTACTGAAGAGGCTGTCTTTCTTCCATTCTATTGTTTTAGCTTCCTTATCGAAGATTAGATGGCTATAGGTCTGTAGGTTCATTTCTGGGTTTTCAATTCTATTCCATTGGTCCTGAGGTCTGTTCTTATGCCAATACCAAGCTGTATTGATTACTATGGCTTTATAGTAGAGTTTGAAATTTGGTGTTGATATTCCTCCAGCAGTGTTCTTTCCGTTGAGGAGCGTTTTTGCTATTCGGGGTCTTTTATTGTTCTATATGAATTTTTGGATTGCCTCCTCTATTTCCTTGAAGAATGAGGGTGGAATTTTGATAGGTATCGCGTTGAATTTGTAGATAGCCTTGGGAAGTATTGCCATTTTCACGATGTTAATCTTGCCAATCCAGGAGCATGGGAGGTTTTGCCATTTTTTAAGTTCTGTGTTGATTTCCTTTTTCAAGATTTTAAAGTTTTCATCATAGAGGTCCTTCACTTCTTTGGTTAAGTTAATTCCTAGGTATTTTATTTTTTGTGGGGCTATTACAAATGGAGTTGCTTTCCAAATTTCAGCCACACTTTTCTCATTGTTGGCATATAGAAAAGCCATTGAATTTTGGGGGTTAATTTTATAACCTGCTACTTTGCCAAAGTTTTGAATCAGCTTGAGTAATTTGGGAGTGGAGTCTATGGGATTCTTTAAATACAAGATCATGTGCTCTGCAAAGAGGGAGAGTTTTATTTCTTCTTTCCCTATTTGGATCCCCTTTATGTCTGCATCTTGTCTTATTGCTCTAGCTAGGCATTCTAATACTAGATTGAAGAGAAGTGGAGAGAGTGGGCATCCTTGTCTTGTTCCTGAGTTAAGAGGAAATGGCTTTAGTTTTTCACCATTGAGTATAATGCTGGCTGTAGGTTTGTCATATACAGCCTTTATTGTATTGAGGAATGTTCCATGGATTCCTAATTTTTCCAGAACCTTCATCATAAAGGGGTGTTGGATCTTGTCAAATGCTTTTTCTGCATCTATTGAGATAACCATGTGGTTCTTATTCTTGCTCCTGTTGATGTGATGAATAATATTAATTGATTTGCGTATATTGAACCAGCTTTGCATCCCTGAAATGAATCCTGTTTGATCATGGTGTATGATTTTTTGGATGAATTGTTGAAGTCGTTTGGCCAAAATTTTGTTGAGAAGTTTTGTATCAATGTTCATCAAAGAAATGGGTCTATAGTTCTCTTTCTTTGATGAGTCCCTGCCTGGTTTTGGGATGAGGGTTATGATGGCTTCATAGAATATGTTCGGTAGTGAGCTTTCTCTTTCAATTTCATTGAAGAGTTGGAGGAGTATTGGTGTGAGCTCTGCTTTGAAGGCCTTGTAAATTTCCGCTGTAAAACCATCTGGTCCTGGACTTTTCTTAGCTGGGAGGTCTCTTATTGCTGTTTATATTTCAATACTTGATATTGGCCTGTTAAGCTGGTTTAACTCATCTTGGTTTAGTTTTGGCATGTCAATATTTGCTAGGAAAAGGTCCATTTCTGTCAAGTTCTCAAACTTATTAGCATAAAGTTTTGAGAAGTATTCCCTTATAATGTTCTGAATCTTGGTTGTTTCCGTGGTGATGTTTCCATTCTCATCTCTGAGTTTATTAATTTGGGTGTGTTCTCTCCTTTTTCTGATAAGGTTTGCTAAGGGTCTGTCAATTTTGTTAATTTTTTCGAAGAACCAACTCTTTGTTTTGTTGATTCTTTGTATAGTTTTTTTGGATTCTAATTCATTTAATTCTGATTTAATTTTGATTATTTCTTTCCGTCTACTGGATTGGGTTTTATCTTGCTGCTCTTTTTCAAAGAGGTTTAGATGTGTCATTAAATTGCTAGTTTCCGATCTCTCCAATTTGTTGATGTAGGAGCTCAGAGCTATAAACTTGCCTCTGAGTACTGCCTTTGCTGTGTCCCAGAGGAGCTGGTAATTTGTGTGTTCATTTTTGTTGAATAGCATGAACATTTGAATTTCCTTTCTAATCTCTTCCATGACCCACTCATGGTTCAGCAGTGTGTTGTTCAGCCTCCATGTGATACCGGATTTTCTTTGGTGGCTTTTGGTGTTGAGTTCTAATTTTATTCCCTTGTGCTCAGAGAGAATGCAAGGTATAACTTCAATGTTTCTGAATTTAGACAAGTTTGCTTTGTGGCCTAAAATGTGATCTATTTTAGAAAACGTTCCATGTGCTCCTGAGAAGAACGTGTATTCTGATGCTGCTGGGTCAAATATTCGGTATATGTTTGTTAAGTCTAGTTGATCTATGCATCTGTTTAGATCTGCGGTTTCTCTGTTGAGTTTTTGCCGAGTTGATCTATCTAGTGGGGAGAGTGGTGTGTTAAAATCCCCAACAATTAATGTCTTTGTATCTATATGGGATTTGAGGGGAAGTAGTGTTTCTTGGATAAATTTGCATACTCCGGTTTTTGGCGAATAGATATTTAGAATTGTAATTTCCTCCTGAAGGAGAGATCCTTTAATTAGTATGTAGCGACCTTCTTTATCTCTTCTCACGAATTTTAATTTGAAGTCTATTTTATCTGATATTAGGATTGCAACTCCCGCCTGTTTATGAGGGCCGTTTGCTTGGTAGATTTTGTTCCAGCCTTTAACCTTGAAAATATGTTTGTTTTTACGGGCAAGATGTGACTCCTGCAGGCAGCAGATAGAAGGGTCTTGTTTTTTAATCCAATTAGGCAGTCTATGTCGCTTAATTGGAGAGTTCAGTCCGTAAAGGTTAAGAGATAGGACTGAGAGGTATTTGGGAGTTCCTGCCATGTTATCCACCTTCTTGGGGGCTGTGAAAACTGGGTTCTTCCTAAGGTTCTTGGATTCTCAGTTTGGGTGCAGTTTCTTGGCCTTTGTTGCGTTCTTGTTGGTTTTCTATGTGTAGGACATCTTTAAGAATCTTTTGTAGGGCTGGTTTGGTGGAGATGTATTGTTTCAATTTTTCTTTGCTATGGAAGGTTTTTATTTGGCCTTCAGTTATGAAGGAGAGTTTCGCTGGGTACAGTATTCTTGGTTGATAGTTGTTTGTTTTTAGGGCATGGCATACGTCATTCCAGGCTCTTGCTTTGATTGTCTCTACTGAGAAATCTGAGGTAATTCTAATTGGTTTCCCTTTATAGGTGATTAACCTTTTCTCCTTGACAGCTTTAAGGATATTTTCCTTGGTCTGGGTTGATCCTGTGTGGATTATAATGTGACAGTGGGATGTCCTATTCTGGTCTGATCTGTTTGGGGTTCTAAAAGCTTCTTGTATCTGAAAAGGCCTATCTTTTTGTATGTTTGGGGAGTTCTCTGCTAGGATCCTGTTAAACAAATTTCCTAGACCATTAACTTCTGTTTCTAGGTGCTCCTCTACACCCATTATCCTTAGATTGGTCCTTCTGATGGTGTCTTCCAGGTGTTGGATAGACCTATCATATTTCTTGGACTTGTCTTGGATGGTTGAATGTTCTTTCTCTATAATATCTAGGCTGTCTTCAATCCCTGAGATTCGATCTTCTGCATGGTCTAACCTGCTGTCAAGACTCTCTACTTTGTTTTTTATCTCTTTTCCTTCTAATTGGTCAGCTTTGATGGCTTCAAGTTCTTTGCTGAAGCTCTGTTTTAGGTCTTGTATGAATTTCTTTACTTCCTTAATTTGGTGTTCAGTGTTTGTTCTCAAATCACTTAGTTGATTGGTTATGGTTTCTTTGGACTCCCATTCCTTCTGTTGGGTTCCATTCAGCATTCCCTTTGTGGTCTCCCTGACTTCCTTCAGCTCTTTGTTAATGGATTCCATGAATGCCTTTAGTGATCTTTGTGTATTCTCTACCTGGTCTCTTAATTCGTGAATTACTCTTTGATTAGTTTCCTCCCTTCTGTGGGATTCCTGCAGTTCTCTTTGAGTGTTCTCTGCCTGCTCACTCCATTCCTCCCTTTCTCTTTGAGTATTCTCAAGTTGTTCACGCAAATCCTGTATCAGTTTTTGAGAAGCTTCCTCACGCTTATGATATTCCTGTATAAACTTCTGGGATGCCTCCTCTCTCTCCCTATCACGCTCATACAGAGTCCTTTGTACATTGTCAAACTTCTCATTTATCATGTTTGCTATTAGTGTTTGTAGAGCTATTTGGGAACTCTCCTCTGGATTATTCTTTATCTGTTCTAATCCCTGATTATCAAGGTTGGGAATTGAGATACCCGAATTTGCCATTTTTCTTGTGTTTTTCCGGCTTACTAGGCCCATTTGAGATAAAGATTGCACCAGTTTTGTGCTAGAACACTATCTTAAGGCAACCATCAACCAAAGTTTGCATTTGTACCGTCAATAGTCTACAGATACAATCTAGTTCAACAGATACATCTATTCAACATCAAACGACTATATTAAAGGACTTTGAACCGCAGAAAAGAATTTGGAAAACCAGAAATTATTAGGATTAGGGAGAGATGTGGGTAAAAAATGGGAATAGATTGGTGTGGGGAGGCACAGTGAGAGTTAACTATGTCCTAATCACAGTGCAGGAAATGGGTTGGGTAGGATGCAAGTAGAGAGAGAGAGAAAAAGAAGAGACGGAAAGGGGAATAAAGAGAGACCAGAAAAAGAATAGAAATGTAAAAATTAATGTTATTATAGAGGTTAAAAGACCGTCTATTTAGAGAGGAATGTGAATATGTTCAGAGAAGGGGAGGGACATAGAGGAGATGTGAAAATCTTTAAGGATGGGAAAGGGAGAAGAAAAGATCAGAAGTTCAGTAGAGCTGGATAAAAAACAAAAAGATAATTAAGAAAGAAAGAAAAAAAGAAGACAAGAAAAGAAAGGAAAACTCTCATTCACGTATTCCTAAAATAAAAATTATAAGATGAGAAAAAAAAAGTTACTGGAAAACAATTATTTTTTCAGAAGAGGCAAAAATGAAAGATTAATAAAAGTTTTAGAAGGGAAAAAAATTATATATATATATATATATATATATATATATATGGTAACAAAAAACAAAAAACAAGCAAAAAAAAAGAAAAGAAGAAGAAGAAGAAGAAGAAAGAAAAAAAAAGAAAAAAAAAGAAAAAAAAAGTCTTTTGATTTTTTTTTTGGGGGGGGGAGGAGTGGGAAGAATCCTGTATCTCCCTTTTGTCTGCAACCAGTCTCTTGTTGGAGTCTCTGGTCAGCTTGAGGTCCTGTGGCTTGATTGGTTTCTTAAGTCGGTTGGTTGGAAGAGGCAGAAAAATGCTCTACTTTACCCAAGATTTTGAGATCCCCCTCCCAGGTTAGTTTTCTGGGAGGGTGGTCTGCTTTGAGAGTCACAAAAGAGGGGGATGTGGTGATGAGGCTAGGTTCTGGGTACAGTTGAGGCCTTTCAACAAACAGTAGCTTTTCCCTGGGGCTATTTTGTGATAAAGCTCACAGCGCCCAGCCTGGAGCCATTCTCAGGGTTTCTGTTTTTCAATTGATTGTGGTGGCTGCTAGAGGGAGGGGCTGCCTCTGGGTCTGGTTACCCAGTGAGGCAAGGCACTCCGATGGCTGGCGCCTTAGCTGGGTGACTTTTCCCTGGATGGAGCTGAGTCTGGCAGGTCACTTCGCCGTTAAGTTCTTGTGACCTGCTAAATGACTCATTTTATTCCAAGGCCTGAGCTGGAGCTAGCAGCTCCTCCGAGCTTTGTCGGTATCCAAGATGGAGATCACCGGTGCTGGGGGGGGGAGGGGTGGCCTTCCCTCCTCTGCTCCCTGAGGAGTGAGGATGTCGGGCTTGTACTCACGCCGAGTCTTGGATCCTGAGTCATCTCTGGTCTGCAAACAGCAGGATGAAGATGTTCGCTCCTTGTCGGTTCTTGTTGGTGTTGAGTAGAATCCGCTCGTCCGCTGAGTCTGGCTCCTTCGTCCCCGACTCTCTGTGTCTCAGGTATGACTCCGCGGCGGTGGTCGCTGCCGCGACCCCGCCGCCGGAGCGGCAGCTGATGGCTTCCCCTCTCTTGTCTAACTCTCCTTGGCTTCCCCTCTCTTGTCTAACTCTCTGTCCTGTGATGGCACACTTGGTGTGATTCTCTGGCTTAGGACTCTTCACTGGAATTCTAAAACTACTTTCTATGCGAGTGCTTGTTCAGATTCCAGCTTCTCCTCCGCCATCTTCCTGGAACTCAAAAAAAAAAATTTTAATGAAAGAGCCCACCTGTAATCCTAGCTACTCAGAAAGCTGAGATCTGAGGATCACAGTTCAAAACCAGGCAGGGCAAGAAAGTCCTAGCCCACTTATTTATTGGGCAGTTGTTTCTTTGAGGATTTGTTGTTGAGGGGTTTAATTTTTTGAGCTCCAAGTATATTTTAGATATGAGACCCTTGTCCGTTGTATGACTAGTGAGGATCTTTTCCCAATCTGTGGGCTTTCTATCGATCTTGCTAGCTATGTCCTTTGCCATGTAGAAGCTCTGCAACTTCATGCAATCCCATTTGTCCAACCTTTCTTTGCTTTGTTGGGTTTCTGGGTCTCTATTAAGAAAATTTCGGCCTGAGCCGACGAAGCCTAGGGTTTCTCCTATTCCATCCTGTAATGTTTTCAGAGTGTCTGCTTTGACTCTGAGGTCTTTGATCCATTTGGAGTTGATTCTGGTGCAGGGTGATATATAAGGATCTAGCTTTAGTTTTCTACAAGTAGTTAACCAAATTTGAAAGCACCATTTACTGAAAAGGCTGTCTTTCTTCCATTCTATTATTTTAGATCCCATATCGAAGATTATTTGGCTATATGCCTGTAGGTTCATTTCTGGGTTTTCAATTCAATTCCATTGGTCCTGAGGTTTGTTCTTATGCCAGTACCAAGCGGATTTGATTACAATGGCTTTATACTAGAGTTTGAAATTTGGTATTAATATTCCTCCAGCAGTGTTCTCTCCGTTGAGGAGCATTTTTGCTATTCGGGGTCTTTTATTGTTCCATATGAATTTTTGGATTGCATCTTCTATTTCAGTGAAGAATGAGGTTGGTATTTTGATAGGTATTGCATTGAATTTGTAGATGGACTTAGGAAGTATTGCCATTTTCACGATGTTAATGTTTCCAATCCAGGAGCATTGGCAGGTTTTGCCATTTTCTAAGTTCTGTGCTGATTTCCTGTTTCAAGATTTTAAAGTTTTCATTATAGAGGTCTTTCAATTCTTTGGTTAATTCCTAGGTATTTAATTTTTTGTGCGGCTATTACAAATGGAGTTGCTTTCCTAATTTCAGCGACACTTTTCTCATTGTTGGCATAGAGAAAAGCCATTGATTTTTGAGGGGTAATATTATACCCTGCTACTTTGCCAAATTTTTGAATCAGCTTGAGTAATTTGGGAGTGGAGTCTATGGGATTCTTTAAATACAGGATCATGTCATCTGCAAAGAGGGAGAGTTTTATTTCTTCTTTCCCTATTAGGATCCCTTTTATGTTTGCATCTTGTCTTATTGCTGTAGCAAGGCATTCTAATACTAGACTGAAGAGAAGTGGAGTGAGTGGACATCCTTGTCTTGTACCTGAGGTAAGATGAAATGGCTTTAGTTTTTCAACATTAAGTATAATGCTGGCTGTAGGTTTGTCATATACAGCCTTTATTGAATTGAGGAATGTTCCATGGATTCCTAATTTTTCCAAAACCTTAATCATAAAGGGATGTTGGATTTTGTCAAATGCTTTTTCTGCATCTATTGAGATCATCATCATGTGTTTCTTATTCTTGCTCCTGTTGATGTGATGAACAATATTAATTGATTTGCGTATATTGAACCAGATTCGCATCACTGAAATGAATCTTGTTTGATCATGGTGTATGATTTTTTGGATGAATTGTTGAAGTCGTTTGGCCAAAATTTTGTTGAGAAGTTTTGCATCAATGTTCATTAAAGAGATGGGTCTATAGTTCTCTTTCTTTGATGAATCCCTGGCTGGTTTTGGGATGAAGATTATGATGGCTTCATAGAATATGTTCGGTAGTGAACTTTCTCTTTCAATTTCATTGAAAAGTTAGAGGAATATTGGTGTGACTTCTGTTTAGAAGGCCTTGTAGAATTCCGCTGTAAAAGCATCTGGTCCTGGACTTTTCTTAGCTTAGAGGTCTCTTACTGCTGTTTCTATTTCAATGCATGATATAGGCCTGTTATGCTGGTTTAACTCATCTTGGTTTAGTTTTGGCATGTCAATATTTGCTAGGAAAAGGTCCATTTCTGTCAAGTTCTCAAACTTTTAAGCATAAAGTTTTGAGAAGTATTCCCTTGTAATGTTCTGAATCTTGGTTGTTTGCGTGGTGATGATTCCATTCTCATCTCTGAGTTTATTAATTTGTGTGTATTCTCTTCTTTTTCTGATAAGGTTTGCTAAGGGTCTGTCAATTTTGTTAATTTTTTCGAAGAACCAACACTTTGTTTTGTTGATTCTTTCTATAGTTTTTTTGGAATCTAATTCATTTAATTCTGATTTAATTTTAATTATTTCTTTCCATCTACTGGATTGGGGTTTATCTTGCTGCTCTTTTTCAAAGAGGTTCAGATGTCACATTAATTTGTTGGTTTCAGATCTCTCCAATTTGTTGATGTAGGATCTCAGAGGTATAAACTTGCCTCTGAGTACTGCCTTTGCTCTGTCCCAGAGGAGCTGGTAATTTGTGTGCTCATTTTTGTTGAATAGCATGAACATTTGAATTTTCTTTCTAATCTCTTCCATGACCCACTGGTGATTCAGCAGTGTGTTGTTCAGCCTCCATGTGTTACTTTACTTTCTTTGGAGGCTTTTGGTGTTGAGTTCTAATTTTATTCCCTCGTGGTCAGAGAGAATGCAAGGTATAACTTCAATGTTTCTGAATTTGGAGAAGTTTGCTTTGTGGCCTAAAATGTGGTCTATTTTAGAAAATGTTCCATGTGCTGCTGAGAAGAACGTGTACTTTGATGCTGCTGGGTGAAATATTCGGTAGATGTCTGTTAAAGCTAGTTGATCTATGCAGCTGTTTTGATCTGCAGTTTCTCTGTTGAGTTTTTGCTGAGTTGATCTATCTATTGGGGAGAGTGGTGTGTTAAAATCCCCAACAATTAATGTCTTGGGATCTATGTGGGATGTGAGGGAAAGTATTGTTTCTTGGATAAATTTGGGTGTTCCATTGTTTGGCGAATAGATATTTAGAATTTTAATATCCTCCTGAAGGAGAGATCCCTTAATTAGTATGTAGCGACCTTCTTTATCTCTTCTCACGAATTTTAACTTGAAGTCTATTTTATCTGATATTAGTATTGCAACTCCTGCCTGTTTATGGGGGCCGTTTGCTTGGTAGATTTTGTTCCAGCCTTTAACATTGAAAATGTGCATGTTTTTACAGGCAAGATGTGACTCCTGAACCAGCAGATAGAAGGATCTTGTTTTTTTATCCAACTAGATAGTCTATGTCGCTTAATTGGAGAGTTAAGTTTGTTTATGTTAAGAGATAGGTCTGAGAGGTATTTGGGAGTTCCTACCATGTTATCTGCCTTCTTGAGGGTTGTGAACACTGGGTCCTTCCTATGGTTCTTGGATTCTCAGTTAGGTGCAGTTTCTTGGCCTTTATTGTGATCTTGTTGGTTTTCTATGTGTAGGACATCTTGGGCTATTTTGGTGGAGATGTATTGTTTCAATTTCTCTTTGCTATGGAAGGTTTTTATTTGGCCTTCAGTTCTGAAGGAGAGTTTAGATGGGTACAGTATTCTTTGTTGATAGTAGTTTTTTTTTTGTTTTTTTTTTTTTGTTTTGTTTTTTCTTTTTTTTTTTTAGGGCTTAGCATACATCATTCCAGGCTCTTCTTGCTTTGATTGTCTCTGCTGAGAAATCTGAGGTGATTATAATTGGTTTCCCTTTATAGGTGATTAATCTTTCCTCCTTGACAGCTTTAAGGATCTTTTCCTTGGTCTGAGTTGATCCTGTGTGGATTATAATGTGATGGTGGGATGTCCTATTCGGATCTGGTCTATTTGGAGTTCTAAAAGCTTCTTGTATCTGAATAGGTCTATCTTTTTTCATGTTTGGGAAGTTCTCTGCTAGGATCCTGTTAAACAAATTTCCTAGACCATTAACTTCTGTTTCTAGGTGCTCCTGTACACCCATTATCCTTAGATTAGGCCTTCTAATGGTGTCTTCCAAGTGTTGGATAGATCTATCATATTTCTTGGACTTGTCTTGGATGGTTGTATATTATTTCTCTGTAATCTTGTATGGATCTTGTATGGACTTCTTTACTTCCTTAATTTGGTGTTCAATGTTTATTCTCAAATCACTTAGTTTATTGGTTATGATTTCATTGGACTCCCATTCCTTCTTTTGGGTTCCATTCAGGATTCCTTTGTGGTTTCCCTGACTTCCTTCAGCTCTTTTTTAATGGATGCCATGAATGCCTTTAGTGATCTTTGTGTATTCTCATCATGCTCTCTCAGTTCCTGTATTGCTCTTTGCTTAGCTTCCCTAGTTCTCTTTGAGTGTTCTCAGCCTGTTCATGCCATTCCTGCCTTTCTCTTTCAGTATTCTCAAGGTGCTCAAGCAAATCCTGTATCAGTTATTGAGTAGCTTCCTCACGCTCATGATATTCCTGTATAAACCTTTTCATTGCCTCCTCTCTCTCCCTATCACGCTCATACAGAGTTCTTTGTATATTTTCAATATTTTCATTTATCATGTTTGTCAGCAGTGTTTGTAGACCTATTTTAGAACTCTCCTCTGGATTATTCATTATGTGTTCTGTCCCCTGATAATCATGAGTCGGATTGGAGTTACCCTGACTTGCCATTTTTCTTGTGATTTTCCGGCTTACTCTCCCCATTTGGGATGAAAGTAACACCAGTTTTGTGCTAGAACACTAACTTAAGGCAAGCATCAACCCAAGTCTGAATTTGCACAGTCAATAGTCTGCAGATACAAACTAGTTCAATAGATACCTCTATTCAACATCAAACAACTATATATTAGTGGGCTACGAACCACAAAGAAGAATTTGGTAAACCAGAAATTATTAGAGTTAGGGAGAAATGTTGGTAAAAAATAGGAATAAAGTGATGTGGGCAGGTACCGGGAGAGATAACTTAGTCCTAGTCTCAAAGCAGGAAATAGGTTAGATAGGATGAAAGTAGAGAGAGAGAAAACAAGAAGAAAGAGAAAGCGAAAAAAAGACACCAGAAAAAATAGAAAAATAAAAATAAATCATATGCAGATTCAAGAAAAATCTATTCAAAGAACGTGAATATAATGAGAGAAGGAGAGGGATATAAAGGAGATGTGAAAAACTTAAAAATAAAAATACTTAAAATAATATATAGGTATAAAGAGGTAATACTGCTATTAAGGAATTTAAGTCTCAGAAGTTTTGAATTGAGTAATAAATTTGTGGATTAAGTGTGTACACAATGGGGGATAGGGTCTAATAATCAACTATGGGTTTATCTGAGAATGTGCAGAACAACAATTAAGTCCCATAAAGAAGCAGAAAAGAGAGGAAAAGGTGAGAACGATAACAAAGAAAGAAAAAAAAAGATCAGAATTCAGTCGAGCTAAGCAAAAAACAAAAAGAAAAATTTTTTTTAAAAGAGAAAAACAAAAAAGAAAAATGCACACAAGCATGTATCCCTAAAATAAATATTTTAAGGGGTAAAAAAGTTACTAGAAAACAATTTTTTTTCAAAAAAAAGGTAAAAATTAAAAATTTAAAAAATTTTTAGAAAAGAAAGTTTTTTTTTTTGTAAAAGGAATAAAAAAATAAGAAGAGGAAATAAAGAGTGTTTTGATTTTTTGGGGACGGTTGGGAAAAATCCTGCATCTCCCTTGTGTCTGTAATCAGCCTCTGGTTGAAGTCTCTGGTCTGCTTGTGGTCCTGTGGCTTGGTTGGTATCTTAAGTCAGTTTGTTTGGACAGGCAGAAAAATGCTCTGCTTTACCCAGGATTTTTCGATCCTCCTCCCAAGATAGTTCTATTGGAAGCGGGTGTGCTTTGAGTATCACAAAAGAGGGAGATGGCTTTTTCCTCAAGTTTGGAGATGCTGTGATGAGGCTAGGTTCTGGGTAGATTTGAGGCCTTTCAGCAAACAGTAGCTTTTCCCGGGGGCTAGTTTGTAAGAAACTCACAGTGCCCAGCCTGGAGCCACTCTCAGGGTTTCTGTTTACTGAATTTCAGTTGATTGTTGAGGCTGCTAAAGGGAGGGGCAGCCTCTGCCTCTGATTACCTGATGAAGAAAGTCACTCCTAGTGCTGACGCCCGAACTGGGTGACTTTTCCCTGGGTGGAGCTGAGTCTGGCAGGTCAAGCCATTAAGTTCTTGTAACTTGCTAAATGACCCTAGTTTTATTCCAAGGCCTGAGTTTGAGCTAGCAGCTCCACCGCGCTTTGTTCGTATCCAAGCTGGAGATCTCTGGTACTGGGGGAGGGAGGGGTGGCCTTCCCTTCTCTGCTCCCTGAGAAGGAGTGAGGACGTCAGGCTTCTACTCAAGCCGAGTCTTGGTTCTTGGGTCATCTCTGGTCTGCGAACTGTAGTATGAAGATGTCCGCTCCTTGTTGGTTCTTGCTGGTGTTGAGTAGAATCTGCTTGACCGCCGCATCTGGCTCTTTCGTCCCGGACTCTCTCTGTTTGAGGTATATCAGTACAGCCGCTGCCGCTCAGGTCTGTCTCCTTGCCTGGATTTTCCCTCTCTGGCCTATCTCTCTGTTCTGTGATTGCACACTTGGTGTGATTCTCTGGCTTAGGACTGTTCACTGGAACTCTAAAACTGCTTTCTATGCAAGAGCTTGTTTTGCCTCCAGCTTCTCCTCCGCCATTTTCCCGGAATTCTCCCAAGAATGAAATTCTTGATTTGAAGCCTTTTGCTTGGTATCCACAATGTGGCATTCTTCCTTTATTAATAGGAGAATTTGGAGAAAGTATGAGAATTCACACTAGAAAAAGAAAAGAGGAAAAGAGAAGGAAAAATCCAGGAAGTATTTGATGTCAGTATAACTTGTGGAGGAGATGGGGAAAAACAAGTCGTTTAAGGATACAGGTGGACCTGTTGCAACAATGAGAAGTACAAGTTGTCATGTCCAAAACGAGCTTTACAACGTCGATGCGGGGGTGGGGGGGTGGGGTGGGAGAAAGATTGGGACTGGGGGGGAGGAGGGAGGCTGGGAAGGGATGTGAAGGGTAAACAAAGGAGGAGGCTGCAATGCTTGGTAAGAAATGTACGCATTATCCTGCCCATGTAATTGTAACCCCTCTGTACAGTATGTTCACAAATAAAATAAATAAATAAATAAAAGGAAATCTAGATAGTTTGTTCTTCCTCATCTCAATCACAAGGTATGGATAATGATTGTGGATATTAGATACAGTGCTCTAGAGTGATTAAACCCACATATAAAAAAGATAACCCCATAAGTGATCTCATGTAGAATGCTTCTTTATAAAAAATGTAGTATCATCAAACAGGAAAAGTTTCTATTTGTTTAGTTTTCGTTTAGTATTTGTTAAATTCTGGTGTGATACAGTCAACTATCATAAAGGCATACAAGGATGGTAAGAAACTAACATCTTAGTATCACATTCTAATATTAGCTTAATTCTTGTTGTGTTATATGTATGTGGCTATTTTTGAATTTTGCCTCAATTTCACATGCCATGTTCTTCCAGTATATAAGTTGGAAGCAGATTCCCTCTGGAAATATGCTATTTTTATAGCTAAGAGAAAACAAGTCAGCTGTCAACTGTTAGACAGGGAGAATTGCATAGAAATCTGTCGCCACTTCTCGTTCATTTTTGTAAACTAATGTAAGTCACATGACCAATCGACATTGCAGAGTAGAGTTAAATCTCACTTACAGGGAGCTGATGCAGGATATATAGTAATATACCAAAATATGCAACACTTGAGATAAAGAGGGAAAAATGAGAACTATAATACAGTCAATCATACTTTCTATCACATGTCTCTGCAAGAAGGAGGCTATTATGTACCTTTGTTTCTAAAACTACTCAGATGTTCAAATCATTCTTTAATGCTTGGATGTTACAGGAATTAGAGAACATTTTGATACTGAGACAGCATAAAATCTCATAGATAGCTGGAGTAAACATTTCAATACTACATTTTGTTCTGCTAAGAAAAGAAACCATTTTATAGTCAATAATTTATACTTTCTTACCTAGTACTTTTTTTTTTAGAAATGGATTTTGTTAATATATGTGACTATCCACCAGAATAAATGCATTCATTTATCTGCATCTTGTGCAGTTAGTATAGTCAATTAGATGTAAATGGGCGTTCATCAGTAGCACTTTTTAAAAATCCAAAAAATGTGGGCAGGAAGCCAATATACATATTTTCCCACCATCTCCTTCCACACCCTCATTCTTCCTTCCTAGGAGAAACAATCAATAAAATGGCTTAGATATTTGGCTCTTGACCTTGAAAGTGGAAGCAGAATGTTACGGATGTTGGAGATAACTATTAATGGTGTTTTACATAATAATGTCACATGTAACCGCCCTATGAGTCCTGCAGGTCTTACCACTGTACTTGCTTAGTGATGTGACAGGAATGTCAGCCTTATTGGACTTAGTAATGTTTTCCACTTCCTTTTCTACCACCTGGATTAAATTATAATACATAGTAACGGAATGAAAAATTAATGCTATCTTAAGAAAGTCATTAAGTCTCTGGGAATGTGGCTTCATGGTACAGTTATTGCCTAGCATGCATGAATCTCTGGAATCAATTCCTCAGTACCAAATAAACAGAAAAAGAAACACTGGAAGTAGTGTTGTGCCTCACGTGGTAGAGTGCTAGCCTTGAGCAAAACAAAACAAAACAAAAAACTCCTCAGGAACAGTTTCCTGGCCCTCAGATCAAGTGCCAGGACTTGCAAAAAAGACAGTTAGTAAATGCAAAATAAAGAAGCCGTACTTGGAAAATATAATTGCTCCTTTCATACTGATACCTGACAATAGTCCTTAATTCATGTAATTTACCCATATTAGAATACAGTGTTGAAAAAAATGTTTTGTCAATAGGTCATGGCAATTAATGCAAGGAATGTGCTTAGATATCAAGTGAAGATTAATACTGGAAATTGAAGGCTTCCAGGCATTTCAGTGGTCAGTGCTAATCACAATGGGACAGGTAGTGTAAGTAAGATTTGAAATCTTTTTGCTCCGTCATGGCACCAAAAATTCAGAGGCTAATTAACAGTTGTGACTGAAGAGAAGGAATAACTCCCTGGTCCAGAAAGTTCATGAGACTCTTATCTTCTGTTAATCACCAGAAACCTGGAAGTGGTGCTGTACCTAAAGTGGTAGAGTGCTCAGCTGGAGCTGAAGAGTTGAGGGACAGGGCCCAGGATCAGAGTTCAAGCCCCATGGCGAACAAAAAAAATGTAAATATGACTTTAAGTTTCCCCAAAAGGAACTACGAAGTCAATAGTTATCTTCCCAAGAAGAAAAAATAATTCCAAAATGATTTGGTGTACCTACTTTTGCTGAGTTATTGAAGTTATGGTTTCTTTGCTGGACATATTTTCTTCTTTTAAAAATTGTCAATTATTAGCTTTATAATAAACTTCTTCTAGTATTTTTTGGTTCAAACAGAAATCTTATGTCACTTGGCTTTTTTACTTTCTCATTTCAAAGTAAACCCAGGCAGGAGAGTCTCTCAAATTCTTATCTGTAATTAAACACAAAAAAAGCCAAAAGTGGAGTTTTGGCTCAAGCAATGGAGTACTAGCTTTGGGGAAAGTTGGACAAGGAAGACAATTGTTCAGGGACATGGTCCAGCATCTAAGTTCAAACCCCAGAAGAAGCACAAACTAAACAAACAAACAAACAAATAAACAAGCAAAAAAACGCACATATTTCTTTGGGACCATCCTTAAAGCATTGGTTTGAGAAGAGACTTATTTTGCTGATCATACTCACTGGATCCTGCCTTTTTGGAATCCTTATTGGGATGGAGAACTCAGGCCCAGACTAGAGGAATGGTTAACTGACTCCTGCAACAGGAAAATCATCTCAGGAAGGAAATATCCATGCATAAGTCACTTTAAAACGTCCATGTCTTTATTTCTTTACAGCTGAACACTTTTTTTTTTTGGTCCGGTTGTGGGGCCTGAACTCTGGGCCTGGACACTGTCCCTCAACTCTTCAGCTCAAGGCTAGTGCTCTACCACTTGAGCCACAGCGCCACTTCCGTTTTTTTTCTTTTTTTGCTTATGTGGTGCTGAGGAATCCAACCCAGGGCCTCAGGCATGCAAGGCAAGCGTTCTACCACTGAGCCACCTTCCCAGCAGAAAACTTTTTAAACTAAGTTATTTCCTTTTTTCCTATGCTGGCCTTCAAATGGCACATTGTTTTTTGTTAAACTCTCAACTATAATTTTACAGACATGTTTTATATGAGTAAATAACACAATCGAACAAGTCAGGGACAGTTTCCTTCAAGACATGGATTCTTTCCTTGTTCAGTAAAAAGGAACACATAAATTAACTTGAATTTTGTCATTTCTCCATGTTCAATTCCTCTCTTGGGATCAGTTTCCACTTGCAGTAACAGTTCCTTCCACTTATTTCCAGTAACAATCTATGGCGCTGCTCGAGTTAAAATGAATGTTTTTTGGCTTCATTGAAATAGCACAAAGTCATCTTTGGACATGAGGTGACACGTGTTTCAGCGACAACTTAGCAAAGACAAAATAGGGAATTTAAATGGCTTATAAAAACATTATCCATGTACATATGGCCATATAAGATGATGTTAAGTGAAATGAACCCCAAGATATGGACACAAATTACTGTATTTTACTTGCTCTAGTTTTTAATGTATCTAAAATGTACTATGTGATTTTTGGTTTGTCTTCTAAGTTCTTCCCCCATGGTATAACCCCTGTTTTCATCTTGCATCTTGTATATACATTTTTCTAATGTGGGGAGGGGAAGGGAAATAACAAAATGATGAAAGAAAGATACAGGATGGCCTATTGTAACAATGAGATGAACAAGACACTTTGTAGAAGATGAACTTTACAACTTGGGGAGGGGAGGGGGGATTTGGGTAGATGGGGATGGAAGGGATGCCACAGGAAAAACAAAAGAGAATGTAACAATGCTCAAAAGGAAATGTACTCATTACCTTACTCTAAGCCCTCTACACTATTTTTACAGTAAAAACATGAAAGAAACCATTATCCAAGAGTACATTAAGTTCAAATTTCATAAGTTCTCTGTAACTTAAATTTAACCGGGAAGAAGATTCTCAGAATTTTTTTTTGTGAGTGTGTGTGTTGTGCATTATTTCCCAAGTGTACATAAGTTAACAGTAGAAGAAACAATAGGAATAATAGGAGAAAGAAAAGTTCTGTGTTTAAGTATATTGGTTCAATATACTACAGAAAACTCTGCAAATAAGACAACTTTGAAACAATAAAGCCAATGCCAATATGTAGATCTATGGGAGTGACATACAGAAAGCATTAATACTAAGTGAAACATGAAGGATGAGGCCACTCTCTTCCATCTTCTAACTCTAAATCATGGTTGCTAATCACGCAAATTTGTAAAATTTAGAATGGAAGAATAGTTCTGGTTCAAAGCAAGTTAGATATAAGAGCATGTACTTATCTAGAAAAAAAAGTCCATGTTGAGAGTGAGGGAATTATACTAGCAATGAACTAATGGCTAAGATCTCATTTCTCTTTCCTTCTTTCTTTCTTTCTTTCTTTCTTTTTTTCTTTCTTTCTTTCTTTCTTTCTTTCTTTCTTTCTTTCCTTCCTTCCTTCTTTCTTTCTTTCTTTCTTTCTTTCTTTCTTTCTTTCTTTCTTTCTTTCTTTCTTTCTTTCTTTCTTTCTTTCTTTCTTTTTGATGGTCGTGGCAGGGCTTGAACTGTGGGCATGGGCAATGTCTCTCTGCTCTTCAGCTCAAGGCTAGTGCTCTACCACTTGACCCACAGCGCCACTTCCAGTTTTCTGGTGGTTAATTGGAGATAAGTGCCTCTGAACCTTTCTTTCCTACTCATGCTAGATTTGAATTGCAATCCTCAGATCTCAACCTCCTGAGTAGCTAGAATTATAGGCGTGAGCTCAAGTGATAGAATACTAGTCATGAGGAAGATTGCTGAATAAGGTTGTTGAGGCTTTTGCATATATACTTACAAACATACACATACACACAGAGGCACTTATATATGCAAACAAACCTACACAAATAAAACAACTCTCGGAATGTGTAGAAAAGTTAAAAAATATAAAATATATCCTGAGTAAAACTAGATCAATGATAATTGTTAATATTAAAAAGTCCTCAAATGAAATTTCTTCAAAAAGCTTGAGAATATTACATAGGTAGGAACCAGAGATAGTAAGAAGGTCAAGTAATCATTATTAAAGGGATTGGATCCATGAAAGAATGAATCAGAGACCCCTGCATGTGCATCTGAACATGTTCATATCCTGTGTTAAATGTTAGCACATCTTTGAAAATAGTACATAAACAGTTTGAGCAGTCAGAGAAGTTCAGAATTGCTAGTCTGTAAATTAAATAAACCAACAAACTATGACAAAGCAATGTGATACAATCCTGGAATTCTAGCACTCAGACTAAGACACGAGATTAGAGATTATAATTACATAGCGATACCTTCCCTGAGCCAGATAGTATAATTTTATCTCCATGAAACACCAAACAAAAAGAAAGGGATACACAGTTGGAAGTTTGGGCTAATTTTTGTCAGTATGTTTTGAGAAGTCATTTCCTATTGAAACGCAAGTCCTTTATAATCCTCAGTTGTGTTCTTAATGCTCTCTTCATTACAGAACATTCCTAGATGCAAAATGGCTCATGATTCACAATGAAAACTTTGAAAAAGTAAGCATCCTTCTGTTGGATTCCAAACAAATGATGAAGGATTACAAAATTTAAGCCTAGAGAAATAGCAAAGTTCATCTAATGTAGTACTTTGTAGACCTTGCTAAATTAGAATTTAGATTTAAAATAAATATTTTGTCTTTGTTTGTAATTTTGTATTCTATAGGATACTACAAAATTATTTTTAAGTAGAGGGTTTAATTGACAAATTCCCAAATGATTCTGGCATTCTATTTGCTTAAAATATTCTTTCAAGCGAGGTATAATTAGAACTTAGTTAATAGATAATGCATGTATAAAATGATACTGTGAATAATCTAGACAGAGTTGGCAACAAATGCATGAAATTAATTTATAAATTTAGAAAAAGCAATTTTTTGAGGCTTTGGTGTAACAAGGTATGAAGAGAGTAATTTTGTGAAGTCTTGGTTCATCTCTGTGTTTGTAATACAGGAAGAAATTTCCTTAATTACGTGCCTCTGTATACAATGAGAAAAATGCCAGTGTTGCGGTTTGTTTTTATTTTGTTTTTGTTTTTTGGTTTGTCCACAGTCTCGAACACTGGAGCTGGCCTCTCTCTCTGAGCCAGTTTTTGCTGAAGGCTTATGCCCTACCACTCAACCTCAGTGCCACTTTTGTCTGGATTTTTCTGAGCAGTTTATTGGAGACAAGAATCTAATGAGCCTTCCTCCCTGGGTGGGCTTTGAACCATAATCTTCTGGTCTTAGCCACCTGAATATCTATGATAGATAAAAATATAAATATTATTTGCAAGTGTTCGGATTTCACAAATACCACTGGGGGGAAAATGTTGCAGCAAAGTTTAGTGTAGTGTTCTTTCCACATTAAGAAGGGCATCACATTAGCAGAAGTGTAGTATTTTTTTGCAATAGTGATAAGCTGTTCATGATGAGAATTACGGGAATTTTAAGGTGCACCTTACAAGTTGGAAATTGTTGGGCTAGGATGACTTTATGGCATAAAAGCTTGGGATTGATTTTCATAGAAATAATAGCTTATTCTTGAGGAATTAATTATTACACATCGTAGTTTTATCCTCTACCAGAATGTGGCTATATTTTCTGTTGATTTCTCAAACCTCCATTGAAACTGCAGCTATTGCAGAATTAAATAACATGCAAATAAGTACTGTTTTGAATGTCTCTGTATGTCTGTGAACCAGAGACATTCAAAATTTGAATGTCAAAATTCTGGTTCAGAATTTGAAAATGAGTAGTTAGTGTTTGTAATAATTTTGAAGAACACATATATTCTGTCCTCTTAACAATTATTCAGTTTTAAAAGTTAGGAGTTTCCAGAGAATTAAACTGTTTTCGGTTTTACTATGTGACAATACTAAAATTTTGGGGTTTTTTCCCCAAAATAATGGCAAATATATTGTGAAAATATTGTGTAGTTGATAACGTTTAAGTTAATGACCCTCTGATGAAGAAGGGGGTATTTAATTCAAATTAGATGGCAAATAGTGTTCATTTTTTTTTAAAAAGGTAACACACATAGAATAATATTTACTATAGCAATACAGTGAAATTATATATTTTTATTTAAACTTGGTTGCTTTACTTTGTATTTTTTTTAATTCACAAAAATCTTTACAATATCTACTTTCCCTGTTGGTCATGAAGGCTTTATGGTAAGACAATAAAAGTTTTGTCACATCATTTGGGCCTTAATCAAAAACAACAATTTAAAACTAAGAGCATTTTGCAAAATATACTGTAGAACACACCTGAATATATCTATCCTAAAATTAGACTTTAAAACGCATCAAAAAGCAAAAACCAAATAAGCTGTTAAACACTGACAAGCTTATCAGAATGCTGCCAATGGCAAGCTATAACAGCTTTAAATGCTTGTGCCTGTACTGAAATATATGTTAGTAAACATCAAATAATTTCAATAAAGTGAATAACTCCTCTGCCTATGGTATTGTCTCAAATGTTACTTGTAAAAAATTCTTGATTAAAGGAACTGAATTCTGGGAACAGAATATTTAAGGGAAAGAAAACACTGAGAGGATAAAATAAAATCAACATCAATGACGTCTTGATCATTCTAAAGTGAGCAACACATCAATATTCACACTGAAGAATAGCAGATAATATATGGAACTTTTATAGGCTTATAGTTTATAAATGTTGGAAAAGTTAAGAACTTAGATTTCAAAGAGAGGAAAATTAAGGTGGTCACAGAAAAGTGGCTTTCATCAAAACTTGTAAAATGATATAACACATATTTTGAAACATGCATCATAAGCTTCATTAAATTATTTATATTGCTATTTCCAGTTTCAATGTAAATTTTAGGTACTTTTAGATGAAGGAAACAATAAAGGGCATAGAAATAGGCCAGAATTGAAGTGAGAACATGGTAGAAATGGAAAACGAATGGGAGTATAATGCAATTGGGCAGTAATAACAAACATGATTGTTAAAATTTCCATATTAACTAATGCTACAAAGCCAGGCCAAAAGAAACATAGGTCCCATGGTTTCCCTTATTTGCAATATCTAGTATATGTATGAGTCAAGCGGAAAAGGTCAGATAATGTGATGTCAGGAAAATGAACCCTTAGATATGCATTTTAATGTTTTTTTCTTTCATGCATGTGTTTCTAACGCATTTATAAGATTATCTCTTTGTTCCTTTGTATGTCCCTCCCCCACAGTATAACCCCTGCTTTCACTATATTTGATGTCAGTATAACTTGTGGAGGAGATGGGGGAAAACCACTTGTTTAAGGATACAGGTGGACCTGTTGCAACAATGAGAAGTACCAGTTGTCATGTCCAAAACGAGCTTTACAACGTCGGTGCGGACGGGGGCAGGGGGAAGGGGGGGAAGGAGAAGGATTGGGATTGGGGGGGAGGGGGGAGGCTGGGAAGGGTGTGAAGGGTAAACAAAGGAGGAGGCTGCAATGCTTGGTAAGAAATGTATGCATTATCCTGCCCATGTAATTGTAACTCCTCTGTACAGTATGTTCCCAAATAAAATTAAAAAAAATTATTTTGGTTCAATGCACAGGACTGCTGAAAATGGCCAGTAAATAAATGGAATATTCTAATGGTGCCTGTTAAATTCTTAACTAACTCATGATTTGGTTGGCTCACTCATGAAGGACTGTACACACAGAGATTGCTTGCTAACTTACTAATTCTCCTTTGTTTCTTTCAAGAACATTTTTGAAGACTAAGACATTTAAAAGTCAGCAGAACAGGGGCTGGGAAGGTGGCTCAGTGGTAGAGCGGTTGCCTTGCATGTTAGAGGCCCTGGGTTTGATTCCTCAGCACCACATAAGCAAAAAGAAAAAAGCCAGAATTGGCGTTTTCGCTCAAGTGGTAGAGCATTAGCCTTGAGCTGAAGAGCTGAGGGACAGCGTCCACTCCCAGAGTTCAGGCCCCACAACCGGACCCCACCCTCCCAAAAAAAGTCAGCGGAACAAAACACTCACATTATAGAGACTAATATAAGAAAAGTTGAAAAAATGGTTTAAACCAGTATGGGTCTATGAAAATGTTAAACTCCAATCTCCTATATTTGCTGAGTTTTTTCCGCAGAAAGTTATTGCAGCAATTACATTTTTAAAATACTCATCTTCCACCTCAAATTGCTTTCTTTTATTCTTACTATATGATATTTAAGATTTGATCAGCTACAGTACTCCAAACATTCATGAATATTTTAAGAGAAAACACTGTTATTTATTTTGAGAAAAAATTTGAAGTTATGATTTAGAAATTTGAAAGTTGTTTTGTTGCTGAATGAAAACTGTTCTGAAAGCAAATATGCACTAAGATACCAGGGTTCTGTTTATTAGGATGATATCCTCAACTTGCTAAAGGACTAACAAAAGAGTCAGCACAAACAAAAATTCACAACTCAAAATGGTAGCAGTTTTCACATGGCAATCTCTGCTCCAAGAATGCAAAAACTATCATTTTAAGTGGAAAGATCTCTGCCTATAAGTTACACTCAAATGACCAAAAAAATCAACATATGTTATAGGAGACAGTAGAATAGAGCAAGTTCAAAGAGCTAGTCTCCAGGATTGCTTTACCAAGGCTTAGCAAATTAACCATCATTTGAGGGGGAGAGACGGGGAGTTGCTGGGGGAATATGGATTAAGTGACTTTATGTTTAGAAAAAATTATAGCTAAAGTATCTTTCAAAGACTATTTTAGACCTTTGACTGAATTGGAAATATGGCCAAATAAAATATTGCTCTTCATCTCAAAAGTCCCGTACATTAAAGATTTACACAGTTCCACAGGTGGAGGAGGGAGGGTGGTTATATCTAGAAACATTTCTTTTAATGTTTATTATACCTAAACACTAATTCTTCTAAAAATGCTCTCCAAAATCTTGAGCAGAATTATCATACTCTGCAATTTAATGCTTCAATTCTTCAACAAAACGCTCACCTATTCCATGTAAATTCTGTCTCAGTGCCAACTGTATTGACTGTTATAATGAAGGATCTTTTTCAATCAACATTTTCACAACCATCCCGAAAGTTTCCCAGTGTTGCTGATAAACCTTTGATGAAGGAACTGCTGAATAGCTTGAAGGTGAAGTTTCTCGTGATGTTTTCAGAGACTGAGTAGAGGGCTGGGGAGGTAGCTCAGTGGCAGAGCGCTTGCCTTGCATGCATGAGGCCCTGTGTTCGATTCCTTAGCACCATACAAACAAAAAGTAAAAAATCTGGAAGTGGTGCTGTGGCTCAAGTGGTTGAACGCTAGCCTTTAGCTGAAGAGCTGAAGGACAGCTCCCAGGCCCAGAGTTCAGGCACCACAACTATGCTGAGACTTGTGGAATGAATATGCTCTGCTCCATCCTGGAGAGTAGCCCCTGCTGCTGAAACTGGAGCCAGATCTGTTGTATGGAGAGTCCTTTCGACCTCCAGGTGGAGGTCCCTTTTATCGGGAGAATGTTTCCTTGAAAAATGGGAAGAGTAGAACCTTTTCCTTCTAAAACCATCTCTTCTGTCCATCATGGTGGCTAGAGAGTAGACAAGAAAGAGTGAAATTATATTTTATGTAGCTTATTTCCCCTTCTTTTTCATTCTTTTCATTTTTTCTCTTTCTGTTTTGCATGCCTTAATTGCTGTTTTGCACAGCCGCAGATATATCACCTTCATTGATTATTATATGTTATCCCCAATTGGGTACACACATAATCCAGAAATGTATTACTCTATTCACAAACTCTTAGGCTTAAATTCTTTAATAGCAGATTATCTCTTTATACCTATATAATTTTCAAGTAACTAATTTTAAGGATTTTTATTTTTTATTTTTTCATATTTCCTTTCTGTTCCTCCCCTCCTCTCATCTTACCCTTTTCTTCTCTCAATATTTCTTTACATTTACATGATTTTGAGTTTCACTTTTTAAATTTCAATTGTTCTTTTTCCATTTTTTCTTGTTTTTTTTTTTAATCTCTCTCCTAACATTCTGTCCAATCCTTTTCCCTCCCTGAAATTAGGAGTTTATTAAATTCACTCTCCTTTTACCTTTCCACATACATCTCAGCCTATTTCTCCCACATATTTCCCTAAACCTAATAATTTCTGGATTGCCAAATTCTTCTCTGCTGTTCAAAGCCTATTAATCCATACTTTTTTGAATTGATTGTATCTGTTGAACTACAATTTATCTGCAGCTATTTTGACTGTGCAAATACAGGACTGAGGTTGATGTTTGCCTTAAAATACTATTCTAGCACACAATGTTACTTTCATACCAAACGGACAGAACAAGACAGAAAAACACAAGAAAAATGGCAAATCAGGGTATCTCAACTCCCATTCGTGATAATCAATTGACAGAAGAGTTAAAGAATAATCCAGAGGAGAGTTCCCAAAAAGCTCTACAAATACTACTGCTAAACATGGTGAACGAAATGATTGAAAACTTGTAAAAGTCTCAGGATGAGCATGATAGGAAGAGAGAGGAGACAAACCAAAGATCAATACAGGAATCTCATGAGCATGAGGAACTACTCAAAGAGTGATACAAGAATTGCGTGAGCAGGTTGAGAACAGTCAATGAGAAATAAAGGAATTGTGTGAGCAAGCTGAGAACAGTCAAAAAAATACAGGAATTGTGTGAACGTGAGGAAGCTAATCAAAGAGTTATACAGGAATTGTGAGAGGGGATGAGAATACACAAATATTTTCATGGAATCTATAAACAGACAGCTGAAAGAATTCAGGTAAATCACAAAGGGAATGCAGAATGGAGCCCAACAGAAGGAATGGGAGTTCAAGGAAACAATAACCAATCAACTAAGTGATTTTAGAATAAACACTGAGCACAAAATGAAGGAAGTAAAGAAATTCATACAAGATTGAAAACAAAGCTCCAACGAAGAATTTGAAGCCATTAACGCCAACCAATTAGAAGGAAAAGAAAGAAAAAAAAACGAAGTAGAAAATCTTGACAGTAGGTTAGACCATGCAGAACATTGAATCTGAGGGAGTGAGGACAGCCAGGATATTATAAAGAACATACAACTATCCAAGACAAATCCAAATAATATGATACATCTATTCACCATTTGGAAGACACCATCTGAAGGCCTAATCTGAGAATAATGGGTGTGGAGGATCACATAGAGACAGAACTTAATGGTCTAGGAAAATTGGTTAATAGGATCCTAGAAGAGAATTTCCCAAACATGCAAAAAGATAGGCCTATTCAGATACAAGAAGCTTTTAGAACCCCAAATAGACCAGACAAGGATATGATATCCCACCATGACATTATAATCTGCACGGGATCAGTTCAGACAAAGGAAAAGTTCCTCAACGCTGTCAAGGAGTAAAAGTCAACCACTTATAAAGGAAAACCAATTAGAATCACCTCATATATTGCAGCAAGACAATTAAAGCAAGAAGAGCCTGCAATGATTGAGGCCATACTCTAAAGACAACTATCAATCAAGAACAGTGTAACCAACTAAACTCTCCTTCATAACCGAAGGTGAAATAAAAACCTTCCATAGCAAAGAAAAACTGAAACAATATATCTCCACCAAGCCAACTCTATAAAAGATACTTAAAGATGCTTACACATAGAAAATCAACAAGACCACAATAAAGTCCAAGAAACTGCACCCAAACTGAGAATCCAACAACCATAGGAAGAATCCAGTCACTGAAGCTCCCAAGAATGTGGATAACTTTGCAGGAACTCTCAAACACCTCTCATTCCTAACTCTGGACTTAACTCTCCAATTAAGTGACATAGACTGTCTAGTTGGGTTAAAAAGGAAGATCCTTCTATCTGCTGCATTCAGAAGTCAGAACTGTCCATAAAAAAACACATTTTGAAAGCGAAACGCTGGAACAAAATCTACCAGGCAAATGGCTCCCATAAACTGGTGGGAATTGCAATCCTAATATCACATGAAATAGACTTCAAATTAAAATTAGTGAGAATAGATAAAAAATGTCGCTACATACTAATTAAGGGATAGCTCCTTCAGGAGAATATTACAATTCTACATCTCTATTCACCAAACCACGGAGCACCCAAATTTAACCAAGAAACACTACATTCCCTCAATTTTCACATAGATCCAAAGACATTAATTGTTGGGAACTTTATCCCACCCCTATCCTCACTTCATAGATCAAACTGACAAAAACTCAACAAAGAAACCACAAATCTAAACAACTAGATTTAACAGACATCTACCTAATATTTCTCCCAGAAGTATCAGAATACAGGTTTTTCTCAGCACCACACAGAACATTTTCCAAATAGACCACATTTTAGGTCCAAAGCAAACCTGTCCAATTTGAGAAATATTGAAGTTATACCTTGCATTACTAAGAACACAAGGGAATAAATTTAGAACTCAACACCAAAAGCCACCAAAGAAAGTCCTGTAACATTTGGATGGTGAACAACACACTATTGAATCACCAATTGGTCACGGAATAGATTAGAAAGAAATTCAAATGTTCATGATATTCAACAAAAATGAACACAAAAATTACCAGCTCCTCTGGGACAAAGCAAAGGCAGTACTCAGAGGCAATTTTATAGCTCTGAGTTCCTACATCAACAAATTGGAGAGGGCTGAAATCAAAAATTTAGACAGATCTGAACCTCCTTGAAAAAGAGCAGCAAGATAAACCCCAATCCAGTAGTCGGAAAGAAATCATTAAATTAAATCAGAATTAAACGAATTAGAATCTAAAAAACAATACAAAGAATCAACACAACAAAGAGTTGATTCTTCAATTAAATTAACAAAATAGACAGACCTTTAGCAAAACTTAGAAAAAGAATAGAGCACAGCTAAATAAATAAATTCAAAGATGAGAATGGAAACTTCACCACAGAAAGTACCAAGATTCAGAACACTATAAGGGAATACTTCTCAAAACTTTATGCTTATAAGGTTGAGAACTTGGCAGAAATGCACCATTTCCTAGCAAATATTGACATGCTGAAACTAAACCAAGATCAGTTGAACCATCTTAAAAGGTCAATATAAAGCATTGAAATAGAAACAGCAATAAGAGACCTCCCATCCAAGAAAAGCCCAGAATCAGATGGATTTACAGTGGAATTCTACAAGGCCTTCAAAGCAGAGCTCACACCCATACTCCTTCAAATCTTCAATGAAATTGAAAGAGAAATTTCACTACCAAACTCATTCTATGAAGCCATCATAACCCTCATCCCAAAACTGGGCAGGGACTCATCAATTAAAGAGAAGTATAGACCCATTTCTTTGATGAACATTGAAGCAAAAGATCTCAACAAAATTTTGCATTGATCATGGTCTATGGTGGTCTGTTAGGGGGCATCCAAAATATGGGCACTTCTTCTGGGGGCTCATCCGTGATGCCCCCCATAAACTCACCCAGACCCCAAAGCATGGAGTCGTGAAAAACCCGACAAGTAAGTTGAGTCATTACCGTTCTCTGTTTTTGGTCGCCTGCAGATTCTGTATCTGTAATTCTGGTTTCCCGCGGGATCTGTATTCTGGTTGGCAAAGAGTCTTGTAGGACACGCTATAGGGATGCCACGGGGTCTGTGGGAGAATTCCCGAGTCCCCATCTGAGTGAATTGCTGTTTAGTTCAACCTTTATGTGGTTAACAAATTAGCATCCACTTCATTGTGCTTATTTGTGTAAATGAACAAGCAACACAAACCACATCTTCCCACATCCAAAGGTAATGCAAATAAACCTAAGTCTCCCAAGAAAAGAATGACCATTGCATTAAATATTGATTTTATGAGCGATAATTGCTGTAATAAAACAAACAACATTATACTTCTTTTTTCATTGAGCTTCGGCTTGAGAAACTGAACAGCAGAAATAAATCTTAAGATATGAAACATGGCAGAAATGATAGTTCTCTGAAATCTGGGAGATGCATTGGCAAAACCACAGACATAATACACCCCTCACCTAGAGAAAAGCTTTTTATTAATCTGAATTTTGGCTAATATTTGACTTCTTGCAGTATAAAGCTACCAGGGAAACTGGCTCAAGGAATGAAGAGAACCAATGGCAATTTTTTACCTGGTGGCAGGTAAGAAACAAACTTTGTATTAGGCCCTCTAACTGCATACGTTATTAAATGACTGAATTTAAAAAAGTGAAATGCTTCATTGTATTTTCTCAGAAGCTAATCAAAGATGACAAGTCCTATACAATTTGGAGACACAAAGTGGATGCTGAGTGACTAGAAATCAAATCAGGTGTGGAATTTTAGAAAGTTAGTAAATGGCACCATGGCTCTGGAAGCAGATACAAAGGAATGATGCTCTGGAGAGGAGGTAGGGACACTCTGTGATCGGCCCATGGACAGATGAGGGTTCCAGCTGGAGGTGGGATCTTTAATTCTATGGCTTATCTTCCAGTGCTCAAAACTCTGTCTTCATAAATGGTAATTTCAATAACTCGAAGTCCTCTCTCAATGGGGTCAGTCAGGAGGAGGCCTTGGGGAGCATATATCTTCTCATTCTGTTCTTGAATATATTTGGAGACTTTCTTCATTATGAGAACATTCTCATAATGGGTTTCCATACACAAGAAGATGGTATATGCTGTCAAACAAGCCAAAAAGCCTTCAAGATATGACTGGCCCCCAAGCTTCTCTGCTTCTGCATAAAGATTATTTAGAGTTTGAACTGTTTCTTCAACTTGCTGCCTATCAATCCTGTTCTCCAACTCTGCAGGAAACTTGGTCCGGAACTGACAGCGTGTGCCACTGCTGTAGTCGCACTGAATGAATACCTTCCTGGACACCGGCGCCTGCTGCAGCCTCATGGTGAGGACAGGACCCACCTCCCCACCTCCTAGGCCCTCCAGCTGCTGTCGCGCTGGGCCCCATCAATCCCTTTTTAAGATCAAGAGTCCAGAGTAAGTTTTGGAAAAACGAGGCAAAATAGATAAAATAATTATTTTAAAAAAATAAGCATAAAGAATAGTGTTAACAGGTGTGCAAGTGTTCAGACTGCATCTGTTGGAGATGGTTACAAGATTAAGCCTTTTGTGTTTGTTTACAAAAATATATGGTTAGTAAAAAAAAATGTCATTTTGGTAAATTATCCTGGGCTATTGGCTAAACAGTCTTAATATCCAACAGGGCCAAAGCCTCCCAAGTCTATGCAATGTATCCTTAACCAGTCTGTGTAGGAATTTGCAGTCCAGCATGAGCTGTGACAGTACCTTGGAGCCACTGAGAGACCTGCTGCTGCAGCTGCACACCCTAATGGGTAAAGTTTGAAGACCAGCTGACAGTCACCTGGAAGAAATCTATATCATCACTCAGACCACCTCCACCATGGAAAAGTAGTCTGAACTCCTTCCGGGTTCAATCACTTGAGACTCAACCCGGTTAAAAGCTGCTAAAACTAAGATCTTGTGGGACATTATTTTGGGTGATATCCAAAAACTCTCTCTATTCCCACAGTAGATATTGGGAGAAAGGATATCACTGGCTTGCTTGCCATAGGCACTTCAGTGCATAGTCACTGGAAATCTACTCTATACTCACAGCCTAGTTTGGCTCTGGTATGGTAATAATCTGAGTGTGTTATCAATGCAGGTAGTAAAAGGATAAGACACAGCTCTGCTCTTAGCTTTAAAATCTAGCAAAATTCTCCATCGCAGTGGTGTTTTGAGGCTGTTCTGAGATAACTTGGTTCCACAAGCAAGAGGAAAAAATGGGCAGTTTTACACTCTAGCCACAAAGAAGCTCGAGGAATTGTAAAGAAGAGCAGGGTAGTAAAGGAAACCTTGGGGGAAAAATTGGGAAAAAAATTGGTATCCTTTGGATAAAAAATAAATAAAAAAGGACGTCTTAAAATGTTTAAAAAATATAAGGACCTTTGGTACTGTTATTTTTTTACTCACAATTGGACCTTGTAAAAAAAGAGATCAGTGCAGTCCATCTCTTAGTTCTGAGATCCCAATACCAAACTGTAAATATAAAAGACTGTGCCAATTAGGGGACCATGATTGGTTCCCGATGCTCTAGAAGAGGATGGACTGAAGATCTACAGAAACTGCATTTTAAGATTAAGTCAACAACCTGTAGCTGTGCTGCCCTGAGAATACCCTCAAAAGAGGAACAGTTCTCAAAAAACCGCAGGCTGCCACCAACCCTGCCCACCCTTAAGGAACAGACCAGTTGCCTAATTGTTCCATCAGAAAAATGGTAGTGCCATCAGGGTGGACTTAAAACCCCTGAAAATGTGAACTTGCTTGTTTGGAAACCCCCTGAACTTGTGAACTCGTTTGTGTGAAACTCCCTAAACTTGATTGTTTGATACTATAAAAGCTGTGCTAAGTTTTAATTTTGTACTCAGGAACTCTTAGCGTCACTGGTTACCGAGTGTGCAGAGAACCAAGCTCTAGCTTGCAATAAACGACTCTTTGCTGTTTGCATTGATCGTGGTCTCTGGTAGTCTGTGAGGGGGCATCTGAGATCTGGGCACTTCACCTAGGAATTAACTTAACCACAGAAGTGAAGGATCACTATGATAAAAAATTTAAAAACCTGAAAAAGGAAATCAAAACAGAACTTAGGAAGTGGAAAAACCTCCCATGATCCTGGATTAGAAGGATCAACATTGTGAAAATGGCAATACTTTCCAAAGCTATCTACAAATTTAATATGATACCTATGAATATTCCAGCCTTATTATTCAAGGAAATAGAAGAGTCAATCCAAAAATTCATATGGAACAATTAAAGACCCCGAATAGCAAAACTGATGCTTAACAAAAAGAACTGTGTTGGAGGAATATCAATACCAAATTGCAAACTCTACTACAAAGCCATATTAAACAAAAGAGCTTAGTAGTGGCACAAGAACAGACTTCAGAACAAATGGAAGATAATTGAAAAGCCAGAAATGGACCCACAGCTCTATAGCCATCTAATCTTCCATAATGGAGGTAAAAATTAGGATGGAAGAAAGACAGCCTCTTCAGTAAATGGTGCTGGCAAAAGTGGTTAACAACTTGTAGAAAATAAAACCTATATCCTTCGATATCACCCTTCACCAGAATCAACTCCCAATGGATAAAAATCCTCAGAGTCAAAGGAGACACTCTGCATTAATGTTCATCAACGAGATGGGTCTATAGTTCTCCTTCTTTGATGAGTCCCTGCTTGGTTTTGGGATGAGGGTTATGATGGATTCATAGAATGTGTTTGGTAGTGAACATTCTCTTTCAATTTCATTGAAGAGTTGGAGGAGTATTGGTGTGAGCTCTGCTTTGAAGGCCTTGGAGAATTCCGCTGTAAACCCATCTGGTCATGGACTTTTCTTAGCTTAGAGGTCTCTTATTCCTGTTACTATTTCAATGCTTGATATGGGCCTGTTAAGCTGGTTTAACTCAACTTGGTTTAGTTTTGGCTTGTCAATATTTACTAGGAAAAGATCCATTTCGGTCAAGTTCTCAAACTTATGAGCATAAAGTTTTGAGAAGTATTCCCTTATAATGTTCTGAATTTTGATTGTTTCCGTGGTGATGTTTCCATTCTCATCTCTGAGTTTATTAATTTGGATGTGTTCTCTTCTTTTTCTGATAAGATTTGCTAAGGGTCTGTCAATTTTGTTAATTTTTTCGAAGAACCAACTCTTTGTTTTGTTGATTCTTTCTATAGTTTTTTGGATTCTATTTCATTTAATTCTGATTTAATTTTAATTATTTCTTTCTGTCTACTGCATTGGGGTTTATCTTGCTGCTCTTTTTCAAGGAGGTTCAGATGTCTCATTAAATTGTTGGTTTCAGATCTCTCCAATTTGTTGATGTAGGAGCTCAGAGCTATAAACTTGCCTCTGAGTACTGCCTTTGCTCTGTCCCAGAGGAGCTGGTAATTTGTGTGCTAATTTTTGTTGAATAGGATGAATATTTGAATTTCCTTTCTAATCTCTTCCATGACCCACTTGTGATTCAGCAGTGTGTTGTTCAGCCTCCATGTGTTACTGGACTTTCTTTGGAGGCTTTTGGTGTTGAGTTCTAATTTTATTCCCTTGTGGTCAGAGAGAATGCAAGGTATAACTTCAATGTTTCTGAATTTCGACATGTTTGCTTTGTGGCCTAAAATGTGGTCTGATTTAGAAAATGTTCCATGTGCTGCTCAGAAGAACGTGTATTCTGATGCTGCTGGGTGAAATATTTGGTAGATATCTGTTAATTCTAGTTGATCTATGCAGTTGTTTAGATATGCAGTTTCTCTGTTGAGTTTTTGCCGAGTTGATCTATCTAGTGGGGAGAGTGGTGTGTTAAAATCCCCAACAATTAATGTCTTTGGATCTATATGGGATTTGAGGGAAAGTAGTGTTTCTTGGATAAATTTGGGTGCTCCATTGTTTGGCGAATAGATATTTAGAATTCTAATATCCTCCTGAAGGAAAGATTCCTTAATTAGTATGTAGCAACCTTCTTTGTATTTTCTCACGAATTTTAGTTTGAAGTCTATTTTATCTGATATTAGGATTGCAACACCCGCCTGTGTATGGGGGCCATTTGCTTGATAGATTTTGCTGCAGCCTTTAACATTGAAAATGTGTTTGTTTTTACGGGCAAGATGTGACTCCTGAAGCATCTGCATGGCAAAGGACATAGCTAGCAAGATCAATAGAAAACCCACGGATTGGGAGAAGATCTTCACTAGCCATACAATGGTCAACCGTCTCATATCTAAAATATACCTGGACCTCAAAAAATTAAATCCCACAACAACAAATCCGCAAAGGAACAACTTCCCAATTAATACGTGGGCTAAAGGATTAAAGAGACACTTCTCTGAAGAAGCAAGAAGGATGCCCTATAGACACATGAAGAAATGCTCACTTTCCCAAGCCATAAAGGAAGTGCAAATCAAAACAACATGGAGATACCACCTCACTCCAGTTAGAATGGCTAAAATCAAGAACTGTAATAACAACAGATGCTGGAGGGGATGTGGGCTGAAGGGATCTTTACTGCATTGTTTGTGGGAGTGTAAATTTGTTCAACCACTTTGGAAAGTAGTATGGAGTTTCTTCAAAAGACTCCACACAGAGCTCCCCTATGACCCAGCAATCCCATATTTGGGCATTTACCCAAATGATCACAAACAAGACCACACTAAATCTAGGAGCAAAACTGTGTTTATTGCAACATTATTTACCATATCTAAGATACGGAACCAACCCAGAAGCCCCTCAGTAGATGAATGGTCAAGAAAATGTGGTATATATACACAATGAAATTCTATGCCTCCATCAGAAAGAATGGCATGGCCTCATTTTTTAGGAAATGGAAAGACTTGGAAAAAATTATATTGAGTGAAGTAATCTAGGCCCAAAGAAACATAGTTCTCATGGTTCCCCTTATTTGCAATATCTAGTATATGTCTGAGAGAAGCAGAAAAGTTCAGATAAATAAATTTTAGGCTAAATAAACCCCAAGATAAGGATTCAAATGTTTTTTCTTCCTTGCGATTATTTTTAACATATATATAAGATGATTTTTTTTGTTGCTTTGTACAGCCCTACTGCACGGTATAACCCCTGTTCTCCCTGTATTTGATGTTGGTATACTTTGTGGATGGGAAGTGAAAAGGAAAATTGTTTAAATAGGGATACAGGGGGACCAATTGCAACAATGAGATGTACAACACATTAAGTCAAAAAATGAACCTAACAACTTTGACTGAGGGGCAGGGGGTGGGCGAGGGTGGTGGGGATGGGCGTGGAGGTGTGTCGTGGGGGAGGGGGTGATGGCAAGGGATGGGAAGGGGAAACAATGGAGGAGGCAACAATGCTTGATAAGAAAAGTACTCCTGGGCTGGAAAGTTTGCTCAGTGGTAGAGTGCTTGCCTTGCATGCATGAGACCCTCGGTTAGATTCCTCAGCACCATATAAGCAAAAAGAAAAAAAAGCGGGAAGTGGCACTGTGGCTCAATTCGTAGAGCATTAGCCTTGAGATGAAGGGTTGAGGGACAGCACCCAGGCCCATAGTTCAGGCCCCATTCCTGGACACCCCCCCCCAAAAAAATGAATGCATTTATTACCTTGTCCATGTAATTGTATACCCTCTCTGCACTATTTCCACAATTTAAAAAAGGCATAATCTTTAACTTCCAAGTTAAAAAGAGACCAATAGCATACCCCCACTTAATTTAGGTTCTTGAAAAAATATTTACTTGGCTTTTTCCCACTTTAATGCTCCAAAATCAATGAAAATTTTAAGAAAATTAATATGATTGTCATTACTTCAATCAGAGCACTAACTGTGATGTGCCCTCTTTTTCTCACTTTGCTCTTGGAAAATACTCCTTAAATTGATGATATGTGGTTGATTTGAGAGTCAGAGTTAGAGGCTTCTACTTGTATGATTATCCCAGAATGGTTTAAAGTAGTTTTTTTTTTCCCCTATGTTATCGAACTACATTGCCTGGCTGTACTTTGAACACACCCTCACACCTGAGCACATTATTTGAAATTGCACTTCAGCATTTCCTTGGCACATTCTTCTTTATTCCTTTTTCTTCTTTTCCACTTTCGTTCTGAGTTCACAGTTGCTCTATTTCCATTTCATCTGTACAAACTGCTAAGAACATTTTTCACGTACCACTTCTTGTTTGCACATGTCCAGTCTATGTAAGAAGGTACTTTCTCCATGTTAAGCAATAGGGTCATACTCACTATCTGAAGGGGAAAGTTCAACAGTGTAACCTTATGCCCACATTAGCGGATGTACAATTTAAAGCATTTGGAGGCAAACAGACATATTATAATTGAAAGGCTCCTTAGGGACATTTTCTTGGAGCACATTAGATTACCCACGAGAACTATAAATATCCACAAACTTTGGAGCTAATTAGTAAGTATCCAAATTAAAACTAGATCCTGAATGCTGTGTTAATACAAGTCACCATTGTATTATTGTTGCATTAGAATCCTTCCCTACTTGCCAATGTATATGAAAAAAAGAAAGAAAGGCATTAGAGCAAAATGCCTTATCTTTTTAGGCATTTAATCCTAATAGTGAGGGTACTGTCTGAACTCTTCCATTCAATACAAGTTTGAAATTTATAAGTGCACTTCCTACATATAAGATTTTGTGGGAAGTAGTGCTGTGGCTCAAGTGGTAGAGCGCTCGCCTTGTGCTGCAGAGCACAGGGACAGCGCCCAGGCCCAGAGTTCAAGCCCTACGATCGACAAAAAAAAAAAAAAGAATTTGTGGAAAGTTGATTGGCAGGGTTATTTCAGAATGGAAATATCCCTGAAAAGAACTAGATTGAAATACAGTATTTGGCAATTATGATGACTCAGTGGCTAAAGAAGAATCAATTTGAGGTGTCTTGAGTAACATTAGTATATTTTCAACCTAATATTTGGTGTTACTTGTCCTACATTTTTAATGGATAGTCTGATAAGATATCTAAACATATATACAGATATTTCAATGAAATCCCAAATTGATGTGGATACATGGGTAACTCATTGGAACTGTAGGACAAATGAGTCCTGTCTGTGTTTTAGTTCAATCTATAATCTCCTGGCTAAAAAAGGCTTCAAAACTATTAACAGAATACATCTAATTAAAGTTCATGTCAGTTACATCAGTATAATTCTTCTAAGGATAGGATAAAAGCATTTGTTCCCAACATTTAAAATCAACAGGATCTCTTGAATTCCTGGATCCAGAATTTTATGGCTTCAAATTCATATCTCAAAATTTCATCAATATGACATATCTCTACCATTTTACCAAAACTCTGTTCTCATTGAACTTGTCTCTGCCCTTTTAATTTTCAAATCCAAATAGCATATTTCCTTCAATACCTCTGTAAGAGTTTTGACCTTTTCTTCTGGCAAATTCTTTCCTTTCTTTACTTGTATAAATCTGTGTTTATTACTTTCTTGTTTCCTTCTTTATCTCTTTGTTCCAATCTTGTCCACACTGGTGCTCATATTGCTCGCACTTGTGTCAGAACTTTCCTTTTCCTCTTCCCTTTAATAATGCCCCCGATTTTATTATTCTTTTTCATATTCATGGTCATGAATATTTTGATGGTGTCTAAACAGACCTATCTTTGCAACAGTTTAATATAAACTCAGAACTCTCAGTGAGTTTTTTCCCCTAAATCCATCATTTCCTTCTGTAATCTTTATCACCAAGAATATCACTAACACAGTTGCCAGGCCATGGCTGTAGAACACTTTAGATTTATTCTTACCCATCTACTCCCTCCCATTAGATTAGATGAATGATCAAGATTTTCTCAGTTTCTGTCACTAATATGATTTCTATGTACTCCTTTTTATACCCCTGACACCAGCCTGTTTCATGTAATCATCACTGGTCACCTAATATTAAACAACCTTTAACAAGTATGTTTTTGCCCCATAGTTTTTTTCATACTGGTCCTCTCCACCACCAAATTACTACTCCTTATAAGCACACAGAGTGAAGAGCTCAGACACAAATTCTAGTATCATTATTTATTCATTACATTGACTGTTGGCCTTACATTTCTTATCTGTAAATGGATGTAATCTACCAGAAATATTGAAGAATGTATTTATTGACTTCTAGAGCAAGAAAAAAGAAAGTGAAGAGTCCTTACATTTTCCACCTTAGCTTACAAATAAGAAAAGAGTCAAATCCAGGTTTTTGGTATAAAATCTCAAATTTTTTCATGCAGAAATAAAAATAAATTTTACCTCCTGGCTCTAAGGCCTGTGTTCTTTTAAGGCAACTACAGATATGTAAGTGTTATTATGTAAATTGTGTCATGTGTTTACAGATGTATTGAAGAACATACTGTTAATATGTCTAAGGCGTTGGGGTCCCAGGTAAGGGTCACAAAATCACCAGGACACAGGGGATGCAGAGTGCAAACAGCAATTGCCACTGAATGCTGTGCTTTATTGTTAGTGGGTATTTAAAGACAAGCAAGCATTATCTTTGCCAAGATTTAGTCAGGAGACATTCACAAAAAATTCCAACAGGTACATTTTACTTAATCTATGAGACAATGACTTGGTATATTATTATCTAAACTATTTTAGAGAAAGCTGAAACCACTTCCCCAATCTCAGGAAAATGTTTGACCAGCTGATCATCTATGTTTAAGCAAGCAGAAGAGCTACTTCCTTAGCTCCCAGGAGTCTGTGACATGTGTTTTGAGATAGGGAGATAGAACATGTTCCCTCTCAAGCCCGGCATGCCAAGAGCTTTCCATATACACAAACATAGTCCTCAGATAATCCTGAGGCTGGAGCCTGCATCATTCTGCCCTTTTAACATAGACCCTAAGTCTTCATAGAAAACATTGATATTGAATAGTATCTATATGGGAATGTTATTTGAACTAATCACACTTAGTCCATCTAAATTTCTCTTTTGTTTTATTTGTTGTCAAGTGTTCTTCATAAATTTATGCACAGATTTTCTCCAGTGGACTGGAGAGAAACTAAAACTGACCACGGATTTCTGTCTAATGAGTGAACATGCTTGAGGCATTTGTTGTTACCTTCTAGGGATATACAACTAAGCCAATGGCTGTTTGGGTAATGAAAGGCTTTCTCCTAAGTTCTCAAGGTTAGAACAAACAAGATCAGTTGATAACAGAAAGCACTCAACATATTATGTTTTATCTACGTGGAATAATCAACATTTGTAAATAAATGATTTTATTTATAAAAAATCAATACCACGATGAAAAGTGAATATACATTAGACAGACTGCAAGAATGACATTAGGGTTTTTACTCGCTCACCAGTTTATGTGATTGTGTTTCTTGATATTGAAACTCTCCTCTTGTTATTGTATGTAATCCAATGCTGTTTATAACTATGTATTCAATGTGGGAAAGCTAACTGCAAAGATGGCTAATAATTTTTCCTTTTCAATCACAACATTGTCATTATCAGGCTACATTGTGGTCATTATTTTTATTATTATTACCATCATAAGTGCTAATTATTGAAAGTCTGATATGTGTCTTTGATTTTGCAATTATTTGTATTTTGATTAATAATTTTAATGTTACCACTGTGCATGCAATCACGTTAAATATTTGAATAAAGAAACCCTCAAAGAAACAACTGCCCAATAAATAAGTGGGAGAAAGACTTAAAGAGAAACTTCTCAGAAGAAGAAAGAAGGATGGCCAATAGACACATGAAGAAATGTTCAACATCCCTAGACATAAAAGAAATGCAAATCAAAACAACATTAAGATATCACCTCACTCCAGTTTGAATGGCAAAAATCAAGAACTCTAACAACAACAGATGCTGGAGGGGATGTGGACAGAAAGGAACCTTACTTCATTGTTGGTGGGAATGTAAACTTGTTCAACCACTTTGGAAAGCAGTATGGAGGTTCCTCAAAAGACTTAACATAGAACTCCCCTATGACCCAGCAATCCCATTTTTGGGCATTTACCCAAATGTTTACAAACAAGACCACACTAAAGCTACCAGCACAACTATGTTTATTGCAGCATTATTTACCATAGCTAAGATATGGAACCAACCCAGATGCCCCTCAGTAGATGAATGGATCAAGAAAATGTGATATATATACACAATGGAATTCTATGCCTCCATCAGAAAGAACTATATCGCCCCATTTCTTATTAAATGGAAAAACTTGGAAAAAATTATATTAAGTGAAGTAAGCCAGGCCCAAAGAATCATAGGTCCCATGGTTTCGGTTATTTGTAATATCTAGTTAGTATATATATGAGTCAAGCGGAAAAGGTCAGATAATGTGATGTCAGGAAAATGAACCCTTAGATGTGTATTTTAATGTTTTTTTTCTTTCATGCATGTGTTTCTAACGCATTTATAAGATTATCTCTTTGTTCCTTTGTATGTCCCTCCCCCACAGTATAACCCCTGCTTTCACTATATTTGATGTCAGTATAACTTGTGGAGATGGGGAAAAACCACTTGTTTAAGGATACAGGTGGACCTGTTGCAACAATGAGAAGTACAAGTTATAATGTCCAAAACGAGCTTTACAACGTTGGTGGGGGGTGGGGAAGGGGGGGGAAGGAGAAGGATTGGGATTGGGGGGGAGGGGGGAGGCTGGGAAGGGATGTGAAGGGTAAACAAAGGAGGAGGCTGCAATGCTTTGTAAGAAATGTACGCATTATCCTGCCCATGTATTTGTAACTCCTCTGTACAGTATGTTCACAAATAAAATTAAATTAAATTAAAAGAAAGAAAAATAAAAAAAAGGAAACAAAAAACTAAGCCATACCAGGTAGCTTGACAATGTGCTTATAACAAATTATTGAATAGATTTTTTGAAGCATTGCAAATTCCTAACCAGTATGAATTAACTTCCTCTCTCCCTGTGATTACACACAAATATTTAAGAGTTTAAACAGAATTTTTCAAAGAATATACTTATAAACATTACTAAAATATCTTGTGTATATCTAAAATTTCATTGAAAGAAAAAACTCTAATTTCTATTGAATTATTAGTTATTTTACTACAGGAAACTTGGGAAAATAGACTGTATATCTTTGAAATGAAAAAGGTAAAAAATAGTAGAATAAAATTTTCAGAGGATGTCTGTCTTCAGAAATATATATATATATATATATATATATATATATATGTGTGTACATATATGTATATATATATATATTTCTGTGTAGAAAGACATACATTTTTAGAGAGAATTTGTCATCAGAAATATATACATATATATAAATTTATGTGTAGAACAATGTACATTATCGTGAAGCAAAAATCTTAAAACATTATTAAAATTAAAAAAAAAATCAAACCAAGTGCCAGTAACTCATGCCTATATCTACTCTGGAGGCTGAGATCTTAGAACTGTTTTCAAAACTAGCCCAAACAGAAAAATACTTGTTAGATTCTTATCTCCAATTAACCACTCAAAAACCGGAATTAGCTCTGTTCTCCAAGATGTAGACTGCTGGCCTTGAACATAAAAATGCCTAGGGACAATGCCCAGGCCTTGTAAACAATAACAACAAAAACAACAACAAAATGTATCACATTAATTTCACCAAAGCATCTTTTAAATGCTGTGAATATTTCTTAGAAAAATGAATGCATGCTCCTGGAAAATGTTAAGTAAAAAGTATCGAATATTTACGTCTATGTTAAAATATGACTATTTAAATTGTTTAAGGTATTTAGGTAATGATTAAGAATTAAGCATAATGATTCGTAGGTAATATATTGGGGCCGGCCTTTTATTCTATTTTACGATAATAGTAAGATGACATTTGTAATGATTATATAAAATTATTCTTGCTTGTTATTTGAATTATAATAAGTGATAAACATTTTTAAATGATTTCCTAAGGAAAGGTTCATTTGCTTAATGCTATCAATTCTTTTGTAATTTCAAAACAATTAAGAAAATTATTTCAAGGCTGGTTTGCTCTAAGACTATATTTGTTTTCTTCTTCTAGTTTTCATATGTTGGTAGAAATTAAAATTCCAAAAAAATCAATGGAGGTTGGCATTCAGGAACATCTTCATAAACACTAATACTGAAGTCCCTTAAGTGAAATTGTTTTATTTCATTTTTTATTTTCATAAATAAATCATGATGATTGTGATTTTTTTCTTTTCACTGCTATTGGCTCTTATCTTGAGAATACGTTTTTCCTAGAAAAGTAGAGAAAAGCAATTGGATTGAGCAAGTAAGACATGGTTTTCATAAAAAGCAGATGCATAGATTTGTGTCTTCTCTCATTTGCTAAATGTTTCTTCCAGAAAAGATTATAAATTACTTATAAAAGATACATAATTCGTATGTATTCCAGTTATCACATGCACGTTTTGAGTGAGTTATCTCTGTATACACTCAAAATAAACAGAAATCACATCTTTGTTTTAAAAACTAGTTTACAAAGTGTTTTTAACCAACACCAAAACATCTTTCTAGGTAATCTGCGTTTTGTGTGAAGTATTTTTTACAATAGGTTTTTTGCTGACATGTAATTCACATGCAATATATTATCCCCTTTCATTGTATACATTTTATTACTTTGGAAGTGAATTGTACAATCAGAGGTTTTCCAAGTGTAATTTTCACAAACTTGCATTTCTTCAAATAGAAATTCTGTAAACTTTAGAACAGACATTAAAATAGATATAAAATTCACTTACAGGAACTTGTCCATCATACATTCTCTATAGTGTGTCTTTTCAAAATTTGTTTTGGGGGATTATTTCCAAGGTCTCCCATATACTGTTCCAGTGCACTGTCAATGAACTACATTCCCTGTCCAAACAAGTTTTTTACTTCTCTTTAATACATACATAGAAGTGTAATGGCTGGATCGTATACAATTCACTTTGACCTTTTGAAGACTTGAAATCTTGCTTGCTAAAATGATTGCAGTATTACACAAATTGATCTGATGTGTGGAGTAAATCAATTTCTCCACAAATGCATTAGTAAATTTTTTTCGTCTTTTAATATAATTGTCACATTAGTGACTTTTCTTTTTATTTTTTCTTAGATACTAAAGAGGAGCTTACTTCATATACACCTCCTATTGACTATTAATTTACATCTGTTCTTTAAAGAAATATCCTATTCAGAAATAATTTGTATACAATTAGAAGATATAAAAATACTTAAAACTCAGGATCATTGTAGCCTTACATTGTAGCATTAGCAAGTATGTGTCCTTTATCTATTGCATATGTTTTCACTTCTTGTGATACTGTCCTTTGAATTATGAAAGGTTTTCAGTTGATATTATCTAGTTTATTCTTGCTTTTTTTTAGCCACTAATGAGCCCCGTGAGCATCTAGGACTACAAGCATGACCTATTGGTGCATGTTTCTCTTTCAATATTTTCAGTGTTTTCTCTTTCTTTTGAATTTATATATTCTCCTTTCTGTAATTCTGCACATTCTCAGATGGTTGTTCTCTAGCAGTCAAGATGATAAGCATCTGTTTGATCGGTAATTTTCCTTTTTATCATGTTTGACATATTTTTCATTGTTTCTATTGATTTTTGAGTTATCCTTCCTAATTATTGCATATGATGAGTAGAATATTTAATATATAGACTTCAGCTTTGCCTCTAAGGAGATGGTAGGAATCATGTCCAAAGAACGTTTTATAAGATTCTTATAGAGACAGAATTTTTAACTTTATACATATAAACGACAAAAATTATTTAGTTGGTCTTTGTTCACATGAATAAATTTTAAATATAGTATTTAAATTATATGCTAATATATTTTTAAATGCCAGCTGAACAAAAAAATAAAATATGACAATCAGCAAAGTGTTCCCTAGATGACTGTCCTATTTATCTCCCGCTGACACACACACACATTTCCCTGTTTTGGAGCCTAGAAAGGAAAGGGAAAATTAGTGTTGCTTATTAAACATTGTGAAATTCTCAAACTGTCTTTTTAGAAGGTCTAAAGGATTGGGATGTAGAATTGTGTTTGACACCAAGGCTAGCATGTGCAAGGCCTTGCGCTGGATCTTCAGCAATGAGAAAAGAGGATGAAGAATAAGAATAAGAGGGGCAGGGAAGGTGGCTCAGTGGTAAAGTGCTTGCCTTGCTTGCCTGAGGCCCTGGGTTCGATTCCTCAGCACCACATAAGCAAAAAGAAAAAAGCCAGAAGTGGTGCTGTGGCTTAAGTGGTAGAACGCTAGCCTTGAGCCGAAGAGCTGAGGGACTTCTCCCAGGCCCAATGTTCAGGCCCCATGACTGGACCCAAGTAGAAGAAGAAAAAGAAGAAAAAGAAGGAGGAGGAGAAGGAGGAAGAGGAGGAGGAGAAGTAGGAGGAGGAGGAGGAGGAGGAGGAGGAGAGGAGGAGGGGGGAGAGAAGGAGAAGGGGGAGGAGAAGGAGGAAGAGCTAGAGAATCACATTTATCCACATTTTATTTAGTGAATAATTATGGCAAAATAAGAGGTTCAAGTTTCTTTTTGTTCTTATTGTAGTTCCTGCTTAGCCTCTGGACATACATTCCAAGTAGATACCTGAAATCAATGAAGTACTTTATAGACTTAACCTTCAGTATCCAGAATTTCCACAACCAACCAGAAATTTTAAATATTCAGGAAAAAAATTGTTCCCCAAATATTCAATATAGCAACTATTTACATACTGTTACATATATGTTTGTAATATATATAACATTGACATAATTTAAAGTGTAACTTACATTGTATGACATATTATGCTATTTTATATATGGGAATGGAGCCTGTGCAGATTTTAGTATACCCAATCAGTTCTGGAAGCAACCCTATAAATACCAACATGACCATTTTATGCTTTTACCCAGACAAATATAGTTACAATAAATCTTAAGTTATAAATTAGGAACAGTAAGACAATTATAACAGTAACTAATAAAATAGAAGAATTGTAACAATACACTATAAAAAAGTAATGTGAAATGGGTGTGGAAGTGCATACCTGTAATCCCAGGAAACAATATTGACGCAGGAAAATAATGAGAGAGATCTACAGTGAGACCTTACATCCACAAAACTCAAAAAAAGTATTGTGTGAATGTGGTCTCTTTCAAAATATGAGATTGTTTTCCATTTAATCTTTTCAGACCACAATTGAGCACAGGTAACTAACTACAGAAGGGGAAATTACAGTGAAGGGGACTACTGTATATTTAAGTGTTTTGTGAAGAGAAAAATGTATCCTATTTAAAGGTTCTCTTCTGAGAAGAAAAGCCATCACCATTCTTTTGCCTTTTTCTGAAAACTAAGACATTTCTCCCCTCCAACTTAAGCACATTCCCACCTGGGTTGTGGAAAGGACAAGCCCTTCCAAACTAGCTTACCTGTGCTATCAAGGCTGTGCTATGAAGTAAAAACATGTTTTATTTCTGAATAATCAAGTTTCCTGTAGCCTGTTTCAATCCTCCTATTTTGCTCCCAGATGTCCAGAAGACCCTCGTATGTAGACATATTTTGTATTTTCAGGTGAGTGAGATAAATGACTTCCTTAGAAGAAAATGTGAATGTGAAGATTGAAATTGAGAAGGGAAATCAAACTCTTCCATCTTTTTTACTAAGTCCAGAAAAAATGATATGTGTTTACAATGCTGAGAGTAAGCAAATTTGCAGCCTGTGCTAATGAATTTAATCTTGATTCTGAAGTGAAATGTGTCTGACATGTGTCCTGAACCCTAATTCCTTATTTTCTGAGAGCACCACCCCTTCAGGAATAAAATGTAGTTGCTTGGATATTTTGAATTTATGAAGGCTGGGTGAATTTGATTTTATTCTCAGTTAAATTTTAAGCATGTAAATATGAATTGAACCTGATTAAATGAAGTTCTTTTTTTTGGGGGGGGGTCCGGTCGTGTGGTCTGAACTCTGGGCCTGGGCGCTGTCCCTCAGCTCTTCAGCTCAAGGCTAGCGCTCTACCACTTGAGCCACAGCGCCACTTCCGGCTTTTTTCTTTTTGCTTATGTGGTGCTGAGGAATCGAACCCAGGGCCTCAGGCAATGCAAGGCAAGTGCTATACCACTGAGCCACCTTCCCAGCCCTAAATGAAGTTCTTTCTGCCCATTTTATCCGGTACAGATTTCTGTGATATAGGAAATCTATATTTTAAGTCATTCTGCATGGCTAACTAGGTCTGTGTATGTGGATGAGTCAATACGAATTGCAGAATTCGCCACATTGATTTTGGAGGAAAGACTCACCGCTGGTAACAGAAGACAGTTGAGGCTGAAGCCATGATCCCTCCTGCCTCTGTTCAGCTCCCAATCTCTTCCCATGTGGTGGTTTCTTTTTCTATCCAAAAGGTTTCTGGAGCTTTATCTTATTCTGGACTCCTAGTAAACCAACATGAGTAGAGTGAAAGTAAGCAAGGGAGATGTGCCAGCGGGATTTTTTTGGGCGGATTAGTTGTGGGGCCTCTGGGCTTGGGCACTGTCCTTCAGCTCTTCAGCTCAAGGCTAGTGCTCTACCACTTGGGCCACAGTGTCACTTCTGACTTTTCCTGCTTATGTGGTGCTGAGGAATCGAGCCTAGGACCTCATGCATGCAAAGCAAGCAGTTTACCACTGAGCCACCTTCCCAGCCTGGGCAGAGGGATTTTTTCTGAGGATCCATCACACTTGGAAGCTTCTGGCTGAAAACCTCAGAAAAACGAAGTGAAGAAACACCTAGGAGAAAAAGTAATATAGGAACACAAAAGCAGTTTCTTGGATAAGGAGACTCATGAATTGGTGTCACCTGAAGAGAAGCTGGTAGAAGAGAAAATATTCAGGAAGACATGAGAAGGGGGCGGGAGAGGAGTGAAGAAAAAGAGGCCTAGATTACCTAGAAATGGGATTTCAATGTGAGCTTAATTTTACTGTGGGAAACCAACCCCAATGACTCAATAGCTTACAACTTTGATTATTCTCTCTCATGCTACCAAGCCTCTTCCAGGCACACTGACAATCAACATGGTGTCGATTCTGGGATTCACTGACCGCCAGAGGTTCCCAGGGGAAGAAAAGAGTGAAAACCACAGGACTAAAGCTCAGAAAAGACACGTGTCATCATTTCTTACATGTCATTTGTCAAAGTAAGTTATACAAACTAGCCTGGTAGCAATGGGGATGGGAATACATATTGTGAGTTATAATAATATCTATTATTATTGTCATATAATAATCTAACTTCTATTATTTTCACCAAAGGGAAAGAGATGGCATTTCTCCCTTTTTAGGAGACAAAACATTCTGTAGAATGGTCTTCAATTGGGGGCTCTCTGAATCTTTTCGCCTAAGATTGTGGCTATGAGGTTTCAGGGAGGAAAATTACAGTGCAAAAGTATGCACTGGTCTGGTGCATACTGGTATGGTGGCTCACAACTATATTCCACGCCTGAGATCTGAGGATTGTGATTCGAAGCCAGCCTGGGCAGGAAAATCTATGAGACTCACCTCCAATTAACCAAAAATAGCCAGAATTGGAGCTGTGGCTCAAATGTTAGAGCAATAGCTTTGAGGGGTGGAGTGAGGGGAAGCTCTGGGACAGAAGCTTGGCACTGAGTTCAAACCCAGGATTGGGGGATGGGGGTAAATGTGCTCTGAGTGCATGAAATCAAGGGTGTATGTCAACATCACTATTGATGGTAACTTTGGGGTAGAGTTGATCAGTTTTATTCTGGAAATGATTTGTTCCACTCTTCTCTGTCCTGTATTCTTTAAAAGAAACAGTTATGCACTATCTGGCCCTAAGAGGTGTGGATTGCACTGATGCACTGGTTACTTTTTTTCTACTTAAAAAATTATACCTAAATAGTGAACAAAAGAGTATTAATTTTTTAATTTTTATTTTTTATTATGAGGAGCTTTCATTTAATATGTCAGTTTGTGAGTACATCTTAAAGATGTCACCAATTTGATCATTCTTCTTTATCTTTCCCAACCTCACCCCCTGAATTTACCTGGTTACATTTTCACACACATGCATTATGACTGGATTCGCCCACTGCACCAGTTTTGCAAAATTTCTTCATTGTACAGGCAAGGAAGATGAAGTTGAGGATTACAAGCCCAAGACAGCATAGCTATTAATTGGCATCAAGATTATTTGACTTACAAAATCTTCATATTATGAAAAAGAACATGGTCAGGAAATCTAGAAGCATATATCTTTGTGTGTGTGCTGTTTCTTTGGCCCGCATGCTGTCCCTGAGCTGTTTTGCTCAAGGTTAGAACTCTACCCCTTGAGCCACAGTACCACTTTCAGCATTTTGGTAGTTAATTGGAGGTAAGAATCTCATGAACTTTCTATCCTGGGCTCTCTTTGAACCACAATCTTCAGACCTCAGTCTCCTGAGTAGCTAGCATTGCTGGTGTGAGCCACTGGCAGCTAGAAAAAACATATATTAGTTGTCCCATTTAAACATGGAAGCAGTAGGTCGATAGATACTGGTGACACGCAGATAATGATTCTTCTACTTGTTCCTCTCTGGTGTTATGACTAGTGTGATAATGCTCTTTCAACAATCATTGTTCCATTTTGTTCAGTAAACAGTTTTTCAGGGCAGGAGATCTATGAGGGGAGAATATGGGATGAAAATTTTATCTTACTTTTTGTGGCCTGGCAATAGCTTCTCAGAATGTTTGAAAGAGGAAATAAGACTCCATATCGGCCAAATTAAGGAAAAGACACACACCTGCTCTAGAAGAATGCCATAGAAGGACAAATGGGAAAACTCATCCAGGCTCAGAGCAAAGCAACAGGATGGGTTGTTCAGGAGCATGAAAATTTGTGAAGATTTTTTTACCATGGAGAGATCATTCAATGCTGGCATTTACAATATATTCCAGGACTCATATCTGTTTAAGTCTGTTTCCTCTGAAGCATGTTTGATAATGACAGAAAGGAGAAGGTAACAATGGCACATGGTTATGTTTTCTGAACGAGATTTCAACTCTCTCCCCAAATAAGTTAGGGTTGTAATGAATGACTTGGATTTCCTGAGAGAAATTCATGTTTAATTCCTTGTTTCTATTAAGGTTATCAAATGAATAACTTTAAATTTCTAAGATGTTATTATAACAAATATGAAATTTTTTATGTTATTAAGAGGCACCCAGTTTCCTTTTAGATAGAAAATATTTGGCTGGATTCCAACTAAAGTCTTTACATCTCAGCTCCTCAGGATTGCAGGCATCAGTCACCTCTCCTGGCTGAGACAAACATTTTTGGTAAGGAAAATCACTATGATATAGATCATGAGGCATGAAGAATGTAGACTAAAAAGGAATATTTTGAAAGCATTAACAATACTGAAGTTATCACAAACTTGCCGGCTTCAGTGAGGAGAACAATGAGAAAAAAGTTCCAGAGGCAGAGAATTGCAGACTAAAGGTAAGTGAGTGAATATCTCTTTGTTAGCAGAGCTACTGAAGATTTCTTTTTAGAAAAATTGAGCTTCATATAGTGGTGCATGCCTATAATTCTAACTACTTATGACTTAGACTCTGGAAGGTATCGGAGGCTTGCTTTTGGTATGGTGAAAATATCAACACCTAAAACAAACGTGACACATGTTGATAAGAGAGGCAGAAGTAAGAGGATCACAGTTTGAGACAGAAGTGGGCCTTTGTGTGTATGTGGACGGTAATTATGTCATGGAGGCAAGCCTTCATGACTGGGATTTAAGTAAACAAAACCAAATAGATTTCACTCCTGATCTTTAGTACAGTGCATCACTCAGAAAAAAAAAATCCTGACTCTCCTGGCATTGCAATCTTGGACCTCCAGGCTCCAGAGTGCAGAAATAAATTTGTTGTTTATAACCGATTCAGTGTCTGGTAATTTGCCATCATAGGTCAAAAGGACTAACAGTAAGCTAGTTGACAAGGACTGTTGTGGTTTCTCTTTTTTTCCCTTTTTCTTTTCTATTTTGGTGGTTGTGGGGCCTGAACTCTGGGCCCGGGAGCTGTCACTCAGCTCTTCAACTGTAGAGTAGCGCTCTACCACTTGACCCTCAGCCCCACTTCTGGCTTTTTCTGCTTATGTGGTGCTGAGGAACCGAACCCAGGGCCTCATGCATGCAAGGCAACACTCTACCACTGAGCCACCTTCCCAGGCCCAGTTTCTCTATTTTAATTTTCCATCTTTCTGGAGTCCTTCTGATATTGAAAAATGCTAAGGCTCCATAGAGAAAAGTTTTAAAATTGCCCTGTTTTCAACTCTGACTTCATAAATTTTGGAGTGTAAGGAATTACATCAAGTACCCGAGAGACCTAAGACAGCACACTTCATCTTCTTCTGCTTTGCTCATCAGCACCTGGTGCAAATGTGCACTATATAAACAAGTCAACTAACGGTAGTTATAATAAATTTAAAAATGCATAGCCAGAAAACACTTTAGAAATACCTTAGCACGGTAGTCTCATTGGCTCCCATGTCCAAAACAGGAAATGGAGGTTTAAATAGAGGTAGGTAATTTACTCAAGGTTGCAAAACTGGTATATGGGTACATTTAAACTCAGACTAATCTATATCCATACTTAGGTTAACATACCATGTGTATTTATTTTTCTGCAGAAATAAAAGGTTCATAGACCATTTTTCAAGTTCTAGACTCATATGTGCTCTCATGATATCTCTGTCCTGGGTGTTTACTGGTGCCCCGAAATCATATGAGCTGAAGTTGATAGATCTGTACCCATGCAACTAAAAATGGCTGGGACTTGGGCAACTGAAGTTAAAATCTCCCATGCAGTAATAATGTGTAATCAACAGTATGGAATCATGGGCTAGAGAATAAAAAGTCTATGATGGTGCTGGGCCCACCTGACAAATCTTTCTAGGTCTCTTTCCTTCCTTCCTTTTTAGTGCTGGGGATTGAACCCAGGGCCCTGTACATATTAAGAAAGTGCCATAACACCAAGCTATATGGCCATTTCAATTTCTCCAATTTCACTTTCCAATTTACTGCTACCTAGTTCCTGATACTTTACATTCCTTGGTCATAATATTTGGAGTTTACTGAACTTCATAAGCTTTTCATCATTTTACAGAATATTTGTTTTCTCCCTTCCTACGTATCATGACATTGTGCAAGAAAGATTTTCTTGAATTCCCCAGCCAGAGTTCATGGCTCATCATCAAGTTCTATTTTACCATGTATGTAATTATATTACTATATTTATAATAAGAAATCACTTAAATAATTGCTTTTCTTCAGACTATTGGTAGACCCATGTTCAATCCTAGCTTTATATAAACAGGAATAAAATTTTTCTTGTATTAGTTTCCTCTTTTTGACTTGGTACAAATTTTCTTGTTTTTGTAGAACTGTTCTATATCTATGAATATTTTTTCAGGACATTTCTGCGTATTGTATATAATACAATTAAGAGATTTCAAGCCAAAGAAGACAACTCAGAATTCTAGAGGTTAATGTCTGTAATCTGTGTTCCTGTGCACTTGGCAATGCATTTGGCATCTCAGTGTTACAACAGTAGAAATCTATATTGAAAGTTGCTTTCTTTTTTGTTTCCCATTTTGACCCATATGAAGCATTTAAGGTGTATAGCAAATTAAACATGGGAGTATGAGCTGGAAATCTTTTTAAAACTATTTTTATTGTAAAGATACTGTATAGAGGTGTTACAGGGTTACGGTTACAGTAAAGTAATGAGTACATTTCCTGTCGAGCATTGTTACGCCCTCCTTTGTTTTCCCACTACATTTCCTTCCCTCTGTACTTTCCCAACTCCTTTTTCCCCCTACCCCGAAGTTGTGAAGTTCATTTTCAACATAGTGTATTGCACATCTCATTGTTACATTTGGTCAACCTGTATCCTTGTTTCAGCATTTTGTTATTTCCCTTCCCCTCCCCACATTAGAAAAATGTATATACAAGATACAGGGAACGGGAATCAAATGCAGTAACAACAGAAGATATATATGCTGATAATCTTTAGCCTTCAAATTCCAAAAGAAAATTAAGCAATGAATGATAAAATTTGTTCATAAGGGTACTCTCAGGCTTTCAATTGATGCTCTGATTCTTCCATTAAAATAAAATCTTGTTAGAATCAAGTTCTGATCCAGGCTAAAATGGAAATACCCATGGAAATGATGACATTAATTTGCTATTAGTGAAATATGCCTTCCTTTTAGTGAAATACAATGGAAAAGGTTTGTACAAAAACTGGATGATAGAAAGAGGGATTTTAGACAAGGCATTATAGTAGGTAAGGTGTGTAAAAGTTACAAAAATGGAAATGCATGCTGGGAAAAAGAATAACTTCACAGGGAGGAGTAACTACTGTTTCAGGTGAGCCAAGTTAAGATGGATCATTTTGTAAGAAGAATGTTTGTATTTGGTTCTTTCTAACAACTAGCAGATGCTAATCTATTTATAAAAAAATAGATATTAGAATGAAAAATCCAAAAGTACTTTGATGATCCATTTAAATATTTTCGAGACAACAAAGATTTTCAGGGATAGAGACAGTTCAATTAATTATGGAATTTAGTAGCACTGGAGTCTCATGTACTCATTATAAGTAATGTTCTTAGAACAGTATGAAATTTCTAAGGATGTTTTTGGATAGGAAATATATGCATGATATAATGAGATGAAAAGTCAAATTATAAAGTAGGCTCACCCCTGCAATCCTACTGACAAGGTTGAGATTTGAGGATCATGGTTCAAAGCCAGCCCCCATTTAACCACCAAAATGCCAGAAATGGAGCTGTGGCTAGAATTGAGGAAAAAGAAAAGCTGAGAACAATGTGCAGGCCCTGGATTCAAACTCCAGTTTTGGCAATAAACAAATGAGTAATCAAACAAATATATGACCCCAAATGGTAGGAAAATATGTATAGAGGGCTCTAACTGTGGTGTTCCAGTGTTTACCTCGTGGAGCTCCAAGATGGGAACAGCACAAATATTTACTTAAAGGAAATCAAACATAACAATATGTTGGAAATGATCTGTACAACTTGGGGGAGGCGATTGAGAAAGTGAGGGAAAAAGGAAGAAAAATGAGGGAGGGAGTAACAAGTTAGATAAGAAATGTTATCACTACCTTATTTATGTAACTGGAACCCTTTTGTACATCACTTTGACAATAATACTAAGATAAAAAATAGAAACAAAACCTTTTATTTATGTCATTATATTTGAAAGTATATTTTAAGAGTTATATGCATGTTTTAAATTTCTAATGCATTGCCCCACTGTACTGGATTATACTGGAATATGGGGGGGGGAATTATTTACACATGAGTCGATGAGTAAGGACCCCAATAAGAATTCTACAAAGAAGCGTCCAAATGGACCAAAGGGTCCTACTCATAATACTTTGCATCTACAGTAAATCAAACAACCTCCAAAATCCACATTATTTAATCATTTAAAGGCAAATGATGAACCAGCGTCTCCATTTGTAGAAATAGATACTTGTGACAAGGATGTAAAAGGCACCGAGAACCAAAGTGAATGATGCACAATTTTAAGGAAGATTCCATAGATAACAGAATGTGTCCCACACATTTCCAATTGTAAATCTGGGAAAGTCAGTCATCTTTGTCATACTAATAAAAACCACAAAAAAGCTAACTGTGAGATTCAAAAAGATTGCATGAGAACAGGTGTTCATTGTGACAGCAGAGCAACTGCAGTGCAAATTACTTTCTCTGTCTTTGCTTGTCTTATTCCCACCTCACTCTTGAATTCTGAAGGGGAGATTCTGGAAAGCCAGTTCTCTTTGCTCCAGTAATTAATTGGAGATATAATTTCTTCACATAGTTCTTGTATTCTCACTGTTTATTAAGCTTACTGAGTACTAATGGGATTATAAAACACAAGGAAGTCTTAACTTTTCCACTATTTTTTTTAAAATGTCTGCTGTAAGAACAACAAAGCAAAATCTCAGAAGCCATGGTACCAGAAGAAATTGAAATGTCACATATAAATACCAAATGACATTTACAAAGCACAAATACTAATTCTTCTGTGAGCTAATATGATAATTACACATGTATATTTTACAACAAAATCACCATTAAGAATACCACAGCCAATTTCAATCACAGAAGCAAAGCTGCAAAGAATTGCTAAAATTTCCACCTATTCTTTCCTAGAGTTGAGAGCATTGATTCTGCTGACATTGACTGTTTGATCCTCTTCCTCCTCACAAATAAGTGTGCCTATGTAGAACAATTTATATCTATATCTTAACTTCATGTGTGTTTAGCCTTTCTGGGCTGACCTTCAGTCTCAGTACCATCTATGTAGCATATGTAGTTTATGAGCATGAACCATCCCTTAACAAGCAGAAATATGCTCTAAAACGGTTCTAACAGAAACATATGTGATAATGGAAATATTCTGTATATGCATTGTCTAACACACTACCCACTGGCTATATGTGGCTAATGAATCTCAAATGTGAATAGTGTCTGAAAAATTAATCTTTCCAATTTCAGTTAAATGAAATTTTAAATAATAAGATTCATCTATTCACTCTTAACTGAACAGCTCAGTTTCCAAATAAGGAAGCTGAAGTTCTCACAAAGATGGTAATAAGTATGAAGTCTTGACTTTAGACATGCCAAATTCTTACTCTGGCGCACACTTAAATTCCTAGCGGTCCTGGAGGATTGAACCAAAAACCCTATACTTGTGAAACAGCATCTCTACTAGTGCCATACCTGCAGATTGTAATTGGATTGCTTATTTTGAGGTAGTATCACTATGCCTGGGACTGATTGGACTGCGGTCCTCCTAACACAGGCAAGAAAACATTGCACCCAGCAAACGGTTAGAGTTTCTGAAACTTCTTTTTATTGTCTGGGCTTGTCTGGCACTGGAATTCTCTAATCTTTGTTGCCCAAGTAGATAAGATTAATATTTGAGCCATTTTATCAAGTAAAGCTATATGATTTCAAAATATCCTGATATTGCCTGTATTTGTGCTTAACATATAGATCTAACCTTAATTTTCTCCCTCTTTTGTTTAGTACTCTGAGTTGAAATCATTGGCTTTCTCGATATACATGGCTTTGTTTTAGATGGAATCCCATAACAATAAAAAAATCTCCCAAAATTTTATGTCAAAAATCATGGAAAAGAAGGCTTCAGGTTGGAAAACAACAACAACACCGATCCTTAATTTATAAATACAATATATTTATAGTGTTAGTCAGTGCTTTCTTATATGAGAAGAGAAGGAAGGCAGAAATGTGAAAAATTTGTACATTACCAGAGTTGCTTTATTAGTCTGTAGTTGAACAAAACTTTGACTTATATATTCGCTGTTGTTGTGAATAAGGTGAATAACAATGAACCACAGATATATTTACGAGTTACGGAGAGAGAAATAGTCACATTATTGGTGGGTAAGATGATACATTAACTTAGCATTTCTCTTTTTTTGTCGGTTGTGGGGCTTGAACTCAGGGCCTGGGCGTTGTCCCTCAGCGCTTCAGCTCAAGGCTAGCAGTCTACCACTTGAGCTACAGCACCACTTCCAGTTTTCTGGTGTTTATTGGAGATAAGATTTTCACAGATTTTTCTGCCTGGGTTGGCTTTGAATCTGGTCCTCAGATATCAGCCTCTTTAGAAAACTGCATACTACTTTCTACAACGAGAATACTAACCTGTATTTTGACCAAGAATGTAGAAAATTTCCTTTTCTCCACACTCTCACCATTATTACCTTTTATAATAATGGGCAAGTTTTTACTATCTGCAGTACGCCCCAGACTGGCCTTAGACTTAAATCTAACCTCCTAAGTACTTGGAATTACAAGCCTTTACCACAGCACCTGGTTCCTTTGATTTTGTTGATAAAAGTTATAGTAGTAATGAAGTAGTATCATAGTAATTTTGAATTACATTTCCCTAATGACTTCTGGTCTCAAAGCAATAAGCCAGCATAGAAGTTGTATTAAGTACAATTTTGTTAACCCACTGTCGATCTTCAAGGATTTAAGGAAAACATGTCTATTCTGAACTTTTGTCCATTTTAAATCAAGTTTCTTGTTAATCTAATCTTTAATCTTCTATGCAAAATCAATACATAATTTAAGGTAGTAGAAAGGAAAAAAATTAAGCAACTCAACATTTTTCAATTATCAATAACATGATATTGCTTAAATCATTCTCTATTTACGTTTGAGAATATGTAACTCAATTTAGTTAGACCTTTTACAAGGCTGTATGTATTTTATTTATTTTACCTTGATTATTCATTCCAAAGTGTACGTGTCTAATTTCCCTTGGTTTCTTTCAATCTCAAGTAGTTCAGATTTGGACTGAAGAATAAATTGAAGGAAACAACAAAAAAATACAGTTCCTCTCATCTGATGCTGCTGCTACAAGAATGGGGAAAGAGTTCATCTTTCTAAGGACCTATGATAGGATATCAAAAAGAGAATTCATTCCTCTAGGTCTTCCTTATGATGGAAAACCCTATATATTGCTCAGATACTTTTGTTTTATCAATTTTTCACATTTACATATGGACTTCACCTCAGTTAACAACCTTCCTTCATTCTGTTCCTGATATTTTTACAATACCAAGACGTAAGATAACCAGTTTGATTTACAGCATGAGAAGTTATCCACCTGGCTTCCTTGGAAGAAGTGCATGGTCAATACATAACATTACTTCTGGTTGCTCACTACATGTAATAGTTTTTCTAATGCTTATCGCAATCTATTTAGTATTTTAAAAAACGCACTGGCTAAACTCAAAGCTCATTCATAGAAGTTTAGGTTAAGTATTTCACAAGTTTTATTTCCCTTAATTCTTAAGACAACATTTGCTATAATCTTAATGTTATTTCCATTTTAGTGTTGGGAAAAATTGCAATTAAGGGCACTAAGTGCATGGCCCAAAGACACACAGTGAGAAAGATAATGAGTCAATGTTTCCTTTTGAAAAGTACTAAAACTTACTGTCTTTTAAGAATCCCAAAACGAAAAAAAATTCACATTCAATCAACAAAAATGCTTTAAAATAGGAGATAATAAAACAGGCCCCCATGAAGTAAATTTTCTTCTACTTTTAAAATTATTCTGAAATCCTTGTGGTGCTTCGTCACACCTGTAATCGTGTCTACTGGGGATATCTACTCAGGAGCTGGATATTTGTGGATAACTGTTGGAAGTCAATCAGGGCAAAATAAATTCATGAGATTATTTTTCAAAAATTTTAATTAACTAGCATAGGACCAAGAATAGAGATGTAACTCATAGAGTAGCTCCCCAATTGAGAAAGGAAAGGCCTAGCAAGACCTTGAAGCCCAGATTTCCAATTCTGAGCATGCCAAGTGGCTGTGTGCTCATGCACACACGCATACATTTATTCAAAATACTTTCATATCAGTGTTTTGCAATGATTTCTTTGTTCACGGTATTATAAAATAAAATAAAGGAAATAAACTCTTCCATCTCAGAACATTTTTACACATTTTTATTGTAAAAATACTATACAGAGGGTGCACATTTACATGAGCAATGTAATGAGTACATTTCTGAACAAGCATTGTTACCTCCACCTTTATTTTCCCCCTACCTCTCTTGCCTCCTACCTCCACAAGTATATTCCCGTCCCCTCTTCCCCAACCTAAATTGTAAAGTTCATTTTTCAACATAATGTCTCGTGTATCACATCGTTACAATGGGTCAATTGTATTCCATTTAAGCATTTTGGTTTTTCCCTTCCCCTTCCCAAATTAGAGGAGCATGTATACAATATGTAGCAGCATCAAATACAGTGAAAACAGGTGTTATAGTATGGGGGAGGAACCTATAAAGAAACACAAAAAATCACATTGCACTTTATAAGTATGTTAGAAACAATAGCAAGAAAGAAATAACCACTTGTGTCCCTATCTTGGGGTTCATTTCCATTAACATTATCTTTCTGGTCAAATGGACATAGCTTTGAACATTTCTGTTTATCCCAGACATACATTAGTTATTGAAAATTAGGGAAACCATGGGATGTATGTTTCTTTGGACAGGCCATACTAATATTTTATTACAGCAATAAGAAAAGATGCAAACATAAAGGGGATCCAAATAGGGAAGGAAGAAATGAAACTCTCCCTCTTTGCAAAGGACATGATCTTGTATTTAAAGAATCCCATAGACTCCACTCCCAAATTACTCAAGCTGATTAAAAACTTTGACAAAGTAGCAGGGTATAAAATTAACCCCCCCAAATCAATGGATTTTATGTATGCCAACAATGAGAAAAGTGTGGCTGAAATTAGGAAAGAAACACCATTAGTAACAGCCCCACAAGTGTAGGGAGCCGAGGCAAGACTCCACCCACTCCCTTGCAGCTTTGAGGTAACCACCCCAGACGGTGCTTGGCGGGACTGGGCTGTGCGCGTGCGCGAGCCAGGTAGAGTCCCCAGCCAATCCCATGACACCTGGTGATGGTGAAAGGCAGGCGACCAACAATAGAAAGACCCGCGTTCCGATTCTCCTATATAAGCGGCTGTGTTTCGGGTGCACGCTCTCTCGCGCCCAAGCTCTCCTACAACTAAAAGGCTCTCCAATAAAGCGTGATCTGAGAAGACTCCTGGTGTGGTGGTCGTTTTTCCTCGCTGGTCGAGTAGACGGTCACTACAACTGGTGCTGAAACCCGGGAACGAACCTGGGACGGGACCCGCGCGAGAGGCTGAACCGGAGCCAGAACTCAACACGCGGAGAGGGGATGTCGTTAAATATCCCCCGGTATGCTGTTCACTGTAGATTTAGATATTTATTGGTTGCTTGCATTGCTTCTTCCTTTGTGGCTTGTCTTTTTGATGGTGCGCACTTGCCTCGAGGAGGGAGGGTTTGATTTAATCCAGGAAGGATGCAAAGTACTAACACGGCATCAGGATAGTCTATCAGAGTCAGCATACAGTAAGGGGGAGGAAAATAGGCCTAAAAGAAAAAGGGGAAAAAGACAAAAGGATCCTAAAGAATTAAAGCAAGAGGGACTGCAGCCCTCACAAAAGAAGAAGTGTTTTAGGGAGGAGGGGGTCTCAAGGAGACCCCCATGCCCTTCTTTAAAAGCAAACCGGTTCTCAGCCTTACATGTGGAAGGGTGGGACCAAGAATATAGTAATCTTGTGAGTGACTCAGAGGAAGAAATGTTAGAGGAGGAGGGAGAACAGCTCGATCCAGCTGATAGTGAAGAGTTAGAAGAGGCTGCGGCGGAGCACGAGGCAGACAGATATGGGGGGTGGTGCCCCCTAGGGATGGGAGTACCGAAGCAGCCAGGAAGAGGAAACAGAGCTGGCCCTCACCCGTCGGCCCCCTACCGCCGTGCCCGCCGGCAGGGAAGAGTCACTTTATAAAAGAAAACACCTGGTCGAGGCTGGCATCCGCTTTCCCAGTTTTTAAAAATCCAATTACTAATAAAAAAAAATTTTGAGCTGGTTTCCTACTCCCAATTAAAAGATTTAGCTGAGGCAGTCAGGACTTATGGGGTGACGGCTAATTATACCACTGCCTTGCTTCGAAGGCTAACTATTAATGCTATGATTCTGTGGGAGCAAAAACTGTTCAATATTTTCCTGAATTAGTGGCTAAACAGGCAATTTTGGTCTGAGAAAAAAAAAGAGAGAAAAATAAATAAAAAAAATAAAATAAAAAAAGGCAATTTTGGGTATAAAGTATTGTTTGATGCACTTTGCAAAAATTCCAGATAAATTAATTATTCCATACACCCGTGAGCAAGTTGAAATTTTAGCAGCCACAATGGATATGTGGGCAATTCTTGTTTGCTCATTTCCAAATGTAATTGATAATCATTATCCTAAGCATCCTCTGCTTGCCATAGTTAACAAAAATGTAGTGTATTTTCCTGTTGTCACTTCAAAGGAGCCCTTGGCTGATGCTCTAACCATCTTTACGGATGGATCAAAATCTGGACAAGGTGCCTTTTTTGTTCAAGGACACAAACACCGGTAGTCTTTAATTTTCGGCCGAATGCCCCACAGGCTGATGAATGTTTAATTGTGCTTGAAGTTTTTAAAAGATTTGATCAACCTTTTAACTTATTTTCTGATTCATTATATGTTGTAAATGCCGTTGCTTCTCTTGAAGCTGCTGCTTCAATTAAGCAGGCCAGTACAATTTCTAATGTTTTGTTACAGATTCAATCCCTTATCTTAAACAGAAAACATCCTTTTTATATTGGACATATTCGTGCCCACTCTATGTTGCCGGGCCCGATGGCAAAGTGTAATGATTTGGTGGACCAGGCAACTCGGGCTGTGGCTCTGGTAGCTGCTGATCCTGTAGAATTGGCAAAAGACTTTCATAGATTGTATCATGTACCTGCTAATACCCTTAGGAAAAGATATAATTTGTCCAGGCATGTGGCAAGAGATATTGTTAAAGCCTGTAAATCTTGTGTCACCTTTCTTCATCCTCCCCATGTGGGGGTAAACCCCAGGGGGTTGAGACCAAATGCCCTATGGCAAATGGATGTTACTCATCTGACGGAATTTGGTAAGTTGAAATATTTACATGTGTCTGTGGACACCTTTTCTGGTGTCATTCATGCCACACCTTTGGCAGGAGAAAAGGTGTCTCACGTCAGAATACACTGCTTAGAAGCTTGGGCAGCTTGGGGAAAGCCCCTTAGACTTAAGACGGATAATGGCCCTGCTTATACTTCCCATGGTTTTCTCGCCTTTTGCGCACAAATGCAGGTTGCCCACACCACCGGATTGCCCTACAATCCTCAAGGACAAGGTATAGTGGAAAGAGCTAATAGAAGCATAAAAGAAATGCTTCAAAAACAAAAAGGGGGAGTTGCTGAGTCCGCGTCCCCCAGGGAAAGACTTTCTCTTGTGCTCTTTACCCTTAATTTTTTAATTCTAAATGACAACGATCAGTCTGCCGCAGATCGGCATAAGACAAGAGACTCCATGGATACTAAAGACATGGTTATGTGGAAGGATGTTATTAATAATAAATGGTATGGACCGGATCCGGTAATAACGAGATCCAGGGGAGCTGTTTGTGTTTTTCCACAGAGTCAAGAAGTACCTCACTGGGTGCCAACGAGACTGACCAGGCCAGTGGAGACTGCAGCAGAACCCGCTCTTGAAGATGCAGCTGATCTTCCTGCTGTTAGCAACAGTGCTAATAGCAATCCCTGTGATAGCTAAACCGATGATGCTGTGGGCTGTTACAATTTACTGACTGGATTGCCTCTGCGGTGTCCTTTTCCAAAGAGCGGGTGGGAGCCGGAATGTTTTTAGCCTGCTGCTTGGGAGGATGCGTGGTCTGCCTATGGTTGGTCTGTCGCCTTCAAGCCCAAACCAAAAGGGACAAGGTTGTTATCTCGCAAGCATTAGCCGCTTTGGAGAGTGGATCCTCACGCCAGATCTGGCTGTCGGCCCTAAGAGGCAGTTAAGCCTTACCATTCTGCATAGCCTTAGCACCCCGAGGGATCAGGGGATCCCATTGCACCGGGACAGGTATGCAATTTGCAATTTGGGACAGGGTGCAAGGCAAGTGCACTGCACTTGAGGAGATGGTTCTCATCTCCTCAAGAAGAGCATGCTGGGTTGCAAGTGGGTTGATGCCCAAGATCCCACCTCTGCAAAAAAGGCATTGGACGGGCCTGGTCATCACTGGGGAAGGCGCGCCCCTCAGGTGAAGGCCAGTGCAAGGTCCTAATGTTTTAGACAGAGGCCCAACCTCTACTCTTACCTGTTGCCATAAAACAAAGAAGGGGGAACTGTAGGGAGCCGAGGCGAGACTCCGCCCACTCCCTTGCAGCTTTGAGGTAACCACCCCAGACGGTGCTTGGCGGGACTGGGCTGTGCGCGTGCGCGAGCCAGGTAGAGTCCCCAGCCAATCCCATGACACCTGGTGACGGTGAAAGGCAGGTGACCAACAATAAAAAGACCCGCGTTCCGATTCTCCTATATAAGCGGCTGTGTTTTGGGTGCACGCTCTCTCGCACCCAAGCTCTCCTACAACTAAAAGGCTCTCCAATAAAGCGTGATCTGAGAAGACTCCTGGTGTGGTGGTCGTTTTTCCTCGCTGGTCGAGTAGACGGTCACTACACACAAGAAATAAAATACCTAGGAATTAACTTAACCAAAGAAGTGAAGGACCTTTATGATGAAAACTATAAAAACTTGAAAAAACAAATCAAAACAGAACTTAGAAAATTGGGAAAACTCCCATGTTCCTGGATTGGAAAGATTAACATCGTGAAAATGACAATACTTCCCAATGCTATTTACAAATTCAATGTGATACCTATCAAAATTCAAATGTTATTCTTCAAGGAAATAGAAGAGGTAATCCAAAAATTCATATGCAACAATGAAAGACTCCGAATAGCAAAAACGCTCCTCCACAGAAAGAACGCTGTTGGAGGAATATCAATACCAAATTTCAAACTCTACTATAAAGCCATAGCAATCAAAGCAGCTTGGTACTTGCACAAGAAAAGACCTCAGGACCAATGGAATAGAATTGAAAACCCAGAAATGAACGTACACACCTATAGCTATCTAGTCTTCGATAAGGGAGCTAAAAAACTACAATGGAAGAAAGACAGCCTCTTCAGTAAATGGTGCTGGCAAAATTGGTTAATTACTTGTAGAAAATTAAGCTAGATCCTTATATATCACCCTGCACCAGAATCAACCCCAAATGGTTTAAAGAACTCGGAGTCAAAGCAGAAACTCTGAAAACATTACAGGGTGGAATAAGAGAAACCCTAGGTCTCCTGGCTCAGCCCGAAATTTGCTTAATAGAAACCCAGAAACACAACAAATCAAAGAAAGTTTGGACAAATGAGATTGCATGAAGTTTCAGAGCTTCTGCATGGCCAAGGACATAGCTAGCAAGATCAATAGAAAGCCTACGGATTGGGAGAAGTTCTTCACTAGCCATACAATGGATAGGGGTCTCATATCTAAAATATACCTGGAATCCCCCAACAACTAAGCCTCAAAGGAACAACTGCCCAATAAAAAAGTGGGCTAAAGACTTAAAGAGAAAATTCTCTGAAGAAGAAAGAAGGATGGCCAATAGACACATGAAGAAATGCTCAACATCCCTAGCAATAAAAGAAATGCAAATCAAAACAACATTAAGATACCACCTTACTTCAGTTAGAATGGCAAAAATCAAGAACTCTAATAACAACAGATGCTGGAGAGGATGTGTACAGAAGTGAACCTTATTTCATTGTTGGTGGGAGTGTAAACTCATTCAACCACTTTGGAAAGCAGTATGGAGGTTCCTCAAAAGACTCCACATAGAGCTCCCCTATGACCCAGCAATCCCACTTTTGGGCATTTACCCAAATGTTTACAAACAAGACCACACTAAAGCTACCAGCACAACTATGCTTATTGCAGCATTATTTACTATAGCTAAGATATGGAACCAACCCAGATTCCCCTCAGTGGATGAATGGATCAAAAAATGTGGTATATGTACACAATGGAATTCTATGCCTCCATCAGAAAGAATGACATTGCCCCATTTGTTAGGAAATGGAAAGACTTGGAAAAATTATATTAAGTGAAGTAAGCCAAGCCCAATATTCCCATGGTTTCTCTCATTTGCAATAGTTAGTATATGTATGAGTCAAGCAGAAAAGTTCAGATAAGTTGATGTTAGGAAAATGAACCCTTAGATATGTATTTAAATATTTGTTTTCTTTCATGCATTTGTTTCTAATGCATTCATATGATTATTTTTTGTTGCTTTGTATGTCCATCCCCCACAGTATAACCCCTGCTTTCACTGTATTTGATGTCGGAATAATTTGTGAAGGGGAAGGGAAAAACAAGTCATTTAAATAAGGATACAGGTGGACCCGTTGCAAGTTGAGAAGTACAAGTTGTCATGTCGAAAACGAACTTTACAAGTTTGGTGGGGAGGCGGGGGGAGGATTAGGTTTGGGGGGAGGCTTTGAAGGGATGGGAAAGGGAAACAAAGGAGGAGGCTACAATGCTTGATAAGAAATGTACTCATTATCTTGTCCATGTATTTGTAACCCCTCTGTACAGTTTTTTCACAATAAAAAATAAAAATTGAAAAAATATATTCTAAATTATTGCTTTTTTACTGTACCTTACCTGCAACCAGTTTGATATAGTTTAATAATTGTCAGGCCAAGTTTCTCTATATTCTACTGGAGATTTACTAATTCATGCATGCAGATATATGTATATGTATATGTATATGTATATATTTGTATTTGTATATTTAGCTATATATTTACATATATATATATGTTCCAATGTGGATCATCAGACTGGAAACTTTGCTTTGTTTTGGTGTTCAGTATTTGAGCCTGGTCTGCTCATTCTGTGACAATATCTGTGCTTATTCTCATCATTCCTTTATTTACCACACCATCAGCTTTATAAAGTCAGCTTCATTTCCTGGAGAATATTACCAATCAGTCCAGCCAATATCCACCCAGAGGCCTTCAATAAAGCAAGCTTTAAGGAAGGAAGATAGCGTGAAGTGACAACTACAGAATTTCTAAGGAGACCTAGAAGTTCATCAAAATTATGTCTGACATTTTTACATTTCTGTCTTCCTTTTCATAGTTAAGAAAACGTTGAGCAACACCATAAATATATAACTTAAGGATGAATGTTTTTTTTTCCAACCTGAAGCCTTCTTTTCCATGATGTTTGACATAAAATTTTTGGAGTTTTTTGATTGTCATGGGATTCCATCCAAAACAAAGGCAATGTTTTCAATTCAAGAATACTAAACAAAAAAGGGAGAAAATCAAGTTTAGCTATATATGTTAAGCACAAATATAGAAAATATCAAGAAATTTTGAAATTGAATATTTTACTGGATAAAGTGTCTCAAACCTGCAATCTTAACTACTTGGGCATCAACAATTAGATAATTCCAGTTCCAGGCAAGCCCAGACAATAAAAAGGAGTTTTAGAAACTAATCATTTGCTGGGAACAATTTTGGGTTTGTGTTAGGAGGACTGCAGTCCAATCAGGCCCAGGCATAGTGATATTAACTCAAAACAAGAAATCCAATTATAATCTGCAGGTATGACCGTGGTAGAGATGCTATTTCATAAGTATAGGGTTTGGGGTTCAGTCCTCCAGTACCACTAAGAATTTAAGTGTGTGCCAGGGTAAGAATTTGGCATGTGTAAGGTCAAGACTTCATACTCGTTTTACAAGTTCTAATAAGACCTTTACCTCTTTGGCTAATTTTTAAAAGTATAACCATAACTTCCATGCCCAAATCAAATAATTTCCTATGAGAGATTTTCTTCTATCTATTAAGTCATATGTTATGTGTTGGATACTGTCCTACTGAAGTCATATTAAAGATAGAAAACCCATTGTCTTAGAAAGTGACTGCATTTGGAAACAGAATCTCAAAGGGAGCATTTAAGTTGAAGTCTCTTCCAAGAGAAGCAGAATGCCTTGAATATGCCAAGGAAAGGGGACTCAGAAGAAGCCAACTCTGATCTTGGAGTTCTACTTCCACCAACTCAGAGGCAATGTATTTACAGTATTAACGCTACCCAATCTGTGGTACTTTATTATTACATTTACAAACAAACAAGTGGAATGTATAAGACACGAAAGTCATTGACTCTTGCTGTCCATGACTCATCTCTGTAATCCTAATGATTAAAAAGGATGAGACTTGGGGGATAATGGTTTTCAGGCTGGTAGGAAAGTTCATGAGGTTCTATCTCCAATTAACTACAAAAAATTCTGGGCTGGAGACATGGTTCATATGGTAGATTGACTACTGTCAGCAAACAAACTGAGAGCATGAGGTATGTTCAAGCCCCACACTGGGAGAAAGAAAAAATCCTTAGAAGAATAGTATGAGAAACAAAGTTATGAATAGGAAAGCAGAAACAAAAGAAATAAGCTTATTGATACAGACAAAGCTTCCCAATGTGAAATATGGCACAAATTGTAATATTTAGTGTTTTCCTTCCTTTGCAGTAGAAGTAAATGGTATTTCTACTTGAAGAAACTGAAGTATAAAACTGTATGCAGTAAATAATGACATTATTTTATGTATCCATAATTTAACTTGTTTTCCTACAAAATACAGAATAGTGTAGCTATGGAAAATCAATAAATATTGCTTTTTCATATAGGATTACATAGCCTTGCAAATGTCTATAATTGATCTACACTAAAATCATTGTCATTGATATCCTTCTGAATATTCCAATGTTTATAATTTCAGGTGAGCTTCCACAATACTCACACCCCAAATATAATTTTAGTTCATGCAATCTTAGCAACATAAGCATATGGCCCAAATTTTCATTACCTTTATCTGCTGTCATTAATGTAGTATAACTTATACAATTAAGTACATACCCTCAGAGAAAGTAGATTCTTCCTTGTAAATGCATCCTTGCAGGCACACCCACATACACACACATATATTTAGCACTCTAACTCAGGTTAGGTTCCTGACATTGGGTATCAGACAATGATCAAATAATCAAACTTTCCTGCCCAGACATAAAATACATTCATAATTCCACACATACAAAGACACCAGATCATTCAAAATAATGAGAATATTTAACAGAACGACCCAGCTCCTGAACCATCTACTCCCTAATTTCATTCATTCATGATGATGCGTTTTTCATATCATATTTTAAAATCGTTTTGTTTCCCTAATTAGCAGACAAAAATATGCTATCATAGAAAATGTAGGAAAATTACTTGTCTCATCAAAGGCTTCTATTTCCTTCCTGCAGGCTGTTTCTGGCATTTTGCCCTAATGTCTAATATCAAGTTAGAAAGGACATGCCATATTCCTTAATACATTTTCCCTAAAGGTTATGATATGGAGTTGATTCTGATTTTTTTCTTATTCTAAAGTAAATTTTCTCAACAACTTGAATTATTGTTAATGTTAATCCAAAGCCATTTGAAATATCAAAAAGAACTGGAACTGCACCTTGGCAATGAATGACAGTAATTTTTGTGGGGAGATAAAGGACTTGAATTATCTAGAGTTCCTTAAAAGTGGCACTGTTATTTATGGACTGATCACTTAGTAAGCTTTTAAAGTGTGATCTTCTTATTTAATCTAGGAAGATAAAAGTATGCTTTTCATCACATTCTTGCCTGCAAGCCACTAGAAATACTTCTCTTGTACAGTTTATGCCTGGTGATACTGTAGTGAAACCTACCAACAACTGCACAGCTATGTTAGCTGCTTTAGATTTGGAAATTTTCTTCTAGTAGCCCTAGTGATTTGAGCCCAGGTTCATGGGATAGTAACATAATACATAATTGCAAAACACCACAGATAAAAAGACTATTTCAAAATGAATTTCAACTTTTTTCTTTGTTGTTTTATTTTTTCTTATTGATTGTCTTTTAAGGAGCTGGGGGCTATTTATTTCTCATTATTTTTGATGTAACATAATTAAATTTACCAGATTTTTCAAATAAAATAAACAGATATAAAATGGCATATTTGATTACAAAATATGGCTAAACTTTTGAGTGATTTTTTTAAAATTCAAGTCCTGTTCTCAGTTATCCTCAAATAACATTGTGATGAGCCAAGCATATGTGTAAATTGACACATATCAAGCACACAGAACTCTGGAATTTTTGGTTTTTGATTTCTATATCAACTTCACCTAGAAAAGAAAATTATCACTTGCTTCATGCCTTAAGTAATCTACTTAAACCAAGTTTTATTAATTTTATCAATAAATCTCATAATCTATGCAATTGATGCATTGAATAAGTGTTTGATTTCTTAGTTCCATTGAATTAAGATTACATTTATTTTACTTTTTTGGATATGAAATAATGACATTCTTGAAGATAAAACATGCCTGCTTTTCATTTTGATTGCCAAAATGGAACTATTACGAACTTTGAAAATTTAACTTTAAGTCTGAACATTCAAATTTCACTAGGACTTGAATTGTGTTACAACTTTAATGTTTAAGTAAAAGGCATTACTTAAATAGAAAAAAAATTACAAGTTTTCATACCTTATTCCCTGAATTGACTTTATGATAAAAAATTATATTTTTATAACATGAAATAAGTACTGAAAGATTTGGAAGCAGAAGACTCCTTTTTTGATTTGTTATTGTTGTTGTTGTTTATAGTTTGTGATGATTCTGTCTTCTTTAGGCATGGTATATTCATTGCAAATCTTCAGCAAGGTGGGGGGTGGGCACAGAGCTTTAGGGAAAAGGGTGAGATTTGCAGCAGTGGAGTTCATTAAACATTGATGAAAGTGAATTATTTAAAACATAGGTGGAGACAGCAAGGAAGGACTGTGAACAAGTGAGGGAACTGAAGATATTTCTAAAAGGAAATATACTCATTACTTGACTCATGTAATTGTAATCCCTCTATAAATAACCTTAATAATAACAACAGAGTGAATTTATTTTTAAAAAGCAAACGAAGCTTTGTTTCTTAGAATCATAGAAGTTTGGTTTTTTTTGACTGGTTTGAGCTGGTTGGGTCTATCTCTGAAAATAGCTACATTGGCATTCATCATTAGAATTTGGGAACTACTAGTAGATAAAATTCATTTATGATTGTCTTTATGTTTTTTGAGACTCTGATTTATTTATTTCTTTAATCTAATTTGTATTCTTTCTGTCTACTGGTTTTTGGTTTGGCTTGTTCCTGTTTTTCAAGTACCTAGTGGTGCATCATTAGTGCTAATGCAAGATTGTTATGATTTGTTGACGTACATACTCAAAGAAATAAATTTTCCTCAGACTATTGCCTGTGCTGTTGTGTCCCAAAGGAGGTAGTATTTTGTGTGTTCACTTACATTGAATTATATAAACGTTGGAACTTCCCTCCACATCTCTTCAGTGATTCACTGGTAATTTATCAATTTTCACAGATTTTTCCCTGTGAGCTAAGATATGATCTATTTTGGAGAATGTTCCACAGGCTGATGAGATATATATATATATATATATATATATATATATTTCACCTAGCAGGGTCACTATATATATATATATATATAGTGACCCTGCTAGGTGAAATATTCTGTAGATATCTGTTACATATAGCTTGTCAGTGCAGTTATTTAGCCCTGAAGTTTCTTTGCTAAGTTTTGACCTGGATGACCAGTCCAGAGGTAAGAATGATGTGCTCAAAGAACCAACAATGTGTTTGGAGGTATGCATGTTTTCAGGTCAAGTAGTATTTGTTTGATGAATTTAGGAGCTCTAGGAATAAGGGTATTGATATTTACAATTGTTATAACTCCCGATGCAGAGTTTTCTTTACCAATATTTAATGTCCTTCTTTGTCTCTTTTTACTTTCATGCCACTTTTAATTTAAAGCCTTTTGTATCTAATATTAGTATAGCTAATCGGGCCTGTTCATGAGATCCATTTTTAATTTGTAAAGGTGATGTACAGAAGGGTTACAATTACATAAATCAGATAATGAACACACTTCTTTTTGAACAGTGTCACCTCTTCCCTCATGTTCTCCCAGTTTTTCCCTTGCAACTTCCCTCCCCCACAAGTTGTATTGAGCCTTTGTAATCTTCTCCAAAGGGTATCCTCCTTTGATCTCACTGTATAAATGTTTAGAATCCTATATAATTTATCATGTCCAAGTGTAATGTATTATCTTTTACCATCCAAGTGTGTTTACTTGTAGAATTATAGTCACATTCTAATACAACAAATGAGGGAAATTAAGAAACCTTTGAGTCTGTCTTTCTTCACTTAATATGTTTGTTCCAAGTCTTTGCATTTCCTTATGAATGGTGTAATATCATTCTTTCTGAATCAATAGAATTCGTCAAACTGAAGTGTTCCTTCATGTCCAAGGAAAAAGTTAGAAACATATACAGAAAGAGAACAGAATGGAAGAAAAATTTTACTAGCTAAGCATCAGACAAGGATTTTATAACTAATGCATATTTAGAGATCAAAAATTAAACCCAACAAAAATAAAACCTCAAATAAACAAGAACCCAACTAATATATGTGATAAACACTTAAAGAGAAACTTCTCAGAAGAAGAAAGAATGACAATTAGACACATCTCTCTCCATAAAATAATTGATTCTATCATATTTATAAGATGATTTCTTTGTTGCTTTGTATGTCCCCCACCATGGTATAACCCCTGCTTTCATTATGTTTGGTGTTGGTATAATTTGTGGAAGGGAAGGGCAAAAACAAACCGTTTAAATAGGGTGGACCCATTGCAACAATGAGGTGTACAAGTTCTTATGTCAAAAAATGAACTTTACAACTTTGGCGGGGGGGCAGGGTCAGGGATGTCGTGGAGGGAGATGAGAAGGGGATACAAAGGATGGGAATGGGATACAAAGGAGGAGGCAACAATGCTTGATAAGAAATGTACTCATTAACTTGCCCATGTAAGTGTAACCCCTCTGTACGGTATTTTCACAATATAAAAATTTAAAAAAGAAATGCAAATCCAAACAACACAGATTCATCTCACCCATGTTACATGTCTTTCGAAAAAATGAAAAATCACAGATACTGATAGGGATGTGGCCCAAAGGAAACTCTATTAAACTGTTGGTGGGAATGTGTTATTGTTCAAACACTTTGGAAAACACTATGGAAGTTGCTCAACAAACTGAATAGAGAGCTACCTATGTTCCAGCAATTTCATAACGGGCATTTATCCAATAGAGCAGAAACAAGGCCACACTGAAGCTACCAGCAAAATCTGTTCATTGTTGCATTATTTTCTTGCCAACATATGGAATCAGCCCAGATGCCTCTCATTGTAAAAAGGGACCAAGAATTATATATGTATATATGTATGTATATATGTATATATATATATATACATATATATATAATTTTGTTGATCCCTATATAAAATTATGTATGCATGTATATATATATATATATATATATATATATATATATACATACATAATGGAATTCTGTTCATCCATCAGAAAGGATAACATTACACCATTCTTAAGGAAAATGAAAGACTTAGAAATAATGATGTTAATTGAAATTAACTGGACCCAGAGAAACTTAGGTTGCATGATTTTCCTCATTTGTGGTAAATGGAAGTTGTCTATAAATGTAAAAGTAAACACACTGCATGATATGCAAGGAGGTACAAATGAATCATCTGACGTGTCAGAGACCATGGAGAGTGAAATTACTATAATTCTCTTAAAAGACTAAGTCAAAGACCAACAATTAAATACCAGTAAATTTGTATTGCAAGAGAGTACAGTGGGGGACAATGTGAGAGGGGTAGGAAATTGAAAGGGAAAAGGATAAAATACAGGCAATAACCCATTGTATTCTTCCTGTAATTGAAATATACAAGGCAAGTGGTAGCATAAAATGGGGGTGAAGATGTTGAAGTGGTAACACAATTCCAGGTTCATTGTACACATAAACTACTTTGTTAAATGTCAAGTAATTCCATAACATAATATTGAGATACATAAGTATTGCGGTTAATTGGGAGCGGTGGTTGAGAATGTTGAAAGGCGTGACAATGATCAAGATGCACTGTATCCATACATTGTTTCAGTGAATGGCAACTCCTTTGTTCAACTACTTAAAGATAATAAAAATATGCAAAAATTAATTATGATAGTTGAATAGAGAGTTGAACCTCAACTCAATTCCCATTTTAAAATATTTTTAACATGGAGACTTGGAAAATAAAATTCAAATAATAAAATATTATTAATCTTTTATCAGAATTTGTGAAATTTAAATCAAAACTACTTTGCTTTTGTCAGCCATTGGGCTGTTAGAATATTTCATACTAAGTGGCTTAAAAATAATTAAGAGTACATTATCCATACCCTATTAGCTTAAACATTTTTTATAAAAATGGTTATTCAAAGAAATTCTTTGTCTTATGGGAGTTCATTTTCTGGTTCATTATAAGCTATTTGCTGGGCGTTCACAAGGCAGAGTAATTATATTGGGCTTCTTTTATCAGGATCATTAGGGTCATCATGGAGAGGTTCATTGTAATGTAACCAGACAGGGGAATAGAATTTCAACATGTGTATCTGGAAGGAGTTACATCATCCAATAAACTTTGCAACTTTTTCTTTAACTCAGTGTGGTGTATCATTTGGATATGATTTCATAGAAGATAGTCACCTAAGGACAAGCTTATATCATGTGAATTATGTGAATGATTCTTCCTCAAAAGGGAATAATTATACTGATGGCAAAGTGAAATATGATTGCTTAGTGGCTCGATTCACATCATAGGTAACCATGTAAACGTGGTACAGCATTTCTAAGGCCCTTCTGATGTATTTGAACAATTTCTGATGAGTTAATTGTTTTCAGAAATATTCGTTTGAACCAACAAAAACACATCTCCTTTGATTTTAATTATAGTCCATTATTAGGACTCCCACAGACACCAAAATCAGAGGATGCTAATTTCTCTGATAAAATACATAATAATTTGTTACAATTAATGTAACATGAAGACTGTAACATTAATAGCACAAGTCTGTCATTTAATAACTGAAGCCCTGAAGGCTTTGCCTGGGCTGGAGTGTACAACGGATGCATTATTTTCTACCTGAGGTATCCCATTGGTACACCTAGAAGCCAGCCACTGCCTCCAGGAGTGGTCGAAGGTTCTGGATCCATATTCTCTATTCCTCTCTAGGATGTGAGCCTAGACCTCAGGGGCCTAGTGGCTCTCACTCATTCATCATTCATCATTGCTGAGTCATAGATTGGTCCCAAATCTCGGCAAAGTTATGAAATAGTAAGCGATTTCTATGCCAAAAGGGTAAGCCAATAAATCCCACCCTCATAGCTCCTGTTCCAAGTCAGCCTTGGGCTTCGAATGTGGCTTAGCGGTCGAGTGGTTACCTAGTATGCACGAAGCCCTGGGTTAGATTCCTCAGTACCACAGGAACAGAAAAACACAAAAGTGGCATTGTGGCTAGCCTTGAGCAAAAGAAGCAAAGGAACATGCTCAGATCCTGAGTTCAAGCCCCAAAACTGGCAAAAAAAAAAAGGGAGCCTGGTGAAACATATTCTTCTGGGACTCAGGAGGGCCGAGGTTATAGGTAAGAGTTATAGGGCAGGTGCTTGAGGCTCATTCCAGTAATTTCAGCTACTCAGAAGGCTGAGTTCTGAGGATCATAATTACAAGGAGGAAAGTCTATATGAGACACTTTTCTCCAATTAAACACCCAAAGAGGCAGAAGTACAGTTCTGATTCAAGTAGTAGAATGCTTGCCTTGAGTAAAAAAGCTCAGGGATAGTGTCCAGGCCATGAATTCAAACCATAGGACTGGCGCATGCGCAAGAGCCACACACAAACACACACACACACACACACACACACACACACACACACACACACACACACACACAGCAAGATAGAGCAATTGCCAGTTAACGAAGGAAAAAGGAAGGAAAGACTTGCTCCAGGAGGTGATATAACCAGTGCCAAAATTCCACAGGAGTTCTAAGGCGTGGAAGAGGACAGAGAGACTCAGGCAAAGGTACAACATGGGCAAAGTTCTTGAGGTGTGGTGTAGAGCTGGTGGTGTGGGTGGAATGAAGGTTTTGTGGCTTGACACAAATCTGGCAGGACATTCAAGGCTGGGTCAATGTATGTATTGAGTCACAGGTAGGGAAGAGGGCAGGGTCCCAGAATGGGGCCCAGTGGGAAGATTAACTTGACTTTTCACCATGGACCCCAGCCATTTCCTGTGGCTGGAAGCCTATTTTTCACAGCTCCTGTCCCTCAGACCTCCTTTGCATTAAGGAGTCAGGGCAAACGCAGGGAAGAACTCTTGCTTAAGAAAAGCTTCTAGCCCAATGCAACCAATGGCTCAACCCCTGTAAATCCTAGCTACTCAGGAGACTGGGTTCAGAGATCGAGCTAAGCCTAACTCTAACCCTAAACCTCACCCTCACCCTAACCCTAACCCGGACACGCAACCTCACCCTCACCATAACTCTAACCCTAACCCTAACAATAACACTAACCCTAACCCTAACCCTCACCCTAACCCTAACCCTCATCCTCACCCTAAACCTCACACTAAACCTAACCCTAATCCTCAATGTAATCCTCACCCTCACAATAAACCCTAACCCTCACGCTTACCCTAACACTAACCATCACCCTTAACTTAACCCTCCCTCTCAGCCTAACCCTCAACTTTACCCTTACCATCATACTCACTCTAACACTCAACCTACCCCTAAACCTCATGCTAACCTTCAACCTAACTGTAACCCTAACCATCACCATAACCTTAACCCTCATCCTCAACATCACCCTCAGCCTAACCCTAAGCCTAACGCTAACCCTAACCCTCACCCTCACCCTCACTCTAGCCCTCACTCTAACACTAATCCTAACCCTAACCCTCATCCTAACCCTCACCCTAATCATAACCCTAACCATCACCCAAAACTAATCCTAACCCCCACCCACACCCTCAGCCTAACCCTAAGCCTAAGCCGAAGCCTAACCCTAACCCTCAGTCACCCTCACCCTAACCCTAATCCTAAACCTAACCCCAACCCTAACCCTAAACCTCCACCTATCCCTCACCTTAACCCTCACCGTAACCCTTTCCCTAATCCTAACTCTAACCCTCACCCTAACACTCTCTCCCCCTAACACTAACACTCACACTAACACTAACCATAACCCTAACCCTAAACCTCACCTTAACCCTTACCCTCAACCTCAACCTAGCACTCAACCTAACGCTAACTCTCATCCTCACCCTAAACCTCACACTAACCCTAACCCTATACCTCACCCTAAGCTGAACCCTCACCCTCACACTCACCCTCACCGTCACCATAACTCTAACCATAAGCTTAACAATAACACTAATCCTAACCCTAAATCTAACCCTAACCGTAATCCTAAACCTAAACATCACCCTCAGCCTCACCATCACTGCAAAGGTGTCCTTAACCATAACATTAACAATAACCCTAACCCTAACTCTAATCCTAACCCTCACCCTCACCCTAACCCTAATCCTAATGCTAACCCTGACCCTAACCCTAACCCTCACCCTCAACTTAATCCTAACCCAAATCCTAAACCTCACCCTAAACCTAATCCTCACCCTCACCAAAACCCTAACACTCACACCTATCTTCACCCTCAACCTAATCCTAAACTAACCCTCAACCTAACCCTCACGCTCACCTCACCCTCACTGTAACACCAACCCTAACCTTAACAATAACACTAACCCAAACCCTAACCCTAAACCTAACCCTAACCATAAACCTCACCCTCAGCCTCACCCTCATCGCAAACTTAACCCTAACCATAACACTAACAATAACCCTAACCCTAACCCTAATCCTCACCCTAAACCTCACCCTAATCCTAACACTAATCCTCAATCTAAAACTCACCCTCACACTACCCCTAAACCTAACCCTCACCCTAACACTAACCCTCAGCCTTACAGTAACTCTCACCCTCAACCCAACAATAACATTTACTCTTACCTTCACCACCACCCTAACACTCACGCTAACCCTAATCCTCAACCTAACCCTCACCCTAACCCCAACTGTACCCCTAAACCTCACCCTCACCATAACCCTAACTCTAACCCTAACCCTAACACTAAACCGCACCATAACCCACAGAGTCACCCTCACCCTAACACTAATCCTAACCCTAACCCTCATCCTAACCCTCAACCTTACCCTAAACCTAACCCTAACCTAACCCTATCCCTCACCTTTAGCCTCAGCCTCAGCCTAACCTTAAACCTAACTTTAAACCTAACCCTAACCCATACACTCAACCTCACCCTAACCCTAATCCTAACCCTAACAGTCCCTCTAACCCTTACCCTCACAGTAAACCTCACCCTAACCCTAACCTAAGACTAACCTTAACACTAATCCTCACACTAACCCTCACATTAAGCCTAACTCTAACCCTAAAACTCACCCTTACCCTAACCCTAACTCTACCCCTAATCCTAAACCTAAACCTCACCCTAACTCTAACCCTAACCCTCACACTCACCCTCACCCTGAATGTAACCCTAAACCTAAAAATCACAATAACCCTAACCCTAACCCTAACCCTAACCCTCACCCTAACTATAACCCTCACCCTAACCCTAACCCTCACTCTAACACTTACCCTCACCCTAACACTAACCCAACCATAACACTAACCCGCACACTAAACCAAACCCTCACCCTAACCCTAAAACTTACCATAACCCTAACCTTACCCTCACCCTCACCCTCAACCTAGCCCTCATCCTAACCCTAATTCTAACCCTAACCCTCACCCTAACCCTAACATCATCCTCACCCTAAACCTCACACTAAACCTAACCCTAATCCTCAATCTAACACTCACACTCACCCTAACCCCTAACCCTCACCATTACCCTAACCCTCATCCTAACCTTAACCCTCACCCTTATCTTTACCCATACCCTCAGCCTAACCTTCAACTTTACCCTTACCATCACCAACAACCTATCCCGCATCCTATCCCTAAACCTCAGGCTAACCTTCAACCTAACCGTAACCCTAACCTCACCCTAACCCTGACCCTCATCCTCAAACTCACACTCAGCCTAAACATAAGCCTAAGCCTAACACTAACCCTAACCCTCACCCTCAAACTAGCCCTCACCCTAAACCTAACCCTCAAGCTAACCCTCCCCCATAACCCTAACTCTAACCTTAAACCTCACCCTAACCCTCACCCTAACCCTAAATCTAACCCTAAACCTCACACTCGCCCTAAACCTAAACCTAACTATAACCCTAAACCTCAGCCTAACCCTAACCCTAAATAGCACCCTCACCATAAACTTCAACCTAACCCTAACCCTAAACCTCACACTCAATGTAGCCCTCAACCTAACCCTAAACCTAATCGTAACCGTCACCCTAAACATAACCCTCACTGTAACCCAAAGGCTCACACTAAACTTAACCCTCAGCCTCAACCTCACCCTCTGCCTAACCCTAAGCCTAACACTAAAACTAACCTTAACCCACACAATCACCCTCAACCTAACCCTAATCCTAATCCTAAACATAACCATAAAATCACCCTAACACTATCACTCACCCTAACCCTAACCCTAACACTAACCCGATCCCTAACCCTCACCCTAACCCTAACTCTAACACTCAACCTCACCCTAAACCGAACACTAAACCTCAACCTAACCCTAAACCTAAACCTCACCCTCACCCTAGCCATCACTCTAACCCTAATCCTAACCCTAACCGTCATCATAAATCTCACCCTAACTGTAATCCTAACCCTCACCCTAACCCTAAACTTCACCCTCAACCTCACTCTCAGCCTAACACTTAGCCTAAACCTAAACCTAACCCTAACACACACGCTCACCCTAACCATAATCTAACACTAACCCTAACCCTAACACTCACCCTAAGCCTAAATCTAACCTTAAACCTCACCCTCACACTAATCATAACACTAACCTAATCCTAACTCTAAACCTCACCCTAACCCTAACCCTAACCCTCACCCTCACCATCACCTTCACCATAAACATAACCCTAAACCTAAAATTAACAAAAACCCTAACCCTAACACTAACCCTCACCCTAATTATAACCCTCACCCTAACCCTAACCCTCAACCTAACACTTACCCTCACCCTAACACTAACCCTAACCCTAACGCTAAACCTCACACTAACCCTAACCCTCACCTTAACCCAAGCCCTCACCCTATTCCTAATTCGATCCCTTACCCTCAACTAACCCTAACCCTCATGTTCACCCTAAACCACACACTAACCCAAACCCTAATCCTCAATCTAACCCTCACGCTCACCCTAATCCCTAACCCTCACCCTTACCCTAACCCTCACCCTAACCGTAACCCTCACCCTTATCTTAACCCTCACCCTCAGCCTAACCCTCAACTTTAAACTGACCATCACCCACACCCTAACCCTCACCCTATCCCTAAACAGCATCCTAACTTTCAACTAACCATAACCCTAACCATCACCCTAGCCCTAATTCTAACACTAACCCTAACCCTAAACCTGAATCTAACCATCCCCCTAACCCTAACAGTAAACTTAACCCTAACACTAACACTCGCACTAACCCTAAACCTCACCCTAACCCTAAACCTCACCCTAACCCTAAACCTAACCCTCAACCTCACCCAAGCCTTCAACCTAAACCTAATCCTAAACCTAACCCTGATCCTATCCCTCACCTTCATCCTAACCCTAACCATCACCCAAACACTAAGCCTCACCCTCACCCTCACACTAAGCCTAAGCCTAAACCTAACCCTAACACTCACACTCACCCTCACTCTAACCCTAATCCTAAACCTAACCCTAACCCTAACCCTAAACCTCAACCTATCCCTCATACTAACCCTAACCCTCACAGTAACCCTAACCATAATGCTGACCCTAACCCTCCCCCTAACCCTAACACTAAACCTAACCCTAACCCTCACCCTAACCCTAAACCTCACCCTAAACCTAAGCTTAACACTCACCCTCACCATAATCCCAAACCTAAGCCTAAGCCTAATTCTAACCCTAACACTCACATTCACACTCACCCTAAACCTAATCCTAACCCTAAACCTATCCCTAAACCTCAACATAACCCTCACCCTCACCCTAAGAATAACACTAACCCACAACCTAATCCTAACCCTAAACCTCACCCTAAAACTCACCCTAACCCTAACCTTCACCCTCACCTTCACCCTAACCGTAACTCTAAACTTAACCCTAACAACAACACTAACACTAACCCTAACTCTAAACCTAACCCTAACCATAAACCTCACCCTGAGCCTCACCCACACTGCAAAATTAATTCTAACCATAGCACTAACAATAACCCTAACCCTAACCCTAAACCGAACTCTAACCCTAACCCTAACGCTAAACCTAATCCTCACCCCCACGCTCACCCTCAGCCTAAACCTAAGCCTAACGCTAAAAATAACCCTAACTCTAACCCTAAACCTTACCCTCACCCTAACCCTATCTCTAACACTAACCCTAAACCTCACCTAACCCTAACCCTAATCCTCAACCCCACTCTCTCACCCTTAGCCTAACCCTAACCCTAACCCTAACACTAATCCTAATCCTCACCATCACCCTCACTCTAAACCAAACCCTAACCCAATACCTAACCCTAACCCTAAGCCTAACCATCACACTCACCCTCAACCTAACCCTAATCCTAAACCTAACCCTATCCCTATCCCTCACACTAAACTTCACACCAGCAGTCAACCTAACACTCATCCTAACCCTAACCCTCATCCTAACCCTCAATCTAACCCTAACTCTAACCCTCACCCTAACCCTAATCCTCACCCTCAACCTCACCCTCAGCCTAACCCTAAGCCTAACACTAAACCTAACCCTAACCCAAACACTCACCCTCACCATAACCCTAATACTAATGCTAACTATCACTCTAACCCTAACCCTCAAACTAACCCTCACCCTAACCCTAACCTAACACTAACCCTAACCCTAACCCTCACACTAACACTCACCCTAAGCCCAACTCTAACCGGAAACCTCACCTTCACCCTAACCCTAACTCTAACCCTAATCCTAACCCTAAATCTGACCCTAACCCTAATCCTAAACCTAACCCTCACCCTCACCCTCACCCTCAATGTAACCCTAAACCTAACAATAACAATAACCCTAACCCTAACCCTCACCCTAACTATAAACCTCATCCGAACCCTATCCCTCACCCTAACACTTACCTTCACACTAACACTAACCCTAACACTAACCCTCACACTAAACTTAAACCTCACCCTAATCCTAAAACTCATCCTACCCCTAACCCTAACCCTAACCCTCACCCTCTCCCTAGCTCTCAACCTAAACCTAATTCTAACCTTAACCCTCACCATAACCCTAACCCTCATCCTCACCATAAACCTAACCCTAATCCTCAATCTAACCCTCACCCTCAGCATAACCCTTAACCCTCACCCTTACCCTAAGCCTCACCCTAACCCTAACCCTCACCCTTATTTTAATTCTCACTCTCAGCCTAACCCTCAACTATACCCTTACCTTCACCCTCACTCTAACCCTCACCTTATCACTAAATCTCATGCTAATCTTCAACCTAACGGTAACACTAACCATCACCCTAACCATAACCCTCATCCTCAACCTCTACCTCAGCCTAACCCTAAGCCTAAGCCTAACCCTAACCCTAATCCTCACCCTCACCCTAGCCCTTACCCTAACCCTAATCCTAACCCTAACCTTCATCCTAACCCTCACCCTAATCCTAACCCTAACCATCACCCGAACCCTAAACCTCACCTCCACCTTCATCCTCAGCCTAAGCCTAAGCCTAAGCCTAAGCCTACCCTAACACTCACACTCACCCTCACCCTAACCCTAATCCTAAACCTAACCCTAACCCTAACCCTAACCCTCACCTTAACCTTCCCCCTAACCCTAACTCTAACCCTAAACCTCACCCTCACCCTAACCCTAATCCTCACCCTAACCCTAAACCTCCCTCTAACCCTAAACCTAAGCCTCACCCTCACCCTCACCCTAACCCTGACCATAACTCTAACCCTAACCTTAACAAAAACACTAATCCTACCCCTAAACCTAACCCTAACCCTAATCCTAATCCTAAACCTCACCCTCAGCCTCACCATCACTGCAAATGTAACCTTAACCATAACACTAAAAATAAGCCTAATCCTAATCCAAACACTCACCCTCAGCCTAATCCTAATCCTAACCCTAACCATCACCCTAACCCTAACCCTCACCCTCACCTTAAACCGAACCCAAATCTTAATCCTCACCCTAACTGTAATCCTCACCCTCACTGTAACCATAACACTCACACCTACCTTCACCTTCAACCTAAACCTAAGCATAAACCTAAACCTAACCCTCACACTCATGCTCACCCAAACCCTAATTCTAACCCTAAGCCTATCCCTAAACCTCAACCTAACCCTCACCCGCACCCTAACACTAACTCTAAACCTAACCCTACCTCTCACACTATCCCTCACAATAAACCAAATTCAAACTCTAAAACTCACCCTCAACCTAACCCTAACCCTAAACCTCACCGTAAACTACACCCTAAACCTATCCCTCACCCTCACCCTCACTGTAAATCTAACCCTAACCCTAAAAATAATACTAACCCTAACCCTAACCCTAAACCTAACCATAACCATAAACCTCACCCTCAGCCTCACCCTCACTGCAAACTTAACTGTAACCATAACACTAACAATAACCCTAACCCTAACCCTTACACTCATCCTCACCCTAAACCTCACCTTAACACTAATCCTCAATCTTACCCTCACCCTCACACTACCCCTAACCCTAACCCGCACCATAACCATAACCCTAATCCTCACATTTACCGTAATCCTCACTCTCAGCCTAAACCTCAACTTTACCCTTACTGTCACCCTCACCCTAACCCTCACACTAACTCTCACTCTAATGCTAACCTTCTCCCTGATCATAACCCTAAGCATCACCCTAACCCTAACCCTAACCCACACCCTAACTTTAACACTAACCCTCACACTAACCCTCACCCTAACCCTAACACTCACCCTAACTCTCACACTCACCCTAACCCAAATCCTAACCCTCACCCTCACCCTAGCCCTCACCCTAACCCTAACTCTCATCCTCACATTAAACCTCACACTAACCCTAAAACTAATCCTCAAACTAAACCACACCCTCACCCTAACCCTAACCCTAACCCTCACCCTAACCCTAACCCTCACATTTACAGTAATCCTCACTTTCAGTCTAACCCTCAACTTTACCCTTACTGTCTCCCTCACTCTAACCCTCACACTAAATCTCACCCTTATGCTAACCCTCTCCCTGACCGTAAACCTAAGCATCACCCTAACCCTAACCCTAACCCACACCCTAACTTTAACAATAACCCTCACACTAAACCTCACCCTAACCCTAACACTAAACCTAACCCTCGCACTCACCCTCAGCCTAAACCTAACCCTCACGCTCAACCTAACCCTAAGCCTAAACCTTACCCCAACCCACACACTCACCCTCAACCTAACCATAATTCTAATCCTAACCATAACCATAACCCTCACCCTAAACCTAACACTCACCCTATCCCTAAACCTAACACTAACCCTAACCCTAACCCTAACCCTCACCCTAACCCTAACTCTAACACTAAACCTCACCCTCACCCTAACCCTAACCCACAACCGCACCCTAACCCTAACCGTAAAAGTCACCCTCACCCTTGCCCTCACTCTAACCTTAATCATAACCCTAACCCTCATCCTAACCCTCACACTAACCCAAATCCTAACCCTCACCCTAACCCCTAACCTCACCCTGAACCTCACCCTCAGCCTAACGCTAAGCCTAACCCTAAACCTAACCCTAACCCACACACTGAACCTCACCCTAAACCTAATCCTAACACTAACAGAAATCTAACCATAACCCTCACACTGACCCTTACCCTAACCCAAACCTAAAACTAACCCTCACCCTAAGCATAAATCTAACCCGAAACCTCACCCAAACCCTAACCCTAACTCTAACCCTAATCCTAAACCTATACCTCACCCTAACCCTAACCCTAAACCTCACCCTCACCCTCATACTTAACGTAAATCTAAACCTAAATCTAACAATAACCCTAACCCTAACCCTAACCCTCACCCTAACTATAACCCTCACCCTAAAACTTACCCTCACCATAACACTAACCCGAACCCTAACACTAACCCTTACACTAACCCAAAACCTCACCCTAAGCCTAAACCTCACCCTAACCCTAAACCTAACCCTCACCCTCAACCTAGCCCTCACCCTAACCCTAATTCTAACCCTTACTCTCACCTAACCCTAACCCTCATCCTCACCCTAAACAACAACACTAACCCTAACCCTACTCCTCAATCTAACCCTCACCCTAATACCTAACCCTCAACCTTAACCTAACCCTCACCCTAACCGTAACCCTCACACTTATCCTAACCCTCACCCTCAGCGTAACCCTCAAATTTACCCTTACCATCACCCTTACCCTAACACTCACCCTATCCCTAAACCTCATCTTAACCTTCAAGCTAACCGTAACCCTAACCATCACCCTAACCCTAACCCTAACACTAACCCTAACCCTAAGCCTGACCCTAACACTCCCCCTAAACGTAACACTAAAAATAAACCTAACACTAACACTCACACTAACCTTAACCCTCACCTTAATCCTAAACCTCACTCTAACCCTAACCCTAACCCTCACTCTCACCCTAGACCTCACACTAACCCTCACCCTAAACCTAACCCTAACCATCACACAAAAACTAATACTGACCCACACCCTCACCCTCAGCCTAAGCCTAAGCCTAACCCTAACACTCACCCTCACCCTCACCTTAACCCTAACCCTTAAACTAACTCTAACCCTAATATTAACCCTAACCCTAAACCTGACCCTAACCCTCCCCCTAACCCTAACACTAAACCAAACCCTAACACTAACACACTAACCCTAACCCACACCCTAACCCTAAACCTCAATCTAACCCTAACCCTAACACTCACCCTCATCCTATTTCTAACCATAAGCCTAAGCCTAAACCTAATCCTAAACCTCACATTCACCCTCACCCTAACCCTAATCATAAACCTAACCCTATCCTTAAACCTCAACCTAATCCTCACCCTCACCCTAAGACTAACACTAACCCTAAACCTAACCCTCACCCTAACCCTCCCACTAACCCTCACTCTAAACCTAAAACTCACCCTCAACCTAAATCTAACCCTAAATCTCACCCTAACCCTAACCCTCACCCTCACGCTCACTGTCACCATAACTGTAACCCTAACCCTAACACTAAAATTAACATTAACCCTAACCCTAAACCTAACCCTAACCATAAACCTCACCCTCAGCCTCACCCTCACTGCAAACTTAACCTTAGACATAACACTAACAATAACCCTAACCCTAACCCTAACCCTAAATCTAACCCTAACCCTAACCCTATCCCTAATCCTCACCCCCACTCTCACACTCGGCCTAAACCTAAGCCCAATCCTAACACTAACCCTAACTCTAACCCTAAACATCACCCTCACCCTAACCTTATCTCCAACCCTAACTCTAAACCTCACCCAAACCCTAACCCTAACCCTCACCCACAACCTCAGCCTCACCGTAACTCTAACCCTAACCCTAACAATAACACTAACCCTAAACCTAACCATCACCCTAACCCTAATCCTCACCCCCACCCTCACCCTCAGCCTAACCCTAACCATAACACTAACACTAACCCTAATCCTCACCCTACCCCTCACCCTAAACCAAACCCTAACCCTAAACCTAACCCTAACCCTAAGCCTAACCCTAACTCTAACCCTAAAACTCACACTGACCCTCAACCTAACCCTAATCCTAAACCTAACCCTATCCCTAACCCTAAGCCTCACACTAACCCTAACCCTCACCCTCAACCTCAGCCTCAGCCTAACCCGACGCATAAATCTAAACCTAACCCTAACCCACACACTGACCCTCACACTAACCCTAGTCCTAACCCTAACCCTCATCCTAACCCTCAAACTTACCCTAAACCTAACCCTCACCTAACCCTCACCCTTACATTCAACCTCAGCCTCAGCCTAAACCTAAGCCTAACTCTAAACCTAACCCTAACCCAAACACTCAACCTCACCCTAACCCTAATCCTAACCCTAACCCTCCCTCTAACCCTAACGCTCACACTAACCCTCACCCTAACCCTAACCTAACACTAACCCTAACCCTAATCCTCACACTAACCCTCACCCTAAGACTAACTCGAACCCAAAACCTCACCCTCACCATAACTCTACCCGTAATACTAAACCTAAACCTCACCCTAACTCTAACCCTAACACTCACCCTCACCCTCACCCTCAATGTAACCATAAACCTAACAATAACAATATCCCTAAACCTAACCCTAACCCTCACCCTAACACTTAGCCTCACCCTAACACTAACCCTAAAACTCACTCTAACCCCAACCTAACCCTAACCCTCACCCTCACCCTAGCCCTCATCCTAACCCTAATTCTAACCGTAACCCTCACCCTAACCTTAACCCTCATCATCACCCTAAACCTCACACTAACCCTAACCCTAATCCTCAATCTAACCCTCACTTTCACCCCAACCCCTAACCCTCAAACTTACCTTAACCCTCACCCTAACACTAACCCTCAACCTTATCTTTACCCCGACCCTCAGCGTAATCCTCAACATTACCCTTACCATCACCCTCACCTTAACCCTCACCCTATCCCTAAAACTCATGCTAACCTTCAACCTAACCATACCCCTAACCTCACCCTAACCCTAACCTCGCCCTCAACCTCACCCTCAGCCTAACCATAGGCCTAAGCCTAATATTAACCCTTACCCTCACCCTCAACCTAGCCCTCACCCTAAAACTAACCCTCACCCTAACCCTCCCCCTAACCCTAACTCTAACCGTAAACTTCACCCTAACCCTCACCGTAACCCTAACTCTAACCCTAAACCTCACACTCGCCCTACCCCTAACCCTAAATATAACCCTAAACCTCAGCCTAACCCTATCCCTAAACCTCACCCTCACCATAAACTTTACCCTAAAGCTAACCCTAAATCTCACCCTCAACGTAGCCCTCAACCTAACCCTAAACCTAACCGTAACCGTCACCCTAAACATAACCCTCACTGTAACACAAACACTCACAATAAACCTAACCCTCAGCCTCAACCTCACCCTCAGCCTAACCCTAAGCCTAACACTACACCTAACATTAACCCACACACTAACCCTAACCGTAACCCTAATCCTAATCCTAACCATAACCATAACCCTCACCCTAACCCTATCACTCACCCTAACCCTAAACCTAACACTAACCAGATCCCTAACCCTCACTCTAACCCTAACTCTAACACTCAACCTCACCCTCACCCTAACCCTAACACTAAACCTCACCCTAACCCTAACCCTAAACCTCACCCTCACCCTAGCCATCACCTAACCCTCATCCTAACCCTCACCCTAACCGAAATCCTTACCCTCACCCTAACCCTAACCCTCACCCTCAACCTCACTCTCAGCCAAAAACTAAGCCTAACCCTAAACCTAATCCTAACCCACACACTCACCCTAACCCTAACCTAATATTAACCCTAACCCTAACCCTCACCCTCACCCTCAACATGACCCTAAACCTAAAATTAACACAAACCCTAACCCTAACCCTAACCCTCACCATAACTATAACCCTCACCCTAACCCTAACCCTCAACCTAACACTTACACTCACCCTAACACTAACACTAACCCTAATACTAACCCTCACACTAACCCTCACACTAACCCTAACACTCACCCTAAGCCTCACCCTCACCCTAACGCTAACACTAACCCTAACCCTCACCCTGATCCTAGCCCTCACCATAACCCTAATTCTAACCCTTACCCTCACCTAACCCTAACCCTCATCCTCACCCTAAAACAGACACTAACCCTAACCCTAATCCTCAATCTAACCCTCACCCTCACCATAACCCCTAACCCTCACCCTTATCTTAACCCTCACCCTCAGCCTAACCCTCAACTTCAACCTTACCATCACCCTCACCGTAACCCTCACCGTATCCCTAAACATCCTAACCTTCAAGCTAACCATAACACCAACCATCACCCTAACCCTAATCCTAACACTAACCCTAAACTTAACCCTGACCCTAATCCTCCCCCTAACCCTAACACTAAACTTAACCCTACCACTAACACTCACAATAGCCCTAACACTCATCCTAAGCCTAAACCTCACCCTAACACTAAACCTAACCCTCACCCTCACCCTAGCCTTCACCTTAACCCTAATCCTAAACCTAACCCTCATCCTAACCCTCACCCTCACCCTAACCCTAACCATCACCCAAACGCTAAGCCTCACCCTCACCCTCACCCTCAGCCTAAGCCTAAACCTAACCCTAACACTCACAAATACCCTCAACCTAACCCTAATCCTAAACCTAACCCTAACCCTAACCCTAAACCTCAACTAAACCCTCACCCTAACCCTAACTTTCACACTAACCCTAACCCTAACTCTGACCCTACCCCTCCCCCTAACCCTAACACTAAACCTAACCCTACACTAACACTCACACTAACCCTAACCCTCAACCTAGCCCTAAACCTCACCCTAATCCTAAGCCTAACACTCACCCTCACCATAATCATAAACCTAAGCCTAAGCCTAACCCTAACCCTAACGCTCACATTCACCCTCACCCTAACCCTAATCCTAACCCTAAACTTATCCCTAAACCTCAACCTAAACCTCACCCTCACCCTAAGACTAACAATAACCCTAAACCTAACTCTCACCCTAACACTCCCACTAACTCTCACTCTAACCCTAAACCTCACACCCAACCTAACCCTAACCCTCAACCTCACCCTAAACCTCACCCTAACCCTAACCCTCACCCTCACCCTCACCCTCACCATAACTCTAACCCTAACCCTAAAAATAACACTAACACTAACCCTAATCCTAAACCTAAACCTAACCATAAACCTCACCCTCAGCCTCACCCTCACTGAAAACTAAACCTAACCATAACACTAACAATAACCCTAACCCTAAGCCTAACCCGAACACTAACACTAACCCTAACGCTAACCCGAATCCTCACCCCCACCCTCAACCTCAGCCTAACGGTAAGCGTAACCCTAACACTAACCCGAACTCTAACCCTAAACCTCACCCTCACCTTAACCCTATCTCTAACACTAACCCTAAACCTCACCTAACCCTAACCCTAAAACTCACCTGCACCCTCACCCTCACCCTCACCTTAACTCTAACCCTAACCCTAACAATAACACTAACCCTAACCCTAACCATCACCCTAACCCAAATCCTCACCCCACCCTCACCCTTAGCCTAACCCTAACCCTAACACTAACTCTAATTCTTACCCTCATCCTCACTCTAAATCAAACCCTAACCATAACCCTAACCCTAATCCTAACCCTAACACTAAGCCTAACCCTCACACTCACCCAAAACCTAACCCTAATGTTAAACCTAACCCTATCCCTAACCCTAAACCTCACACTAACCATCACGCCAGCGCTTAACCTAACACTAATCGTAACACTAACCCTCAATCTAACCCTAACTCTAACCCTCACCCTAACCATAACCCTCACCTTCAACCTCACCCTCAGCCTAACCCTAAGCCTAACATTAAACTTAAGCATAACCCACACACTCAACCTCACCCTAATCCTAATACTACCCCTAATTATCACTCTAAACCTAATCCTCACCCTAACACTAACCTAACACTTACCCTAACCCTAACCCTCACACTAACACTCAACCGAAGCCTAATTCTAACCCTAAACCTCACCCTCACCCTAACCCTAACTCTAACACTAATCCTAACCCTAAATCTCACCCTAATCCTAACCCTAAACCTAACCCTTACTGTCACCCTCAACCTCAACCTAACTCTAAACCTAACAATAACAATAACCCTAACCCTAACCCTCACCCTAACTATAACCCTCAACCTAACCCTAACCCTCACCATAACCCCTAACCCACACCCTTACCCTAAGCCTCACCCTAACCCTAACCCTCACCCTTATCTTAATTCTCACAGTCAGCCTAACTTTCAACTTTACCCTTACCATCACCCTCAATCTAACCCTCACCCTATCCTTAAACCTCATGCTAATCTTCAACTTAACCTTAACCCTAACCATTACCCTTAACCCTTACCCTCAACGTCACTATCAGCCTAACCCTAAACCTAACCCTAACCCTAACCCTCAACCTCAACCTAGCCCTCACCCTAACCCTAATCCTCACCCTAACCCTCACCTTAATCCTCACCCAAATCATCACTCGAACACTAATCCTCACCCCCACCCTCATCCTCAGCCTAACCCTAAGCCTAAGCCTAACCCTAACACTCACACTCACCCTCAACTTAACCCTACTCCTAAACCTAACCCTAACCCAAACCCTAACACTCACCCTAACCCTCCCCCGAACCCTCACTCTAACCCTAAACTTAACCCGCACCAATACCCTCATCCTCACCCTAACCCTAAAGCTCACCCTAACCCTAACCCTAACGCTCACCCTCACCCTCACCATAACTCTAAACCTAACCTTAACAGAAACACTAATCCTAACCCTAAACTTAACCCTAACCCTAATCCTAAACCTAACCCTCACCCTCAGCCTCAGCATCACTGCAAAGGTAACCTTAACCATAACACTAACAATAACCCTAACCATAATCCAAACACTCACACTCACCCTAATCCTAATCCTAAACCTAAAACTCACCCTAACCCTAACCCTCACCCTCACCTTAATCCTAACCCAAATTCTAGCCCTCACCCTAACCCTAATCCTCACCCTCACCGTAACCATAACGCTCACACCTACATTCACCCTTAACCTAACCCTGAGTCTAAGCCTAAACCTAACTCTCACACTTATCCTCAACCAAAACCTAATCCTAACCCTAAACCTGTCCCTAAACCTCAACCTAATCCTCACCCTCACCTTAAGACTAACTCTAACCCTAACCCTATCTCTCACCCTAACCCTACCCATAAACATAATTCTAACTCTAAACCTCACGCTCAACCTAACACTAACCCTAAACCTCACCGTAAACCTCACCCTAACCCTAACCCTCACCCTCATCCTCACTGTAAATCTAACCCTAACCCTAAAAATAATACTAACCCTAACCCTAAACCTAAACCTAACCCTAACTATAAACGTCACCCTCAGCCTCACCCTCACTGCAAACTTAACTGTAACCATAACACTAACAATAACCTTAAACCTAACCCTCATCCTCACCCTATACCTCACCCTAACATTAATACTCAATCTTAAACTCACCCTCACCCTACCTCTACCCCTAACCCTCACCCTCACCTTAACCCTAACCTTCACATTTACCATAATCCTCACTCTCAGCCAAACCCTCAACTTTACCCTTACTGTCACCCTCACCCTAACCCTCACACTAACTCTCACCCTCATGCTAACCCTCTCCCTGACCATAACCCTAAGCATGACCCTAAACCTAACCCTCAACCACACCCTAACTTTAACACTAACCCTCACACTAACCTTCACCCTAACCCTAACACTAATCCTAACCCTCACACTCGCCCTCACCCTAAACCTAACCCACACCCTCAACCTAACCCTAAGCCAAACCCTTACCCTAACCTCACACTCATTCTCACCCTAACCCTAATCCTAATCCTAAACATAACCATAAACCTCACCCTAACCCTAACACTCATACTAACCCTAACCATAACCCTCAACCTAACACCAACCCTCACCCTTATCTTAATTCTCACCCTCAGCCTAACACTCAACTTTACCCAAACCATCACCCTCACGCTAACCCTCACCCTATCCCTAAACCTCATGCTAACCTTCAACCTAACCGTATCCCTAAACATCACCCTAAACTTAACATTCACCCTCAACCTCACCCTCAGCCTAACCCTAAGCCTAAGCCTAACCATAACCCTCCCCCTCCCCCTAGCTTTAACCCTAACCCTAATCCTAACACTAACCCTCATCCTAACAGTCACCCTAATCCTAAACCTAACAATCAACCGAACCCTAATCCTCACCCCCACCCTCATCCTCAGCCTAACCCTAAACCTAAGAATAAGCCTAACACTAACCCTCACACTCATCCTCACCCTAACCCTATTCCTAAACTTAACCCTAACCCTAACCCTAACCATCACCCTAGCCCTCTGCCTAAACCTAACTCTAACCCTAAACCTCACACTCACCCTAACCCTAATCCTCATCCTAACCCTAAACCACACCCTAACCCTAACCCTAACCCTCACCCTCACCCTAACACTAACCATGAGTCTAACCCTAACCTTAACAAAAACACTAATCCTAACCCTAAACCTAACCCTATCCCTAATCCTAACCCTAACCCTCCCACTAACCCTCACTCTAACCATAAACCTCACCCTCAACCTAATCCTAACCCTAAACGTCACCCTAAACCTCAACCAAACCCTAAGACTCACTCTCACTGTAACTCTAACCCTAACCCTAAACCTAACACTAACACTAACAATAACCCTAACCCCAAACCTAACCCTAACCATAAACCTCACCCTCAGCCTCACCCTCACTGCAAACTTAACCCTAAACATAACACTAACAATAACCCTAACCCTAACCATAAACCTAACTCTAACCCTAACCTTAACCGTATCCCTAATACTCACCCCCACTCTCACCCTCAGCCTAAACCTAAGCCCAACCCTAACACTAACCTGAACTCTAACCCTAAACATCACCCTAACCCTAACCCTATTTCCAACCCTAACTTTAAACCTCACCCTAACACTAACCCTAAACCTCACCCAGAACCTCACCCTCACCGTAACTCTAACCCTAACCCTAACAATAACACTAAACCTAACTCTAACCATCACCCTAACACTAATCCTCACCGCCACCCTCACCCTCAGCCTAACCCTAAACCTAACACTAACACTAACTCTAATCCTCACCCTCACCCTAATCCTAATCCTAACCCTAACCCTCACCCTAACCCTAACACTCACCCTCACCTTAATCCTAACCCAAATCCTAACCCTCACTGTAACCCTAATCCTCACCCTCACCGTAACCATAACCCTCACACCTACCTTCACACTCAACCTAAACCTAAGCCTAATCCTAAACCTAACCCTCACACTCAACCCCACCCTAACACTATTCCTAACCCTAAGCCTATCCCTAAACCTCAACCTAACCCTCAACTTCACCCTAAGACTAACACTAACCCTAACCCTACCTCTCACCCTAACCCTCCCCATAAACCTAATTCTAAATCTAAACCTCACCCTCAACGTAACCCTAACCCTAAACCTCACCGTAAACCTCACCCTAACCCTAACCCTCACCCTCACCCTCACTGTAAATCTAACCCTAACCCTAAAAATAATACTAACCCTAACCCTAACCTAAATCTAACCCTCACCATAAACCTCACCCTCAGCATCACCCTCACTGCAAACTTAACTATAACCATAGCACTAACAAAAACCCTAACCCAAAACCTCATCCTTACCCTAAACTTCACCCTAAAACTAATCCTCAATCTTACACTCACCCTCACCCTACCCCTACCCCTAACCCTCACCCTAAGCCTAACCCAAATCCTTACAGTAACTCTCACCCTCAGCCTAACCCTAAAGTTTACCTTTACTGTCACCCCCACCCTAAACCTCACCCTAACCCTAACCCTCACCCTAAGCCCAACGCTAACCCTAGATCTTACCCTCACACTAACCGTTACCCTAAAACTAAAACTCATCATACCCCTAACACTAACCCTCACCCTAACCCTAACCTAACCCTCACCCTAACACTAACCCTCTCCCTCACCATCACCCTCAGCCTAACCTAACCTTAACACTCACACTCACCCTCACCCTAACCCTAACCCTCACGCTCACCCTCACCCTCAGGCTAACCCTAAGCCTAACACTTACCCTCACCCTCACACTCACCCTAACCCTACCCTAATCCTAATCCTAACCATCACCATAACACTCACCCTAACCCTAACACTCACCCTAACCCTAACGCTAACACTAACCCTAATCCTAACCCTCAACCTAACCCGAACTCTAACACTAAACCTCACCCTCACACTAACCCTAACCCTAAACCTCACCCTAACCCTAACACTAAACCTCACGCTCACCCTAGCCCTCACTCTAACCCTAATCCTAACCCTAACCTTCATCCTAACCCTCACACTAACCCTAATCCTAACCCTCAGACTAACCGTAACCATCACCCTCAACCTCACCCTCAGCCTAACCCCAAGCCTACACCTAAACCTAACCCTAAACCACACACTCAACCACACCATAACCCTAACCCTAACCCTAACATAACACTAATCCTAACTGTAACCATAACACTTACCCTAACCCTAAGATAAATCTAACCCTAAACCTCACCCTAAACCTAACCCTAAACCTCACCTTCACCCTCACCCTCAACATAAATCTAAACCTAAAATTAACAATAACCCTAAACCTAACCCTTAGCCTCACCCTAACTATAACCCTCACCCTCACCCTAACCCTCTCCCTAACACTTACCCTCACCCTAACACTAACCCTAACCCTAACACTAACCCTCACACTAACCCTAACCCTCACCCTAAGCCTAAACCTCACGCTACCCCTAAACCTAACCCTCACCCTCACCCTAGTCCTCACCATAACCCTAATTCTAACACTTAACTTCACCTAACCCTAACCCTCATCCTCACCCTAAACCAAACACTAACCCTAACCCTAATCCTCAATCTAACCCTCAGCCTCACCTTAATCCCTCACCCTCACCCTTACCCTAACCCTCACGCTAACCGTAACCCTCACACTTATCCTAACCCTCATCCAAAGCCTAACCCTCAAATTTACCCTTAATATCGCCCTTACCCTAACCCTCACCCTATCCCTAAACCTCATCCTAACCTTCAAGCTAACCGTAAGCCTAACCATCACCCTAACCATAACCCTAACACTAACCCTAACCCTAACCCTGACCCTAACCCTCCCCCTAACCCTAACTCTAAACCTAAACCTAACACTAACCCTCACACTAACCCTAACCTCACCTTAACCCTAAACCTCACCCTAACCCTAACCCTAAACCTCACTCTCCCCCTAGCCCTCACCCTAAGCCTAATCCCAACTCTAACCCTCATCCTAACCTTCACCCTAATCCTAACCCTAACCATCACCTGAAAACTAATCCTCACCCCCACCCTCACCCTCAGCCTAAGCCTAACCCTAACTCTAACACTCACCCTAACCTTCACCCTAACCCTAATCCCTAACCTAACCCTAACCCTAACTCTAACCCTAACCCTAAACCCAACCCTAATCCTCACCCCCACTCTCACCCTCAGCCTAACCCTAAGCCCAACCCTAACACTAACCTGAAATCTAACCCTAAACATCACCCTCTACCTAACCCTATCTCGAAACCTAACTCTAAACCTCACCCTAACCCTAACCCTAACCAGGACCCGCAACCTCACCCTCACCATAAATCTAATCCTTAACCTAACAATAACACTAAACCTAACACTAACCCTCAACCTAACCCTAACCCTCATCCTCACACCAAACCTCACACTGAACCTAACACTAATCCTCAATCTAACCCTCACCCTCACCCTTACCCTAACCCTCACCCTAACCCTAACCCTCACCGTTATCTTAATTCTCACCCTCAGCCTAACCCTCAACTTTACCCTTACCATCACCCTCACTCTATCCCTCAACCTATCCCTAAACCTCATGCTAAACTTCAACCTAACCATAATCCTAAACATCACCCTAACCTTAACACTCACCCTCAACCTCACCCTCAGCCTAACCCTAAACTTAAGCCTAAACCTAACCCTAACCCTCGCCCTCACCATAGCCCTCAGCCAAATCTAATAATAACCCTAACCCTCATCCTAACCCTCACCCAAATCCTATCCCTAACCAACACCCAAACCATAATCCTCAACCCCACCCTCATCCTCAGCATATCCCTAAGGTTAAGCTTAAGCCTAACCCTAACCCTCACACTCACCCTCACCCTAACCCTAATCCTAAACCTAACCCTAACCCTCAACCTAACCCTCCCCCTAACACTCACTCTAACCCTAAACCTCACCCTCACCCTAACCCTAATCCTCACCCTAACCCTAAACTCACCCTAACCCTAACCCTCACCCTCACTCTCACCCTCACCATAACTCTAACCCTAACTTTAACAAAAACACTAATACTAAGCCAAAACCTAACCCTCACTCTAATCCTAAACCTAACCCTCACCCTCACCCTAATCCTAATCCTAACCCTAACACTCACCCTAATCCTAACCCTCACCCTCACCTTAATCCTAACCCAAATCCTAACCCTCACCCTAACCCTAATCCTCACCCTCACCATAACCATAACCCTCCCACCTACCTTCACCCTCAACCTAAACCTAAGCCTAAGCCTAAACCTAACCCTCACCCTAAACCTAAAACTAACCCTAACCCTCACACTTACCCACACTCTAAACCTAACCCTCACCCTCTACCTAACCCTAAGCCTAAAGCTTACCCTAACCCTCACACTCACCCTCACCCTAACCCTAATCCTAATCCTAACCATAACCATAACCTTCAACCTAACCCTAACCCTAACACTAACCCTAACCCTAAACCTCACCCTAACCCTAACTCTCATGCTCACCCTAACCCTAACCCTACACCTCATCCTAACCCTAACAGTAAAGGGCACCCTCACCCTAGCCCTCACTCTAATCCTAATACTAACCCTAACCCTCATCCTAACCCTAACACTAACCCTAATCCTAACCCTCAGCCTAACCCAAACCCTCACACTCAACCTCACGCTCAGCCTAACGCTAAGCCTAACCCTAAACATAACCCTAACCCACACACTAAACCTCACCCTAACCCAAATCCTAACCCTAACCCTAAATCTAACCATAACCCTCACCCTAGCCCTCACCCTAACCCAAACCTAACACTAATCCTAACCCTAACCCTAACAGTAACCCTCACCCTAAGCCTAAATCTAACCGTAAACCTCACCCTCACCCTCACCCTATCTCTAACCCTAACCATAAACCTCACCTAACCCTAATCCTAAACCTCACCCGCACCCTCACCCTCACCTTCACCTTAACTCTAACCCTAACCCTAACAATAACACTAAACCTAAACCTAACCATCAACCTAAACCTAATCCTCACCCCCAAACTCACCCTTAGCCTAACCCTAACCCTAACCCTAACACTAACCCTAATAATCACCCTCACCCTCACCCTAAACCAAACCCTTACCCTAACCCTAACCCTAAGCCTAACCCTAACCCTACCCCTAACCCTCACACTCACCCTCAACCTAACACTATCGTAACCCTAACACTCACACTATCCGTCACACCAGCACTCAAACTAACCCTATTCCTAACCCTAACCCTCTGCCTAACATTCAATCTAACCCTAACACTAACCCTCACCATAACCCTAATCCTCACCCTCAAACTCACCCTCACCCTAACCCTAAGCCTAACACTAAACCTAACCCTAACCCTCACACTCACCCTCACCCTAACCCTAACGTAACACTAACCCTAAACCTAACCCTCACACTAACACTCACCCTAACCCTAACTATAACCCGAATCCTAACCCTAAATCTCACCCTAACCCTAACCCTAAACCTAACCCTTACCCTCACCCTCACCGTCAACGTAACCCTAAACCTAACAATGACAATAACCCTAACCCTAACCCTCACCCTAACTATAACCCTCACCCTAACTATAACCCTCACCCTAACCCTAACCCTCACCCTAACACTTACCCTCACCCTAACACTAACCCTAACCCTAACACTAACTCTCACACTAACCCTAACCCTCATCCTAACCCTAAAACTCACCCTAACCCTAACACTAACAGTAAACCTTACCCTCACCCTAGCCCTCACCCGAAACCTAATTCTAACCCTAACCCTCACCCTAACGCTAACCCTCATCCTCACCCTAAACCTCACACGAAACCTAACCCTAATCCTCAATCTAACCCTCAAACTCACCATAAACCCTAACCATCACGCTTACACTAACCCTCACCCTAACCCTAACATTCACCCGTATCTTAATTCTCACCTTCAGCCTAACCCATAGCTTTACCCTTACCATCACCCTCACTCTAACCCTCACCCCATCCCTAAACTTCATGCTAACCTTCAACCTAAGGATAACCCTAACCATCACCCTAACCTTAACACTCACCCTCAACCTCATCCTCAGCCTAACTCTAAGCCTAAGCCTAAGCCTAACACTAACTTTCACCCTCACCCTAGTCTTCACCCTAACCCTAATCCTAACCCTAACCCTCATCCTAACCATCACCCTAATCCTAAACCTAACCATCACCCGAACCCTCATCCTCAACCCCACCGTCATCCTCAGCCTAACCCTAAGCCTTAGCCTAAACCTAACCCTCACACTCACCCTCACCCTAACCCTAATCCTAAAGCTAAACAAAACCCTAACCCTAACCCTAACCCTCACCCTAACCCTCGCCCTAAACCTAACTCTAACCCTAAACCTCACCCTCACCCTAACCCTAATCCTCACCCTAACCCTAAACCTCACACTAACCCTAACCCTAACCCTCACCCTCACCCTCACCCTCACCATAACTCTAAACCGAACCTTAAGAAAATCACTAATCCTAACCCTAAACCTAACCCTAACCCTAATACTAACCCTAACCCGCACCCTCAGCCTCACCATAACTGCAAAGGTAACCTTAACCATAACACTAACAATAACCCTAACCCTAATCCTAACCCTCACCCTCACCTTAATCCTAATCCTAACCCTAACCCTCACCATAACCCTAACCCTCACTCTCACCTTAATCCTAACCCAAATTCTAAACCTCACCCTAACACTAATCCTCACCCTCACTGTAACCATAACCCTCACACCTACCTTCACCCTCAACCTAACCGTAAGCCTAAGCCTAAACTGAACCCTCACAATCAACCTCACCCTAACCCTAATCCTAACCCTAAGACTATCCCTAAACCTCAACCTAACCCTCACCCTCACCCTAAGACTAACACTACCCCTAACCCTACCTGTCACCCTAACCCTCCCAATCAAAATAATTCTAACTCTAAACCTCACCCTCAACGTAAACCTAACCCTAAACCTCACCGTATACCTCACCCTCACCTTAACCCTCACCCTCACCCTCATTGTAAATCTAAACCTATCCCTCTAAATAATACTAACCCTATCTCTAAAGCTGAATCTAAACCTAAAAATAAACCTCACCCTCAGCCTCACCCTCACTGCAAACATAACTGTAACCATAACACTAACAATAACCCTAACCCTAACCCTCATCCTCACCCTAAACCTCACCCTAACACTAATCCTCAATCTTACCCTCACCCTCACCCTACCCCTAACCCTAACCCTCTCCCTAACCCTAACCCTAACCCTCACATTTACCGTAATCCTCACTCTCAGCCTAAACCCTCAACTGTACCATTACTGTCACCCTCATCCTAACCCTCACACTAACTCTCAACGTCATGCTAACCCTCTCCCTGACAGTAACACTAAGCCTCACCCTAACCCTAACCCTCACCCACACCATAATTTAAGACTAACCCTCACACTAACCCTCACCCTAACCCTAATCCGAACCCTAACCCTAACCCCAACCCTAACACTCAACCTCACCCTCAGCCTAACGCTAAGCCTAACCCTAACCCTAACCATAACCCTCACACTAACCCTCACCCTAACCCACACCTAACACTAACCCTAACATTAACCCTCACCCTAAGCCTAAATCTAAACCTAAACCTCACTCTCAACCTAACCCTAACTCCCACCCTAATCCTAATCCTAAAACTTACCCTAACCCTAAACCTAACCCTCATCCTCACCCTCACCCTCAAGGTAACAATAAACCTAAAACTAATACCCCTAACCCTAACCCTAACCCTCACCCTAACTATAACCCTCACCCTAACCCTAACCCTCACCCTAATACTTACCCTCACCCTAACAGAAACCCGAACCCTAACACTAACACTTACACTAACCCTAACCCTCACCCTAAGCCTAAACCTCACCCTAAACCTAACCCTAACCCTCACCATCACCCTTACCCTAATTTTAACACTTACCCTCACCTAACCCTAACCCTCATCCTCACCATAAACCACACACTAACCCTAACCCTAATTCTCAATCTAACCATCACCCTCACCCTAATCCCTAAACCTCACCCTTAACCTAACCCTCATCCGAACTGTAACCCTCACTCTAACCTTAACCCTCACCCTCAGCCGAACCCTCAAATTTATCCCTACCATCACCCTTACCCTAACCCTCACCCTATCCCGAAACTTCATCCTAATTTTCAAGCTAACAGTAACCCTAACCATCACCCTAACCCTAACCCTATCACTAACCCTAACCCTCCCCCTAACCCTAACACTAAACCTAACCCTAACACTAACATTCACACTAACCCTAATACTCATCCTAACCATAAACCTCAATCTCACCCTAACCCTAAATCTCACCCTCATCCTAATCCTAACCCTAAGCCTAAGCCTAAACCTAACCCTAACCCTAACATTCACCAACATTGTAAGCCTAATCCTAACCCTAACCCTATCCTTAAACCTCAACCTAACCCTCACCCTCACCCTAAGACTAACATTAAATCTAAACCTAACCCTCACCCTAACCCTCCCACTAACACTCACTCTAAACCTAAACCTCACCCTCAACCTAACCCTAACCCTAAACGTCACCCCAAACCTCACCCTAACCCTAACCTTCACCCTCACGCTCACCTCACCGTAACTCTAACCCTAACAATAACACTAACACAAATCCTAACACTAACCCTAACCCTAACCATATACCTCACCCTCAGCCTCACCCTCACTGCAGACTTAACCCTAAACATAACACTAACAATAACCCTAACCCTAACCCAAACCCTAACTCTAACCTTAACCCTAACCCTAATCCTCACCCCCACTCTCACACTCAGCCTAACCCAAAGCCCAACCCTAACACTAACCATAACTCTAATTATAAACATCACCCTCACCCTAACCCTATCTCCAACCCTAACTCTAAACCTCACCCTAACCCTAACCCTCACCCTCAACCTCAGCCTCAGCCTTACCCTAAGCCTAACTCTAAACATAACCCTAACCCACACACTCACCCTCACCCTAACCCTAATCCTAAACCTAACCCTCAACCTAACCCTCATCCTAACCCTAAACCTAACCCTCACCTATCCCTTACCCTCACCTTCAACCTCAGCCTCAGCCTAACCCTAACCCTCCCTCTAACCCTAACCCTTACACTAACCCACACCGTAACTCTAACTTAACACTAACCCTAACCCTAATCCTAACACTAACCCTCACCCTAAGCCTAACTCTAACCCTAAACCACACCCTCACCCTAACCCTAACTCTACCCCTAATCCTAAACCTAAACTTCACCCTAACTCTAACCCTAACCCTCACACTCACCCGCAATGTAATCCTAATCCTAACAATTACAATAACCCTAACACTAACCCTCAACCTAACTATAACCCTCACCCTAACCCTAACCCTCACCCTAACCCTTACCCTCACCCTAACACTAAACCTAACCCTAACACTAACCCTGACACTAACCCTAACCCTCACCCTAACCCTAAAACTCACCCTAACCCTAACCTAACCCTGACTTTCACCCTCACCGTAGCCCTCATCCTAACCCTAATTCTAACCCTAACCCTCACCCTAACGCTAACCCACATCCTGACCCTAAACCTCACACTAACCCTAACCCTAATCCTCAATCTAACCCTCACCCTCACCCTTACCCCTAACCCTCACACTTACCCTAACCCTCACCCTAACACTAACCCTCACCCTTATCTGTACCCTGACCCTCAGCCTAACCCTCAACTTTACCCTTACCATCACCCTCACCCTAACCCTCACCCTATCCCTAAACCTCATGCTAAACTTCAACCTAACCGTAACCTTAACCATCACCTTAAACCTAACCCTCAACCTCAAACTCACCCTCAGCCTAAACATAAGCCTAAGCCTAAGCCTAACCCTAACCCTCACCCTCAACCTAGCCCTCACAGTAAACCTAACACTCACACTAACCCAAGACCTAACAATAACTCTAACCCTAAACCTCAACCTAACCCTCATCCTAACTCTAACTCTAACCCTAAACCTCACACTTGCCCTAACCCTAACCCTAACTATAATCCTAAACCTCAGCCTAACCCTAACCCTAAACCTCAACCTCACCCTAAACCTCACCCTAAACCTAACCCTAAACCTCAACCTCAATGTAGTCCTGAACCTAACCCTAAACCTAACCGTAACCATCACCCTAAACATAACCCTCACTGTAACCCAAACACTCACGCTAAACCTAAACCTCAGCCTCAACCTCAACCTAAAAATAACCCTAAGCCTAACACTAAACCTAACATTAACCCACACACTCACCCTCACCATAACGCTAATCCTAATCCTGACCATAACCATAACCCTCACCCTAAACCTATCACTCACCCTAACCCTAACCCTAAAACTCACCCTCACCCTAGCCATCAACCTAACCTTAATCCTAACCCTAACCCTCATCCTAAGCCTCACCCTAACCCTAATCTAACACTAACCCTAACCCTAACCTCACACTTACCCTCACCCTAATCCTAATCCTAACCCTAAAACTCACCCTAACCCTAACCCTCACACTCACCTTTATCCTAACCCAACCTAACCCTCACAGTAACCTTAATCCTCACTCTCACCGTAACTATAACCCTCAACCCTCACCTACCTTCACCCTCAACCTAACCCTAAGCCTAAGCCTAAACCTAACCCTCACACACACACTCACCCTAATCCTAATCCTAACCCTAAGCCTATCCCTAAACCTCAACCTAACCCTCACCCTCACCCTAAGACTAACACTAAACCTAACCCTTCCTCTTACCATAACCCTCCCCATAAACCTAATTCTAACTCTAAACCTCACCCTCAACCTAACCCTAACCCTAAACCTCACCGTAAAACTCACCCTAACCCTAACCCTCACCCACACCCTCACTGTAAATTTAACCCAAACCCTAAAAATAATACTAACCCTAACCCTAACCCTAAACCTAACCCTCACCATAAACCTCACCCTCAGCCTCACCCTCACCGCAAACTTAACTGTAATCATAACACTAACAATAACCCTAACCCTAACCCAACCCTCATCCTCACCCTAAACCTCACCCTTACACTAATCCTCAATCTTACCATCACCCTCATCCTACCCCTAACCCTAAACCTCACCCTAACCCTAACCCTAACCCTTACAGTAAATCTCACCCTCAGCCTTACCATAAAGTTTACCCTCACCGTCACCCCCACCCTAACCCTTACCCTAACCCTAACCCTCACCCTAAGCCCAACTCTACCCCTAGACCTTACCCTCAACCTAACCCTAACCCTAACACTAAACCTCATCATTCCCCTAACCCTAACCCTCAACCTAACCCTAAACCTCACCCTCACCCACACCCTCAGCCTAAACCTAGGGCTAACCCTATCACTCACCCTAATCCTCACACTCACCCTAAACGTAATTCTAAACCTCACCCTCAACCTAGCCCTCACCCTAACCCTAACCCTCATCCCCACCCTAAACCTCACACTAACCCTAAAATTAATCCTCAATCTAAACCACACCCACACCCTAACCCTAACCCTAAACCTCACCCTATCCCTAAACCTTACATTTAACGTAATCCTCACTCTCAGCCTAACCCTCAACTTTACCCTTACTCTCACCCTCACCCTAACCTTCACACTACACCTAACCCACATCCTAACCCTCACCCTGACCGTAACCCTAAGCATCACCCTAACCCTAAACCTCACCCACACCCTAATTTTAACACTAACCCTAACACTCAGCCTCACCCTAACCCTTACTATAACCCTAACTCTAAAACTAAACCTCACCCTAACCCTAACCCTAACACTCACCCTAACCCTAACCCTCGCCCTCACCCTCACCCTCAGCCTAAACATAAGGCTAACCCTAACACAAACCCTAACCCTCACACACACCCTCACCCTAACTCAAACCTTCACCCTCACCCTCACTCTCAGGCTAACCTAAGCCTAACCCTTACCCTAACCCTCACACTCACCCTAACCCTACCCTAATCCTAATCCAAACCATCACCATAATCCTCACCGTAAGCCTAACACTCACCCTAACCCTAACCCTAACATTAATCCTAATCCTAAATTTCAACCTAAGCCTAACTCTAACAATAAACCTCACCCTCACCCTAACCCTAATCCTAAACCTAACCCTAACCCTATCACTAAACCTCACCCTCACTCTAGCCCTCACTCTAACCCTAATCCTAACCCTAACCTTCGTCCTATCCCTCACAGTAACCCTAATCCTAACCCTCACCTTAACCCTAACCCTCACCCTCAACCTCACCCTCAGCCTAATCCCAAGCCTAACCCTAAACCTAAACCTAACCCAGACACTCAACCTCACCGTAACCCTAATCCTAACCATAAGCTTAACTCTAAACCTAACCCACACACTAACCCTCACCCTAACACTAACCTAACACTAACCCTAACCCTAACACTCACACTAACCCTCACCCTAAGCCTAGATCTAAACCTAAACCTCACGCTCACCCTAACCCTAACTCTAACACTAAACCTAACCCTAAACCTCACCCTAACCCTAACCCTAAACCTCACCCTCACCCTCACCCTCAACATAAGCCGAAACCTAAAATTAACAATAAACCTAAACCTAAATCTAACCCTCACCCTAACTATAACCCTCACCCTCACCCTCACCCTCACCCTAAAACTTACCCTCACCCTAACTCTAACACTAACACTAACCCTCACACTAACCCTCACCCTCACCCTAAGCCTAAACCGGACCCTACCGCTAACCTCAACCCTCAACCTCACCCTAGCCCTCACCCTAACCCTAAACCTAACCCTACACCTCATCCTAACACTCACCCTAAACCTAACCCTAACCCTCACCCTAACCCTAACCCTAACCCTCACCCTCACTCTCGGCCTAAGCCTAAGCCTAACCCTAAGCTTAAGCCTAACCCTAACCCTTACACTAAACCTCAGCCTAACCCTAACACTAACACTAACGCTAAATCTAACCCAAAACCTCATCCTCACCCTAAACCTAACTCTAAACTTAACCCTTAACATAAACCTCACCATAAATATAACCCTAACCCTCACACTCACAGTAACTGTAAACCTAACCCTAAACCAAACAACAACCCTAAACCTAACCCTAACCCTCATTGTAACCATAACCGTCACCCTAACCCTAACCCTCACCCTAATATTTAACCTCACCCTAACACTTACACTAACCCTAACACTAATCCTCACACTAACCCTAACCCTCACCCTAACCCTAACCCTAACTCTCACCCTAACCCTCCCCCTAACTCTAACTCTAAACCTTAAACCACACACTCACCCAAACACTAACTCTAACCCTAAACCTAAACCTAAACCTCACCCTAACCCTAACCCTAAACCTCACCTTCACCCTCACCGTAACAGTAACCATAACCCTAACCATAACAATAACCCTAACCCTAACATTAACCATAACACTCACCCTAACCCTAACCCTCAACTTTACCCTTGCTGTCACCTTCACCCTAACCCTCACCCTAAACCTAACCCTCATCCTAACCCTCATCCTAACCGTAACCCAAACCATCACCCTAACACTAACCCTCAACCTGACCCTCACCCTCAGACTAACACTAAGACTAACTCTAACCCTAACCCTCACCCTAACACTTACTGTCACCCTAACACTTACTCTAAACCTAACACTAACCCTCACACTAACCCTAATTATCACGCTAAACCTAACACTCACCCTAAACCTAACTCTAACCCTCACCTTCATCCTAGCCCTCACCCTAACCCTAACCCTCATCCTCACGCTAAACCTCACACTAACCCTAAAACTAATCCTCAACAGAAACCACACCCTCACCCTAACCCTAACAATCACCTTCACCTTAACCCAATCCTCACATTTACCCTAATCCTCATTCTCAGTGTAACCCTCAACTTTACCCTTACTGTCACCCTCACCCTAAACCTCAAACTAACCTTAAACCTCATCCTAACCCTCACCCTGACCGTAAACCTAAGCATCACCCTAACCCTAAACCTCACCCACACCCTAAACCTAACACTAAACCTCACACTAATGCTCACACTAACACTGAGTCTAACCCTAAACCTCACCCTCACCCTAACACTAACCCTCACCCTCACCCTCATTCTCAGCCTAATCCTAAGGCTAACCCTAACCCTAACCCTCACCCTCACCCTCACGGTAACAGTAACCATAACCCTAAGCATAACAATTACACTAACCCTAACACTAACCATAACCCTCAACCTAACACTAACCCTCACCCTAACACTTACCCTTACCGTAAAACTAACCCTAATCCTAACACTAACCCTCATACTAACCCTAACCATCACCTTAACCTTAACCCTCAATCTAACTCTATCCCTAACCCTCACCCTCACCCTAGCCCTCACCCTAACCCTAACCCTCATCCTTACCATATAACTCACACTAACCCTAACACTATTCCTCACACAAACCCTCACCCTATCCCTAACTCTCAACTTTACCCTTGCTGTCACCTTAAATCTAACCCTCACCCTAAACCTAACCCTCATCCTAACTGTAACCCAAACCATGACCCTAACACTAACCCTCAACTTGACCCTCACCCTCAGAATAACACTAAGCCTAACCCTAGCCCTAACCATCACCCTCACCCTAGCCCTCACCCTAAACCTAAACCAAACCCTAACACTCATCCTAACCCTAACCCTAACAATAACCCTAACCCTAACCCTAACCCTCACCCTAACACTTACTGTCACTCTAACACTAACCCTAACCGTAACACTAACCCTCACACTAACCCTAACCATCACGCTAAACCTAACACTCAACCTAACCCTAACCCTAACCCTCACCCTCACACTAGCCCTCACCTTAACCTTAACCCTCATCCTCAAGCTAAACCTCACACTAACCCTAAAACTAATCTTCCACCTAAACCACACCCTCACCCTAACCCTAACACTCACCTTTACCCTAACCCAATCCTCACATTTACCCTAATCCTCACTCTCAGCCTAACCCTCAACTTTACGCTTACTGTCACCCTCACCCTAAACCTCACACTAACCCTAACCCTCATCCTAACTCTCACCCTGACCGTAACCCTAAGCATCACCCTAAACATAAACCTCACCCACACACTAAACCTAACACTAAACCTCACACTACTGCTCACACTAACACTAAGTCTAACCTAAACCTCACCCTCAAACTAACCCTAACCCTCACCCTCACCCTCAGCCTAATCCTAAGCCTAACCCTAACCCTAATCCTCACACTCACCCTCACCCTAACCCTAACCCTAATCCTAACCATAAACATAACCCTCAAACTAAACCTAACACTCACAATAACCCTAAGCCTAACACAAACCCTAACCCTAACCCTCACCCTAACCCTAAATCTACCAGTAAACCTCACCCTCACCCTAACCCAAACCCTAAACCTCACCCTAACCCTAACCCTAAACCTCACCCTCACACTAGCCCTAACCCTAATCCTAACCCTAACCCTCATCCTAACTCTCACCCTAACCCTAATCCTAACCCTCAATTTAAACCTAACCCTTACCCTCAAACTCACCCTCAGCCTAAACATAAGCCTAACCCTAAACCTAACCCTAACCCACACACTCACCCTCAACCTAACCCTAATCCTAACCCTAACCCTAACTCTAACCCTAACCCTCACACTAACCCTCACCCTAACCCTAACCTAACACTAACCCTAAAACTAACCCTCACACTAACCCTCACCCTAAGTCTAAATCTAACACTAAACCTCACCCTCACATTAACCCTAACTCTAACCCTAATCCTAACCCTAAACCTCACACTCACCCTAACCCTAAACCTAACCCTCACCCTAACCCTAACCCTCACCCTCACCCTCAACCTCAGCCTAACCCTAAGCCTAAGCCTAACCCTAACCCTAATCCTCACCCTAACCTTCACCCTAACCCTAATCCTCACCTTTACCCTTACTGTCACCCTCACCCTAACCCTCATTCTAATCCTGACCCTCATCCTAACCCTCAGCATAACTGTAACTTTAACCATCACGCTGACCATAACCCTCAACCTCACCCTCACCTTCAGCCTAAACCTAAGCCTAACCTAACCCTAAAACTCACCCTCAACCTAGCCTTCACCCTAACCCTAATCCTAACCCTAAACCTCATCCTAACACTAACCCTAACACTAACCCTTACCCTAACACTAATCCTCACACTCAACCTAACCCTAACCCTCACCCTCATGCTCGGCCTAAGCCTAAGCCTAAACCTAAGCTTAAGCCTAACCCTACCCCTCACACTAACTGTCACCCTAACCCTAAAACTAACACTAACGCTAACTCTAACCCTAAACCTCACTCTCACCCTAACCCTAACTCTAACACTAACCCTAAACATAAACCTCACCCTAAACCTAACCCTAAACCTCACCCTCACTGTAACCATAACCCTAACCCTAACAATAACCCTAAACAAAACCCTAACCCTCATTCTAACCATAACCCTCACCCTAAACCTAAACCTCAACCTGACACTAACCCTCACCCTAACACTAAACCTAACACTAACACTAATCCTCACCATAAGCCTAACCGTCACCCTAACCATAAACCTCACCCTAACCCTAACCCTCACCCTAGCCCTCACCCTAACCCTAACCCTCATCCTCACCCTAAACCTCAGACTAAACCTAAAACTAATCCTCAATCTTAACCTCACCCTCACCCTAACCCTAAACCTAACCCTCAACCTAATCCTAACCCTCAGCCTTACCATAATCCTCAGTCTCAGCCTAACCTTCACTTTTACCCTTACCGTCACCCTGATTCTAACACTCACCCTAACCCTAACCCTCATCCTAACCCTCACCCTGACTGTAACTCTAAGCATCACCGTAACCCTAAAACTCACCCTCACCCACAGCCTCAGCCTAAACCTAACCCTAAGCCTAAACCTAACCCTAACACTCACCTCACCCTAGCCCTCACCCAAACCCTAATCCTAACCCTAACCCTAATCCTAACCCTAAATCTAAACATAACCCTAACCATCACCCTAAACCTAATCGTCATCCCCACCCTCACTCTCAGCCTAACCCTAAGCCTAAGCCTAACCCTAACCCTAACCCTCACACTCACCCTCACCATAACCCTAATCCTCAACCTAACCCTAAACCTAAACCTAAACCTCAACCTAACCCTCACCCTAACCCTAACCATAACACTTACCCTAAAACTTACTCTAACCCTAAATCTCACCCTCACCCTAAACCTAATCCTAACCCTAAACCTGACCCTCACCCTCACCCTCACCATAACTCTAACCATAATTCTAACAATAACACTAACCTTAACCCTAACCCTAACCTTAAACCTCACCCTAACCCTAACCCTAAACCTCAACCTCAGCCTCACTCTCACTGTGAACTTAACCTTAACCATAACACTAACAATAACCCTAACCCTAATCCTAACCCTCACCCTCAAACTAACCCTAACTCTCACCCTAACCCTAAACATCACCATCACAGTAACCCTAACCCTAACACTCACCCTAACCCTAAACCTTACCCTAATCTTAAACCTCGCCATAATGCTAACTCTAAACCTCACCCTCACCCTTGCCCTCATCCTAACCCTAAACCTAACTCTAAACCTCACCCTAACCCTCACCCTAACCCTAACCCTAACCTCAACCTAACCGTAACTCTCACCTTCAACCTTACCCTCAGCGTAACCGTATGCCTAAGCCTAACCCTAACCCTAACACTCACACTCACCCTCACCCTAATCCTAACACTAACCCTAACCCTAACCCTCACCCTAACCCTCCCCCTAATCCTAACTCTAAACCTAAACCTCATCCTCAACCTAACCCTAACTCTAATCATAACCCAAAACCTAAACCTCACCCTAACCCTAACCCTAACCCTCCCCCTCCCAATCACGGTAACCATAAACCTATCCCTAACCCTAAAATAACCCTAACCCTAATACTAATCCTAACCCTAACCATAACTCTCACCCTAACCCTAACCCTCACCCTAACATTTACCCTCACCCTAAAACTAACCCTAATCCGAACACTAACCCTCACCCTAACCCTAACCATCACCTTTATCCTAAACCTCAACCTAACCCTATCCCTAACCCTCACCCTCACCCTAGCCCTCACCCTAACCCTACCCCTAATCCTCACCCTAAACCTCACACTACCCCTAATACTGATACTCAATCTAACCCTCACCCTCACCCTAACCCTAACCCTAATCCTCACCCTAACCCACAACTTAACTCTAGCCCTCACCTTTACCCTTACTGTCACCCTTACCCTAAACCTAACCCTAACCCTAACCCTCAGCCTAACAGTAACCCTAACCATCACCCTAAACCTAGCCCTCACCCTCACCTTCAGCTTCAGCCTAAACCTAAGCCTAAGCCTAAACCAATCACTAAACCTGACACTCACCATAGCCCTCAACCTAACATTAATCCTAACCCTAACCCTCATCCTAACCCTAAACCTAACCATAAACTAAACCAGCACTCTAAACCTAATCCTCATCTCCAAACTCACCCTCAGCCTAACCCTAAGCCTAAGCCTAACCCTAACCCTAAGGCTCAAACTCACCCTCACCCAAACCCTAATCCTAACACTAACCCTAAACCTAAACCTAAACCTCAACCAAACCCTCACCCTAAACCTAACACTAACCCTAACCCTCACCCTCACCTTAGTCCTCACCCTAACCCTCACACCAAACCTAACCTTCACCCTCACCCAAACCCGAACCTTAACCCTCACCCTAAACCTACGCCTAAAGTTAACCCTAAACCTCACACGAACCCTGACACTAAAACTCACAATCACCCTAGCCCTCAACCTAACTCTAATTGTCACTCTAAACCTCATCCTAACCCTCACCCTAACCCTCATCCTAACCCTAAACCTAATTTTAACCCTCAAACTAAACCTAACCCTGACCCTCACCATAACCCTAACACTAATCCTCAACCTAACCCTAAACCTAACCCGAGCCCTAAACCTCACCCTAACCCTAACCCTAAACCTCACCCTCACGATAGCCCTCACACTAAACCTAATCCTAAACCTAACCCTCATCTTAACCCTCAACCTCACACTCAGCCTAACCCTAAGCCTAACCCTAACACTAACCCGAAACCTAAACCTCATACTCACCCTCACCCAAACCCTAATCCTAAAACTAACCCTATCCCTAACCCTAAACCTCACCCTAAAACTCACCCTATCCCTAAACCTAATATTAAGCCTAACACTAACCCTCACACTAACCCTCACCTTAACACAAACTCTAACTCTAACCCTCACCCTCACCCTAACCCTAATCCTCACCCTCACCCTCTCCCTCAGCCTATCCCTAAGCTTAAACCTAACCCAAACCTTAACAATCACACTCACCCTAACCCTAACACTCAGCCTTACCCTAAGACTAAGCCTAAGCCTAAACCTAACACTAACCCTCATCCTAACCATAACCCTCACCCTAACCCTAACACTCACACTAACCCTAACCCTAACCCTAAACCTCACCTTCACCCACACCCTCACCCTAACCCTAACCCTCACCCTCACCCTAAATCAAACCCTAACCCTAAGCGTCACCCAAAACCTAACCCTCACACTCACCTTCAACCTAAACCTAATCCTAAAATTAACCCTATCCCTAACCCTAGCCCTCACACTAACCCTCAACTTAGTGCTCACCCTAAACCTTATCCTAACCCTAAACCTCAACCTAACCCTCACCCTAAGCCTAACGCTCACCCTAAACCTAATTCTGACTCACCCTCATGTTAGGCCTAAGCCTAACTGTAAACCTCACCTAACCTTAACCTGAACACTAACCCTAACTCTAACACTAAACCTCACCCTAACCCTAATCCTAACTCTAAACCTCATCTTAACCCTAACCCTCACCCTCACACCAGCCCTCACCCTAATCCTAACATTAATCCTCATCATAACCCTCACCCTAACCCTAACCCTAACCCTAACCCTCACCTTAACCCTATCCCTAACCCTCAACCTAATCCTAACCTTCACTCTCACCATAACCCTATGCCTAACCATCACCCTAACACTAAACTTAACCCAAACCCTAACCCTCACCCTAACCCTAACCCCCACCCTTAACCTCTCCCTCAGCCTAACCCTAAGCCTAACCCTAAACCTAACCCTAACACACACACTCACCCTTACCCTAACCCTAAATCTAAACCTAAACCTACCCCAAAACCTCAACCTAACCCTCACAATCACCATAACATTAACACTAACCGAAAGCCTAACCATAACCCTCATCCTAACCCTAACCCTAATCCTAACCCTCACAGTCACGCTAACCCTCACCCTAACCCTAAATCTAACAATAACCCTAACCCAAACCCTCAAAATCAGCCTCACCCTAACCCTAACTCTAACCCTAAAAATGACTCTCACCCTAACCCTAACCCTAACCCTAACCCTTAACCTCACCCTAACCCTAAAACTAACCCTAATCCTCATCCTCACCCTAGCCCTCACTCTCACCCTAATCCTAACCCTAACCCTCACCCTAACCCTAAACCTCACCGTCACCAAAACCCTTAACCTAACCCTCACCCTAACCGTAAATTTAACCCAAACCCTAACTCTCACCCTAATCCTAACACTAACCCTCACCCTAAGCGTAACCCTCACATTCAGCCTCAGCCTCAGCCTAAGCCTAAGCCTAAGCCTAACCCTAACACTAACCCTTACACTCTCCCTAACCCTAACCCTAATCCTAATCCTAACCCTAACCCTCACCCTCACCTTATCCCGCACCTTAACCCTAACCCTAACACTAACCCGAAACCTAACCCTCACACTGAGCCTCACCCTAGCCCTAACTGTAACCCTAAATCTCACCCTCACCTTAACCCTAACGCTAAACCTCACCCTAACGATAATCATAAACCTCACCCTCAACCTAGCTCTCCCCCTAACCTTAACCCTCATCCTAATCCTCCCCCTAACCCTAACCTTAACCCTCTCCCTAACCCTAACTCTCACCCTCAGCCTCACCCTCAGCCTAAGCCTAAGCCTAACCCTAACCCTAACCATCACACTCACCCTAACCCTAACACTAACCCTAAAGCTGACACTAACCCTAACCCTCACCCTCACTCAAACCCTCACCTTAACCCTAACCTAATATTAACCCTAACCCTATCCCACACCCACAGCCTCACCCTAACCCTAACTCTAGCCATTAACGTCACCCTGACCCTAACCCTAACCTAACCCTAAACCCAACCCTAACCCTAAACCTAACCATCACCCTCACCCTAGCCCTCACCCTAGCCGTAATCCTAACCATAAAACTCATCCTAACCCTCCCCCTATACCTAAGCATAACGCTCACCTTAACCCTAACGTTCTCAACCTCAACCTCACCCTCAGCCTAACCCTAAGCCTAACCCTAAACCTACCCCTAACACACACACTCACCCTCAGCCTAAATCTAAGCCTAACCCTAAATATAACCCTAACACACACACTCACCCTCACAATAAACCTAATCCTAACCCTAACCCTAACCCTAACCTTCCGCCTAACTCTCACCCTAACACTAAACCTAACACTAACCCTAAACCTAACCCTCAACGTAACCCTCACCCTAACCCTGAGTCTAACCCTAAACCTCACATTCACCCTAACCCTAACTCAAACCCTAACCCAAACCCTAAAACAAACCCAAACCCTAATCCTAACCCTCACCCTCACCGTAACCGTAAATATAAACCTTACCCTAACAATAAACCTAACCCTAACCCAAACAATAACCCTAACTCTAACCCTCATCCTAACCATATCCTTCACCGTAACCCTCACCCTCACCCTAACACTTACCCTCACCTTACCCTAACCCTAACCCTCACACTCACCCTAAACTTTACCCTAATCCTAATGCTAACCCTAAGCCTAACCCTCACACTCACCCTCACCCTAACCCTAACCCTAACCCTAACCCTCAACCTAACCCTAAATTTCACCCTCACCATAACCCTTACCCTAACCCTCAACCTAATTCGAAACTAAACCTGAATCCTAACTCTTAACCTAACCCTAACCCTAACACTCACCCTAAACCTAACACTCACCACACCCTCAACCTAACCCTAACACTAACCCTAACCCTAACCCTCAACCTAACTCTCACCCTAACCCTAACTCTAACCCTAAACCTCACCTTCACCCTAAACCTAACGCTACCCCTAACCCAAACCCTAAACCTCAGCCTAACGTTAACCCTAATCATCACCCTCAACCTCACAGTAACTGTAACCCTAAACCTAAACCTAACAATAACCCTAACCCTAATCCTAACCATAACCCTCACCCTAACCCAAACCCTCACCCTAACACTTACCCTCACCCAAACACAAACCCTAACCCTAAAGCTAACCCTCACACTAACCCTAACCCTAACGCTAAACCTAAACCTCAACCTAGCCCTCACCCTCACCCTAAGCCTAACACTAACCCTAAGCCTAAACCTCACCCTCCCTCTTCCCATAACCCTATATCTAACCGTAAACCTCACCCTCACCCTAACCCTAATCTTAACCCTAAACACCACCCTAACCCTAACCCTAAGCCTCACCAGTACTCTCAACTTCACAATACCTATAACCCTAACCCTAACAGTAACCCTAACCCTAACCCTAACCATCACCTTAAACATAATCCTCACCTCCACCCTCACCCTCAGCCTAACCCTAAGCCTAAGCCTAACCCTCACCCTAACCATCACACTCAACCTCACCCTAAACCTAAAACTAACCTTAACCATATCCCTAAAGCTCAACCTAAACCTCACACTAAACCTAACCCTAACCCTAACCCTAAATCTCAACCTAACCCTCCCCCTAACCCTAACTCTAACCCTAAACCTCAACCTCACCCTAACCCTAACCCTCACCCTAACCCTAACACTAACCCTAACGCTAAACCTCACCCTAACATCCCCCTAACCCTAACTCTAACCCTAAATCTCACCCTCACCCTAACACTAACCCTAACTTTAAACCTCACCCTAATCCTAACCCTCACCCTTACTCACCACCTCAAAGTAACTCTAACCAAAACCCTAATAATAACACTAACCATAACCCTTACACTAACCCTAACCCTAACCATAACCCTCACCCTCAGCCTCACCATCACCGCAATCTTAACCCTAACCATAACACTAACAATAACCATAACCCTAAGCCTAACCCTAATCGTCACCCCCACCCTCATCCTCAGCATAACCCTAAGCCTAACTATAACCCTAACCCTAACCCTCACAGTAAGCCTAACCCTAACCCTAACCCTATACCTAAACCTAAACCTAAACCTAAATTTAACACTAATCTTAAGCTTTACCCTCACCCTAATCCAAACCCTAACCCGAACCCTCACCCTAAGCCTAAGCCTAAGCCTAAGCCTAACCCTAACCTTCACACTGACTCTATCCTAACCCTAATCCTAAACCTAACCATATCTCTAAACATCACCCTAACCGTAACCCTCACCATAGCCCTCAACCTAACCCTAATCCTTACCCTAAACCTCATCCTAACACTCACAATAACCCTAAACCTAACCCTCACCCTCATGCTCGGCCTAAGCCTAAGCCCAAGCCTAAGCCTAACCGTACACCTGACCCTCACCCTAACCCTAAGCCTAACACTAAACCGAACTCTAAACCTAAACCTCACTCTCACCCTAAGCCTGACTCTAACCCTAAACGTAAACCTAAACCTCATCCTACCCTAACCGTAACATTCACCCTCACCCTCACCGTAACCCTCACCCTAAACCTAACACTCAACCTAACACTTACCCTCACCCTAACCCAAAACCTAAAACTAACACTGACCCTCACACTAAGCTAAACATTACCCTAACCCTAACACTAACCCTAATTCAAAGCTAAACCGCACACTAACCCTCACCCTCACCATAAACCTAAAGCTAACCCTAACCCTAAAACTAACCCTCACACTCACCATAACCCTAACCCTAATCCTAATCCTAACCCTAACCCTAACCCTCACCCTCACCCTAAACCTAACCCTAACCCTAAACCTAAAACTAACCCTAACCCTAACCCTCACTCTCAGTCTCACACTAACCCTAATTCTAACCCTAAACCTCACCCTCACCCTAACCCTAATGCTAAACCTAACCCTAAACCTAACCCAAACCCTAACGCTCACCCTAACTCTCACCCTAAACCTAAAACTAACACTAACCCTAACGCTAACCCTAACCCTAAAACTAAACCTCACCCTAACCCTAACCCTAACCCTCACCCTAACCCTAACCCTCAACCTCACCCTCACCCTCAGCCTAACCCTAAGCCTAACCCTAACCCTAACCCTCACACTAACCCTAACCCTAAACCTAAACCTAATCCTAACCCTAACCCTATCCCTCACCCTCACCCTAACCCTCACCGTAACCCTAACCCTAATATTAACCCTAACCCTAACCCTCACCTTCAACCTCACCCTCAGCCTAACCCTAAGCCTAACCCTAAAACTAACCCTAACACACACACTCACCCTTACCCTAACCCTAATCCTAACCCTATCATTAAGCCTCCCCCTAATTCTCACCCTCACCCTAACCCTAAGACTAAGCCTAACCCTAACCCTAAACCTAACCCTCACTCTAACCCTAACTCTAACCCTAAATCTCACCCTCACCCTAACCCTAACTCTAACCCTAAACCAAAGCCTAAACCTCACCCTAACCCTAACCCTAAACGTAACCCTAACATTCACCCTAACCCTAACTCTAACCCTTATCCCCACAATCACCCTCAGCCTAACCCTAAGCCAAAGACTAACCCTAAACCTAAACCTCACACTCACCCTCACCCTAAACCTAATCCTAATCCTAACCCTAACCTTAACCCTAACTCTCCCCCTAACTCTCACCCTCACCCTAACCCTAAGACGAAGCCTAACCCTAACCCTCAACCTAACCCTCACCCTAACCCTAACTCTAACCCTAAATCTCACCATCACCCTAACCCTAACTCTAAACCTAAACCAAACCCTAAACCTCACCCTAACCCTAACCCTAACCCTAACCCTAACATTCACCCTAACCCTAACTATAACCTTAACCTCACCCTCACCCTATCCCTAACCCTAACCCAATGCTAAACATCACCCTGAACCTAAACATTACCCTAACACTTACCCTCACCCTAACACTAACACTAACACTAACACTAACCCTCACACTAAAGCTAACCATACCGCAAAACCTAAACCTCACCCTAACCCTAACCTTAACCCTCAACTTCACCCTGGCCCTCACCCTAACCCTAACCCTCACCCTCACACTAAACCTCACACTAACCCTAACACTAATCCTCAATCTAACCCTCACCCTCACCCTAAAACTAAACCGAACCCTCACCCTTACAATAACCCTCACCCTCGGCCTAACCCTCACCTTTTCTCTTACTGTCACTCTCATCCTAACCCTCACCTTAAACCTCATCCTAAACCTCAACCTAACCATAACCCTAACCATCACACTAACCCTAACCCTCACCCTCACTATCCCTAAACCTCACACTCACACTAGCCCTCACCCTAACCCTAATCCTGACCGTAACCTTCATCCTAACCCTCAACCTAACGATAACCTGAAGCATCACTCTAAACCTCATCCTTATCCCCACCCTCACCCTCAGCCTAACCCTAAGCCAAAGACTAACCCTAACCAAATCCCTCACAGTCACCCTCACCCTAACACTAATCCTAACCCTAGCCGTAACCCTAACCCTCCCCCTAACTCTCACCCTCACCCTAACCCTAAGACTAAGCTTAACCCTAACCCTCAACCTAACCCTCACCCTAACCCTAATTCTAACCCTAAATCTCACCCTCACCCTAACCCTAACTCTAACCCTAAACCAAACCCTAAACCTCACCCTAACCTTAACCCTAAACTTAACGCTAACATTCATCCTAACCCTAACTCTAACCCTAAACCTCACCCTCACCCTAACCCTAACACTAAGCCTAATGCTAAACGTCACCCTAAACCTAAACCTTACCCTGAAACTTACCCTCACCCTAACACTAATACTAACACTAACCCTCACACTAACGCTAACCATCACCTTAAACCTAAACCTCACCCTAACACTAATCCTAACCCTCAACTTCACCCTGGACCTCACACTGACCCTAACCCTCACTCTCACACTAAACCTCACACTAATCCTAAAACTAATCCTCAATCTAACCCGCACCCTCACCCTCAGCCTAACCCTCACCTTTACTCTTACTGTCACCCTCATCCTAACCCTCACCTTAATCCAAACCCTCATCCTAAACGTGACCCTAACCATAACCCTATCCATCACAATAACCCTAAACCTCACCCTCACCTTCAGCCTCAGCCTAACTTAAGCCTAGGCCTAAACCTATCCCTTAACCTCACACTCAGCCTAGCCCTCACCCTAACCCTAATCCTAACCCTAACCCTCATCCTAACCCTCAAACTAACGATAACCTGAACCATCACTCTAAACCTAATCCTTATGGCCACCCTCACGCTCAGCCTAACCCTAACCCAAACCCTCACCCTAGCACATACCCTAACTCTAATCCTAACCCTAACACTCACACTAACCCTCACTCTAAGCCTAAACCTAACCCTCACCCTTAATCTAACCCTCACCTCACCCTCAGCCTCAGCCTAATCCTAAGGCTAACACTAACCCTAACCCTCACACTCACTTTCATCTTAACCCTAATCCTAACCCTAACCCCAACCCTAAACCTAACACTAACCCTAACCCTAACCCTCAACATAACACTAACCCTAACACTAACACTCACCCTAGCACATACCCTAATCCGAATCCTAACCCTAACGCTCACCCTAACCCTCACTCTAAACCTAAACCTAACCCTAACCCTCACTCAAATGCTAACCTTCAACCTAACCCTACCCCTGACCCTCACACTAACCCTAAACCTCACCCTAACCCTCACACTAACCCTAACTCTAACCCTAAACCTCACACTTGCCCTAACCCTAACACTAACCATAACCCTAAAATTCACCCGAACCCTAACCCTAAACCTCACCCTCACCCAAACCTCACCCTCACCCTAACACTAAACGTCACCCTCACACTAACCCTCACCCTAACCCTAACCCTAACCCTACACCTAAACCTAACCATAACCTTAACTCTCACCCTAACCCTAAGCCTAACCCTAACCCTAACCCTAATCCTCACACTCACCCTCAACCTAAACCTAATCCTAAACCTAAACCTAACCCTCACAGTAACCCTCACCCTAGTGCTCACCCTAACCCTAAGCCTAACCCTAACCCTAACCCTAATCCTCACACTCACCCTCAACCTAAACCTAATCCTAAACCTAAACCTAACCCTCACAGTAACCCTCACCCTAGTGCTCACCCTAAACCTAATCCTAACCCTACACCACATCCTAAACCTAACCCTCACCCTCAGTTTAACACTAACATTAATTCTAATCCTAACTCTAAGCCTAACACTCACCCTTACCGTAAACCTCACCCAAACCTTAAATCTAAAAATAACCCTAACCCAAACCCTCACAATCAGCCTCACCCTAAACCTAACTCTAACCCTAAACCTCAATCTCACCCTAAACCTAACCCTAACGATAAACCTCACCATAACCCTAACCCTAAACCTCATCCTCACCCTAGCCCTCACCCTAACGCTAATACTAACCCTAATCCTCACCCTAACACTAACCCTAACCCTAACCATCCCCCTCACAAAACCCTTACCGTACCCCTCACCCTAACCCTATACTTAACACTAACCCTAACTCTCACCCTAACCCTATCCCTAACACTCACCCTAAGCCTAACCCTCACTCTCAGCCTCAGCCTAAGCCTAAGCCTAACCCTAACACTAAACCTCACACTCACCCTAACTCTAACCCTAATTCTAATACTAACCCTAAGCCTAAACCTCACCCTCACCCTATCACTCATCTTAACCCTAACCCTAACACTAACCCTAAACCTAACCCTCACCCTCAGACACACCCTAACCCTAACTGTAACCCTAAATCTCACCCTCACTCTAACCCTAACCATAAAACTCACCCTAATCATCACCATAAACCTCACCCTCACCCTAGCCCTCCCCCTAACACTAATCCTAAACCTAACCCTCATCCTAACCCTCCCTCTAATCCGAAACTTAACCCTCACCCTAACCCTAACCCTCACCCTCACCCTAACCCTAAACTTCACACTCACCCTCACCCTCAGCCTAAGCCTAAGCCTAACCCTAACCCTACCCCTCACACTCACCCTAACCCTAACCCTAATCCTAATGCTGAACCTAACCCTAACCCTCACCCTCACCCTAACTCTCACCTTAACCCTAACCCTAACATTAAACCTAAACCTAACCCACACCCTCAGCCTCACACTATCCCTAACTCTAAACCTAAAGGTCACCCTGACCCTAACCTTAAACCTAACCCTAAACCTCACCCTAACCCTAAACCTAAACCTCAACATCACCCTAGCCCTCACCTTAACCCTAATCCTAACCATAAACCTCATCCTAACCTTCCCTCTAAACCTAAGCATAACCCTCACTTTAACCCTAGCGTTCTCACCCTCAACCTCACCCTCAGCCTAAGCCTAAACCTAACCTTAAATCTAACCCTAACACACACACGCACCCTCAGCCTAACCCTAAGGCTAAGCCTAACCTTAACCCTATCCCTCCCCCTAAATCTCACCCTAACCCTAACCCTAACACTAACCCTAACCCTAACCCTCAACCTAACCCTCAACCTAACTTTGACTCTAACCCTAAACCTCACCCTAACCCTAACCATAACTCTAACCCTAACCCAAACTCTAAACCTCACCTTAACCATAAACCAAACCCTCACCCTCACCTTAACCATAAATATAAACCTTACCCTAACAATAACACTAACCCTAACCCTAACAATAACCCTAACCCTAACGCTAACGCTCATCTTAACCATATCCATCACACTGACCCTAACCCTCACCCTAACACTTACCCTCCTCCTAACCCTAAGCCTAACCCTCACCCTCATCCTAACACCCACCCTAACCCTAATTCCAACACTAACCCTAACACTAACCCTCACCCTCACCCTCACCCTAACCCTAGCTATAAACCTAAACCTCACCCTCACCCTAACCCTAACCCTAACAATAACACTAAGCCTAACCCTAATCCTCACACTAACCCTCACCCTAACACTAACCCTAAACCTCACACTCACCCTCACCCTCACCCTAACCCTAACCATAACCCTAACCCTCAACCTAAACCTAACCCTAACCCTAACTCTACCCCTAAAACTCACCCTCACCCTAAACCTAACTCTAAACCTAACCCAAAGCCTAAACCTCACCCTAACCCTAAAGCTAACCATCACCATCACCCTCAGCGTAACTGTAACCCTAAACCTAACCCTAACAATAACCCTAACCCTAATCCTAACCCTCACCCTAACCATAACACTCACCCTAACCCAAACCCTCAACCTAACACTTACAATCACCCTAACACTAACCCTAACCCTAAAGCTAACCCTCACATTAACCCTAACCCTAACCCTAAAACTCAAACTAACCCTGACCCTCACCCTAACCCTAACACTAACCCTAGCCCTAAACCTCACTCTCCCTCTCCCCCTAACCCAATATCTAACCATAAACCTCACCCTCACCCTAACCCTAACCTTAACCCTAAACACCACCCTAACCCTAAAACTAATCCTCACCCGCACCATCAACTTCAACATAATTGTAACCCTAAACCTAACAATAACACTAACCCTAAACCTAACCATCACCATAAACCTAATCCTCACCTCTACCCTCACCATCAGCCTAAACCTAAGCCTAAGCCTAACCCTCACCCTAACCCTCACAGTCACACTCAACCTAACCCTAATCCTAATCCTAAACTTATCTCTAAACCTCAAACTAACCCTCACCATCACCCTAACCCTAACACTAACCCTAACCCTCAACCTCACCCTAACCCTCCCCCTAACCCTAATTCTAACCCTAAACCTCACCCTCACCCTAACCCTGACCCTAACCTTAAACCTCACCCTAAACCTCACCCTAACCCTAACCCTCACCCTTACCCACCAACTCACCGTAACTCTAACCCTAACCTTAATAATAACACTAACTCTAACATTAACACTAACACTAACCCTCACCCTAAACCTAACCCTAAACCTCAACCTAACCCTAACCCTCACACTCACCATAACACTAACCCTAACCCTCACCCAAACCCTAAACCCAACACTAATCCAAAACCTCACCATAATGCTAACCCTAAACCTCACCCTCACCCTTGCCCTCATCCTAACCCTAATCCAAACCCTAAACCTCATCCTAACCCTCACCCTAACAATAACCCTAACCCTCAACCTAACCCTAACCCTAACCCTCAAGCTAACCCTAACCCTCACCCTCACCCTCACCCTCAGCCTAACATTAATCCTAAGACTACCCTAACCCTCACAATCACCCTCACCTTAACCCTAATCCTAACACAAACACTCACCCGAACCCTCACCCTAACCCTCCCACTAACCCTAACCCTAAACCTAAACCTCACCCTCTCCCTAACCCTAACTCTAAACCTGACCATAAACCTAAACCTCACCCTAACCCTAACCCTAACCGTCACCCTCACCTTAACAGTAACCCTAACCCTAACAATAACCCTAACCCTAACCCTAACAGTAACCCTAAACATAACCCTCCCCCTAATGCTAAACCTCACTCTAAAACTCACCCTAATACTAACACGAACCTTCACACTAACCCTAACCATCACCTTAACCCTAAACCTCAACCTAACCCTATACCTAAACCTCAACCTCAGCCTAGCCCTCACACTAACCCTAACCCTCATCCTCACCCTAAACCTCACACTAACCCTAACACTAATACTCAATCTAACCCTCACCCACAGCCTAACCCTAACCCTAATCCTCATCCTAACCCTCAACCTAAGCCTAACCCACATTCTAACCCTCACCCTAACCGTAAACCTAACCATCACACTAACCCTAACCCTCATCCTCACCCTAGCCCTCACCCTAACCCTAATCCTAACCCTAACCCTCACCCTAACCCTAATCCTTTCCCTAAACCTCATCCTAACACTCACCCAAACCCTAAACCTAACCTCACCCTTATGCTCGGCCTAAGCCTAAGCCTAAGCCTAAGCCTAACCGTAAACCTGACCCTCACTCTAACCCGAAACCTAACACTAACCCTAACTCTAAACATAAACCTCACTCTCACCCTAATCCTAACTCTAACCCTAAACCTAAACTTAAACCTCATCCTAATCCTAATCCTAACCTTTAACCTCACCCTCAACGTAAACCTCACACTAACCCTAACCCTCACCCTAACACTTACCCTCACCTTAACCCAAACCCTAACACTAACACTGACCCTCACACTAACCTTAACCATCACCCTAACCCTAAAGCTAAACCTAACCTTAACCCTACCCCTCACCCTAGCCCTCACCCTAACCCTAACCCTCATCCTCCCCTTAAAACTCACCCTAACCCTAACACTAATCCTCAATCTAACCCTCACCCTCACTCTACACCTAATCATAAACCTCACCCTAACGCTAACCCTCACCCTTACAGTAACCCTCACGCTCAGCCTAACCCTAACATGTACCCTTACCGTCACCCCCACCCTAACCCTCACCCTAACCCTAACACTAATCCTCAATCTAACCCTCACCCTCACTCTACCAATACCCTTAAGCTCACCCTAATGCTAACCCTCACCCTTACAGTCACCCTCACCGTCAGCCTAACCCTCACGTTTACCCTTATCGTCAACCCCACCCTAACCCTCACCCTAACCTTAAACCTCATCCTCATGCTCGGCCTAAGCCTAAGCCTAATCCGAAGCCTAACTGTAAACCTGACCCTCGCCCTAACCCTTACCGTAACACTAACACTAACTCTAAACCTCAACCTCACCCTCACCCTCACCCTCAGCCTAAACCTAAGGCTCAACCTAACCTTAAAACTAACCCTCACACTCACTCTAACACTCATCCTAACCCTAACCCTAACACTAACCCTAACCCTAATCCACACCCTCAGCCTCACCCTAACCCTAATTCTAACCCAAAACCTCAACCTCACCCTAACCCTAATGCTAAACCTAACCCTAACCCGAAACCTAAACCTCACCCTAACCCTAACCCTCACAATCACACTCAACGTAACCGTAGCCCAAACCTTAACACTATCCATAACACTCACCCAAAACCTAACCCTCAACCTAACACTTAACCTCACCCTAACACAAACCCTAACCCTAACATTAACCCTCACACTAACCCTAACTCTCACCCTAACCCTAAGCCTCACCCTAACCCTAAACCTAACAATAAACCTCACCCGCACCCTCATCCTAACCCTCACTTGCACCCTAACTCTAACCCTAAACCTCACCCTCACCCTCACCCTAACTCTAACCCTAACCCTAACCCTAAACCTCATTCTAACCCTAACCCTCACCCTCACCCTCACTGTAACCCTAACTCTAAACTTAACAATCACCCTAAACCTAACCTTAACCCTCACCCTAACCATAACCCTCACCCTAATCCTAAGCCTCACCCTAACACTTACCCTCACCCTAACATTAACTCTAACTCTAACACTAACCCTCACAGTAACCCTAACTCTCACCCTAACCCTAAACCTCACCTTAAACCTAACCCTAACCCTCAGCCTCTCCCTAGCCCTCACCCTAACCCTAATTCTAACCCTAACCCTCAACCTAAACCTAACCCTCATCCTCACCCTAAACCTCACACAAACCCCAAAACTGATCCTCAATCTAACCCTCACCCTCACCCTAAACCTCACCCTAACCCTTACCCTAACCCTCACCCTAATCCTAACTCTCACCCTTAAGGGAACACTCACCCTCAGCCTAACCCTGACCTTTATTCTTACCGTCACACTCATCCTAACACTCACCCTAACCATAACACTCATCCTAACACTCATTCGAACCCTAACCCTATCCATCACCCTAACACAAGCCCTCAACTTCACCCTCAACCTAAGCCTAACCCTAAGCCTAAGCCTAAGCCTAAACCTAACACTCACCCTCACCCTCGCCCTAACCCTAAACCTAATCCTAACGCTAAGCCTCATCCTAACCCTCACCCTAACCCTAACCTTCACCCTAACCCTCACCCTAACACTAACCCTAACTCCAACCCTAAACCTCACCCTCACCCTAACCCTAACTCTAAGCCTAACCCTAAACCTAAACCTCATTCTAACCCAAACCTAACCCTCAGCATTACCCTCACCGTAACCCTAACCCTAACCCTCACCCTAACACTAGCCCTAACTCCAACCCTAAAACTCACCCTCACCCTAACCCTAACTCTAAGCCTAACCTTAAACCTAAACCTCATTCTAACCCAAACCTAACCCTCAGCATTACCCTCACCGTAACCCTAACCCTAACCCTCACCCTAACACTAGCCCTAACTCCAACCCTAAACCTCACCCTCACCCTAACCCTAACTCTAAGCCTAACCCTAAACCTAAACCTCATTCTAACCCAAACCTAACCCTCAGCCTTACCCTCACCGTAACCCTAACCCTAACCCTAACCCTAACAATAAACTTAACCCTAATCCTGAACCTCACCCTAATCATAACCCTCACCCTAACACTAACCCTCACCCTAACACTAACCCTAACACTAACACTAACCCTCACACTAACCCTAACCATCATCCTAACCCTAAACCTCACCCTAACACTAACCCTAACCCTAACACGAACACTAAACCTCACCCTAACCCTAACCCTCACCCTCAAACTCAACGTAACCATAACCCTAACCTTAACACTATCCATAACACTCACCCTAAACCTAACCCTCAACCGAACACTTAACCTCACCCTAACACCAACCCTAACCCTAAAACTAACCCTCACACTAACCCTAACTCTCATCCTAATCCTAAACCTCATCCTAACCCTAAACCTAACCCTAAACCTTACCCTCACTCTAGTCTTCACCCTAACCCTAATTCTAACCCACACCCTCACCCTACCCTAATCCTAATCCTCATGCTAAACCTCACACTAACCCTAAACCTAATCCTCAATCTAACCCGAACCCTAACATTAACCCGAACCCTTACATTAAGCCTAACCCTAACCCTAAGCCTCACACTTATCTTAACGCTCACCCTTACCCTAACCCTCACCCTTACACTTACTTTCACCCTCACCCTAACCCTCACCCTAAATCTAACGCTCATCCTAACCCTCAACCTAACCCTAACCCTAACCATCACCCTAACCCTAATCCTCACCCCCATCCTCACCCTCAGCATAAGCCTAACCCAAACTCTAACCCTCACACTCACCCTCACCCTAACCTTAATCCTAACTCTAACCCTAACCCTAACACTAACCCTAAATCTAAACATAAACCTCACACTCACCATAACCCTAACTCTAACCCTAAACTTAAACTTAAACCTTATCCTAATCCTAATCCTAACCTTCACCCTCACCCTCACCATAACCTCACCCTAACCCTAACCCTCACCCTAACACAAACCCTAACACTAACACTGACGCTCACACTAATTCTAACCATCACCCTAACCCTAAAGCTAACCCTAAACTTAAACCTAGCCCTCACCCTAGCCCTCAACCTAACCCTAACCCTCATCCTCCCCCTAAACCTCACCCTAACCCTAACACTAATCTTCAATGTAACCTTCACCCTCACTCTACCCCTAATCCTAAACCTCACCCTAATGCTAACCCTCACCCTTAGAGTAACCCTCACCGTCAGCCTAAGCCTCACTTTTACCCTTACCGTCACCCACACCCTAACCCTCACCCTAACCCTAAACCTCACCCTCATGCTCGGCCTAAGCCTAAGCCCAATCCTAAGCCTAACCATAAACCTGACCCTCACGCTAACCCTAACCCTAACACTAACACTAACTCTAAACCTCAACCTCACCCTCAGCCTAAACCTAAGGCTAAACCTAACCTTAACACTAACCCTCACACTCACCCTAACACTCACCCTAACCCTAACCCTAACACTAACCCTAACCCTAATCCTCACGCTCAGGCTCACCCTAACCCTAATTCTAACCCAAAACCTCAACCTCACCCTAACGCTAACGCTAAAGCTAACCCTAACCTGAACCCTAAACCTAACCCTAACCTAACCCTCCCCCTAACTCTCACCTTAAACCTAACAATAACACTAACCCTAACTCTAACCCTAACCCTAACACTAAACCTCACCCTAATCCTAACCCTCACCCTAACACTAACCCTCACCCTCACCCTCATGCTCAGCCTAACCTTAAGCCTAACACTAACCCTAACACTAACCCTCACACTAAACCTAACCCTAACCCTAATTTTAATCCTAACCCTAACCCTATCCCTCACCCTCACCCTAACTCTCACCCTAAACCTAATCCTAACCCTAACACTAACCCTAACCCTAACCCTCACCTTCAACGTCACCCTCAGCCTAACCCTAAGCCTAACCCTAAACCTAACCCTAACACGCACACTCAACCTTACCCAAACCCTAATCCTAACCCTAACACTAACCCTAACCCTAACCCTCCCCCTAACTCTCACCCTCACCCTAACCCTAACTCTAAGCCTAACCCTAACCCTCAACCTAAACCTCACCCTAACCCTAACTCTAACCCTAAATCTCACCCTCACCCTAACCCTAAATCTAACCCTAAACCAAACCCTAAACCTCACCATAACCCTAACACTAACTCTAACCCTAACATTCACCCTAACCCTAACTCTAACCCTAAACCTCACCCACACCCTAACCCTAACCATAAGCCTAATGCTAAACCTTACCCTAAACCTAAAACTTATCCTAACACTTACCCTCACCCTAACACTAACACTAACACTAACCCTCACACTAATGCTAACCATCACCCTAAACCTAAACCGCACGCTAACCCTAACCCTAACCGTCAACTTCACCCTGGCCCTAAACCTACCACTCAACCTAGCACATACCCTAAACATAATCCTAACCCTAACACTCACCCTAACGCTAACCCTCACCCTACCCCTACCCCTAACCCTCACACTAACCCTTAACCTCACCCTAACCCTCACCCTAACCCTATATCTAAGCCTAAACCTCACCCTCGCCCTAACCCTAACCCTAACCATAACCCTAAACCTCACGGTAACACTAACACAAATCCTCACCCTCACCCTAAACCTCATCCTCACCCTAACCCTAAACCTCACCCTCACACTAGCCCTCACCCTCACCCTAAACCTAACCCTAACCCTCACCCTAACCATAACCCTCACTGTAACCCTAACACTCACACTAACAATAACCCTAACCTCACCCTCATACTCACCCTAACCCTAACCCTAAACCCCCCTCACCCTAAACCAAACCCTAATCCTAACCCTCACTCTAAACCTAAGCCTAACCCTAACCCTAACCCTAACCCTCACAATGACCCTCAACCTACACCTAATCCTAAACCTAACAATAACCCTCACAGTAACCCTCACCCTAGCGCTCACCCTAAACCTCATCCTCACCCTAAACCTCACACTAACCCTAAAACTAATCCTCAATATAAACCTCACCCTCACCTTAACCCTAACCCTAACCCTCACCCTAACTCTAACGCTCACCCTTACCTTAATCCTCACTCTCAGCCTAACTCTCACTTTCACCATTAATGTCACCCTCACCCTAACCCTCACCCTAAGCCTAACCCTCATCCTAACCCTCACCCTGACTGTAACCCTAAGCCTAACCCTAACCCTAACCCTCAACCTAGACATCACCCTAACCCTAATCCTAACCCTAACCCTAACCCTAACCATCACCCTTAACTTAATCCTCAACCCCACCCTCACCCTCAGCCTAACCCTAAGCCTAAACCTAATCCTAACCCTAACCCACACACTCAGCCTCACCATAACCTTAATCCTAAACCCAACCCTAACACTAACACTAAACCTCAACCTAACCCTCACCCTAACATTAACCCTAACACTAACCCTAACCCTAACCCTCCCCATAACCCTCCCCGTAACACTAACTCTAAACCTAAACCTCACCCTCACACTAACTCTAACTCTAACACTAAACCTAAACCTAAACCTCATCCTAACCTTAACCCTAACAATAACCCTAACCCTAATCCTAACCTAACCCTAACCCTAACCCTAACACTAAACCTCACCCTAACCCTCACCCTAACCCTAACCGTAACCTTCAACCTAACCCTAACCCTCACCCTCACCATAACTGTCACCTTAACACTCACCCTAACCCTAAAACTAACCCTAACCCTAAACCTCAACCTAAGGCTAACCCTAACCCTCACCCTCACCCTAGCCCTCACCGTAGCCCTAATCCTAAACCTAAACCTCACCCTAACCCTAAAACCCTAACAATCACCCTAACCCTAACCCTTACCCTCATCCTCACGCTCGGCCTAAGCCTAAGACTACGGCTAAGCCTAACCCTAAACTTCACACTCACCTTCACCCTCATCCTCACAGTAACTCTAACCCTAACCCTAACAATAACACAAACCCTAAACCTAACACTAACCCTCACCCTCACAATAACCCTCACCCTAACCCAACCCCTCACCTTAACACTAACCCTAACCCTAACCCTAAACCTCAAACTAACCCTAACCCTAACCCTCACCCTCAGCCTCAACCACAATGTAAAATTAACCTTAACGATAACACTAACAAAAATCCTAACCCTAACACTAAATCTAACCCTCATCCTCACCCTAACCCTAACCCTAACCCTCACCCTCACCCTCACCGTAACCCTAACCCTAAACCTCAGCCTAACCCTAAAACTAACCCTAATCCTAAACCTCTACATAATGCTAACCCTAAACCTCACCCTCGCCCTTGCCCTCATCCTAACACTAATTCTAACCCTAAACCTCATCCTAACCCTAACCCTCACCTTTACCCTTACTGTCACCCTCACCCTAAACCTCACCCTAACCCTAACCCACATTCTAACCCTCACCCTAACCGTAACCCTAACCATCACACTAACCCTAACCCTCAACCTCAACCTCAGCCTCAGTCTAACCCTAAGCCTAAGCCTAACCCTAACCCTCACCCTCACCCTCACCATAGCCCTCACCCTAACCCTGACCCTCACCTTAACACTTACCTTAACCTAACACTAACCCTAACCCAAAAACTAACCCTCACACTAACCCTAACCCTAAACCTAAAACTCACCCTAACCCTAACCCTAACCCTCACCCCCACCCTCACCCTAATTCTAACCCTAACTTTAACAATAACACTAATCCTAACCCTAAACCTAACCTTAACAATAAACCTAACCCTCACCCTCACCCTCAGCCTCACCTTCACCACAAACTTAACCGTAATCATAACACTAAAAATAACCCTCACCCTAACCCTCACCGTCACCCTAACACTTACCCTCACCCTCACACAAACCCTAACACTAACACTGACCCTCACACTAACCCTAACCATCACCCTAACCCTAAAGCTAACCCTATCCTTAAACCTAGCCCTCACCATAACCCTAACCCTCATCCTCCCCCTAAACCTCACTCTAACCCTAATATTAATCTTCAATGTAACCCTCACCCTCACTCTACCCCTCACCCTAAACCTCACCCTAATGCTAACCCTCACTTACAGTAACCCTCACCGTCAGCCTAACCCTCACGTTTACCCTTACCGACAACCCCACCCTAACCCTCACCCTAACCCTAAACCTCACCCTCATGCTTGGCCTAAGCCTCAGCCTAATCCTAAGCCTAACCGTAAACTTGACCCTCACCCTAACCCTAACCCTAACCCTAACACTAACTCTAAAACTCAACCTCACCCTCACCCTCACCCTCAGCCTAAACCTAAGGCTAAACCTAACCTTAACACTAACCCTTTACACTCACCGTAACACTCACCTAACCCTAACCCTAACACTAACCCTAACCCTAAACCTCACCCTCATGCTCGGCCTAAGCCTAAGCCTAATCCTAAGCCTAAATATAAACCTGACCCTCACCCTCAGCCTCAACCTAACCCTAATTCTAACCCAAAACCTCAACCTCACACTAACCCTAACGCTAAACCTAACCCTAACCCGAACCCTAAACCTTACCCTAACCCTAAACCTAACCCTCACCTAAACCTCACCTTAAACCTAAACCTAACTCTAACACTAACCCTAAACCTAACCCTCACCTTCAACCACACCCTCAGCCTAACCCTAAGCCTTACCTTAACCCTAACCCTAATCATAACCCTCACCCTCAGCCTCACCATCACCGCAAACTTAACCCTAACCATAACACTAACAATAACCCTAAACCTAACCCTAACCCTAATCCTCACCGCCACCCTCCCCCTCAGCTTAACCCTAAGCTTAACCCTAACCCTAAACTTAACCCTCACTGTAACCCTAACCCTAACCCTAAACCTAACCTCACCCTAAACCTAACCCTAACCCTCACACTCACCCTCACCCTAACCCTAATCCTAAATGTCAACCTATACCTTACCCTAACCTTCACCCTAAGCCTCACCCTAGCCCTCATCCTAACCCTAATCCTAACCCTAAACATCATCCTTAACCTCACCCTAACCCTAACCCTAACCCTATCCCTCATCCTGACCCTAACCCTCACCCTCAAGCTCGGCCTAAGCCTAAGCCTAAACCTAAGCCTAGTCCTAACCCTAACCTTCACCCTAACCCTAACCCTAACACTAAGCCTAACTCTAACCCTAAACCTCACTCTCACCCTAACCCTAACTCTAACACTAAACCTAAATCTAACAGTATCTCTAACCCTAACCCTAACCCTCACCCTTACCATAACCCTCAACCTAACATTTACCCTCAAACTAACACTCACCCTAACCCTAACTCTAACCCTAACCATCACCCTAACCCTAACTCTAACCCTCATCCTAACAGTAACCCTCACCCTCAATATCACCCTCAGCCTAACCCTAAGCCTAACCCTAAACCTAAACCTAACAAAAACCATAACCCTAATCCTAACCCGCACACAAACCATAACCCTCACCCTAACCCATACCCTCACTCTAACACTTACCCTCACCCTAACACAAACCATAACCCTAACACTAACCCTCCAACTAACCCTAACCCCAACCCAAAACCTCAACCTAAACCTGACCCTCACCCTAACCCTAACACTAACCCTAACACTAACCCCCCCTAAACCAATATCTCACCCTAAATCTCACCCTCACCCAAACCCTTACCCTAACCCTTACCGTAAACCCCACACTAACCCTAACCCTAACCCTCACCCGCACCCTCCCCATCACGGGAACTCTAATCCTAACCCTAACAATACCACTAAGCCTAACCCAAACCATCACCCTAACCCTAATCTTCACCCCCACACTCAACCTCATCCTTACCCTAAGCCAAAGCCTATCCCTCATCCTAACCCACATACTCATCCTCACCCTAACCCTAATCCTACACCTAACCCTATCCCTAAACCTCAACCTAATCCTCACCCTCACCCTAACCCTAACACTAACTCTAACCCTAAATCTCACCCTAACCCTCCCCCTAACCCTAAACCTCCCCTCCCCCTCAACCTCATCGGAACGCTAACCCTAACCCTAACAATATCACTAACTCTAACCCTAATCCTAAACATAAACCTCACCCTCAGCTTCAACTTCACAGCAAACTTAACCCTAACCATAACACTAACAATAAACCTAATCCTAACCCTAACCCTATTATGCACCCCCACAATCACCCTCACCCTCAGCCTAAGCCTAACCCTAACTCTAACCATCACCATAATCTTAACCCTAACACTCAACCTAACCCTTATCCTTAGCCTCACACTCACCCTCAATGAAACCCTATCCCTATCCCTAAGCTTAACCCTAACACTAAACCTCACACTCACCCTCACCCTAACCCTAATCCTACACCTAACACTATCCATAAGCCTAACCCTCACCCTAAACCTCACCCTAACCCTCAGCCTAACTCTTACCTTCACCCTAACACTAACCCTAACCCTACACTAACCATAAACTTCACCTTCACCTTATCCCTCACCCTAACCCTAAATCTACCCCTAAACCTCACCCTCATCTAACCCTAACTGTAACCCTAAACCTAACACTAAACCTCACCCTAACCCTAAACCTAACCATCACCTTCACTCTCACCGTAACTTTAAACCTAACCCTAACTCTAACAATTACTTTAACCCTAACCCTAACCCTCACCCTAACCATAACCCTCACCCTAACCATAACCCTCACCCTAAGGGTAATCCTCACCCTAGAACTTACACTCACCCTAACACTAACCCTAACCCTAACACTAAGCCTCAAACTAACCCTAACATTCACCCTACTCCTAAACCTCACCCTAGCCCTCACCCTAAACCTAATTCTAACCCTCACCCTCAACCTAAACCAGACCCTCATGCTCACCCTAAACCTCACACTAACCCTAACCCTAATATTCAATCTAACCCTCAACCTAACCCTAACCCTAACCCTTACCCTAACCCTAAACCTAACCCTAACCCTCAGCCTTATCTTAACCCTAACCCTCAGCTTAAACTTCACTTTTACCCTTACAATCATCCTCACCCTTACGCTCACCCTAACACTAAAACTCATCCTAACCCTCACCCTAAACTTAAACCTAAACATCACCCTAACCCTAAGCCTCACCCTCAATTGCACATTCAGCCTAAACCTAAGCCTAATCCTAAGCCTTACCCTAAACCTCACCATCACACTAGCCCTCATCCTAACCCTAATCCTAACCAACACACTAACCCTAATCCTCACCCCACCCTCACCCTCAGCCTAACCCTAAGCCTAAGCCCCACCCTAACCCTAACCCTCATGTCACCGTAAACCTAACCCTCACGCTATCCCTAACCCTAACTCTAAACCTCACCCTAACCCTAACCCTAACCCTCACCCTCACCCTAGCCCTCACCTTAACTCTAAACCTAACGCTAATCCTCATCTTAACCATCACCCTAACCCTAACCTTAACCCTCACCATAACCCTATGCCTAACCCTCAACCTAACCCTAACACTCACTCTAACCCTAACCCTAAACCTCACCCTAACCCTAACTCTCACCCTCACCCTTACCCTCAGCCTAACCCAAAGCCTAACCCTAAACCTAACCCAAACCCTCAGACTTACCTGAAACCTTTCCCTAATCCTAATCCTAACCCTAAGCCTTACCCTAAGCCTAACCCTAACCCTCATCCTAACCCTAAATCTAAAACTAACTCTAACCCTAATCCTCACCCTCAGCCTCACCCTAACACTAACTCTAACCCTAAACCTCACCCTCACCCTAACCCTAACCCTTACCGTAACCCTAAACCTCACCCTAACCCTTACCCTAAACCTCACACACACAATAGCCCTCACTCTAACCCTAATCCTAAAACTAACCCTCATCCTAACTCTCACGTTAACCCTAAAGCTAACCCTCACCCTCACCCTCACGCTAACCATAACCTTCAACCTAACCCTAACCCTCACCCTCACCATAACCTTTACCCTAACCCTAAACTTAACCCGAAGCCTAACCCTCACCCTAACCCTAACCCTCATCCTCAACCTCACCCTGAGCCTAAAACTAAGCCTAACCCTAAACCTAACCCTAACACACACACTCACCCTCACCCTAACCCTAATCGAACCCTAACCCTAACCCTAATCCTCCCCCTTACTCTCAACATAACCCTAACCCTAACATTAACCCTAACCCTAACCCTCAACCTACCACTCACCCTAAACCTAACTCTAACCCAAAACCTAAACCTCACCCTAACCCTAAACATAACCTTCACACTAACCCAAACCCTCACCCTAACACTTACCCTGACCCTAATACTAATCCTAACCCTAACACTAACCATCACACTAACCCTAAACCTAACTCTAAACCTCAATCTAACCCTCACCCTCAACCTAACCCTAACACTAACCCTAACACTAACCCTATACCTAACCCTCTCCTGAACCATATATCTAAACCTAAACCTCACCCTCAAACTAACACTAACCCTAACCCTAACCCTAAACCCCACCCAAACCCTAACCCTAACCCTCACCCGCACCCTCACCCTCACAGGAACTCTAACCCTAACCCTAACAATAACACTAACACTAACCCGAACCATCACCCTTACCCTAATCCTCACCCCCACCCTCACCCTCATCCTAACCCTAAACCTAAGCCTAACCTTCAACCTAACCCTTACACTCACCCTAACCCTAACCCTAACACTCACCGTAAACCTCACCCTAAAACTCACCCTTACCCTAACCCTCACCCTCACCTCAACCTCACCGTAACTCTAACCCTAAACCTAACATTACCACTAAACCTAACACTAAACTTAACCCAACCATAACCCTCACCCTCAGCCTCACCCTCACCGCAAATTAACCCTAACCATAACACTAACAATAACCCTAAACCTAACCCTAACCGAAACCTAATCCTCACGCCCACCCTCACCCTCAGCCTAACCCTAAGCTTAACCCTACCCCTAATCCGAACCCTTACTGCAACCCTAACCCTAACGCTCACCTCACCCTAACCCTAACCCTCACACTAACCTTCACCCTAACCCTAATTCTAAACATAACCCTGTACCTTACACTAACCCTCACCCTAAGCCTCATCCTAGCCCTCACTCTAACCCTAATCCTAACCATAAACCTCATCCTAACCCTCACCCTAACCCTAAGTTTAACACTGACACTAACCCTAACCATCACCCAAACCCAAACCTTACCCTAAACCTAACCCTAAACCTCACCCTCACCCTAGCCCTCACCCTAGCCCTCACCCTAACCCTAACAATCATCCTCACCCTAAACCTCACACTAACATTAACACTAATCCTCAATCTAACCCTCATCCTCAACCTACCTCTAACCCTAACTCTCACCCTAACCCTAACCCTCACCCTTATGATAACCCCCACCCTCATCCTACCCCTCACGTTTACCCGTACTGTCACCCCCACGCTAACCCTCACCCTAACACTAACCCTCACCCTAACCCTCACCCTAACCATGACTCTACCCCTAAACTTCACCCTCACCTTAACCCTAACTCTAACCCTAACCCTAACACTAAATCTCACCATAATCCTAACGCTAAACCTCGCCCGCACCCTCACTGTAACTGTAACCCTAACCCTAACTCTAACAATAACCTTAACCCTAAGCCTAACCCTCACTGTAACCCTAAGCCTAACACTAACACTAACACTAACCCTAAACCTAAACCTAACCCTAATCCTCAGCCCACCCTCACCCTAACCAAACCCTAACACTAACCTTCACCCTAACCCTAAGCCTAACCCTAACCCTAATTATAACCCTCATATTCACTCTCACCCTAAACCTAATCCTAAACCTAACACTATCCCTAATCCTAACCCTCACCCTAACCCTCAGCCTAACCCTGATCCTAACCCTAAACCTCATCCTAATCCTCACTCTAACCCTAACCTTAACCCTCACCCTAACCCTAACCCTATCCCTCATCCACATGCTGGGCCTAACTAAACCAAAGCCAAAGCCTAAGCCTAACCCTAAACCTAACTCTCACCCTAACCCTAACCCTAAGACTAACCCTAACTCTAACCCTAAACCTCACCCTCACACTAACCCTAACTCTAAACCTAAACCTAAACCTAAACCTCATCCTAACCTTAAGCCTAACAATAACCGTAACCCTAACCTTAACCTAACCCTAACCCTAACACTAACACTAAAACTAACCCTAACCCTAACCCTGACCCTAACCATAACCCTCAAACTAACCCTAACCTCAACCTAACACTAAACCTAATTCTCACCTCACCCTAGCCCTCACCCTAACCCTAACGGTCATCCTCACCCTAAACCTCACACTAACACTAACACTAATCCTCAATCTAACCCTCACCCTGACCCTCACCCTAACCCTACCCCCCACCCATAACCTAACCCTCACCCTACTGTAACCTTCACCCTAGGCCTAACCCTCAACTTTACCCTTACCGTCACCCCCAGCTTAACCCTCACCCTAACCCTAACCCTCAACCTAACCCTCACCCAAATCCTAACTCTACCCCTAAATCTCAACCTCACCCTAAACCTATCTCTAACCCTAAGCCTAACACTAAAAACTTCACCCTCACCCTAACCCTAACCCTAAACCTCACCCTAACCCGAACACTAACCCTAGCCCTAAACCTCACCCTAACCCTCCCCCTAACCCTAAGTCTAACCATTAACCTCACCCTCACCCTCACCCTAACCCTAACCCTAAACCTCACCCTAAAACTCACTGTAACCCTATCCTTCACACTCACCCTCAACCTCACTTTAATTCTAACTCTATACCTAACAATAACCCTAACTCTATCCCAAACCCTAACCCTAACCATAATCGTCACCCTCAGCCTCAACCCCACCGCAAACTTAACCCTAACCATAGCACTAACAATAACCCTAACACTAACCCTAACCCTAATCCTAACCCCCACCATCACCCTGAGTCTAACCCTAAGCCTCACCCTAACCCTAACCTTAACCTTAAACCTAACCATAAACCTCACCATCAGCCACATCCTCACAGCAAACTTAACCCTAACCATAACACTAACAATAACCCTAACCCTAAACCTAACCCGAATCCTCACCCCCACTGTCAACCTCAGCCTAAACTTAAGCCTAATCCTAACCCGAACCCTAACCCTAAACCTCACCTTAACCCTAACCATAACCCTAAACCTAACCCTAAACCTAACCCTAACCCTAAACCTAACCATAATCCTCAGCCTCACCCTCACCCTAACCAAAACTCTAAACCTAACCCTCACCCTAACCCTAATCCTAAACCTAACCTTATCCCTAACCCTAACGCCCACCCTAACCCTCACCCTAGCCCTCAACCTAACCCTAATCCTAACCCTAAACATCACTGTAAACCTCACCCTAACCCTAACCCTCACCCTCATGCTCGGCCTAAGCCTAAGCCGAACCCTAACCCTAACCATCACCCTAACGCTAACCCTAACACTAACCTAAAATCTAACCCTAAACCTTATTCTCACCCTAACCCTAACTCTAAACCTAAACCTCATCCTAATCCTTACCCTAATCCTACCCTTTACCTGCACCTTAACCATAACCATAACCTGAACCCTATCCCTAACAATAACCCTAACCCTAACCCTAACCCTAACCCGAAACCTCACCCTCAACTTAATCTTAACCCTCAACCAAACCCTCACACTAAACCTAACCCTAACCTGAAAGCTCACCCTAACACAAAACCTAACCCTCAACCTCACCCTACCCCTCACCCTAACCATAATGGTAACCCTAATTCTCCTCTTAACCCTCACCCTAAACCTAACACTAACCCACCCCCTAACCCTAACACTAACCCTCACCCTCAACCTAACCCTAACCCTCATGCTCACCGTAACCCTAACCCTAACCCTCACACTAATCTTAAACTTAACCAGAACCCTAACTCTCACCCTAACCCTAACCCTAAACCTCACCCTAACCCTAACCCTCAACCTCAACCTCACCCTCAAACTAACCCTAACCCTAACCCTAATCCTAACCTTCACACTCACCCTAACCTTTACCCTAATAATAATCATAAGGGTAAGTGTAACCCTCACCCTCACCCTAGCCCTCAACCTATCCCTAAATCTAACACTAACCCTAACCCTAAACCTCACAATCAGCCTCACCCTAAACTTAACTCTAACCCTAACCCTAACTCTAAACCTCACCCCAACCCTAACCCTAAACCTCACCCTCACTCTAGCCCTCACCCTAACCCTACTCCTAACTCTAAACCTCACCCTAACCCTAAATCTACCCCAACCCTCACCCTCACCTTCACCCTCTGCCTAATATTAAACCTAACCCTAATGCTAACACTAAGACTAACACTCACCCTAAACCTCACCCTAACCTTAACCCTCACCCTCACCAGAGCCCATAACCAAACCCGAAGCCTAAGCCTAAACTTCACGCTAACCCTCACTCTAACGCTAACCCCAACACTCACCTTAAACATAAACCTCACCCTCACCCTTACTCTAATCCTGACCCTAACCCTAACCTTAACCCTCCCCTCTACTCTCACCCTAACCCTAACCTTAACACGAACACTAAACCTAACCCTCAACCTAACCCTCACCCTAACCCTAACTCTAACCTAAACCTCACCCTCACCCTAAACTTAACTCTAACACTAACCCAAACCCTAAACTTCACCCCAACCCTAACCCTAACCCTCATCCTCACCCTCACCGTAACCGTAACCCTAAACCTAACCCTAAGAATAACCTTAACCCTATTCCTAACCCTCTCCCTAACACTTACCCTCACCCTAACACTAACCCTAACCAACACAATAACCCTCCCCTTAACCCTATATCTAACCCTCAACCTCACACTCACCCTAACCCTAACCCTAAACCGCACACTAACCCTGACCTTAACCCTCACTCTCATGCTCAGCCTAAGCCTAAGCCTAAGCCTAAGTCTAACACTAAACCTAAAACTCACCCTAACCCCAACAATAACACTAAACCTAACTCCAACCCTAAACCTCACCCTCACCCTAACCCTTACACTAACCCTAACCCTAAACCTAAACCTCATCCTAAAACTAACCCTCACTCTCACCCTCACCGTAACCGTAAGCCTAACCCTAACCCTAAAAATAACGCGAACCTGAACCCTAACCCTCATCCTAACCATAACCTTCACCCTAAACCTAACCCTCACCCTAACACTTACCCTCATCCTAACACTAACCCTCCCCCTAGCACTAACCATCACACTAACGCTAAGCATAACCCTAACCCTAAACCTCACCCTAATCTTAACCCTCACCATCAACATAGCCCACAACCTACCCTAACCCTCATCCTCACCCTAAAGCTCACACTAACCCTAACACTAATCCTCAATCTAACCCTCACCCTCACCCTAACCCTCACACTCACCCTCACCGTAAACCTAATCCTAAACATAAACCAAAACCTAACATTAAACCTCAATCTAACACTCACCCTAATCCTAACCCTAATACTAACCCTAACTCTAACGTTCACCCTAACCCTCCCCCTAACCCTAACTCTAACCCTAAACCTCACCCTAACCCTAACAATAACTGTAACCCTAACTCTAACCCTTACCCTAACCATAACACTCACCCTAACCATAACCCTCAACCTAACACACTCACCCTTATCTTAAACCTCAGCCTCAGCCTAAACCTCACCTTTAGGCTTACCATCACACTCACCCGAAACCTCACCCTAACCCTCACCCTAACCCTTCCCATAAACCCCACCCTAACCCTAACCCTAACTGTGACCCGCACCCACACCCTCACGGTAATTCTAACCCTAAACCTATCAATAACACTAACCCTAACACAAACCATCACCATAACCCTAACCCTAACCCTCACCCTCCTGCTCGGACTAAGCCTAAGCCTAACCCTAACCCTCACCCTAGCCCTAACCCTAACACTAACCCTAACTCTACCCTAAACCTCACTCTCACCCTAACACTAATTCTAACCCTAACCCTAACCCTAAAACTCATCCTTACCCTAACCCTAACACTCACCCTCACCCTCAGCCTAAACTTAAGCCGAACATTAACCCTAACCCTAACCCTCACACTCACCCTCACCCTAAACCTAACTCTAACCCTAAACCTCACCCTGAACCTAATCCTAAACCTAACACTAAACCTCACCCTAAACCTAACCCTAACCCTCACCCTAAACCTAACCCTCACGCTCACCCTCACCCTCAGCCTAACCCTAAGCATAATACTAACCCTAACCCTAACCCTCACACTCACCCCCACCCTAACCCTAATCCTAAACTTACCCCTACCCCTATCCCTTAACCTCAACCTAATCCTCACCCTAACCTTAACCCTAACACTAACCCTAACCTTAATCTAAGAACTAACCCTCCCCCTAACCCTAAATCTAACCATAAACCTCACCCTCACCCTAACCCTAATCCGACCCCTAAACCTAAACCTCAACCTCAACCTAAACCTAACCCTGACCATCACCCTCACCTTAACTCTAATTCTAACCCTAACAATAACACTAATCCTAAACATAAACCTAACCCTAACCACAACCCTAATCCTGATCTTAGCACACACCCTCACCCTAACCTAATCCTAAACCTAACCCTCATCATCACCCTAACCCTAACACTAACCCTAACGTTCAACCGAACCCTAACCCTAAACCTCACCGTAACCCTTACCCTAACCCTCACACTAACCCTAAACTTAACCTGAACCCTAACTCACACCCTAACCCTAACCCTAACCCTCACCCTAACCCTAACCCTCACCCTCACCCTCACCCTCAGCCTAAGCTTAAGCCTAAGCCTAACCCTAAACCTAATCCCCACACTCACCCTAAGCCTAATCCTAATCCTAATCCTAACCCTAACCCGAAATAGGACACTCACCCTAACCCTCACCTTAACAATAATTCTAACACTAACCCTAAACTTATGCTCACCCTCACCCTAACCCCAACTCTAACCCTAAACCTCCCCCTCCCCTTAACCCTCACACTCAACCTCAACCTCAGTATAAACTGAAGCCTAAACCTAAACCTAAACCAAACATACACACTCACCCTCACTGTAACCCTAATCTTAACCCTATCCCTAACCCTAACCCTCCCCCCCAAATCTCACCCTAAACATAACCCTAAAAATGACCCTAACCCTAACCCTCAACCTAACACTCACCCTAACCCTAACTCTAACCATAAACCTCAACCTCACCCTAAACCTAACTCTAACACTAACCCAAACCCTAACCCTCACCCTAACCTAAACCCTAACCATCAACTTAACCCTAATCCTCAGCCCCACCCTCACCCTCAGCCTCACCCTAAGCCTAAGCCTAACCCTAACAGTAAACCTCACACTCACCCTCACCCTAACCAATCCTAACCCTAAACCTTTACCTCAACCTAACCTTTACCATAACACTAACACTAACACTAACCCACGAACTCACCCTCCCCCTAAACCTAAATCTAACCCTAAACCTCACCCTCATCCTAACCCTAACCCTAAACCTCACCCTAACTCTAAACCTCACCCTGACCCTGACCCTCACCCTCACCGTAACTCTAACCATAACCTTAACAATAACATTAATGGTAACCCTAAACCTAACCCTAAACCTAACCCTAACCCTAATCCTAACACTCACCCTCAACCTAACCCTAATCCTAGCCCTAACCTTCACCCTCACCCTAAACCTGACCCTCATCGTTACCCTAACCCTCATCCAAAACCTCACCCTAACCCTAACTCTAAACCTAAACCTCACCCTAACACTAACACTAAACCTCATCCTCACCCTAGCCCTCACCCTAACCCTAATGCTAAATCTAATCCTCATCCTAACCTCAGCCTAACCCTCACCCTAACCCTAACCCTCAACCTAACCCTAACCCTCACGCTGACCGTAACTGTAACCCTAAATCTCATCCTAATCCTAAACTGACCCTGAACCCAAACTCCCACCCGAACCCTAACCCTCACCCTTACCCTAACCCTCATCCTCACCCTCACACTCAGCCTAACCCTAAGCCTAAAACTAACCCTAACCAAAACCCTCACACTCACCCTATTATGCTAATCCTAATCCTAACCCTAACCCTAACCCTCACCCTCACCCTAACCCTCACCTTAACCCTAACCCTAACACAAACCCTAACCATAACACTCACCCTCAGCCTCAACCTAAAACAAAATCTAAACCTAAATCTCACCCTCACCCTAACCCTAACCCTAAACCTCATTCTAACCCTAAACCTAAACCTCACCCTCACCCTCACCATAGCCCTCAACCTAACCCTAATCCTAATCCTAACCCTCATCCTAACCTTCCCTTAACCCTAAACCTAACCCTCATCTTAACCCTAACCCTCACCCTCAACCTCACCCTCAGCCTAACCCTAAGCCTAACCCTAAAATTAACCCTAACATACACACTCACCCTCACCCTAACACTAATCCTAACCCTATCCCTAATCCTTAACCTCCACCTAACTCTCACCCTAACCCTAACCGTAACACTCATCCTAACCCTCACCCTAACCCTAAATCTAACCCTAAACCTAAACCTCAACCTCACCTTAAACCTAATCCTAACCCTGACCCTCACCGTAACCACAACCCTAGCCCTAAACCTTACAATAACAATAACCCTAACCCTAACCCTCATCCTAACCATATACTTCACCCTAAACCTAACCCTCACCCTAACACTTACCCTCACCCTAACCCGAACCCTAAACCTCACACTCACCCTAAACGTTACCCTAATCCTAATTCTAACCCTAAGCCTAACCCTCACCCTCACCCTAACCCTCACCCTAAACATAACTCTTACACTAACCCTAACCCTAACGCTAGCTCTCAGACTCAACCTAAAACCAACTCTAACCCTAATCCAAACACTAAATCTCACCCTAACCTTAGCCCTAACCCTCACACTCACCCTCACAATAACCGTAACCCTAAACCTAAGCCTAACAATAACCCTAAAGCTAATGCTAAACCTCACCCTAACCATAACCCTCACCCTAACCCAAACCCTCAACCTAACACTTACCCTCACCCTAACACTAACCCTCACACTAACCCTAACCATAAACCTCAACCTAACCCTCACCCTCACCCAATCCCTAACACTAACCCTATTCCTAACCCTTACCCTAACCCTCCCCTAACCCTATATCTAACCCTAAACCTCACCCTAACCCTAAACCTAACCCTCAATCTAACCCTGAACCTAATTCTAACCCTCAACCTAACACTAACCCAGACACCAACGTAACCCTAACCCTAACACTCACCCTAAACCTAACACACATCCTAACACTAACCCTCACCGTCACCCTAACCCTAACATTAATCCTAACCCTAAACCTCACCCTATCCCTCAACCTAACCAAAACTCTAACCCTAATCCTGACCCTCACTTTAACCGTAACCCTAACCCTAAACATCACCGTCACCCTAGCCTTCAACCTAACCCTAATCCTAACCTTAACCCTCATCCTAACCCTCACCCTAAACCTAAACCTAACCCTCACCCTAACCCTAAGCCTCACCCTTAACCTCACACTTAGTCTAACCCTAAGCCTAATCCTAAACCTAACCCTAACCAACACACTCACCCTCAATCTAACCCTAAACCTAACCCTCACCCTAACCCTAAACCTCACCATCAACCTCACCCTTAGCCTAACCCTAAGCCTAACCCTAAACCTAACCCGAACCCACACACTCACCCTCACCCTAACCCTAATCCTAACCCAAACCCTAACCCTAACCTTAACCCTCACCCTCACCCTAGCCTTCACCCTAAACCTAATCCTAACCCTAACCCAAACTCTAAACATAATCCTAACCGTAAACCTCACCCTAAACCTAACCCTATCCCTCACCCTCATTGTAAGGGTAAACCTAACCCTAACCCTAACAATATCCGTAACCGTAAATCTAACCCTCACCCTAACCATAACACTCACCCTAACCCTAACCCTCACCCTAACACTTACACTCACACTTATCTTAACCCTCAGCCTCAGCCTAATCCTCACCTTTAGGCTTACCATCACACTCACCCGAACCCTCACCCTAACACTCACCCTAACCCTAACCCTACCTGTAAACTTAACAGTACCCCTAAACCTAACCCTCACCGTAACCCTCACCCTAGCCCTCACCCTAACCCTAATCCTAACCCTAAACCTCACCCTAACCCTAAACCTACTCCTAAACCTCAACCTCACCCTAACCCTAACTCTAACCCTAACACCAACACTAAACCTCACCCTAAGATAACCCAAACCATCACCCTAACCCTAACCCTCAACCTCACCCCCACCCTCAGCCTAACCCTAAGCCTAACCCTAAACCTATCCCTAACACACACTTACCCTCACCCTAAACCTAAAACCTCACACTAACCCTAACCCTAAACCTCACCCTCACCCTAGCCCTCACCCTAACCCTAATCCTAACCCTAACCCTCACACTTACACTAACCCTAACCCTCCACCCTAACCCTAACCCTCCCCCTAACTCTCACCCTAACCCTAATCCTCAACCTAACCATAACCCTAACCCTTACTCTAACCCTAAGCCAAACCCTAAACCTCACCCTTACCCTAACCTTAACCCTCATCCTCACCCTCACCTTAACCCTAACCCTAAACCTAACCCTAACAGTAACCCTAACCCTATTCCAAACCCTCACCCTAACCATAACCCTCACCCTAACCCAAACCATCACCCTATCACTTACCCTCAACCTAACTGTAACCCTAAACCTAACACTAACCCTCACACTAATCGAAGACCTAACCCTAACCCTAACCCTAACAATAACCCTAAACATAACCCTCACCCTAACCCTCCCCCTCAACCTATACCTAACCCTCAAACTCAACCTCACCCTCACCCTAACCCTAACCCTAAACCCCACGCTAATCCTGACCCTAACCCTCACCCTCATGCTCAGCCTAAGCCTAAGCCTAATCTTAACACTAACCCTAACCCTCACCATAACCCCAACACTAACACAAACCCTAACTCTAAACCTCACCCTCACCCTAAACCTAACTCTAACCCTAACCCTGAACCTAAGCCTCTATCTAACCCTAAACCTCACTCTCAACCACACCCTCACCGTAACCGTAACCGTCACCCTAAACCTAACAATAACCCTAACCCTCATCCTAACCATGAATTTCACCCTAAACCTAACCCTCACCCTAACACTTACCCTCATCTTAACACAAACCCTGACCCTAACTCTAACTCTCACACTAACCCTAACCCTCACCCTAAACCTTAACCTCACCCTAACCCTAACCCTCACGCTCAAACTAGCCCTCAACCTAACGCTAATCCTTATCCTCACCCTAATCCTCACACTAACCCTAACACTAATCCTCAATCTAACCCTCACCCTCACCCTAACCCTAACCCTCACCCTTACCCTAACCCTCACCCTCAGCCTAACCCTCATCCTTTACCCTTACCTTCAGCCTCAAACTAACCCTCAGCCTAACCATAATCCTCATCCTAACACTGACCCCAACGGTAACCCCAACCATCACCCTAATCCTAACCCTCACCCTCAACCTCAGCCTCAACCTAACCCTAAGCCTAACCCTAACCCTAACACAAACACTCACACTCACCCTAACCCTAATCCTAACCCTAACCCTCATCCGAACCCTTAATCTAACCATAACCCTAACCATCTTTCTAAACCTAATCCTCATCCCCACCCATACCCTCAGCCTAACCCTAAGCCTAAGCCGAACCCTAACCCTAACCCTCACAATCACCCTCACCGTAAACCTAATCCTAAACCTAACACTAATCCTAGCATTATAACTCAACCTGACCCTCACCCTAACCCTAACCCTAACACTAACCCTAAACCTAACCCTCACCCTAACCCACCCCCTAACCATAAATCTAACCCTAAACAACACACTCACCCTAACCATAACCCTAACCCTTAACCTCACCCTAACCCTGATCCTAACCTTCACCCTCATCTTCACCCTCACTGTAACTCTAACCCTTTCCCTAATCCTAAACCTCACCCTCACCCTAACCCTAACCCTAACCCTAACTCTCACCCTCACCATAACCCTAACCCTAACCCTAAACCTCACCCTAACGCTAACTTAACCGTCACATTCACTCTAACCCTCACCCTAACCCGCATGCTAACCCTAAACCTGACCCTCACCCTCATGCTCAGCCTAAGCCTAAGCCTAAGCCTAAGACTAACACTGACCCTCACACTCACCCTCACCCAACCCTAACTGTAACACTTACCCTAACCCAAACCCTCACACTAACCTTCACCCTAACGCTAACTCTAACCCTAAACCTCACCCTCACCCTAACCCTAACCTCACAGTTGCCTCACCCTCTACCTAATATTAAACTTAAACCTAACCCCAATCCCCACCCTAACACTAAGACAAACCCTCAACCTAACCCTCACCCTAACCCTAACCCTAACCCTCATCCTCACCATAGCCCAAAACCAAACCCTAAGCCTAAGCCTAACCCTCACCTTAACCCTCACACTAACCCTAACCCCAATACTCACCTTAAACATAACCCTCACCCTCACCCGAACTCTATTCCTAATCCTAACCCTAACTCTAACCCTCCCCTTAACACTCACACTAACCCTAACCTAAAAAGGAACACTAACCCTAACCCTCACAATAACCCTTACCCTAACCCTAACTCTAACCTAAACCACACCCTCACCCTAAACCTAACTCTAACACTAACCCAAACCCTAAACCTCACCCTAACCCTAACCCTAACCCTCATCCTCACCCTCAAGGTAACCGTAACCCTAAACCTAACCCTAAAAATAACCTTAACCCTATTCCTAACCCTCACCCTAACACTTACCCTCACTCTAACACTAACCCTAACCCTCCCCCTAACCCTCCCCCTAACCCTATATCTAACACTCAACCTCACCCTCACCCTAACCTATCCCTAAACCCCACCCTAACCCTAACCCTAACCCTCACCCTCATGCTCAGCCTAAGCCTAAGCCTAATCCTAATCCTAACACTAACCCTAAACATCACCCTAACCCTAACTCTAACCCTAACCCTAAACCTGAACCTCATCCTAACCCTAAACCTCAAACTCCCCCTCCCCCTCAACTTCACCGTAACCCTAACCCTAACCTAACAATAACCCTAACCCTAACCCTAATCTACATCCTAAGGATAACTTTCACCCTAACACTAACCCTCACCCTAACACTTACCCTCAACCTAACACTAACACTCACCTTAACACTAACCCTCACACTAACCCTAACCATCGTGCTAACCCTAACCCTCAACCTCACCCTAACCCTAACCCACACACTTACCATAACCCTCACCCTCAGCCTAACGATAACTTTTAACCTTACCGTCCCCCTCACACTAACCCTCACCCTAACCCTAATCCTCATCCTAACCCTCACCCTAATGGGAATCCCAACCATCACCCTAACCCTACACTCACCCTCACCCTCAGCCTCAGCCTAAACCTAAGCCTAAGCCTAAACCTAAACCTAACACTCACCCTCACCCTAACCCTCATCCTAACCTTTAACCTAACCATAAACCTTACCATCTTTCTAAACCTAATCCTCATCCCCAACCATATCCTCAGCCTAACCCTAAGCCGAACCCTAACCCTAACCCTCACACTCACCCTCACCGTAAACCTAATCCTAAACGTAACCCTAACCCTAATATTAAACCTCAATCTAACACTCAGCCTAACACTAACCCTAACCCTCCCCCTAACTCTAACTCTAACCCTGAACCTCACCCTGACCTTCACCATAACCCTAACCCTCAAACTCACCCTAACCCTGATCCTTACACTCACCCTCACCCTCACCCTCACTGTAACTCTAAACCTAACCCTAATCCTAACCCTCAACTTCACCCTGACCCTAACCCTAACTCTCACCCTTACCCTAACCTTCACCCTCACTGTAACCCTAACCATAAACCTCAACCTCACCCTAACCCTCACACTCACCCTCACAGTCAACCTAATCCTAAACATAACCCAAACCCTAGCATTAAACCTCAATCTAACACTCACCCTAACCCTAACCCTAACCCTAACTCTAACGCTCACCCTAACCCTCCCCCTAACCCTAACTCTAACCCTAAACCTCACCCTCACCCTAACCATAACCCAAACCCTAAACCTCACCCTAACCCTGATCCTTACCCTCACCCTCAGTGTAACTCTAACCCTAACCATAACCCTCACCCTCACTGTAACCCTAACCCTAACCCTAACCCTAAACCTCACCCTAACCCTAACAATAACCCTCACCCTCACCCTAGGACTCACCTTAAAACTAATTGTAACCTTAACCCTCATCCAAACCCTTACCCTAATCCTAACCCTAACACTCAACTTAACCCTAAACCTAATTCTAACCCTCAACCTAACCCTAACCCTGACCCCACCGTAACCCTAACCCTAACCATCACCCTAAACCTAACCCTCATCCTAAAACTAGCCCTCACCCTCACCCTAACCATAACACTAATCCTAACCCTAAACTCAACCTATCCCTCACCCTAACCCTAACCCTAACCCTAAACCTCACCCTAGTCTTCACCCTAACCCTAATCCTAACCTTAATCCTCATCCTACCCCTCACCCTAACCCTCACCCTAGCCCTAACAGTCACCCCTAACCTCACCCTAAGTCTAACCCTAAGCCTAACCCTAAACCTAACCCTAACCCACACACTCACCCTCACCCTAACCCTAATTCTAACCCTAACTCTAACCCTAACCCTAACTCTCATCCTCACCCTAGCCTTCACCCTAACCCTAATCCTAAACCTAACCAAAATTCTAACCAATACCCTCCCCTAACCTCACCCTAAACCTAACCCTTACACTCACACTCACTGTAAGGGTAACCCTAATCCTAAACCTAACAATAACCATAACCCTAAGTCTAACCCTCACCCTAACGATCAAACTCACCCTAACCCTAACCCTCACCCTAACACTTACCCTCACCCTTATCTTAACCCTAGCCTCAGCCTAATCCTCACCTTTACGCTTACCATCACCCTCACTCTAAACCTCAGCCTAACACTAACCCTCATCCTTACCCTCACCCTAACCGTAACCCTAACCATTACCCTAACCCTATCCCTCACCCTCAACCTCACCCTCAGACTAACCCTAAGCCTAAGCCTAAACCTAACCCTAACCCTCAACCTCACATTAGCCCTCACCCTAACCATAATCCTAACCATAACCCTCACCCTAACCGTAACCCTAACACTACCGGTAAACCCCACCCTAACCCTAACCCTAAACCTCACCCACACCCTCACCCTCACCCTCACCGTAACTCTAACCCTAACCCTATCAATAACACTAACCCTAAACCGAACCATCACCCTAACCCTAACCCTAACCTTCACCCTCATGTTCGGACTATGCCTAAGCCTAAGCCGAAACCTAACACTCAACCTAACCCTAACCCTAACACTGACCCTAACTCTAACCCTACAATTAATCTCACCATAACACTAATTCTAACCTTAACCCTAAACCTAAACCTCATTCTAAACTTAACCCTAAAACTCACCCTCACCCTCAGCCTAAACCTAAGCCTAACATTAACCCTAACCCTAACACTCACACTCAACCTCACCCTAATCCTAACTCTACCCCTAAACCTCACCATCATCCTAACCCTAAACCTAACACTAAACCTTACCCTAACCCTAACTCTAACCCTCACCCTAAACCTAACCCTCACCCTCACCCTCAGCCTAAACATAAGGCTAACCCAAACCCTAACCCTAACCATCACACTCACTCTAACCCTAAACCTAATCCTAATCTTAACCCTAGCTCTAACCCTCACCCTCACCCTAACCCTCACCCTAACCCTAACACTAACCCTAAAGCTAACCCTCACACGCAGCCTCACCCTAACCCTAATTCTAACACTAAACGTCACCCACACCGTAACCCTAACGCTAACGCTAAAAATAACCCCCCCAACTGTCACCCTAACCCTAACAATAACACTAACCCTAACATTAAACCTCAATCTAACCCTCACCCTAACCGTAACTCTATCCCTAAACCTCACCCTCACCCTAACCCTCACTCTAACCCTAACCCAAACACTAAACATCACCCTAAACTTAACGCTAACCCTCACACTGAACCTCATTGTAACTGTAACCTTAAACCTAACCCTAACAATAACCCTAAAGCTAATCCTAACCCTCACCCTAACCATAACCCTCACCCTAAACAAAACCCTCACCCTAACACTTACCCTAACCCTAACCCTAACCCTAACCCTCACACTAACCCTAACCCTAACCCTAAACCTAAACCTCAACCTAACCCTCACCCTCACCCTAACCCTAACAATAACCCTATTCCTAACCCTTGCCCTAACCCTCCGCCTAACCCTATATCTAAACCTAAACCTCACGCTAACCCAAACCCTAAGCCTAAACATAACCCTAACCCTAACCCTAAACGTAAACCTAATCCACAGCCTCACCCTCACCTTAACCCAAACCTAACCCTAACCCACACCCTCACCCTCAGCCTAACCCTAATCCTAAGCCTAACCCTAACCCTAACCATCACCTTAAACCTAACCCTAACCCTAACCCAAAATCTGAACCAAACCCTAATCCTCAGCCTCACCCTCACCCTAACACAAACCCTAACCCTTACCTTCACCCTAACCCTAAGCCTAACCCTAACCCTAACCCTCACACTCACCCTCACCCTAACTCTAATCCTAAACCTAACCCTATCCCTAAACCTAACACTCACATTAACCCTCAGGCTAGCCCTCACCCTAACACTAATCCTAACCCTAAACCTTATTCTAACCCTCACCCTAACCCTAACCCTCACCCTCATGCTCAGCCTAAGGCTAAGCCTAAGACGAAGCCTAAGCCTAACCCTAACCCTCACACTAACCCTAAACCTAACACTAACCCTAACCCTAACCCTCACCCTCAGCCTCACCCTAACCGTAACCCTAATAATAAGCCTCCCCCTCCCCTTAACCCTATCCGTCACGCTCATTGAAAAAGTAACCCTAACCCTAACAACAAACCTAACCATAACCCTCAGCCTAACTATAAACCTCACCCTAACCCTATACCTCACCCAAACACTTACTCTCACCCTAACACTAAAACTAACCCTAACACTAACCCTCACACTAACGCTAACCCTCAACCTAATCCTAAACCACACCCTAACCCAAACCCTCACCCTCACCCTAAACCTCACAGTAACCCTAACCCTAAACTTCAATCTAGCCCTCACCCTAACCCTAACCCTAACCCTTCCCCTAACCCTAAACTTAACCCTAACCCACAACCTTATCTTAACCCTCACCCTCAGCCTAAACCTCACCTTTACCCTTACGATCATCCTGACCCTAAACCTCCCCCTAACCCTAAACCTTATCCTAACCCTCACCCTAACCATAAACCTAAACATCACCCTAACCCTAATCCTCACCCTCAACCTCAAACTCAGCCTAACCCTAAGCCTGAGCCTAACCCTTACCCTAACCCTCACCCTCTCCCTAGCCCTCACCCTAACCCTAATCCTAAACCTAACCCTCATCTTAACTGTCACCCTAACCTTAAACCTAACCATCACCCTAACCCTAATCCTCACGCCCACACTCACCCTCAGCCTAAACCTAAGCCGAGGCCTAGCCCTAAGCCTAACACTCACACTCATCCTCACCCTAACCCTAATCATAAACCTAACCCTAAACCTAAACCTTAACCTCAACCTAACCATCACCCTAACCTTAAACCTAACACTAAACCTAACCCTAACCCACGAACTAACTCTCCCCCTAACCCTGAATCTAACCATAAACCTCACCCTCACCCTAACCCTAATCCTACCCCTAACCAAACCTCACCCTAACCCTCACCCTCACCCTCACTTGAACTTAAACTCTAACCCTAACAATAACACTAATCCTAATCCTAAACCTAACCCTAACCCTAACCATAACCCTAATCCTAACACACACCCTCACACTAAAACTAATCCTAAACATAACCCTAACCCTCACCCTCACCATAAACTTAACCCTCATCCAAACCCTCACCCTAACGCTAACCCTCACACTAAACCTAACACAAACCCACACCCTAACCCTAAACCTAACCCTAACCCTCAATCTAACCCTAGCCCTCACACTCATCATAACCCTAACCCTAACCCTCATCCAAATTCTAAACTTCACCCGAACCCTAACTCTCACCCTAACCCTAACCCTAAACCTCACCCTAACCCTCACCCTCACCCTCACCCTCACCCTAACCCTAAGCCTAACCCTAACCCTCACAATAACCCTAACCCTTATACTAATCTCAATCCTAACCCTAAGCCTAACCCTCACACTCACCCTAACCCTCATCCTAACACTAACTCTAACAAGAACTCTAACCCTAAACCTCAAAATCAGCCTCAACCTAATCCTAACTCTAACCCTCACAGTCACCCTCACCCTAACCCTCATCCTAACCCTGAACCTTAACCTCAATCTAACCCTCACCCTAACCTTAACCCTAACACTAACACTAACACTAACACTAACCCACGAACTAACCCTCCCCCTAACTCTAAACCTAATCTTAAACCTCACCGTCACCCTAACCCTAATCCTAACCCTAACCCTAATCCATAACCTAACCCTCAACCTAACCCTCACCCTCACCCTCAGCATCAATCTAACCACAACCTTAACAATAACACTAATCCTAACACTAAACCTAAACCTAACCCTAACCCTAATCCTAAAACTCACCCTCACCCTAACCCTAATCCTAAACCTAACCCTCACCCGAACCCTAACCCTCACCCTCACCGTAACACTAACCCTCATCCAAACCCTTACCCTTACCCTAACCCTAACCCGAAACTTCACCCTATCCCTAACCCTAACCGTCACCCTCACTGTAACCATAACCCTAAACCTAACCCTAACAATAACACTAACCCTAATACTAACCCTCATCCTAACCATAACACTCACCCTAACCCTAACCCTCACACTAACACTTACCCTCACCCTAACACTATCCGTCACACTAACCCTAACCCTAACCCTAACCCTAAACCTCAACCTAAACCTCACCCTACACTAACTCTAACCCTAACCCTCACCCTAACCCTCCCTCTAACCCTATATCTAACCCTAAACCTCAACCTAACCCTCACCTTAACCCTAACCCTAACAGTAACCCTAACCCTAACCCTCAACCTAACCCTCCCCCTAAACCTAAGTCTAACCATAAACCTTAGCCTTACTGTAACACTAATCCTAACCCTAATCCTAAAACTCACCCTAAACCTAACCCTAACGCTCACCTTCAGCCTCAACCTCACAGTAACTCTAATCCTAACCCTAACAATAACACTAATCCTAACCCTTAACCTAACCCTAACACTAACCATAACCCTAATCCTAACACCTACCTCACCCTAACCCTAATCCTAACACTAACCCTCACACTAACCCTAAACCTCACCCTTACTCTAACCCTAACCCTCATCCAAACCTTCACCATAACCCTAAACCTAAACCTCACCCTATACCTCACCCTAACCCTAACCCTCACCCTCACCCTCAAACTCACCATAACTCTAACCCTTACCCTAACAATAACACTAAGCCTAAATTTAACCCTTACCCTAAACATAACCCTCACCCTCAGCCTCACCCTCACTGCAATCTTAACCCTAACCGTAACACTAAAAATAACCCTAACCCTAAATCTAATCCTCACCCCCACCATTACCCTCAGCCTAAGCCTAAGCTTAACCGGAATCCTAACCCTAACCTTAAACCTAAACATAACCCTCACCCTCAGCATCACCCTCACCACAAAATTAACCATAACCATAACACTAACAATAACCTTATCCCTACCCCTAACCATAACCCTAAACCTAATCCTCACACCCACTGTCACCCTCAGCCTAAACCTAAGCCTAATCCTAAACATAAACCTAACCCTAACCCGCACCTTAACACTAACACTAACCCTAACCCAAACGTTAACCCTAACCCTAACCATAACCCTCACCATAACTCTAAACCTCACTCTAACACTTCCACTCACCCTAACACTAACACTAAGCATAACACTAACCCTCACCCTCACCCTAGCCCTCACCTAAACCCTAGTTCTAACCCTCACCCTCACCCTAACCCTAACCCTCATTCTCACCCGAAACCTTACACTAACCCTAACCCTAATGCTCAATCTAAACCTCACCCTAACCGTAAACCTCACCCTTACCCTGACCCTAAACCTAAACCTAACCCTCACCTTTATCTTAACCCTCACCCTCACGTTTACCCTTACCATCCTCCTCACCTTAACCCTCACCCTAAACCTAAACTTCATCCTAACCAACACCCTAATCGTAAACCTAACCATCACCCTAACCCTAACCCTCAACCTCAACCTCAAACTCAGCCTAAGCCTAAGCCTAAGCCTAAGCCTTACCCTAACCCTCAACCTCACCCTAGCACTCACCCTAACCCTAATCCTAACTCTAACCCTCAAACTAACCTTCACCATCACCCTAACGCTAACCATTAGCCTAACCCTAATCCTCACCCCCATCCTCACCCTCAGCCTAACCCTAACCCTAAACCTCACACTCATGCTCACCCTAACCCTAATCCTAACCCTAACCCTAAATCTAAACCTCAAGCTAACCCTCACCCTAACCTTAACCCTAACACTAACCCTAACCCTAACCCTCGATCTAACCCTCCCCCTAACCCTAAATCTAACCCTAAACCTCACACTCACTGTAACACTAATCTTAACCCTAACCCTAAACCTCACCGTAACCCACACCCTCACCCTCTCCCTCACCCACACCTTAACTCTAACCCTAACAATAAAAATAACAATAATCCTAACCCTAAATATAACTCTAAACCTAACCTTAATACAAACACTCACCCTAACCCTTACCCTAATCCTAACCCTAAACCTAATGTTAACCCTCACCCTCACTGTAACCCTAACCCTCATCCTAACACTCACCCTAACCCTAAACCTAAACCTCATGCTAACACTAACCCTAACCCTCACCCTCATCATAGTCCTCACCCTAACCCTAATCCTAACCCTAATCCTCATCCTAACCCTCACCCTCACCCTAACCCTAACCCTAACCCTCACCCTAACACTAACCCTAACCCTAACCCTCATCCTAACCCTAAACTTAACCTGAACCCTAACTCTCACCCTAACCCTAACCCTAACACTCACCCTAAACCTAACCCTCACCCTCACCCTCATCCTACCCTAAACCTAACCCTAACCCTAACCCTAAACCTCACACTCACCCTAAACCTTACCCTAAACCTAATCCTAACCCTAAGCCTAACCCTTACCCACACCCTAACCCTCGAACTACCCTACCTCTAACACTAACCCTAACCCTAACCCTCACAATCAGACTCGCCCTAACCCTAACTCTAACCCTAAACCTCACCCTCACCCTAACGCTAATCCTAAACCTCACCCTAACCCTCAATCTAACTCTCAACCTAAACCTCAACCTCACCCGAACCATAACACTCACCCTCACCCTAGCCCTCACCCAAACCCTAATCCTAACCCTAAACCTCATTCTAAACCTCCACCTAAACTTATGACTAACCCTCACCCTAACCCTAACTTTCTAACCCTCAACCTCACCCTCAGCCTAGCCCTAAGGCTAACCCTAACCCAAACCCTAAACCTCACCCTAACCCTAACCCTAACACTAACCCTAACCCAACCAAAACCATAACCCTCACCTTCAGCCTCACCATCACCGAAAACTTAACCCACACCATAACAGTAACAATAACCCTAACCCTCACCCTAACCCTAAACCTAAACCTCACCCTCAACCTTACCCTCAACTTAACTCTAACCCTAACCCTAACAAGAAACCCAAACCCTAAACCTAACCCTAACCCTTACCCTCAACTAAACTCTAAAACTAACCCTAACAATAGCCCTAACCCTAAACTTAACCCTAACCCTCACACTCACAGTCACTCTAACCCTAACCCTAACACTAAAGCAGACCCTAACGCTAACCATAAGCCTCACCCTCACTCTGGCCCTTACCCTAACCCTAAAACTAACCCTTATCATAACCCTAAACTTCATCCTAACCCTCACCCTAACCCTAAAACCTTAACCCTCACACTAGCCCTCCATCTAACACTAAATTTAACCCTAAACCTCCCCCACACCTAACCCTAACCCTCACCCTCACCCTCATCCTCTGCCTAACACTAAGCCTAACCCTAACTCCAACCCTAACCCTAACACTAACCCTAACCCTAACCCTCATCCTAACCCTCAACCTCACCTTAGCCCACACCCTAAACCTAAGCCTAAGCCTAACCCTCACCCTAACTCTCACTCTAAACCTAACCCCAACCCTCACCCTAATCCTAACCCTCACCCTGACCCTAACTCTAATCCTAACCCTAACTGTAACCCTAACCCTCACACTCACCCTCACCTTAACCCTAGACCTAATCCTAAACTTATCCCTAACCCTCACCCTCACCCTAAACCTCACCCTAACCCTAACACTAACAGAAAACCTAACCCTAACCCTAAGCATAACCCTCACCATCAGCCTAACCCTCACCATAAAATTAACCCAAACCATAACACTAACAATAACCCTAACCCTCACCGTAACCCTAACCCTAACCCTAAACCTAACCCTAACCTTAACCCTAATCCTAAACCTAAACCTAAACCTAAACCTAACCCTAATCTTAACCCTCAGCCACACCCTCAAAGTAACCATAACCCTAACCCTAATCCTTACAATAACCCTAACCCTAAACCTATCCCTCATCCTAACCAAATCCTTCACCCTAACCCTAACCTTCACCCTAACACATACCCTCATCCTAACCCTAACCCTAACCCTTACACTCACCCTAATCCTTACCCTAATCCTAATTCTAACCCTAAGCCTAACACTCACCCTCACCCTAACCCTCACCCTAACCCTAACACTAACCTTACCCCTAACCCTCACATTCAGCCACCCCCTAACCCTAACTCTAACCCTAAACCTCCCACTCCCCCTAACCCTAACCCTAACCCTAACCCTAAACCTCACCCTAACCCTACCCCTACACCTCACCCTCACCCTAGCCCTCACCCTAACACTAATCCTAACCCTAACCCTCAACCTAACCCTAACCGTCACTGTCACCAAAACCCTTACCCTAAAAATCACTCTAACCCTAAACTTAACCCAAACCCTAACACTCACCTTAACCCTAACCCTAACCTTCACCCTAACCTGAACCCTCACCCTCACCCTCAGCCTAACCCTAAGCCTAAGCCTAACCCTAACCCTAAACATTACCATCACCCTAACCATCACCAAAACCAGAACCCTAATCATAACACTAAACCTCACCCTAACCCTAAACTTAATCCTAATCCTAACCCTAACCCTAACCCTGACCCTCACCCTAACCCTCACCTTAACCCTAACCCTAACACTAACCATAACCCTATTCCTCACCTCAATCTCATCCTAACCATAACAGTAACCCTAAACCTCACCCTCATCCTAACCCTCACCCTAAACCTAAACCTCATCCTAACCCTAGCCCTAAAGCTCACTCTCACCCTAGCCCTCACCCTAACCCTAATCCTAACCCTAATCCTCATCCTAACCCTTCCCCTAACCCTAAACCTAACCCTCACCCTAATGCTAACCCTCACCCTCAACCTCACCCTCAGCCTAACCCTAAGCCTAACCCTAAACCTAACCCTAACACACATACTCACCCTCACGTTTGCCCTAATCCTAACCCTAAAACTAACCCTAACCCTCATGCTCACCCTAACCCTCACCTTAACCCTAACGCTAACGTTAACCCTAGCCCTAACGCACACCCTCAGCCTCACCCTAACCCTAACCCTAAACCTCACGTTCACCCTAACCCTAACCCTCACCCTCACCCTAGCGCTCACCCAAACCCTAATCCTAACCCTAAACCTCAACCTAACCCTCCTCCTAACCCTATGACTAACCCTCACCCTAAGGTTAACTTTCTCACCCTCAACCTCACCCTCAGCCTAACCCTAAGCCTAACCCTAAACCTGACGCTAACACAAACACTCACCCTCAGCCTAACCTTAAGCCTGAACCTAAAACTAACGTTAACCCACACACATACCCTCACCCTAACCCTAATCCTAACCCTAACACTTACACTATCTCTCCCCCTAACTCTCACCCTTACCCTAACCCTAACACTATCCCTAACCCTAAATCTCAACCTAACCCTCACCCTAACCTTGACTCTAACCCTAAACCTCACCCTCACCCTAACCGTAACTCTAACCCTAACCCAAACCCTAAACCTCACCCTAACCCTAATCCTAAACCTAACACTGTCCCTAACCCTCACAATAATCCTCACCCTAGCCCTCAAACAAACCCTAATCCTAACACTAAACCTCATCCTAAACCTCACCCTAACCCTAAACCTAATCCTCAACCTCACCCTTACCCCCAACTTAACTCTAACCCTAAGCCTAACAATAACCCTAACCCTAAACCTAACCCTAATCCTCACACTCACCGTACTCTAACCCTAACCTTAACACTAAACCTCATCCTAATGCTAACCATAAACTTCACCCTCACTCTAGCCCTCACCCTAACACTAATCCTAACCCTAAACCTCATCCTAACCCTCACTCTAACCCTAAAAGCCTAACCATCACACTAGCTAAATATAACCCTAAACCTCACCCTCACTTAACACTAACCCTCACCCTCACCCTCACCCTCCGCCTAACACTAAGCCTAACCCTAACTCCAACCCTAACATAAACCACACACTCACCCTCAACCTAACACTATTCCCAACACTAACCCCATTCCTAACCCTCACCCTAGCCTTCACCCTAACCCTAATCCTAACCCTAAACCAAACACTAACCATAAGCCTAACCCTAAATCTCACCCTAAACCTAACCCTAACCCTCACCCTCACTGTAAGTGTAACCCTAACCCTAACCCTAACAATAACCCTAACCCTAACTCTAACCCTCACCCTAACCATAACACTCACCCTAACCCTAACCCTCACCCTAACACTTACCCTCACCCTTACACTAAGCCTAACACTAACACTAACCCTCACACTAATCTTAAAACTTAACCTAACCCTAAAACTCACCCTAACCCTAAACTTAACCCACACCCTCACCATAACCCTAATTGTCACCCTAACCCTCACCCTAATCCTAAACCTCAACATAAACCTCACACTAACCCTAACCCTAATTCTTAATCTAACCCTCACCCTCAACCTAACCCTAAGTGTAACCCTAACCCTAACCCTCACCCTAACCCTAACCCTTATCCTTATCTTAACCCTCACCCTCAGCCTAACCCTCACCTTTATGGTACCGTCACCCTCACCCTAACCCTAACCCTCATCCTAACCCTCACCCTAACCATAACCCTAACCATCATCCTAACCCGAACCCTTACCCTCAACCTCATCCTCGGACTAACCCTAAGCCTAAACCTAACCCTAACCCTCAAACACACCCTAGCCCTCACCCTAACCCTAATCCTAAACCTAACCCTCCTCCTAACCCTCACCCTAACCCTAAAACTAACCATCACTCCAACCGAAATCCACACACCCAACCTCACCCTAACCCTAACCCTCACCCTCACCGTAACTCTAACACTAACCCTAACAATAACACTAATCCTAACCCTAAACCTAACAATAAACCTAATCATATATCTAACCCTCACCCTCAGCCTCACCCTCACTGCAAACGTAACCATAACCATAACACTAAAAATAATCGTAACCCTAAACCTAACCCTAACACTCACCCTCACCCTAACCCTTATCATAACCCTAACCCTCACCCTAACCCTAACCCTCACCATAATCCTAACCTTCATCCTATCCCTCACCTTAACCCTAACCCTAACCCTAAACTCACCCTAAAACTAACCCTAACCCTCACCCTCACCCTACCCCTCACCCTAACCCTAATACTAACCCTAATCCTCATCCTAACACTCACCCTAACCCTAACCCTAACCCTCACCCTAACCCTAATCCTCACCCTAACCGTCAAACTAACCCTAACCCCCACCCTCACTGTAACCTGAACGCTAAAACTCACCCAAAAACTAAAATTAACCCGAACGCTAATTCTCACCCTAACGCTAACCCTAACCCGAACCCTAACCTTAACCCTCAACCTTACTCTCAACCTCAGCTTAACCCTTAGCCTAACCCTAAACCTAAGCCTAACACAAACACTCACCTTAAAACTAAACCTAATACTAATCCTAATCCTAACCCTAACCCTCACCCTCATCCTAACCCTCACCCTAACCCTAACACTAATCCTAACCCTAACCCTCACCCTAACCCTCACCCTAACCCTAACTCTAACCCTAAACCTCACCCTCACCCTCACCCTAAACTTAACCCTAACCCTAAATCTCACCCTAACCCTAAACCTCACCCTCACCCTCACCCTCAGCATAACTCTAATCCTAACCCTAACAATAATACTAATCCAAACCCTAACCCTAAAGCTAAAGCTCACCCTAATCCTCACCCTAAGCCTAACCCTAAACATCACCCTCAGCCTCACCTTCACCGTAAACTTAAATCACCCTCATTGTAACCCTAACACTAAACCTCACCCTAACCCTAAACCTAACCCTAACCCTAAATCTCACCCTAACCCAAACCCTAACCCTCAACCTATCTCTCACCCTAACCCTAATCATTCTCACCCTAAACCTCACACTAACCCTAACACTAATCCTCAATCTAACCCTCACCCTCACTCTAACCCGAACCCGAACCCTCACCCTTACCATAACCCTCACCCTCAGCACAACTCTCACCTTTACTCTTACTGTGACCCTCATCCTAACACTCACCCTCATCCTAACCCTCACCCTAACCGTAACCCTAAACATCACCCTAACCCTAACCCTCACCCTCACCTTCAGCCTCAGCCTAGCCCTAAGCCTAAGCCTAACCCTAACCCTAAACCTTACACTCACCCTAGCCCTCAGCCTAACCCTAATCCTAACCCTAACCCTCATCCTAAACCTCAACCTAACCATAATATGAACCATAACTCTAAACCTAATCCTCATCCCCACACTCACCCTCAGCCTAATCCTAAACCTAAGCCGAACCCTAACCCTAACCCTCACACTCACCCTCACCAGAACCCTAATTCTAATCCTAACCTTAACCCTAAACCTAAACCTCAACCTAACCCTCACCCTAACCCTAACCCTAACCCTAAACTTAACCCAAAACCTAACTCTCACCCTAAACCTAACCCTAACGCTCTCCCTAAACCTAACCCACACCCTCACCCTCACCCTCAGCCTAAACCTAAGCCTAAGCCTAACCCTAACCCTCACATTCACCCTAACCTTAACCCTAACCCTAATCCTAACTCTAACCCTCACACTCTCTGTAACCCTTACCTTTACTCTTACTATCACCCTCATCCTAACCATCACCCTAAACCTAACACTCATCCTAACCCTCACCCTAACCGTAACCCTTAACATCACCCTAACCCTAACCCTCACCCTCAACTTCAGCCTCAGGCTAATGCTAAACCTAAGCCTAAACTCACCCTAAACCTCACACTCACCCTAGACCTCACCCGAACCCTAATCCTAACCCTAACCCTCATCCTAACCCTCAACCTAAACATAACCAGAACCATCACTCTAAACCTAATACTCATCCCCAACCTAGGCCTAAGCCTAACCCTGACACTAACACTCATCCTCAGAGTAACCCTTACCCTAACCCTCACCCTAAAACTAAACTTAACCCGAAACCTAACTCTCACCCTAAACCTCACCCTAAACCTCACCCTAAACCTAACCCTCACCCTCACCCTCACCCTCAGCCTAATCTTAAGCCTAAGCCTAAGCCTAACCCTAACACTCACACTCACCCTAACCTTAACCCTAACCCTAACCCTAAACCTAACCCTAACCCACACAGTCACCCTCACCCTAACCCTAATCCTAACCCTATCCCTAACACTATCCCTACCCCTAACTCTCACCCTAACCCTAACCCTAACACTAACACTAACCCTAAACCTCATCCTAACCCTCATTCTAACCCTGACTCTAACCCTAAACCTCACCCTCACCCTAACCCTAACTCTAACCCTAACCCAAACCCTAAACCTCACTGTAACCCTAACCCTAACCCACACCCTCAATGTAACCGTAAACATAAACCTTACCCTAACAATAACCCTAACCCTAACCCTAAACCTCACCATAACCCTAGCCCTAACACTAACCCTAAATCTCAACCTAACCCTCACCCTCACCCTCACCCTAACCCCAACCCTAACCCGAACCCTAAACCTCAACCTTACCCTAACCCTCACCCGCACCCTCACCCTCACCGTAACTCTAACCCTAAACCTAAGAATAACACTAACCCTAACCCTAACCATCACCATAACCCTAATCCTAACCCCCAAACTCACCCTCAGCCTTACCCTTAGCCTAAGCCTTACCCTAAACCTAACCCTCAAACTCACCCTCACGCTAACCCTAATTCTACTCTAACCATATCCATAAACATCAACATAAACCTCAGCCTCACCCTAACCCTTACAATAAACCTAACCCTAACCCTCACCCTAAACCTCCACCTAACCCTAACTCTAACCCTAAAACTTACCCTCACCCTAACCCTAACCCTCACCATAAACTTCACTGTAACCCTCACCCTCAACATCACCCTCAATCTCACTGTAACTCTAACACAATACCTAACAATAAGATTAACCCTAATCCTAAACCTAACGCTAACCTTAACCCTAACGGTAAACCTCACCCTCAGCCTCACCTACACCTCAAAATTAACCCTAACCTTAACACTAACAATAACCCTAACCATAACTCTAAACCTAAATCGAACCCTAAACCTTGCCTTATCCTCACTCCCAACCTCACCCTCAGCCTAACCCTAAGAATAACCCTAACCCTAACCCTCACCGTATCCCAAACCCTAACTGTAACCCTAACCCTAACCGAAACCCTAACCCTAACCCCAAACCTAACACTAACCCTAACCCTAAATCTCACCCTCACCATCACCTTAACCCAAACAATAACCCTAACCCTCACCGTAACCCTAAGCCTAACCCTAACCCTAACCCTCACACTCACCCTCACCCTAACCCTAATCCTAAACATAACCCTATCCCCAACCCAAACCCTCACCCTAGCCCTCAACCTAACCCAAATCCTAACCCTAAACCTCATCCTAAACCTCACCCTGACCCTAACCTTAACCTTCACACTAACCCTAACCCTAAACCTAAACTTCACCCTAACCCTAAACCTAATCCTCACCCTCACCCTTACCCTCAACTTAACTCTAACCCTAACCCTAACAATAACCCTAACCCTAAACCTAACCCTAACCCTTGCACTCACCATAATTCTAACACTAACCTTAACCGTAAACCTCACCCTTACGCTAACAATAAGACTCACCCTCACTCTAGCCTTCACCCTAACCCTAATTATAACCCTAAACCTCATCCTAACCCTCACCCCAAAACTAAAAGGCTAACCATTACACTAGCCCTCAACCTAACACTAAATTTAAACCTAAACCTCACCCGCACCTAACCCTAACCCTCAACCTCACCCTCAACCTCTGCTTAACACTAAGCCTAACCCTAACTCCAACCCTAACCATAACCCTAACCCTAACGCTATACCTCACCCCAACCCTCACCCTAACGCTCAACCTCACCCTAGCCCACACCCTAAACCTAAGCCTAAGCATAACCCTCACCCTAACACTCATTATAACCCTAACCCCAACCCTCACCCTAACCCTAACCCTCTCCATCACCCTCATTCTAACTCTAATCCTAACCCTAACCCTAACCCTAACCCTCACACTCACCCTCACCTTAACCCTAGAACTAATCCTAGCCTTAACCCTCACCCTCACCCTCACCCTAAACCTCACCTTAACCCTAACCCTAACCATAACCCTAACCATAACCCTCACCCTCAGCCTCACCCTCACCGCAAACTTAACCCAAACCATAACACTAACAATAACTCAAACCCTCACCCTAACCCTTACCCTAACCCTAAACCTAACCCTAACCCTAACCCTAAATCTAAACCTAACCATAACCCTAATACTAACCCTCACCCATACCCTCACAGTAACCATAATACTAACCTTAACCCTTACAATAACCCTAACCCTAACCCTATGCCTCATTTATACCATATCCTTCACACTAAACTTAACCCTCACCCTAACACTTACCCTCACACTAACCCTAACTCTAACCCTAAAATTAACCCTCACATTAAACCGAACCCTAACCCTAAACCTCAACTTAAACCTCACCCTCACGTTAACATGAACACTAACCCTAACCCTAAACCTCCCCCTCCCCCTCCCCCAACCCTATATCTAACCATAAACCTCACCCTAATCCTAACCCTAACCCTCACCCCCACCCTCAACCTCACCGTAACTCTAACCCTAAGCCTAACAATAACACTAACCCTAACCCTAACAATCACCATAACCCTAATCCTCACCCCACCCTGAGCCTCACCCTCACCTCAAACTTAACCCTACCCATACCACTAACAATAACCCTAACCCAAACCCTAATCCTAATCCTCACCCCCACCCTCATCCTCACCCTAACCCTAATCCTATCCCTAACCCTGACCCTAACCTTAACTCTAAACCTAAACCTCACCCTCAGCCTAACCCTAACTCTAACCCTAACCCTAACACTAAAACTCACCCTAACTCTAACTCTAACCCTCATCCTAACCCTAACCCTCACCCTCACCCTCACATTTACCCTAACCCTAAGTCTAACCCTGAACCTATCCCTAACACACACACTCAGCCTCACCCTAACACTAATCCTAACCCTAAACCTAACCCTCTCCCTAACTCTCCCCCTAACCCTAAACTTAACACGAACACCAACCCTCACCCTCATCCTAACCCACACACTAAACCTAACACTAAACCTAACCCTAACCCTCACCCTAACCCTCACACTAACACTAACACTAAACCTAAACCTCACCCTCAACCTCACCCTAACCCTAACCCTAACCCAAACCTCACCCTAACCATAAACCTCACCCTCACACTCACCATAACTCTAATCCTAACCCTAACAATAACACTAATCCTAACCCTAACCCTAAACCTAACCTAACCCCCACCCTAACTCTAACCCTAACACTCACCTGCAATCTCAACCTCACAGTAACTCTAACCCTAACCCCAACAATAACACTAACCCTAACCCTAACCATCACCCTAAACCTATTCCTCACCCCACCCTCAACCTCACCCTCACTGCAAACTTAACCCTAACCATAACGCTAACAATAACCCTAACCCTAACACTAACACTAATCCTCAGCCCCACCCTCATCCTCAGCCTAACTCTAAGCCTAACCCTAACCCTAAGACTAAACCTCACCGAAACCCTAACCCTAACCCTATACCTAACCCTAAACCTAAACCTAACCCTAACCCTAAACCTTAACCTAATCCTTAGCTTCACCCTCACCCTAAACCAAACCCTAACCCGAAACCTCACCCTAAGCCTAAGCCTAAGCCTAAGCCTAACATTAACTCTAACCCTCACCTTAACCCCAACACTAACACTAACCCTAACTCCAACCCTAAACCTCACACCCACCCTAACCCTAACTCTAATCCTAACCAGAAACCTAAACTTCATCCTAGCCCTAACCCTCACCCTCAACCTCACGCTCACCGTAACCATAACCCTAACAATAACCCTAACCCTCATCCTAAAGATAACCTTCACCTTAACCCTAACCCTTGCCCTAACACTTACCCTCACCCTATCACTAACCCTAACCGTAACACTAACCCTCACAATAACCCTAACCACCACCCTAACGCTCACCCTAACTCTGACCCTAACTCTCACCTTCACCCTAGCCCATACCCAAACCCTAACCCTATGCCTAACCCTCACCCTAACCCTCACTCTAAACCTAACCCCAACACTCACCCTAACGATAACCCTCAACCTCACCCTCATCTTAACTCTAATCCTAACCCTAACCCTAACACTCACCCTCACCTTAAGGCTAATCCTAATCCTAATGCTAAGACAAACTCTCACCCCCACACTAAACCTCACCCTCACCCTAACCCTAACACTAACCCTAACCCTAACCCTAACCCTAAACCTAAACCTAACTCTAACCCTAAACCTCACCCTCACCCTAACCGTAACCCTAACCCTAATCATAAACCTCAGCCTAAACCTAAACCTTACCCTAACACTTACCCTCACCTTAATACTAACACTAACCCTAACATTAACTTTCACACTAACGCTAACCATCACCGTAAACCAAAACCTCATCCTAACCCTAACCCTAACACTCAATGTCACCCTAAGCCTCACCCTAAATCTAACCCTCATCCTAACCCTTAACCTCTCACTAACGCTAACATTAATCCTCATTCTAACCCTCAACCTCACCCTAACCCTAACCCGAACACTCACCCTTACCATAACCCTCACCCTCAGCATAACCCTCAGATTTCTCTTACTGTCACCCTCATCCTAACCCTCACCCTAAACCTAATCCTCAGCCAAACCCTCATCCTAACTGTAACCCTATCCATAACCCTAATCCTAACCCTCAACGTAACCCTAAACGTAACCCTCATCCTAACAATCACTCTAACCATAACCCTAACCATCAACTTAACCCTAACATCACCCTCACCTTCAGCCTCAGCCTAACCCTAAGCCTAAGCCTAAACCTAACCCTAAACCTCACACTTACCCTAGCCCTCACACTAACCCTAATCCTAATCCTAACCATCATCCTAACCCTCAAGCTAACCATAACATGAACCATCACTCTAAACCTAATCCTCATCCCCACACTCACCCTCAGCCTAACCCAAAGCCGAAGCCTAACCCTAACCCTAACCCTCACACTCACACTCACCCTAACCTTAATCCTAACCCTAACCCTAAAACTAAACCTCAACCTAATGCTCACCCTAACCCTAACCCTAACCCTCACCTTCACCTTAGGCCTCACCCTAACCCCACCCCAAACTTAACCTGAACCCTCACCGGAACCCGAACCCTAACACTCACCCTAACTCTACCCCTAACCCTAAACCTAAACCTAACCCTAGGCCTAACACTAACCCTCACCCTCACCCTTGCCCTCACCCTAACCCTAATTGCAACCCTAAAACTCATCCAAACACTCACCCTAACGCTAATCCTAACCCTTAACCTAACACTAAACCTAATTCTAACCCTCAACCTAACTGTAATCCTGAACCTTACCATAACCCTAACCCTAACCCTCACCCTAATACTAAACCTTACTCGAACCCTAACCCTATACCTCACCCTAACCCTAACCATCACCCTCAAACTAGACCGCAACCTAACCCTAACCATCATCCTCACCCTAAACCTCACACTAACCCTAACACTAATCGTCATTCTAACCCTTACCCTCAACCTAACCCTAACCCTCAACCTAAACCTAAACCTCACACTCACCATAAACCTAAAGTGAAACCTCACCCTATCCCTAACCCTAACCCTAACACTAAACCTCACCCTAACCCTAACCCTAACCCTCACACGTACCCTCACCCAAATGCTAATCCTAAACCTAACCATATCACTAACCCTAACCCTCACCCTAAACCTCACCCTAACCCTAACCCTAAAACTAACCCTAACTCTAACCGTCACACTAACTGTCACCCTAACACTAACTCTAACCCTAAAACTCACTCTCACCCTAACCCTAAACCTCACACTCACCCTCACCCTCAGCCTTTCCCTAAGCCTAGCCCTAACCCTAACCCTCAGACTCACCCTCACCCTAACCCTAATCCTAAACCTAACCCTAAACCTAACCATCATCCTAACTCTAACCCTCACCCTAACCCTAACACTAACACTAACCCTAACCCTAAACCTCACCTTATCTCTCAACCTAACCCTAACTCTAACCCTGAACCTCACCCCCACCCTAACCCTGAACCTAACCCTAAACCTCACCCTCACTCTAGCCCTCACCCTAACCCTAATCCTAACCTTAACACTCATTCTAAACCTCACCCTAACCCTAAACCTAACCCTCACCCTAACCCTAACCCTCACCCTTAACCTCATCCTTAGCCGAAGCCTAAGCCTAATCCTAAACCTAACACTAACCAACACACTCAACCTCAACCTAACTCTAATCCTAACCCTAACCCCAACCCTAACCCTCACCCTAGCCTTCACCCTAACCCTAATCCTAACCCTAACCCAAACTCTCACCATAACCCTCACCCTCACTGTAAGGGTAACCCTAACCCTAACAATAACCCTAACCCTAACTCTAACCCTCACTCTAACACTTACCCTCACCCTTACACTAACCCTAACCCTAATACTAACCCTCACACTAATCTTAACCCTTAACCTAACCCTAAACTTCACCCTAAACCTAACCCTAACCCACAACCTCAGGCTAGCCCTCACCCTAAACCTCAAACAAACCCTAACCCTAATTCTCAATTTAACCCTCACCCTCACCCTAACCCTAACTGTAACCCTTACCCTAACCCTCGCCTTAACCCCAACCCTTACCCTTATCTTAATTCTCACGCTCAGACTAACCCTCACCTTTACGGTACCATCACCCTCACACTAACCCTCACCCTAACCCTAACTCTCATCCTAACCCTCACCCTAAACGTAACCCTAACCATCACCCTAACCCTAAAACTCACCCCCAACCTGACAATCAGACTAACTCTAAGCCTAAGCATAAATCTAACTCTAACCCTCAACCTCACCCTAGCCCTCACCCTAACCCTTATCCTTAAACAAATCCTCATCCTAACCCTCAACCTAACCCTAACCCTAACCATCTCCCGAAACCTAATCCTCACACCCAAACTCACCCTCAGCCTCACCCTCCACCTCACTTTAACTCTAACCATAACCCTAACAATAACACTAACCCTAATCCTAACCCTAACCCTAACCCTAAACCTCAACCTAAACCTCCCCCTAACCCTAAACCTAACACTAACCCTAACCCTCCCCCTAAGCCTAACTCTAACCCTAAACCTCACACTCAACCTAACCCTAATCCTAAACCTAACCCTTAACCTCACCCTAACCCTAACCCTCACCCTTAACCTCACCCTCACCCTCAAGGTAACTCTAACCCTAACCCTAACAATAACACAAATCCTAACCCTAAACCTAACCCTAACCCTAATCCTATATCCAACCCTCACCCTCACCCTCACCCTCCCTGCAAACATAACCATAACCATAACACTAACAATAACCCTAAACCTCATCCTAACCCTCACCCTAACCCTAGCCCTAAACCTAAACCTCACCCTAACACTAAACCTAATGCTCACCCTCACCATAGCCCACACCCTAATGCTAATCCTAACCCTAATCCTCATCCTAACACTCAGCCTAACCCAAACCCTAACCCTCACCCTAGCCCTAACCCTCAAAGTAACCCTAACCTGCACCCTCACTGTAATCTGAACTATAAACCTCACCCAAACCCTAAACTTAACCTGAACCCTAACTCTCACCTTAACACTACCCATAACCCGAAAACTAAACCTAACCCTTACCCTTACACTCACCCTCAGATTAACCCTTAGCCTAACCCTAACCCTAAGCCTAACCCACTAACCCTAACACTAACCTTAATGCTAATCCTAAACCTAACCCTAACCCTCACCCTCATCCTAAACCTCACCCTAACCCTAACACTAACCCTAACCCTCACCCTAACCCTCACCCTAAACCTCACCTTAAACCTAACTCTAACCCTAAACTTCACCCTCAACCTCACCCTAACCCTAAACCTAACCCTAACCCTAAACCTCACCCTAAACCTAATGCACAATCTTACCCTCACCCTCAACATAACTCTAATCCTAACCCTAACAATAACACTAATCCTAACCCTAACCCTAACCCTCACCCTCATCGTTACCCTAACCTTAACCCAAACCCTCACCCTAACCCTAACACTAACCCTAAAACTCACCCAAACCCTAACCCTAACTCTCACCCTCAGCCCCACCCTCACTGTAAACTTAACCCTAACCATAACACTAACAATAACCCTAACCCTAACTCTAATCTAACCCTCACACTCACCCTAACCCTAACCCTAACCATCACCCTAATCCTAAAACTAACCCTAACCCTAAACCTCACCATAGCCCTAATCCTAACCATCAACTTCACCCTAACCCTCACACTAACCCTAATCATCCTCACCCAAAACCTCACACTAATCCTAACACTAATCCTTAATCTAACCCTCACCCTCACCCTAACACTAATGTGAACCCTCACCCTTACCATAACCCTCACCCACAGCCTAAACCTCAATATTACTCTTAGTGTCACCCTCATTCAAACCCTCACCCTAAACCTAACACTCATCCTAACCCTCACCCTAACCGTAACCCTAAACATCACCCCAACCCTAACCCTCATCCTCAGCTTTAGCCTCGGCCTAACCCCAATCCTAAGCCTAACCCTAAACCTAAACCTCACACTCACACTATCCCTCACCCTAACACTAATCCTAACCCTATCCCTAAACCTAACCCTAAACCTAAACCTCAACCTCACCCTAACCCTAACCCTAACACTAAACCTAACCCTAACCATAATCATAACCCTCACCGTCAGCCTCACCCTCACCGCAAACTTAACCCAAACCATAAAACTAACAATAACCCTAACCCTCACCCTAACCCTAAACCTAAACCTAACCCTAACTTAAACCCTAACCCTAAAACTAAAACTGACTCTAACCCTAATCCTAACTCTCACCCTCACCCTCACTGTAACCATAACCCTAACCTAACCCTTACAATAACACTAATCCTAACCCTATCCCTCATCTTAAACATATCCTTCACCCTAACCCTAACCCTCACCCTAACACTTACCCTCACCCTAACCCTAACGCTAACACTAAGCCTAACCCTAACCCTCACCCTCAGCTACCCCCTAAACCTAACTCTAAACCTAAACCTCCCCCTCCCTCTAACCCTAACCCTAACCCTAACTCTAAACCTCAGCCTAACCCTAAACCTAAACCTCACCCTCACCCTAGCCCTCACCCTAATCCGAATCCAAACCTAACCCTCATCCTAACCCTCATTCTAACACTAAACCTAACCCTCACATTCAGCCTCACCCTAAACATAACCCTAACCCTCAACCTAACCCTAACCGTCACCATCACCATAACTCTTAGCCTAACCCTCACCCTAAACCTAAACTTAACCCAAACCCTAACCCTAATCCTAATTCTAACCCTAAACCTAACCCTCACACTCACCCTAACCCTCACCTTAACCCTAACTGTAACACGAACCCTAAACCAAAACCTCACCCTCAGTCTCATCCTAACACTAACTCTAACCTTAAACCTCACCCTCATCCTAATCCTCACTCTAAACCTAAACCTCATCCTAACCCTAACCCTAAACCTCACCCTCATGCTAGCCCTCACCCTAACCCTAATCCTAACCCTAAACCTCATCCTAACCCTCACTCTAAAACTCACCCTCAGCCTCCCCCAACCCTATATCTAACCATAAACCTCACCCTCACCCTAACCCTAAACCTAACCTAACCCCCACCCTAAACTCTAACCCTAACACTCACCTGCAATCTCAACCTCACAGTAACTCTAACCCTAACCTTAACAATAACACTAACCCTAACCCTAACCATCACCCTAAACCTATTCCTCACCCCACCCTCAGCCTCACCCTCACTGCAAACTTAACCCTAACCATAACGCTAACAATAACCCTAACCCTAACACTAACACTAATCCTCAGCCCCACCCTCATCCTCAGCCTAACTCTAAGCCTAACCCTAACCCTAAGACTAAACCTCACCGAAACCCTAACCCTAACCCTATACCTAACCCTAAACCTAAACCTAACCCTAACCCTAAACCTTAACCTAATCCTTAGCTTCACCCTCACCCTAAACCAAACCCTAACCCGAAACCTCACCCTAAGCCTAAGCCTAAGCCTAACCCTAACCCTAAACTTCACACTCACTCTACCCTAACCCTAATCCTAAACATAATCCTCATCTGAACACTCTCCCAACCATCACCCTAACCCTAACCCACACCCTCACCTTCAGCCTCAACCTAACATTAAGCCTAACTATAACCCAAACCCTAACCCTAACACTAAACCTAACCCTCACCCTAACTCTCACCCAAACCCTAACCCTAACCCTCATCCTCACCCTAGCCCATACCCAAACCATAAGCTTAAGCCTAACCCTCAACATAACCCTCACTCTAACCCTAACCCCAACACTCAACCTAACCTTAACCCTCACCCTCACCCTCACCCTAACTCTAATCCTAACCCTAACCCTAACACTCACCCTCACCTTAACGTTAATCCTAATCTTACCCTAACACCAACCCTCACCCCCAAACTAAACATCACCAGAACACTAACTCTAACCCTAACCCTCACCCTAAACCTAACTCTAAACCTAAACCTCACCCTCACACTATCCGTAACCCTAAAACTAATCCTAAACCTCACCCTAAACCTAAACCTCACCGTAATCCTAACCCTAACCCTCAACTTCACCCTAGCCCTCACCCTATCTCTAACCCTCATCCTAACCCTAAACCTCACCGTTACACTAACACTAATCCTCAATCTAACCCGAACCCTCACACTAACCCTAACCTGAACCCTCACCCTTACCATAACCCGAACCCTCAGCCTAACCCTCACCTTTTCTCTTACTATCACCCACATCCTAACCCTCACCCTAAACCTAACCCTCATCCTAACCCTCACCCTAAATGTAACCCTTACCATCACCCTAAACCTAAACCTCACCCTCACCTTCAGCCTCAGCCTAACCCTAAGCCTAAGCCTAAAGCTAACCCTAAACCTCACACTCACCCTAGACCTCACCCTAAACCTAATCCTAACCCTAACCCTCATCCTAACCCTCAAGCTAACCATATCCTGAACCATTATTCTAAACCTAATCCTCATCCCCACACTCACCCTCAGCCTAAACCAAAGCCTAAGCTTAACCCTAACCCTAACGCTCACAGTCACCCTCACCCTAAATTTAATCCTAAAACTAACCCTAAACCTAAACTTCAACCTAACCCTCACCCTAAACCTAACCCTAACCCTCACCCTCACAATAGACCTCACCCTAACCCTCACCCCAAACCTAACACTCACCCTCACTGTAACCAGAACCCTAACCCTCACCCTAACCCTACCCCTAACCCTAAAACTAAACCTCACCCTAACCCTAGCCCTAAGCCTCACCCTCACCGTTGCCCTCACCCTAACATTAATTGCAACCTTAACCCTCATTAAAACACTCACCCTAACCCTAACCCTAACCGTCAACCAAACCCTACACCTAATTCTAACCCTCAACATAACCCTAACACTGACCCTCACCGTAACCCTAACAATAACCCGCACCCTAACCTAAACCTAATCCGAACCTTAAACCTCACCCTAACCCTAACCCTCATCCTCACCCTATCCCTCATCCTAAACTTAATCCTAACCCGAACTCATGTAAACACTCACCCTAAACCTAACACTAAACCTCGCCCTAAACCTAGCCCTAATCCTAACTCTCAACCTAACCCTAACCCTCACCCTCACCATAACCCTAATCCTAAACATCACCCTATCCCTAAACCTAACCCTAACCCTAAACCTCACCCTAAACCTAACCCGAAACCTCACACTCATGCTAGCCCTCACCCTAACCCTAACCTAAACCTAACCCTCATCCTAACCCTCACCCTAACTCTAACCCTAACCCTCACCATAACCATAACCCTAACCCTAACTCTAACCCTAACCCTCACACTAACCCTAAACCTAACACTAACCCTAACACTAATTCTCACAATAACCCTCACCCTAATGCTAATAATAACCCTAAACCTCACCCTCACCCTAAACCTAACCCTCATCCTCACCCTCACCCTCAGCCTATCCCTAAGCAAAACCCTAACCCTAACCCTCACACTCACCCTCACAATGACCCTAATCCTAATCCTAACCCTAAACTTAACCCTCATCCTAACCCTAATGCTGACCCTAACAATAACCCTAACACTAACCCTAACCCTAAACCTCACCCTATCCCTCACCCTAACCCTAACCCTTACCATAAACCTCACCCTAACACTAATCCTAACCTTATCCCTCATCCTAACCCTCACCCTAACCCTAAACCTAACCCTCACCCTAACCCTAAACCTCACCCTTATCCTCACCCTCAGATTAACAATTAGCCTAAACCTAACCCTAAGCCTAAAATAAACCCTCACCCTAACACTAACCCTAATCCTAATCCTAACCCTAAGCCTAACCCTCACCCTCATCCTAACCCACACACTAAACCTAACACTAAACCTAACCCTAACCCTCACCCTAACCCTGACACTAACACTAACACTAAACCTAAACCTCACCCTCAACCTCACCCTAACCCTAACCCTAACCCAAACCTCACCCTAACCATAAACCTCACCCTCACACTCACCATAACTCTAATCCTAACCCTAACAATAACACTAATCCTAACCCTAACCCTAAAATTCACCCTCACCCTCACCCTAACCCTAACCCTAAACCACACCCTAACCCTAACCCTAGCACTAAAAAAACCCTAAAACTAACCCTAACCCTCATCCCAACCAAAACCTTCACCCTATCACTAACCCTCAACCTAACACTTACCCTCACCCTAACACTAACCCTTACCCTAATATTAACCCTCACACTAACCCTAACCATCATTCTAAACCTAAACCTCACCCTCACCCTAACCCTCACCGTCAACCTCGCCCTCAACCTAACCCTAACCCTCATCCTCTCCCTAAACCTCAAACTCGCCCTAACACTAATTCTCAATCTTACCAGCACCCTCAACATTACCCTAACCCTCACCCTTACCATAACCCTCACACTCAGCTAAAACCTCAACTTTACCCTTACTGTCACCCTCACCCCAAACCTCACCCTAACACTAATCCTCATCCTAACCCTGACTATAAGGGTAACCCCAACCATCACCCTAACCCTAACCCTCACCCTCAGTCTCAGCCTAACCCTAAGCCTAAGCCTAAACCTAACCCTAACCCTCACCCTCACCCTAGCCCTCTCCCTAACCCTAATCCTAACCCTAAACCTCATCCTAACTCTCACCCTAACCCTAACCCTAACCCTCACCCTAACCCTAAACCTCACCCTCACTCTCATCCTAACCCTAAGCCTAACCCTAACCCTAACCCTAACCCTCACACTCACCCTCACCCAAACCCTAATCCTAAACCTAACCCTATCCCTAACCCTAACCCTCACCCTCACCCTCACCCTAACCCTAACCCAAACACTAACCCTAACAATAACCCTCACACCAAACCTCACCTTAACAATAACTCTAACCCTAAACCTCACCCTGACCCTAACCCTAGTCTAACCCGAACCAAAACCCTAAACCTCACCCTAAACCTAAACCTAAACTTCATCCGCACCCTCACAGTAACTGTAACCCTAAACCTAACCCTAACAATAACCCTAACCCTACTCCTAACCCTCACCCTAAACATAACATTCACCCTAACCCAAACCCTCACCTTAATGCTCACCTTCACCCTTACTATAACACTAACCCTAACCCTAACCCTCAACCTAAACCTTCCCCTAACCCTATATCTAACCCTCATCCTCACCCTCACTTTCACCTTAAGCCTAACCCTAAACCCCACTGTAACCCTAACCCTAACCCTCACACTCATGCTCGGCCTAAGCCAAAGCCTAAGCCTAACCCTAACCCTAACCCTCACCCTAACCCTAACACTAACGCTAACCCTAATTCTAATCCTAAACCTCACCCTCACCCTAACCCTAACTCTAACCCTTACGCTAAACCTAAACCTCATCCTAACCCTAACCCTCAACCTCACCCTCAACCTCACCGTAAACACAACCCTAACCCTAACCATAACAATAACCCCAACCCTAACCCTAACCATCCTAACCATAACCTTCACCCTAACCCTAACCCTCACCTTTACACTTACCCTCACCCTAACACTAACCCTATCCCTAACACTAACCCTCACACTAACCCTAACCATCACCCTAACCCTAAATCTCACCATAATCCTAACCCTCACCCTCAACCTAGCCCGCAACCTAACCCTAACCCTCATCCTCACCCTAAATTTCACACTAACCCTAACACTAATCCTCAATCTAACCCTCACCTTCACCCTAATCCTAACCATCATCCTTACCATAACCCTCACCCTTAGCCGAAAACTCAGCCTTATGATTACCGTCACCCTCACCCAAACCCTAATCCTCATCCTAACCCTCACCCTAACGGTAACCCCAACCATTACCCTAACCCTAACCCTAAACCTCACCCTCACCCACAGCCTCAGCCTAAACATAAGTCTAAGCCTAACCTTAACCCTAACCCTCACCCTCACCCTAGTACTCACCCTAACCCTAATAATAACCTGAGACCTCATCCTAACCCTCACCCTAACAATAACCCTCACCCTAACCCTAACCATCACCCTAACACTTACCCTCACCCTAACACTAAATCTAACCCTAACACTCACCCTCACAATAACCATAACCCTCACCCTAACCCTAAACCTCACCCTAACCATAACACTAATCCTAACCCTCACCCTCAACCTAGCCCTCACCCTAACCCTAATTCTTACCGTTACCCTCACCTAATCCTAACCATCGTCCTCACCCTAAACCTCACACTAAGCATAACCCTAATCCTCAATCTAACCCTCACCCTCACCCTAACCCCTAACCCTCACCCTTAAACTAACCCTCACCGTAACCTTAACTCTCACCCTTATCTTAACCCTCACCCTCAGCCTAACCCTCAAATTTACCCTTATCATCACCCTCACCCTAACCCTCATCCCAACCCTAAACATCATCCTAACCTTCAAGCTAACTGTAACCCTAACCATCACCCTAACCCTACCACTCACACTCAACCTTACCCGCAGCCTAAACCTAAGCCTAAGCCTAAGCCTAACACTAACCCTCACCCTCACCCTAGCCCTCACGCAAACCCTAATCCTAACCCTAACCCTCATCCTAACCCTCACCTAATCCTAGCCCTAATCATCACCCGAACACTCACCCTCAGCCTCAACCTAACCCTACCACTAACCCTAACCCTCACACTCACCCTCACCCTAAACCTAATCCTAACCCTAACCCTAAACCTCAACCTAAGCCTCACCCTAACCCTAACCCTAATCCTAACCCTAACCCTAACCCTGAACCTAACCCTCCCCCTAAACTTAACCCTAAACCTTACACTAACACTAACCCTCACACTAACCCTAACCCTCACCCTAACCCTAAACCTCACCCTAACCCTAACTCTAACCCTCACTCTCACCCTAAACCTCATCCTCACCCTAATCCTAACCCTAAACCTCACCCTCAGCCTCACCCTCCCAGCAAAGGTAATCTTAACCATAACACTAGCAATAACCCTCACCTTAACCCTGATCCTAACCCTCACCCTCACCCTAATCCTAACCCTAACCCTCACCCTAACCCTAACCTTCACCATCCTAACTTCACTCTAAACCAAATCATCACCCTCACTGTAACACTAACACTCACCCCCACCCTCACCCTCAGCCTAACCCTAAGCCTAAGCCTAACCCTCACACTCACCCTCACCCTAACACTTATCCTAACCATGACCCTCACACTCACCCTAACCCTTACCCTCACCTTAACCTTAACTGTAACACTCAGCCTAACCCTCATCCTAACCATCACACTAAACCTAAACCTCACCCTAACCATAACCTTAACCCTCAGCCAAACGCACTTCCTAACCCTAACCCTAACCCTCAACCCAACCCTAACCCTAACCTTAACTCTAACCCTAACCCTAACCCTAAACCCCACCCTCACCCTCACCCTCAGCCTAAACCTAACCATAAAGCTAAACCTAAACCTAACCCGCACACTCACCCTCAACCTAACTCTAACCCTAAACCTAACCCTGATCTTCACCCTAAACACAACCCTATCCCTAACCCTCACCTAACCCTAGCCCTGTTCCTAACCCTCACGCTAACCCTCACCCTAAAACTCACCGTAAACATAAGCCTAAACCTAACCCTCAACTTCACCCTAAACCTCACCCTAACCCTTAACCTCACCCGAACCCTAAACCTAACCCTCAGCCTAACCCTCATCTTAAACCTACCCCTAACCCTAACCCTCGCTCTAAGCTTAATGCTAATCCTAACCCTAACCCTCACATTAACCCTAACCCTAACCCTCACGCTCAACCTAACCCTCAGGCTAACCCTCATCCTAACCCTAACCCTAACCCTAACCCTCACATTAACCCTAACCCTATCTGTCACGTTCAACCTCACGCTCAACATAAACCTAACCCTAACCCTAATCCAAAACTAACCCCACCCCTCACCCTAACGCTAAACCTAATGCTAACCAAAAACCTCACCGTAATCGTAAACCTATCCCTAACCCTCACCCTAACCATAACCCTAATCCAAAACCTAATCCTCACCCTAACCCTTAACATCACTCTAAACCTTTCCCTCACCCTAACCCTAAATTATCAGTCTAACCCTCATCCTAACCCTAACCCTAACATTCACCCTAACCTTAACCCTAACCGTAAATCTGACCCTCACCTAAACCCTAACCTTCACCCTCACCCTCAACCTAACCCTCAAGCTCACACTAACCCTCACACTCACCCTAACCCTCACCCTAACCCTAACCCTCATCCTAACCCTCACCCTAACCGTAACCCTAACCATCACCCTAACCCTCACCCTCACCCTCACCCTCAGCCTCAGCCTAACCTTAATCCTAAGCCAAACCCTAACCCTCACCCTCACCTTAGCCCTCACAGTAACCCTAATCCAAACCATAACCCTCATCCTAACCCTCAACGTAGCCATAACCCTAACCAACACTCTAAACCTAAGCCTCATCCCCACACTCAGCATCAGCCTAACCCTAAGCCTAAGCCTAAGCCTAACCCTACCCCTAAACCTCACCATAAACCTAACCGTAACCTCATGCTAACCCTAACCCTAATCCTCACAATCACTCTCACCCTAAACCAAACCCTAACCCTAACCCTGAACCTCATCCAAACCCTCACTCTAACCCTAAATCTCACCCTGACTGTAACACTAACCCTCATCCCCACCCTCACCCTCAGCCTAACCCTAAGCCTAAGCATAACCCTAACCCTAACCGTGACACTCACCCTCACCGTAAATAATCCTAACCCTAACCCTACCCCTAAACCGAAACCAAAACCTCACACTCACCCTAAGACTAACACTAACCCTAAACCTCACCCTCAACCTAACCTTAACACTAAACCTCACCCTAAACCTCACCCTCACCCTAATCCTCACCCACAACCTCACCCTCACAATAACTCTAACCCTAACCCTAACAATAACACTAACACTAACCCTAACCCTAAATCTAACCCTAACCATAAACCTCACCCTCACTGCAAACTAAACCCTAACCATAATACTAACAATAACCCTAACCCTAACCCTAAGCCTAACACTAAAACTAACCATAAATCTAACCCTAAAACTCAACCTCACCCTAAACCTAACTCTAACACTAACCCAAACCCTAAACCTCACCCTAACCCTAACCCTCACCCTCAACCACACCCTCACCCTCACCATAACTCTAACCCTAACCCTAACCCTAAACCTAACCATCACCCTAAACCTAATCCTCACACCACCCTCACCTTCAGGCTAACACTACACCTAAGCCTAACCCTAACCCTAACCCTCACTATAACCCTAAACGTAATCAATCCTATCACTAACCCTAACCCTAACCCTAATCCTGACCATCACCCTCACATTAAACCAAACCCTAACCCTAACCCTAACCCTAAGCCTAACCCTCATCCTCACCCTAAACTTCACACTAAACCTAACCCTAATCCTCAATCTAACCCTCACCCTCTCCTTAACCCCTAACCTTCAAACTTACCCTAACCCTCACCCTAACCCTAACCCTCAAACTTATCTTAACCCTCACCCTCAGCCTAACCCTCAACTTTACCCTTACCATCACACTCACCCTAACTCTCACCCTATCCCTAAACCTCATGCTAACCTTCAACCTAACCGTAACCCTAACCATCACCCTAACCCTAAACCTCACCCTCAACCTCACCTTTAGCCTAAGCCTAAAACTAACCCTAACCCTAACCCCCACCCTCACCCTAACCCTAACCCTAACCCTCATCCAAACCCTCACCCTAACCCTAACTCTCACCCTCACCCTCACCCTCACCCTCACAGCAAAGGGAACCTTAACCATAACACTAACAATAACCCTAACCCTAAACCTAATCCTAACCCTCACCCTCACCCTCACCCTAAGCCTAACCCTAACCCTCACCCTAACCCTAACCCTCACCCTCACCTTAAGCCTAATCCAAATTCTAAAACTCACCCTAACACTAATCCTCATCCTCACCATAACCCTAACCCTCACACCTACCTTCACCCTCAGCCTAACAATAAGCCTAAACCTAACCCTAACGCTAAACCTCACACTCACCCTTACCCTAACCCTAATCCAAAACCTAAGCCTATCCCTAAACCTCAACCTAACCCTAACCCTCACCCTAAACCTCCCCCTAAACCTAACTCTAAACCTAAAACTCACACTCAAACAAACCCTAACCCTAAACCTCACCATAAACCTCACCCTAACCCTAACCCTCACCCTCACCCTCACCCTCAACTTAACTCTAAACCTAACCCTAACAATAACACTAACCCTAACCCTCACCCTAAACCTAACCCTAACCATAAACCTCAGCCTCAACGCAAAATTAACCGTAACCATAACACTAACAATAACCCTAACCCTAACCCTAATTTTAACCCTAACCCTAACCCTAACCCTAATTCATACCCCCACCCTCAACCTCAGCCTAAGCCTAAGCCTACCCTAACACTAACCCTAACCGTAAACTTAAATCTCACCCTCACCCTAACCCTAACTCTAACCCTAACCCTAAACCTCACCTTAACCCACACCCTCAACCTCACTCTCACTGTCACTGTAACTCTAACCCTAAACCTAACAATAACGCTAACCCTTACCCTAACCCTAACCCTAACACTAACCGTAACCCTCACCCTCACTGCAAACTTAACCCTAACCATAACACTAACAATAACCCTAACCCTAACCCAAAACTCACTGTAACGCTAACCCAAAACCTAATCCAAACCCTAAACCTAACCCTAACCCTAACACTATCCCTATCCATAATCCTCACCCTCACCCTCACCCTAACCCAAACCCTATCCTTAACCCTCACCCTAACCCCAACCCTAATCCTAAACCTAACCCTAAACCTAAACATAACCCTAACACTAAACCTCATCCTAACCCTCACCCTAAACCTAACCCTAAACCTCACCCTAACCCTAACCCTAACCCTCACCCTCAAGCTCGGCCTAAGCCTAAGCCTAAGAATAGGCCTAACCCGAACTCTAACCATCACCCTATCCCTCACCCTAACCCTAACCCTAAAACTAACACTAACTCTAACCCTAAACCTCACCCTCAACCTAAGCCTAACTCTAAACCTAACCTAAACCTTTACCTCACCCTAACCCTAACACTAACCCTCACTCTCACCGTAAACTTAACCCTAACATTAACCCTAACAATAAGCCTAACCCTAAACTTAACCCTCACTCTAACCATATCCCTCAACATAACCCTAATCCTCAATCTAACCCTCACCCTCACCTTAACCCCTAACCCTCAACCTTATTGTAACCTTCACCCTAACCCTAATCCTCACCCTTATCTTAACCCTCACCCTCAGCCTAACCCTCAAATTTACCCTTATATCACGCTCACCCTAACCCTCACCCTATCTCTAAACTTCATGCTAACCTTAAAGCTAACCGTAACCCTAACCCTAACCCTAACCCTAACCCTCACCGTAGCCCTCACCCTAACCCTGACCCTCATCCAAACCCTCACCTGAACCCTAAACCTAACCCTCACCCTCACCCTCACCCTCACCATAGCTCTAACCCTAAACTTAACAATAACACTAATCGTAACTCTAAACCTAACCCTAACCCTAACGCTAATCCTAAACCTAAACCTCACCCTCAGCGTTACCCTCACAGCAAAGGTAACCTTAACCATAGCACTAACAATAACCCTAACCCAAAACCTAATCCTAAACCTCACACTCAACCTAACCCTAATCCTAACCCTAACCCTCACCCTAAACCTAAATCTCACCTTCACCTTAAGCCTAATCCAAATTCTAAATTCACCCTAACACTAATCCTCACCCTAAACATATCCCTAACCCTCACACCTACCTTCACCCTCAGCCTAACCCTAAGCCTAAGCCTAACCCTAAACCTAAAGCTCACACTCATGCTTACCCTAACCCTAATCCTAACCCTAAGCCTATCCCTAAACTTCAACCTAAACCTAACCATCACCTAACCCTCTCCCTAAACCTAACTCTAAAACTAAACGTCACCCTCAACCTAACCCTAAACCTCACCATAAATCTCACCCTAAACCTAACCCTCACCCTCACCCTCAACTTAACTCTAACCCTAACCCTAACAATAACACTAACCCTAACCCTAAACCTAAACCTAACCCTAACCATAAACCTCACCCTCATCAGAAACTATACCCTAACCATAACACTAACAATAACCCTAACCCTAACCCTAACTTTAACCCTAACCCTAAACCTAACCTTAATTCTCAACCCCACCCTCAACCTCAGCCTAACCCTAAGCCTAACCCTAACACTAACCCTAACCCTAAACCTAAGTCTCACCCTAAACCTAACCCTAACTCTAACCCTAACCCTAAACCTCACCCTAACCCTAACCTTAACCCTCACCCGCAACCTCACCCTCAACGAAAATCTAACCTTACCCTAACAATAACACTAACCCTAACCTAATCATCATCCTAACCCTAATCCTCACCCCCACCCTCAACCTCAGCCTAACCCTAAATCTAAGCCTAACCCTAACCCTAACACTCACACTCACACTCACCCTAAACATCACCCTAACACTTACCCTCACCCTAACCTCACCCTAACCCTAAGCATAACCCTAAACCTCACTCTCACGCTAACAATCACCCTAACCCTTACCCTCACACGAACACTAACTCTCAGCCTAACCCTCAACCTAACCCTAGCCCTAACCCTACCCCTCACTCTAACCTTAACGCTAACCATAAAGGTAACCCTCATATTAAGCCTAACCCTCACATTCACATTCAACCTCACCCTCAGTCTAACCATAACCCTAACCCTAATCCAAACTCTAACCCTCACCCTCACCCTAACTCTAAACCTAACAAAAACCATCACCCTAATCCTAACCCTATCCCTAACCCTCATGCTAACCCTAAACCTAATCCTAAAACTAATCCTTACCCTAACCCTAACCCTTACGCTCACCCTAACCCTAACCCTCACCCTAACCTTAACCCTAAAAATAACCCTCACCCAAAACCTCACTCTCACCCTCAACCTCAGCCTCACCCTCACCCTCACCATCACCCTCACCCTAACACTCACCCTCACCCTAATCCTAACCATAACCCTAACCCTCACCCTAAACCTAACTCTGACACTCACCCTCACCCTCACCCTAAGCCTTAACCTACACCTAAGCCTAATCCTACACCTAAACCTCACACTCGCCTTCACCCGAAACCTAAACCTTACCCTAACCCTAACCCTAGCCCTCACCCTAACCCTAACCCTAATCCTCCCCCTAACCTTAACCCTAACCCTAATGCTAACCCTAACACTCACCGTCACAGCAAAACTAAACCTAACCCTGACCCTAAACCTAACCTTAACCCTAATATTATCCGTAACCCTCACCGTCACCCTACACCTCACTCTAACCCTTACCCTAACCATAACCCTCACCCTAACCCTAACCCTAACACTAACACTAAACCTCACCCTAACCCTCACCCTATTCCTAAATCTAAACCTAACCCTCACCCTAACGCTCACCCTAACCCTCAACCTAAACCTAAACCACACCCTCACCCTAAACCTCACCCTAAAACTTACCCTCACCCTAACCCTAACATTAACCCTAACACTAATCCTCACCATATCCCTAACCCTGAAACTCACCCTAACCCTAACCGTCAACTTAACCCTCACCCTAACCCTAACCGTCACTCTCACCCTAAAACTCACCCTCTCCCTAACCCGAACCCTCACCCTAACCCTACCCTAAACCTCACCCGAATCCTAATCCTCACCCTAAACCTAACTCTAAACCTAACCCTCATACTAACCCAAACCCTCACCTTAAACCTCACCCTAACCCTCATGCTAACCCTAAAGCTAACCATAACTCTCACTCTCACCGTAACCCTCATCCTAACCCTTATCCTCACACTAAAACTAACCCTAACCCTCACATTAACCCTAACCCTCACACAAACCCTAATGCTACCCCTCACCCTACCCCTCACATTAACCCTAACCCTAACCCTCACCCTAGCCCTATCCGTAACCCTCACCTTCCCACTAACCCTCAATGTCACTGTCACCCTAACCCTCACCCTAACCCTAATACTCACCTACACCCTCACCCTCACCATCACCCTCACCCTAACCCTCACCCTCACCCTAAACATCACCCTAATCCTAACCCTCACCCTAAACCTAACTGTAATCCACACCCTAACCCTAAATCTCACCTTAAACCTCACCCTCACCCTAATCCTCACCCTCACACTAACCCTAACCCTAAGCCTTTTCCTAACCGAAACCCTCACCTTCATCCTCACCCTCACCGTAACATTAACCCTAATCCTCACTCTCACCCTATCCCTCATCCTAACCCTAACCCTCACCCTAACCCTACCCCACATTCTAAACCTCACCCTCACCCTAACCCTAACCCTAATCATCACCTATGCCTAACCCAAACCCTAACCTTCACTCTAAAGCTCATGCTCACCCTAACCCTAATGCTAACATTAACCTTCAACCTCACGCTAAACCTCGCCCTAACCCTTACCCTCACCATAAACCTCGCCCTATCACTAAGATAACCCTAACACTCACCCTCAGCCTAACCCTCACCCTATCCCTAACCCTAACTCTAACCCTCACACCAAACTTCTGCCTCCACTCAACCTAACCCTAAGCGTAACACTAAACCTAACCCTAACCCTCATTCCCAACCTCACGCGAACCATAACACTAACCCTAACGCTAAACCTCACTCTCACACTCACCCTAACCTTAACTCTTACCCTAAAAATAACCCTAACCCTAACCCTCTCCCTCAACCGAACCCTAACCCTAAAATTCACCCTAACCCTAATCCTTACCTTAAACCTCACACTCACCCTCAACCTAACCCTCACCCTTACCCTCACCCTCACTATCACACTAACCCTAACCCTAACACTAACCCTCACCCTAAACATCACAGTCACCCTAACCCTCACTCTAACCCTAACTCTCAACCACACCCTAACCCTCCCCCTCAACCGAACCCTCACCCTCACCCTAACACTCACCCTCACCCTAAACCTCACCATCACAATCAACATCACCCCAACGCTAAACCTTACCCTAACTATAACCCTGAACCTAACCCTAACCCTCACTGTTATCCTCACCCTAACCCTAACCCTAATGCTAAACCTAAACCTAAACATCATTCTAAAAATTACCATATCCCTAAACCTCACCCTCACCCTCACCCTCACACTAACCCTAACCCTCACACTAACCCAAACCCTAACCCTCACCCTCACCCTCAACCTCACCCTAAACCTAACCCTAACCCTAACCCTCATCCTAACTCTAATGATAACCCTAACCCTTAACTTCACCCTAAATCTCACCATAACCCTAAAACTCACCATAACCCTAACCCTAACCCTAAACCTAATCCTCACCCTAACCCTAAACCTCGCAAACACCGTAATCCTCACCATCACCGGAACCCTTCTCCTCACCCTAACACTCACCCTAACGCTAACCCTAACCCTAATCCTAAAACTAAGCCTCACCCTCAACTTCACCGTAACCCTAACCCTAACCCTAAACCTAACACTCACCCTCATCTTAACACTCACCCTGACCAAAAACATCACCATAACCCTAACCCTCACCCTAAACCTAACCCTAACCCTCACCTTAAACTTAACCCTCACTATCCCTAACTCTCCCTATCCCTAACACTAACCCAACACCTCACCATCACCCAAACCCTCACACTAACCCTTATCCTCACACTTACCCTAATCCTAAACCTCACCCTAACCCTCACACTAACATTAATCCTCACCCTATCCCTAACCCTAACCCAAACCCTCACCCTAACCCTCACCGTAATCCTTACCCTCACCCTAACCCTAAACATCACCCTCATCCTAAATCTCACCCTAACCGTTACCCTCAACCTAATCTGCAAACTAACCCTAACCCTAAACCGACGGCACACCCTAACCCTCACCCTCACCATAACCCTAACCCTAAACCTAACCCTCACCCTAACCATAACCCTCACCATCACCCCAACCCTCACCCTAACCCTTACCCTCACAATAACCCTATCCCTCACCCTAAACCTAACCCTTATTCTCAAAAGAACACTCACCCTCACGCTAACCCTCGCCCTCACACTAAACATCACCCTAACCCTAACACTCACCCAAACCCTAACCCTAACCCTCAACCTCACCCTAACCCTCACCATGACCGTAAACCTTACCCTAACCCCAACCCACACCCTCACCCTAAACCTCACCCTAACCCTAACCCTAACCCTTACCTAAACGAAAACCTCACCCTCACACTCACCCTCACCGTAATCCTCACCCTCACCCTAGCCCTCACCCTAAAACTAACCCTCACCCTCACCCTAACCCTAAGCCTCACCCACACCCTAACCCTAATCCTAAACCTAACCCTAACACTCATCATAACCCTAACTCTAAACCTAATGCTAACCCTAAACCTCACACTCACCCTAACCCTCACCCTATCCCTTACAGTCACCCTAACCCTAACCCTAACCCTCAAGCTAACCCTAAACCTTCCCCTCAGGGTAACACTCACCCTAAACCTAACCCTAAACCTAAACCTCACCCTCACACTAAACGTCACCCTAACACTTGCCCACACCCTCACCCTCACCCTAACACTAACCCTAAACCTATACTTCACCCTAACACTCACACTTACCCTAACCCTCACTCTCACCCTAACCCTCACCCTAACCCTAAACCTAACCCTCACACTAACCTAAGCCTAACCCTCAGCCTAAAACTTATGCTAACCTTAAATCTAACCCTAACTTTCACCATACCCCTAAACCTAGCCCTAACGCTAACCCTCACACTAAACCTAACCCTAACCCTCAGCCTAACCCTCATCCTAACCCTAAACCTAACCCTAATCCTAACCTCACCCTCACCCTCACCCTAACTCTAAACCTAAAGCTAAACCTAATACTCACCCTCATCCTCACCCTAACCTAACACTATCCCCAAACCTCACCCTAACCCTAACCATCACCCTATATCTCACCCTCACCCTAACCCTAACCCTAACACTCACCCTAACACTAACGCTAACCCTAACCCTCACTCTCACACTAAACCAAACCATAACCCTTACCCTGACCATAACTTTAACCCTCAGCCTAAACCTAATCCTCACCATAACCCTAACCCTCACCCACACACTAACCCACACCCCCACCCTCACCCTCACCCTCAACATAACACTTACCCTCACCTTCACCTTAACCTAACACTATTCCTAACCCTCATCCTAACCCTAACCCTCACCCTATACGTCACCCTCATCCTAACCCTAAACCTAACCCTCACTCTAACCCTCACCCTAAATTTAACACTAATCCTAACCCTCATCCTTAACCCTTTCCCTCACCATAAACTTAACCCTAAGCCTAAACCTAATCCTCACCCTCACCCGAACACTCACACTCACCTAAACCTCACCCTAACCCTAACATTACCCCTCTTCCTAACCATCACCCTAACCATAACACTAACTCTAACCCTCAACCTAACCCTAACCCTAACGCTAAAACTCAAACTCACCTAAATCTAACCCTAACCCTAAAATTACCCCTCTACCTAACCATCACCCTAACCATAACACTAACCCTAACCCTCACACACACCTAAACCTCACCCTAAACCTTACATTACCCCTCTCCCTAACCATTACCCTAACCCTACCCTAACACTAACCCTCACCCTAACATTAACCCTATTCCTAAACCTAGCCCTCACCCTCAAACTAGCCCTAACCCTAACTCTAAAATTAACCCACACCCTAACCCTCAACCTAAACCTAAACCTAACCCTAACCCGCACACTTACCTAAACCTGACCCTAACCCTAACATTACCACTCTCCCTAACCATCACCCTAACGCTAACCCTAACCCTAACTCTCAACCTAACCCTAATCCTACCCCTCACCCTCACCCTCCAACTAACCCTAAACCTAATGCTAACCGTCACCCTAACCCTAACCCTCAACCTAAACATAAACTCAGCTTAACACTCACTCTCACCCCAATCCTCACCCTAACCCTAACACTTACCTAACCGAAACCCTCACCCTCAACCTCACCCTAAACCTCACCTTCAGCCTAGCCCTCACCCAAACCCTAACCCTAACCCTAACCCTCACCCTCAACCTCCCCTTCAACCTCAGCATTACCCTAACCATTACCCTAATCCTAACCCTAAGCTTCAATCCCACACTCACCCTAACCCTATCCCTAACGCTAAACCTCACCCTCAACCTAACCCTAACCCTAACTCTAACAATAACCTTAACCCTAACCCTAACCCAATCCCTAACAGTAAAAATCACCCTAACCCTCACCCTAACCCTCACCCAAACACTTACCCTCACCCTCACCCTAACCCTAACCCTAACCTCACACTAAACCTAAGCCTCACCTTAACTCTAACCCTAAACCTAACCCTAATCCTAAACCTAACCCTCACACTCACCCTCACCCTAACCCTCACACTCACCCTCATCCTAAGCCTCACCCTAAACATCACCCTAACCATTACCCTCACCCTAACCCTAAACCTAACCCTCAAACTAACCCTCACCCTATCCCTAAGGATAAACCTAACCCTCACCCTCAATCTCACCCTCAACCTAACCCTCATCCTCACACTAACCCTAAACCTAACCCTAACCCTAACCCTCACACTAAAAATAAACCTCACCTTAACCCTAACCCTACACATCACACTACCCCTCACCCTAACCCTAAACCTAACACTCACCCTCACTTTCACCCTCACCCACAGCCAATCCTAAAACTAAGACTAATCCTAACACTAACCCTCACACTAATCCTCCACCTAACCCTGAAAAAAACACTCACCCTCACCCTAACTCTAACCCTAACCCTAACTCTCACCCTAACCCTCACCCTGACCCTCACCCTAAACCTAACCCTAACCCTCAGCCTAACACTTACACTCAACCTAATCCTCACCCTAAACCTAACCCTCACCCTCACCCTCACCCTAACCCTCATCCTAACCCTAACCCACACCTCACCCTCACACTTACCATAACCCTCATCCTAACCCTAACCCCAAACCTAATGCTAACCCTAAACCGCGCTCTCACCCTAACCCTCAACCTAACACTTACGCTCACCCTAACCCTAACCCTAATCCTCACACTAAAACTAACCCTCACCCTAACCCTAACCCTACCTCTCAGCCTAACCCTCACCTTAAACCTAACCGTAAACCTAACCCTCACCCTATCACTAACCTTAACCCTAACCCTCACCCTCACCCTAACCCTGATGCTAGCCCTAACCTTCACCCTCACCCTAACCCTAACCCTAACCCTTACACTCACCCAAACTGTAACCCTCACCCAAACCCTAACCCTCACCCTAACACTTACCCACACCCTAACCCTCACCTGAAACCTAAACCTAAACCTAACCTTTACCCTAACCCTAACCATAACCATAACCATAACCCTCAACCTCTCCCTAACCCTCACCCTCAACTTTACCCTCAATCTAACCCAAACCCTAACCCTAAAACTAACACTCACACTAACCCTAACCTTTACCCTCAGCCTAACCCTTATACTAACCCTAAACCTAATCCTAACACTCAACGTAATCCTAACCCTAAACCTAACCCTCACCCTCAACCTCCCCTTCCTCCTCAGCCTTACCCTAACCCTAGCCCTAATCCTAACCCTATCCCTCAACCCCACCCTCACCCTAACCCTAATCCTAACCCTAACGCTAACATTCACCCTCACCCTAACCCTAACCCTAACAATAACCCTCACCCTAACACTAACCCTAACCCTAAAACTCACCCTAACCCAATCCTAACCCTAACCCTCACCCTCACCCTCACCTTCATTCTAACACTCACCCTCATCCTGACCCTCACCATCACACTAACCCCCACACTAACCCTAACCCTCACCCTAAACCTAACCCTAACCCTCACCCTCAATTTCACCCTTACCCTCAGCCTAACCATAACCCAAAACCTAATCCTAACCCTAACCCTCACCCTCATCATAACCCTAAAGATAACCCTCACCCTCACACTCACACTCACCCCCAACCTCAACCTAACCCTCACCCTCACCCTTACCCTCACACTAACCTCAATCTCACCCTAAACATCACACTAACCCTAACCTTCACCCTAACCCTAACGCTAACCATAACCCTCACGCTCAACCTAACCCTCACCCAAACCCTTATCCTCACACTAACCCTAACCCTAACCCTATCCCAACACCTCACCCTAACTCTCACCCTAACCCTAACCCTCAAACACACCCTAACCTTCACACGAACCCTCACCCTCACATGAACACTAACCCTCAGCATAACACTCACCCTCACAATAAACTTCAACCTAACCCTAACTCTCACACTAACCCTAACCCTAAACCTCACCCTAACCCTAACTCTCAACCTAAACTTAACCCTCACCCTCACTCTAACCCTAATCCTCATTCTATACCTAACCCTCACCCTAAACCTAACTCTCACACTCTCCCTAACCCTAACCCTCATCCTAACCCTAACCCTCACCCTCAACCTAACCATCACCTTAACCCTAATCCTCATCCTAAACCTAACACTAAACCTAATGCTAACCCTAAACCTCACACTAAACCTAACCCTCACCCTAACCGTAACCCTAAACCTCAGCCTAACCTGCCCCCTAAACCTAACCCTAACCATAATCCTCACCCTATACCTAACCTTAACCATAAACCTCACCCTAAACCTCACCCTAACCCTAATGCTAACCCTATCCCTTACCCTCACCCTAACACTCACCCTAACCCTAAACCTCACCCTAACCCTAACCCTCATCCTGATTCTAACACTCACCCTAACACTTACCCACACCCTAAGCCTCACACTAACCCTAAAACTAAACCTAAACTTCACCCTAACCCTCACCCTAAACCTAACCATAACCCTAAACCTAACCCTCACCTTAACCCTAACCCTCACCCTCTCCCTAAACCTCACCCTAAGCTTTATCCTCAACCTAACCCAAACCCTAACCCTAAACCTAACACTCACACTAACCCTAACCCTTACCCTCAGCCTAAACCTTATACTAAACCTAAACCTAACCCTAACCCTCACCCTAAACCTAACCCTAAACATAACCCTCACCCTCAACCTCCCCTTCCCCCTCAGCCTTACCATAACGCTAATCCAAATCCTAACCCTAACCCTCAACCCCTCTCTCAACCTAACCCTAACCCTAACCCTAACGCTAAACCTCAGCATCACACTCAACTTCTCCCTAACCCTAACCCTAACAATTACCCTAACCCTAACACTAACCCAAACCCTAAAACTCACCCTAATCCTAATCCTAACCCTAACCCTCACCTAAACCTCATTCTAACACTCACCCTCACACTGACCCTCACCATCACACTAACCCTCACACTAACCTGAACCCTCAGCCTAACCCTAACCCTCAGCCTCACCGTAACCCTAACTATAACCCTCACCCTCACCCTCACCCTCACTGGCACCCTCACCCTAACTCTCACCCTAACCCTTACCCTCACACAAACCCTAACCCTATCCCTATCCCAACACCTCAACCTAACTCTCACCGTAACCCTAACCCTCAACCACACCCTAACTCTCACCCTCACCCGAACCCTCATCCTGAACCGAACACTCACCCTCACCCTAACCCTCACCCTCACAATAAACATCACCCTAACCCTAACTCTCACCTTAACCCTAACCCTAAACTTCACCCTAACCCTAATCCTCAACCTAACCCTAACCCTCATACTCACCCTAACCATAACACTCATCCTAATCCTAATCCTCACCCTAAAACTAACTCTCAACCTCGCCCTAACCCTCACCCTCACCATAACCCACACACTAACCTTAACCCTGAACCTAACTATATCCCTAACTCTAACCTTCACCCTCACCCTGACCTTCACCTCAGCCTAACCCTAACACTAACTCTATTCCTAATCCTAACTCTCACCCTCACCCTAACCATCAACCTAACCCTAAACCTCACCCTAACCCTAACCCTAACCATCACACTAAACCTAACATCAGCTTAACCCTCAGCCTCACCCTAATCCTCACCCTAACCCTAACACTTACATAACCGAAACACCCTCACCCTCATCCAAACCCTCACACTCATCCTCGCACTCACCCTAACCCTAAGCCTAACCCTAATGCTGAACCTCACCCTCAGCCTCACCCTAACCCAAACTCAAACCCAAACAATAACCCTAAAACTAACCCTAATCCTAAAATTCAAACTAACACTATTCCTAAACCTAAACCTCACCCTCACCCTCACCCACATTCTAACCCTCACCTTCTCCCTGACCCCCACCATCACACTAACACTCACACTAATCCTAACCCTCACCCTAACCCTAACCCTAAACCTAAACCTCACCATCACCCTCACCCTAACCCTCACTCTAACCCTTAACCTCACCCTAACCCTAAACCTCACCCTCACCCTAATCCTCACCCTAATCCTTACCCTCACCCTAAGCTGCAAACTAACACTAACCCTAAACCTACGGCTCACCCTAACCCTCACCCTGACCATAACCCTAACCCTAACCCTAACCCTAACCTTAACCCTCACCCTCACACTAACCCTCACCCTTACCCTTATCCTAACACTAACCCTAATCCTAACCCTCTCCCTATCCTTCACACTAACACTAATCCTCACCCTATCCCTAACCCAAACCCAAACCCTTACCCTAACCCTTACCCTCACCCTAAACCTAAAACTCACCCTCACCCTTAACCTCATCCTAACCCTTACCATCACCCTAACCCGCAAACTAAATTTAACCCTAAACCTACTGCTCACCCTAACCCTCAACCTCACCATAACCCTAACCCTAAACCTAACACTCACCCTAACCATAAACCTCACCCTCACCGTAACCCTCACCCTAACCCTTACCCTCACATTAACGCAATCCCTAACCCTAACCCTAACCCTAATTCTCAACAGAACACTCGCCCTCACCCTAACCTTTACCCTCACACTAAACATCACCCAACCCTATACTTCACCATAACCCTAACCCTAACTCTCACCCTAACCCTCACCCTCACCCTAAACCTAACCCTCATCCTAACACTAACCTTCACCCTCACCCTCACCCTAACCCTAACCCTAACCACAAACCACACCCTCACCCTAAACCTCACCCTAACCCTATCCCTAACCCGTACCTAAATGAAAAAATCACCCTCACCCGAATCCTCACCCTCAACTTAACCCTAACTCTAAACCTAACGCTAACACTCATCCTAACCTTAACTCTAAACCTAATGCTAACCCTAAACCTGACACTCACCGTAACCTTCACCCTAACCCTTACCGTCACCCTAACCCTAATCCTAACCCTCACACTAAACCTAACACTCACCCTAACCCTAACCCTTCCCCTCAGCCTAACCCTCACCACAAACCTAACCCTAACCCTAATCCTCACCCTATCATTAACCTTAAGGCAAAAACTCACCCTAAACCTCACCCTAAACCTCACCCTAAACCTAGTGCTAACCCTAACCCTCACCCTGACCCTAACACTTACGCTAACCCTTACCCTCACCCTAAACCTAAAACTCACCCTCACCATAACCCTCACCCTAAAACTTACCCACACCCTCACCCTCACCCTAAACCTAACCCAAAACTTCACCCTAAAGCTTCACCGTAACGCTCACCCTAACCCTAACACTCACCTTCACCCTAACCCTCACCGTAACCTTTACCCTCACCGTAACCCTTACCCTATCCCTATACCTAACCCTCAAACTAACCCTAACCCTAACCTTCAGCCTAAACCTTATGATAACCCTAAATCTATCCCTAACCCTAACCCTAACCCTCACACTAACCCTAACCCTAACCCTCAGCCTAACCCTCATCCTAACCCTAACCCTAACACTAATCCTAACCCTCACCCTCACCCTCACCCTAACTCTAAAGGTAAACCTAAACCAAACACTGACCATTACCCTCACCCTAACCTAACATTATCCCTAACCCAACATTATCCCTAACCCTCACCCTAACCCTAACCCTCACCCTATACCTCACCCTCAACCTAACCCTAGACTTAAACTTAACCCTCACCCTAACCCTCACCCTAAACTTAACACTAACCCTAACCTTAATCCTCACACTAAACCTAACCCTAACCCTCACCCTCACCCTATCCCTCAACCTCACCCTAAACATCACCCTAACCCTAACCCTCACCCTAACCTGAATCCTACCCTAACCTGAACCCTAACCCTCTCCCTAACACTCACCCTAAACCTAACGATAACCCTAACCCTCACACTCAACCTAACCCTCAACGTAACCCTTATCCTCACACTAACCCTAACCCTACCCCTCACACTAACCCTAAACCTCACCCTAACCCTAACCCTACCCCTCACACTACCCCTCACCCTAATCTTAACCCTAACCCTAAACCTCACTTTCACCCTCACCCTCAGCCTAACCCTAACCCTAAAACTTACCTAACCCTAACCCTAACCTTAGTCCTCCACCTAACCCTGACAATAACCCTCACCCTCACCCTAACACTAACCCTAACCCTAACTCTCACCCTAACCCTAAACCTAAACCTCACCCAAACCCTAAACCTCAACCTAACCCTAACCCTCATCCTGACCCTAGCACTAAACCTAACCATAACACTAACCCTCACCCTAACACTTACCCTGACCCTAACCCTAACCCTAAACCTAACCCGAATGTCACCCTAAACCTAACCCTCATCCTAAACCTAAGCCTCACCCTCACCCTAACCCTAACCCTCATCCTAACCTTAAACCTAAACCTAATGCTAATCCTAAACCTCACCCTCACCCTAAACCTCACCCTAACCCTCACCCTCACCCTAACTAACTATAACCCTCACACTAAACCTAAACCTCACCCTAACCCTAACCCTAATCCTCACACTAAACCTAACCCTCACACTAAATCTAACCCTACCACTCAGCATAACTCTCACCCTATGACTTATCCTAACACTAATCTTCACCCTATCCCTAAACTAAACCCTAACCCTCACCCTAACCCTCAACCTCACCCTAACCCTAATTCTAACACTAACCCTCCTCCTGGTCCTAACCCTCACCCTCACCCTAAACCTCACTCTAACAGTTACCCACACCATAACCCTCACCCTAACCCTAAACCTAAACCTAACCTTAACATAACCCTCACGCTAACCCTAAATATAACCCTAACCCTAACCCTCACCCGAACCCTCAGTGTAACCCTAACCCTCACCCTCTCCCTAACCCTCAACCTAATTTTACCCTCAACCTAACCCAAACCCTAAACCTAAACCTAACCCTCACACTAACCCTAACCCTTACCCTCAGCCTAACCCTTATAGTAACAATAAACCTAACAGTAACCCTCACCCTGAACCAAACCCTAACCCTAAACCTAACACTCAACTTCCCCTTCCCCCTCAACCTTACCCTAAACCTAAACCTAATCCTAACCCTAATGCTAACCCTCACCCTCACCCTCACCTAACCCTAACACTAACAATAACCCTAACCCTAACCCTAACCCCCACCCTCACTTTCATCTTCACCCTCAGCCCAACCCTAACCCTTACTGTAAACCTAAACCTCACCCTGACCCTAAACCTAACCCTAACCCTCACCCTCAGCCTCACCCGCACCCACACACTCACCCTAACCCTCACCCTCACCCTCACCCTCACACTAACCCTCAACCTCAACCTAAACATCACCCTAACTCACACCCTCACACTAACCCTAATCCTAACCCTCACCCTAACCATAAACCTCATCCTAACTCTCACCCTACCCCTAACGCTAACCCTAACTCTCACCCTCACACTAACCCACACCCTAAATCTTAACCTCACACTAACCCTAACCCTAACCCTAACCTTTACACTAACCCTAACCCTCACCCTAACCCTATCCCTACACCTCACCCTGACTCTCATCCTAACCCTCAACCACACCCTAATCCTCACCCTCACACGAACCCTCACCCTCACCTGAACACTTACCCTCACTCTAACACTCACAGTCACAATAAACTTCACCCTAACCCTAACTCTCACTCTAGCCATCATCTTAAACCTCACCCTAACCCTAACACTCAAGCTAACCCTACCCCTCACCCTCACCCTCACACTAAACCTAAACCAAATGAGAACCCTCACCCTAACCCTAATCCTCATCCACAACCTAACCCGAAATCTCACCTGAACCCATACCCACCCGCAAACTCTCATCCTCAACCTAAACCTCACCCTCACCCTAAACATCACCCAAACCCGAACCCTCACCCTAACCCTAACCCTAACCCTACCCCTCACCCTAACCCTACCCGTCAACATAACCCTTACCCTCACCATAACCCTTACCCTCACTATAACCATAACCCTCACACTAACCTTAAACCTCACCCTAACTATAACCCTAACCCTAACCTTCACCCTCACCCTGATCTTCACCTCAGCTTAAACGTAAACCTAACCCTCAACCTAACCCTACCCCTCACCCTCACACTCACAGTAAACCTAAAACTAATGATAACCCTCACCCTAACCCTAATCCTCAACCCACACCCTAACCCGAAAACTCACCTGAACCCATAACCACACCCAAACTCTCATACTCACCCTAAACATCAACGAAACCCTAACCCTCACCCTAACCCTAAACCTTAACCTAACCTTCACACTAACCCTAACCCTAACCCTCAGATTAACCCTCATCCTAACCCTAACCCTAACCCTAATCCTAACCCTCACCTCAGCCTCACCCTAACTCTATACCTAAACCTAAACCTAACACTCACCCTAACCGTAACCTAACACTATCCATAACCCTCACCCTAACCCTAAACCTCAACCTATACCTCATCCTCAACCAAAACCTAAACCTAACCCTAACCCTCAACCTAACCCTAACCCTCACACACACCCTAAACCTCACCCTAACCCTTACATTACCCCTTTCCCTAACCATCACCCTAACCCTAACCATAACCCTAACCCTCAACCTAACCTTAACCCTACCCCTCACCCTCACCGTCAAACTAAACCCTAAACATAATGCTAACCCTCACCCTAACCCTAATCATCACCCACACCCTAACCGGAACCATCATCCGAACCCTCACCCTCATCCAAACCCTCAATCCCACGCTAACCCTCACCCTCACCCTAAACATCACCCAAATCCTAACCCTAACCCTAACCCTGACTCTAACCCTAACCCTCACCCTAACACTTACCCTCATCCTAAACCTAACCCTAAGCTTCACCCTCACCCTGACCCTCACCCTCAGCCTAACCCGAACCCTAACCCTATTCCTAATCCTAACTCTCAGACTCACACTTACCCTAAACCTAACCCTAACACTCACCCTCATCCTTACACTAACCCTATCCCTAACCCTCACCCTAACCCTAACCCTCACCCTACACCTCACTCACACCCAAACCCTAATCCTAACTCTAAACCTCACCGTAACCCTCACACTAACCCTAACCCTCATCCTCACACTACACCTCACCCTAAGCCTCACCATCACCCTAACTCTAATGCTAACCCTAACCCTCACTTTCACCCTATCCCTCAACCTAACCCTTACCCTTACCCTAATACTAACCCTCACCCTCAACCTAAACCTCACCCTAACCCTTATCCTCAGAATAACCCGCAAACTAACCCTAACCCTAAACCTACCGCTCACCCTAACCCTCACCCTAACCCTAACCCTAACCCTCACCCTTATCCTAACCCTCACCATCACACTAACCATCACCCTAACCCTAACCCTCACCCCAACCCTAACCCAAACCCTCACCCTAAACCTAACCTCAGCTTAACCCCCACCCTCATCCTAATCCTCACCCTAACAATTACCTAACCGAAACCCTCACCCTCACCCTGACCCTAAACCTCACCCTAACCCTCACCCTCAACCTCCCCTTCCCCCTCATCATTATACTAACCTTAACTCTAATCCAATCCCTAACCTTCAATCCCACCCTCACCCTAAACCTAACCCTAACGCTAATCCACACGATAACCCTCACCCTAACCCTAACCCTCATACTAAACCTAAACCTCACCCTAACCCTAACCCTACCCCTCACACTACCCCTCACCCTAACCCTAACCCTAACCCTCACACTCACTTTCACCCTCACCCTCAGCCTAACCCTAACCCTAACCTTACCCTAACCATAACCCTCACCATAATCCTCCACTTAACCCTGACCATAAACCTCACTCTAACCCTAACACTAACCCTAACCCTAACTCTCACCCTAACGCTAACCCTAAACCTCACCCTAACCCTTACCCTCAAACTAACCCTAACCCTCACCCTGACCCTCACACTTAACCTAACCATAACCCTAACCCTCACCCTAACACTTACCCTGACCATAACCCTCACACTACACCTAAACCGAACCCTTACCCTAACCTTAACAATAATCCTAAACCTAAGCCTCACCCTCACCCTCACCCTCACCCTCACCCTAACCCTAACCCTCACCCTAACCTTAAACCTAAACCTAAAGCTAACCCTAAACATCATCCTCACCCTAAACCTCACCCTAAAATTTACCTTCACCCTAACCCTAACCATAACCCTCACACAAAACCTAAACCTCACCCTAATCCTAAACCTAACCAACACCCTAAACCTAACCCTCACCCTACCCCTAACCCTAAACCTCACACTAAACCTAAGCCTCAACCTAAACCTAACCCTACCCCTCAGCCTAACCCTCACCCTAAATCTAAACGTAACCCAAATCCTCAACCTATCCCTCACCTTAACCCTATCCCTCACCCTCAACCTCCCCTTCCCCCTCAGCTTTACCCTAACCGTAAACCTAATCCTAACCCTCAACCTAAACCTCACCCTAACCCTAACCCTCAGCCTCACCCTAACCCTCACCCTAACCTTTACCCTCAACATAACCCAAACCTGAACCCTAAACCTAACACTCACACTAACTGTAAACCTAATCTTCACCCTATACTTTATACTAACCCTAAACCTAACCCCAACCCTCACCCTAACCGGAATCCTCACACTAAACCTAAACCTAACCCTAACCCTGACCCTAAACCTCATCCTAACCCTAACCCTAACCCTCACACTAACCTTAACCCTCACCCTCACGCTAACCCTCACCCTAAACCTTACCCTCACCCTAAACGTATCCCTAAACCTAACCCTAACTCTAACTCTCACACTAACACTCACCCTCACCCTAACACACACCCTCACACTAAACATAACCCTAAAGCTAACACTCACCCTAACCCTAACACTAACCCTCATCCTAACACTAACCCTCACCCTCACCCTCACACTCCCCCAACCCTAACCCTCTACCTCACCCTAAACCTCACCCTAAGCCTTTCCCTCACCCTAACTCTAATCCTAACCCTAACCGTAACCCTCACCCTAACCCTAAAAATATTCCTAACCCTCACCCTAACCCTAACCCTCACCCTACCTCACACTTACCCTAACCCTCACCCTAACCCTTATTATCACCCTAACCCTAACCCTAACCCTCACACTAAACCTAACCCTCACCCAAACTCTAATGTTACCCCTCACCCTAACCCTCACCCTCAAACTAACCCTAACCCTAATCCTCACCCTATCCTTAATCTTAACCCAAAATTCACCTTAAGCCTCACCCTCACCCTCACCCTAATGCTAACCCTAACCCTCAGCCTCACCCTAAACCTCACCCTAACACTTACCCTCACCCTAACCCTAACCCTCACCCTCACACTAAACCTCACCCTAACACTTACTCAAACCCTAACCCTCACCCAAACCCTAAACCTAAACCTAACCTTGATGCTAACACTCACCCTCAACCTAAACTTCACCCTAACACTTACCCACAGCCTTACCCTCACCCTAACCCTAAACCTAAACTTAAACTTGACAATAACCCTCACCCTAACCCTAAAACTCACCCTCACCCTATACCTCACCCTAACACTTACCCAAACCCTAAACCTCACCCAAAACCTAAACCTAAACCTAACCCTAACCTTGATGCTAACACTCACCCTCAACCTAAACTTCACCCTAACACTTACCCACACCCTTACCCTCACCCTAACCCTAAACCTAAACTTAAATTGACCCTAACCCTCACCCTAACCCTAAAACTCAACCTCACCCTAACTCTCACCCTAACATTTACCCTCACCCTAACCCTTACCCTAGCCCTAAACCTAACCCTCACATTAACCCTAACCCTAACCCACAGCCTAATCCTTATCCTAACCTAAACCTAGCCCTAAACCTCACCCTAACCTAATCCTAAACCTCAGCCTAACCCTCATCCTAACCCTAACCCTAATCCTAACCCTCATCCTCACCCTAACTGTAACCCTAAACCTAAACCCAACACTCACCCTCACAGTTACCCTAACCCTAACACTGTCCCTAGGCCTCAACATAAACCTAACCCTCACCCTAATCCTAAACTTAACCTTCACCCTCAAACTCACCCTAACTCTTACCCAAAACCTAACCCAAACCCTCACCCAGACCCTCAACTTAACCCTCAGCCTCACCCTAAACCTCACCCTAAACCTAAACCTACCCCTCTCCCTACCCCTCACCCTGATCCTAATGCTAACCCTAACCCTCAACCTAACCCGAAACCTACCCCTAACGCTATCCCTCACCCTAAACCTAATGCTCACCCACACCCTAACCCTCACCCTCACCCGAAGCCTCATACTCACCCTAACTCTCACCCGCACTCTAAACATCACCCAAACCCTAACCCTCACCCTAACCCTTACACAAACCCTAATCCAAACCCTCACACTCACCCTAACCCTCAGCCTAACCCTTTCCCTTACCCTAAACCTAACCATAACCCTCACACTAACCGAAACCCTCACTCTAACCCTAACCCTAACGCTGGCCTTAACCTTCCCCCTCACCCTGACCCTCACCCTAATCCTATTCCTAATCCTAACACTCACCCTCACCCTAAACCTAACCCTAACCCTAACCCTAACCATCACCCTCACCCTCTCCCTCAACCTAACCCTCACCCTCACCCTAAACATCACCCTAACCCTAACCCTCACCCTCAACCTAACCCTAACCCTCACCCTGAACCTAACCTCAGCTCAATCCTCACCCTCGCCCTAATCCTCATCCTAACCATAACCTTTACCTAACAGAAACTCTCACCCTCACCCTCAGCCTATCCCTCACCCTCACCCAAGCCCTCACCCTAACCCTAACCTTAACCCTCACCCTCACCCTCAACCGCCCCTTCTCTCTCAGCCTTACTCTAACCCTAACAATAACTCTAACCCTAACCCTAACCCTAAAACTCATCCTAACCCTAATCCTAACCCTAACCCTCAACCTCGCCCTCACCCTCATTCTAAACCTCAACCTCACTCTGAACCTCACCATCACACTAACCCTCACACTAACCCTAACCCTCACCCTAGCCTTAACCCTAACCCTCACCTCACTTCCACCATCACACTCAGCCTAACCCTAACTCTAAACCTAATCCTAAACTAACCTCACCCTCACCCTCACCCTAACCCTTACCCTCAAACTCCCCTTCCCCCTAACACTAACCCTCAACCTCACCCTAAGCATCACCTTAACCCTAACCCTCACACTGAACCTAACTCTAACGCTCACCCTAACCCTCACCCTCAAACTAAACCTCACGCTAAACAGAATCCTCACACTAAACCTAACCCTAACCCTAACCTTCACACTAATCCTAAACCTCAACCTAACCATATCCCTCCACCTCAACCTAAATCTCACCCTAACTCTAACCCTAACCCTCACCCTAACCCTAAATCTAAACCTAACCCTCATCCTCACCCTAACCCTCACCATCACGCTAATGCTCACCCTAACCCTAACCCTCACCCTAAACCTAACCCTCAACCTAAACCTAACCCTCACCCTGACCCTCACCCTAAATGTAACCGTAACCCTAACCCTCACCCTCAACCTTACTTTAATCCTAACCCTCACCCTAAACCTAACCCGCACCCTAACACTAACCCTCACAATAACCCTAACCCTAACCCTCACCCTCACCCTCACCCTCAACCTAACCCTAACACTAATCCTAAACCTAACCCTAAATCTAAACTTCACACTAAACCTAAGTCACTCTATCCCTAACCCTACCCCTCAGCCTAACCCTCACCCTAAACCTTACCCTAACCCTAATCCTCACACTATCCCTAATCTTAACCCTAAACCTCACCCTAACCCTCACCCTCACCCTAACCCTAATGATAACCTTAACCCTCACCCTCACCCTAACCCTCAACCTTACCCTTACCCTCACTCTAACCCTTACCCTCACCCTATGCCTAAACCTCACCCTCGCCCTAACCCTCACCCTAACACTTACCCACACCTTCACCCTAACCCTAATCCTCACCCTCACCCTAACCCTAACCCTAACCCTCACCCAAACCCTCACTATTACAGTCACCCTCACCCTCAGCCCTTACCCTAATCCTAACCCTCACCCTCACCCTAACTCTAACCCTAACCCTAACCCTCACCCTCACCTTAACCATATCCCTAACCCTCACCCTAACACTAAAACTCACCCTATATGTCACCCTCACCCTAACCCTAAACCAAAACCTAATCCTCACCCTAAACTTCACCCTAACCCTAACACTAACCATAACCCTCATCCTCACAATAAACCTCACCCTATACCTTACCCTCACCATAACCCTAACCCTAACCCTAATCCTCAACCACACCTAACTTCACCCTCACCTGAACCTTCACCCTCACCCTCACCCTCACCCTCATCCACACATTAAACATCACCCTAACACTAACACTCACCCTCACGCTAATCCTCACAATAACCATAACCCTGACCGAAAAGAAACCCTCAACCTAACCCTCACACTGACCCTCACCCTGACCCTAGCCCTCACCCAAACCCTAACCCTAACCCGAACCCTAATCCTCACCTTCACCCTAACCCTCACCCTAACCCTTACCCTCACCCTGACCCTAACGCTAACCCTAATCATAACCCTAATCATAACACTAGCCGTAACCCTCACCCTAAACATAACCCTAAACCTAACCCTAACCTTCACCCTCACACTGACCCTCACCCTCACCGTAACTCTAAACCTATTCCTAATCCTAACCCTCACAATCACCCTCAACCTAAACCTAACCCTAACACTAACCCACACCCTCACTGAACACAAACCCTCATTCTAACCCTAAGCTCAGCTTAACCCTCACCCTCAACCTAATCCTCACCCTAACCCTAACCCAAATGTAAATGTAACTCTCACCCTCACACTAACCCTCATCCTCACATTAGCACTAACCCTATCCCTAACCATAACACTTACCCACACCCTAACCCTCACACTCATCATCACTCTAACCCTAATCCTAACCCTAATCCGAACCCTAATGCGCACACTACCCCTCTCCCTAACCCTAATTGTAACCCTACTCCTCACCCTCATCCTATCCCTCACGCTCAGCCGAATACTCACCCTCAACCTAAACCATACTCTCACAATAAACATCACCCTAAACCTAACCCTAAACCTAACTCTAACCCTAACCCCCACCCTAACCCTAACCCTCACCCTAACCCTCACCCTAACCCTTACACACAACATAATCCTATCCCTCACTCACAAATTTACCATCACCCAAACACTTACCCTCACCCTAACCCTCACCCTAACCCGCAACCTAACGCTCACCCTAACCCTAACCCTCACCCTTGCCCTAACCCTCACCCTAACCTTTATCCTCACCCTCACCCTAATCCTCACCCTAACCTTTACCCTGATGCTAACCCTAAACATAAACCTAACCCTCAAACTAGCCCTAAACCTAACCCTCAACCTAACCCTTATCCTATCCCTAAACCTAACCCTAACCCTCACCCAAACCCTAAACCTAACCCTCACACTAACCCTAAACCTAACGCTCAGCCTAACGCTCATCCTAACCCTAACAGTAACCCTAACCCTCACCCTAACCATAACCCTAACCATAAAACTCACCCTATCCCTAACACTCCCCCTCACCCTCAGGCTAACTCTAATACTAACCCTAACCCTCACCCTCACCCTAACTCTAACCCTAAACCTAATCCTAAACCTCACCCTCACCCTAACCCTAACCCTAAACCTATCCCTAACCCTCACCCTAACCCTAACCCAAAACCTGTACCTCACCCTCACCCAAACCCTAACCCTAACCCTCATACTGAAACTCACCCTAACTTTACCCTCACCATAAACCTAACTCTAACCCTAATCCTCACCCTAAACCTAAGCCTCATCCACACCCTAACACTCACCCTAACCCTAAACCTAACCCTATTCCTAAACCTAAGCCTCACACTTAAACTCACCCTAACCCTACACCTAACCCTTACCCTCACACACACCCTCACCCTAAACCTCACTGTCACCATCACCCTCACCCTAACCCTAACCCTACCCTTCACTCTAACCCTCACACTAACCCTAACCCTAATCCAAACCCTCAACCTAACCCTAACGCTAACCCTAACCCTCACCCTCACACTAACCCTAAACCTAACACTAACACTCAACCTAACCCTAATCCTCACCCACACCCTAACCTTCACCCTCACCTTAACCCTCACCCTCACCCTAAACCTCACCCTAACCCTAATCCTAACCTTCACCCTAACTCTAACCCTTACACTAACCCTAACCCTAACCCTAAACCTCACCCAAACCCTAACCCTCATACTCACCCTCACCCTAACCCTAACCCTAACCCTAACCCTCACCGTAACCCTAAACCTTAAGGTATACCTAACCCTCAGCATCAACATAACCCTAACCCTAATCCTCGCCATAACACTAACCCTCACCCTAACCCTCAGCCTCACCCTAAACCTCACCCTAACTGTAACCCTCAACCTAAACCTCACCCTCACCCTAATCCTCACCCTAACCCTAACCCTAACCATTACCTAATCGAAACCCTCAACCTCACCCTCACACTCACCCTAACACTCACCCTCACCATAGCCCTCACCCTAAACCTAAACTTCACCCTAACCCTAACCATAAGCCTCACCCTCACCCTCATCCTAAACCTAACCATAACCATAACCCTAATCCTAACCCTAACCCTCACGATCACCCTCACACTAATTCTAAACCAAACCCTAACCCTCACCCTCAATGTCACCTAACTCTAACCCTAACCCTAATCCTAATTCTAACCCTCACCCTCACCCTCACCCTAAATCTAACCCTAACCCTAATCCAGACCCTCACCCTCACACTAACCCTAATACTCACCCTATCCCGAACACTAACCCTAAACCTCAATCTAACCTTCACCCTGAACCTAACCCTAATGCTAACCTGAACCCAAACCCTCACACTAACCCTCACCCTAACACTTACCTTCACAATAACCCAAACCCTCACCCTCACAATAACTCTCACTATAACCATTAGATTCACCATAACCTTAACCCTAACATTAACCCTAAATCTCACCCTAACCCTCTCCCTAACCCTAATCCTCAAACTCAACCTAACCCTCACCATAAACCTTGCCCTCACCCTAACCATAACCCTAAACCTAAACCTCACACTAACCCTAACTCTAACCTTCAGCCTAACCCTCATCCTAACCCTTACCCTAACCCTAATCCTAACCCTAAGTCTCACCCTCACCCTCACCCTAAGCATAACCCTAACCCTTACCCTCATGCTAACCCTCACCCTCACTCTCACCCTATTACTATCCCTAACCCTAACTATAAAAATAACACTAACCCTAACCCTAACCCTCACCCTCACCGTCACCCTACCCGTAACCCTAACCCTAACCCTCAACCTCAACGTCACTCTCAACCTCAACCTGAACCTCAAGCTCACCCTCACCCTAACCCTCACACTAACCCTAACCTTCAACCTAACCCTAACCCTAACCCTCACCTCACCCTCACCCTCACCCTCAGCCTAAGCCTTACACTAACCCCAATCCTAATGATAAGCCTTACCCTCAACCTAAACCTAATCCTAATCGTCAAACTCACACTCACCCTCACACTCACCCTAAACCTCACATTCAAACTCACCCTCACCCTAACTCTCAGCGGCACCCTAAAATCACCCTAACCCTAACCCTCAGCCTAACCCTAACCCTTACCCTCACCCTAACCTAACCCTCACCCTCAGCATCACCCTCACCCTCAGCCTAAACCTACTGCTACCCCTAATCCTAATCCTCACCCTCAACATAACTCTAACCCAAAACCAAATTCTCCCCTTCCCCCTCACCCTCACACTAACCCTCACTCTAAACCTAACCCTCACCATCAACCTCAACCTCACCCTCAGCCTAACCATAGTCCTTACCCTAATCCTAACCCTCAACCTACCCCTGACCCTAACCCTAACGCTAACCCTAACCCTCACCCTAATCACCATAGTCCACACCCTAACACTAACCATGAACATAACCCTCACCCTCACCCTAACCCTAACCCTAAACCTAACCCTCACCCTCACCCTAAACCTAACGCTCACTCTAACCCTTACCCTTACCCTAAACCTAACCCTAATCCTAAACCTAACCCTAACCCTAACACTCACCTTCACCCTCACCCTAACCCTAACCCCAACCCTCACCCTCACCCTAACCCTAACCCTAACCCTCACCCTAAACCTAACCATACCACTCACCCTAACCCTAACCCTAAACCTAACCCTCACCCTCACCCTCACCCTCTGCCTAACACTAACCTTCACCATTATCCTAACACTAATCCTCACCCTTATACTCACCCTAACTCAAACCCGAACCCTAACAATAACCCTCACCCTAACCCTAACCCTATCCCTAACCCTCATCCTAACCCTAAACCTCATCCAAACCCTAAATATAACACTCAACCTCACCCTAACCCTAACCCTTACCCAAACCCTATACCTCACCATAACCCTAACCCTAACCCTAACCCTCACCCTCACTCTAAACCTAACCCTAACCCTTACCCTCACCATAACCTTAACCCTAACCCTAAACCTAATACTCACACTAACTCTAACCACCACCCTCACCCTATCCCTCACCGTCACCTTAAACCTCACCCTAACACTAACCGTCATCAACACCCTAACCCTCACCCTCACCTTCACCCTCACCCTCACCCTAACCCTCACCCTAACCCTAACCCTAAACCTCACCCTAAACCTAACCCTTGCCTTCACCCTCACCCTCACCCTAAGTCTAATCCTAAGTCTAACCCTAACATTAACCCTAACCCAAACCCTCACACTCACCCTCACCTTAACCCTAATCCTAATCCTAACCCTAAACCTCAACCCCACCCTAAACCTCACCATAACCGTAACCCTAACACTAAACAAAACCCTCACACTAACCCTAAACCCTAACTCTAACCCTCACCCTACCCCTAACCGTAAACCTAACACTCATCCTCACCCTAACCATCACCCGAACACTTGCCCTTACCCAAACGCTCACCCTAAACCTAACCCTAAAGCACACCCTAAACCTCACCCTAAACCTAACCCTAAACCTCACCCTAGCCCTCACCCTTAGCCTAACCCTAACCCTCACCCTCACACTAAATCTCAACCTAACCCTTAACCTCACGCTAACCCTAACCCTAACCCTTACCCTAACCCTCACACTAACCCTAACCCTCACTCTCACCCTCACACTCCACCTAACACTAAGCCTATACCTAACCCCAACCCTAACCCCAACAATAACCCTAACCCTAACCCTCACCCTAACCCATACCCTAAACCTAACCCAAACCCTCACCCTAACCCATTCCCTAACCCTAACCCAAACCCTCACACTCACCCTAGCCCATACTCTATCCCTAAGCCTAAGCCTAAACCTCACCCTAACCCTCACCCTCACCCTCACCCTAAGTCTAATCCTAACCCTAAATCTAACCCTCACACTCACCCTCACCTTAACCCTAATCCTAATCCTAACCCTAACTGTCACCCCCACGCTAAACCTCACCATAACCCAAACCCTAACACTAAACCTTACCCTAACCCTCACCCTAACCTTAACTCTAATCCTAAACATCACCCTCACCCTAATCCTAAACTTAACCCTAACCCTAAACATCACCCTAATCCTTAACTGCACACTAACACTTACCCTCAACCTAACACTAACCCTAACCCCAACACTAACCCTCACACTAACCTAACCATCACTCTAAACCTAAACCTAACCCTCACCTTCACCCTAAACCTAACACTAACCCTAACCCTCATCCTAAACTTAACCCTCAACCTAACTCTAAGGCTAAACCTCACCCTCACCCTCAACCTAAACCTAAAACTAACCCTAACCCTCAGCCTAATACTAACAATAACCTTAATGCTAACCATAACCCTCACCCTCACCCTAACCCTCACCCTAACCCTAACCCTAACCCTAACCCTAATCCTCACGCTATCCCTACCCTAACCCTCACCCTCATCCTAGCTCTCACCCTAAACCTAATCCTAACCCTCACCCTCACACTAACCCTAATGCTAACCTTACACTCACCCTCACACTAATCCTCACCCTAACCCTAATCCTAACCCTAACACTCACCCTCACCCTCAACCTCACCCTAACCCTAACCATAAACCTGATCCTCACCCTATGCCTAATCCTAACCCTCACCCTCACCCTAGTCCTCACACTAACCCTAACCCTAACCCTACAACTCACCCGAACCGTAACCCTAAACCTAACCCTAACCTGCACCCTAAGCCTAACCCTAACACTAACCCTCACCCTAACACTCAGCCTAAACCTAACCCAAACCATCACCGTAACCCTAACCCTCCCCCACACCCTAACCCTTACACTCACCGTAGCCCTCACACTAACTCAACCCTAAACCTACCCCTCACCCTAACCATCACCCTAAACCTAACCTTAAACCTCACCCTAAGCCTAACCATAACCCTCACCCTAACCCTAGCCCTCACACTCACCCTAACCCTAACCTTCACCATCACCCTCACACTCACCCTAACCCTAACACTTAACCTCACCCTAAACTTAACCCTCACCCTAACCCTAACCCTCACCCTCACCTAATCCCTAACCCTCACCCCAACCCTCTCCCTAACCCTAATGCTAATTCTAACCCTCACACTCAACCTAACCCTCACCCTCACCCTCACCCTCACCTAATCCTCACCTTAACCATAACCCTTACCTAAATGAAACCCTCACCCTCACCTTCACCTTAACCCTCACACTCACCCTAGCCCTCACAATATCCCTCACCCTAACCCTAAACCTCACCTTCACCCTCACCCTCACCAATACTCTAACCCAAAATCTAGCCCTCACCCTAATCCTAACCTCCACCCTAACCCTAACCCTCACCCTCACCCTCACCCTCAGCCTAACCCTAACTCCAATCCTAACCTTAAACCTCACCCTCACTCTAAACCTAACCCTACCCCTAACCCTAACTCTCACCCGAAACCTAACCTCCACTGTAACCCTAACCCTGACACTAACCCTAATCCTAAACCTAAACCTCACCCTGACCCTAACCCTCACCTAATCCTTACCCTCACCCTAACACTCACCCTAACCCTAACACTAACCCTCACACTAAACCTAAACGTCACTGTAACCCTAACCCTCACCCTAACCCTAACCCTAACCCTAACTCTCACTCTCACCCTAGCCCTCACCGTAACCCTAACACTAACCATAACACTCAACCTCACCCTAAACCTCACCCTAACCATAACCCACACCCTAACCCTTAGCCTAACCTTAACCCTCACCCTAACACTAACCCTAACCCTAACCCTCACCCTAACACTAACCCTCACCGTAACACTCACGGTAACCCTAACCCTCACTCTCACCCTAACCCTCACCCTAACCCTTAACCTCACACTAATCCTAACCCTAACTGTAACCCTAATGTTATTACTAAACCTAACCATCAATTGAAATCTATCGGTACCCCTCACTCTAGCCCTCACCCTAACTGTAACACTAACCCTAACGCTAAACCTCACCCTCACCCTCACCCTCACCCTTACCCTTGCCCTCACCCTCGGCCTAATCCTAACCCTAACCCTCACTGGAACCCTCACCCGCACCCAATCCTCACCCTTACAGTAAAACTCACCCTCACTCTAACCCTCACCATCACCCTTACACTTACTGTCACCCTAACCCTCACCCTAACCCTAACCCTCAACCTCACCCTAACCCTAACACTCACCCTAAAACTTATTGTCACCCTAACTCTCACCCTATCACTAACCCTAACCCTAAAACTCACCCTAACCCTCACCCTCAACTTAACACTAACCCAAACCCTAACCCTCAACCTTACCCTCACTATAACCCAAACGGTAAACCTAAACCTCACCTTCACCCTAACCCTAACCCTTACCTTCAACCTAACACTAACCCTAACCCTAACCCTCACCCTCACTCTCAACCTAACCCTACACCAACGCTAACACTCACCCTAACCCTAAACTCCACCCTAACCCTAATCCTGACTCTAACGCTAACCCTAACCTTAACCCTCACCCTAACCCTCAACCTAACACTTATGCTCACCCTAACCCTAAACCTAACCCTCACATTAACCCTAACCCTCATCCTAACCCAAACCCTAAACCTAACCGTACCCCTCATCCTCACCTTCACCCTCACCTTCACCCTCACCCTAACCCTAACCCTAATGCTAACCTTAACCGTCACCCTCCCCCTCCCCCTAAACCTAAACCTAATCTTAACCCTCACCCTCACCGTCATCCTCAACCTCACCCTAAACCTAACCCTAACAATAACGCTAACCCTAACCCTAACCTCACTCTAACCCTCACCCTCACCCTCAGCCTAAGCTTAACCCTAACCCTATTCCTAATCCGAAACCTAACCCTCTCCCTCACCCTCACCCTAACCCTAAGCCTAACCCTATACCTAACTCTAACCCTCACCATCACCCTCACTCTCACCCTAAACGTAACTCAAGCCTTCAACCGAACCCTCACCCTCTCCCTCCACCTAACCCACACCCTCATCCTAAACATGACCCTAACCCTAATAATCACCCTAACCCTAAGCCTCACCCTCACCCTTACCCTAACCCTCACCCTCGCCGAAACCCTCAGCCTAAACCTAACTCTAATCCTAACACTAAACCTCACCTGCACTCTAAACCTAATCCTACACCTAACCCTATCCCTCACCCTAACCCTCACCCTATCCCTAACCTCCACCCTAACCCTAATCCTCACACTAACCCTAACCTACCCTAACCCTCACCCTAACCCTAAAGCTCACCATAAACCTTACGCTCACCCTAACACTCACCTTAACCCTAACACTAATCCTCACACTAAACCTAACGCTCACCCTAACCATAAACCTCATCATAAGCCTAAAGCTAACCCTAACTCTCACTATCACCCTAGCCCTCACCATAACCCTAAACCTAACCCTAACCCTCAACCTCACCCTAAAACTCACCCTAATCCTAACCCTCACCCTAACACTTACCTTAGCCCTAACCCTCACCCTAACCCTAATTTAAAGCCTCACACTACCCCACACCCTCAACCTCACCCCAGCCTATCCCTAACCCGAACACAAATCCTAACACTCACCCTCACCCTTACTCCCAACCTAACCCTACCCCTAACGCTAACACTCACCCTAACCCTAACCTCCACCCTAACCCTAATCCTGACACTAACCCTAACCCTAACCCTAACCCTCACCCTAACTTTTACCCTCACCCTAACACTCAGCCTAACCCTAACCTTAACCCTCACCCTCACCCTAATCGTCAACCTAACCCTTAACCTCAACTTAACCCTAAAGCTAACCCTCATACTAACCCTAACCCTCATCCTAAACCTAACCCTAAACCTAACCGTAACCCTCATCCTCAACCTCACCCTCACCCTCAGACTAACCCTAACCCTAACCCTATTCCTAAACCTAACCCTCACCCTCACCCTCACACTAAACCTAACCCCAATCTTAAACCTCACCCTCATCCTCAACCTCACCCTAACCCTAACCATAACAAAAACCCTAACCCTAACCCTAAACTTAACGATCACCCTAATCATCAACCTAAACCTAATCCTAAATATAACCCTCTCCCTCACCCTCACCCTAACCCTAATCCTAACCCTAACCCTCACCCTAACCCTCAGCCTCACCCTCAACCTCAACCTAAACCTAACCCAAACCCTCAAACGAACCCTCACCCTCACCCTCCACCTAACACTCACCCTCAACCTAATTCTAACCCTAAGCCTCACCCTCACCCTCACCCTAACCTTAACCCAAACCCTAACACGCAACTTAACCCTCAACATACCCCTAACTCTAACCCTGAAAATGTCCCTCACCCTAATGCTCTCCCTAAGCCTTACCTTCACCCTAACACTTACCCTAACCCTAACACTCAACCACACCCTAACCCTCATCCTAACCCTTACCCTCAGCCTAAACCTAACCCTAACCCTCACACTAAACCTGCCCCTCACCCTAACCCTAAACCTAACCATCACCCTAACCCTTAACTTCATCCTCACCCTAAACGTCACACTTATCCGAAATCTCACCGTAACTCTAACCTTAACTCTCACCCTCATCATCACCCACACGCTAACCCTCACCCTAACCCTCACCTTAACCCTAAAACTCACCCTAATCCTCACCCTAACCCTCACTCTCACCCGCAACATCACCCTAACCCTAACCCTAACCCTCAACCTAACCCTAACCCTCACCCTAACACTTACCCACAGCCTAACACTAACCCTAACTCTAACACTAACCCTCACACTAACCATAGCCCTCACCCTAACCCTAAACCTCATCCTAACAATAACCCTAACCCTAAACCTCACCCTCACACTAGCCCTCACCCTAACCCTCATTTTAACCCTAACCCTCAACCTAACCCTTACCCTCATCCTCACCATAAACCTCAAACTAACCCTAACCCTAATCCTCAATCGAACCCTCAACCTAAACCTAACCCGAACCCTTAACCTAACCCTCACCCTAACACTAACCCTCACCCTTATCTTAACAATCACCCTCAGCCTAACCCTCACCTTTACCCTTACCATCACCCTCACCCTAACCCTCACCCTTACCCTAACCCTCACCCTAGCCCTCACCCTAACCCTAACCTTCACCCTCACACTCACCCTCACCCTCAGTGTAACACTAACCCTACCACTTTTCCTAACCCTAAACCTCACCCTCACCCAAACCGTCACCCTAACTGTAACCCTCACACTGAACCTAACCCTCAACCTAAACCTAACCCTACCCCTCACCCTACCCCTCACCCTAAACTTAACCCTAACCCTAACCTTCAACCTCAAGCTAGCCCTCACCCTAACCCTAATTCTCACCCTAACCCTCATGCTCACCCTAAACCTCACACTAACCCTAACCCTAATCCTCAATCTAACCCTAACCCTAACCCTTACCCTAAACCTCACCCTAACCCTAATCCTCACCCTTAACCTAACCCTCACCCTCAAACTAACCCTAAACATTACCATCACCCCAATGCTCATACTGACCCTCAACCTAACCCAAACCCTCATCCTAACACTCACCCTAACTCTAACCCTATCCATCACTATAACTCTAACACTCACACTCACCATCACCATCAGCCTAAAGCCTATGCCTAAGCCTAACCCTAACCCTATCCCTCACCCTCCCACTAGCCCTCATCCTAACCCGTATCCTAACCCTAACCCTCATCCTAACCCTCACACTCACCATATGGCTAACCATCACCCTAAGCGTAATTCTCACCCGCACCCTCACCTTCAGCCTAACCCTAAGCCCAAGCCTAATCTTAACCCTAACCATACACTCACCCTCACACTAACCCTAATCCTAACCCTAAACCTAATCCTAACGCTTAACCTCAACCTAACCCTCACCCTAACCCTAATGTTAACCGTAAGACTAACCCTAACTCTAACGCTCACCCAAACCTTCACCATCAACCTAAACCTAACCCTAACCCTCACCCTCACCCTCACCCAAAATGCAAGTGTAACCCTAAACCTAATATTAACCCTAATGTTAACCCTAAAACTAACCCTAACCCTAACCTTCATCCTCAGCCTCACTCTATCTGCAAATGTAACCCTAACCATAACACTTACAATAACCCTAACCCTAATCCTAACCATCACCCTCACCCGAATCCTAATCCTAACCCTAACTCTCACCCGAAACTTAACCTTCCCCCTCACTGAACCCCTAACCCTCATCTTAACCCTCATCCTAACCCTAACCCTAACCCTCACCCTAAAATTTAACGTACCCTAACCCAAAACCTAACCCTCAACCTAACCCTCACCCTCACCCTAACCCTAACCCTAACCCTAAACCTCACATTAATGCTAACCCTAAACCTACACCTCCCCCTCCCCCTCATCCTAACTCTAACCCTAAACCTCACACTCTCCCAATCCCTAATCCTAACCCTAACCCTAAACCTCACCATAACCCTAACCCTAACCATCACCCTCAACTTCAACCAAATCATAACTCTAAACCTAACCCTAACATTAACACTAATCCTAAACCTAACACTAACCCTAACCCTAACCCTAAACTTCACCCTCTACCTCACCCTCACTGCAAATGTAACCCTAACCATAACACTTACAATAACCCTAACATTAATCCTAAACATCACCCTCACCCTAATCCTAATCCTAACATGAACCCTCACCTTAACCCTAACCCTCACCCTCACTTTAACCCTATACCTCTTCTTAAGCCTCATCCTAACCCTAAAACTAATCCTCACCCTAATGCTTAACCTCACCCTAATCCTAAAACTAAGCCTAACCTAAACCTCACCCTAAACCTCATGGTCACCCTAACCTTAACCCAAACCCAAACCCTCAACCTAACCCTCACCCTAACCCTCAACCTAACCCTAATCCTACTTCTCACCCTAACCATCATGCTAACTCGAAACCTCACCCTTACCAAAACCCTAACCTTAACCCTAACCCTAAACCTCTCCTTAAGGCTAATTCTAACCCTAACCCTAACTCTCACCCTCACCCTCTCCCTCAGCCTAACCCTAAACCTAGACCTAGCCCTAAACCTAACCCTCACACTCACACTCACCCTAACCCTAATTCTAAACCCAACCCTAACCCTCACACTAAAGCTCACCCTAACCCTAATCCTAACCCTAAACCTAACCCTAAACCAAACCCTCACCATCACCCTAACCCTAACTGTAACCCTAAACCTCAACTTCACCCTAACCCTAACTCTAACCCTAACCTAACCCTAAATCTCACCCTAACCCTAACCTTATTCCTGACCCTCACCCTCATCCTCACCCTCAGCGTAACCCTAAACCTAAACCTCACCCTAAACCTAACCCTCACCATAACACTTACCCTCACCCTAAAATTAACCCTAACACTAAACCTCACACTAACCCTAACCCTCACCCTAATTCTAACCCTCACCCTCACCCAAACCCTAACCCTAAACCTAACCCTCACCCTAACCCTAAATCTAACCCTAAACCTCACCCTAACCCTAACCCTCATCCTCACCTTAAACCTCACACTAACCTTAACCCTAATCCTCAATCTAACCCTTAACCTCACCCTAACTCTAACCCTAACCCTTACCCTAAACCTCACACTAATCCTAACCCTCACCATTACCATAACCCTCATCCTCAGCCTAACTCTCGCCTTTAAACTTACCGACACGCTCAACCTAAATCTCACCCTAACCCTAAACTTAATCCAATACCTAACTATCACCCTAACCCTAACCCTAACCCTCACCCTAACCCTCACCCTCACCCTCATCCTCAACCTCACCCTCAGCCTATCTCAAAGCCTAACCCTAACCCTAACCATAACCCTCACATTCACTGTCTCCCTAACCCTAATCCTAATCCTAACCCGAACCCTAACACACAACCTCACCCTAACCCTCACCCTAACCCTAATCCTAACACTAACCCTTACCCTAACCCTCACCCTAACCCTATCTCTAACCCTAAACCTAAAACTCACCCTGACACTCACCCTAATACTAACCCTAAACTTCACCCTAACCCTAACCCTAAATCTTACCCTCACCCTAGCCCTCACCCTAAACCTAAACCTAACCCTAAACCTCACCCTCACACTAACCCTAACTCAAACCTTAACCCTCAACCTAAACCTCACCCTAACACTAACCCTCACACTCACTCTCACTGTAAACCTAACCCTAAACCTAACAATAACCCTAAACCTAACCCTAACCCTCACCCTAACCATAGCATTCACCCTAACCCTAACCGTCACCCTAAAACTTACCGTCAACCTTACCCTAACCCTAACACTAATACTAACCCTCACAGTAACCCTAACTCTCAACCTAAACCTAAACTTCGCCCTAACACTAACTCTAATCCTAAACCTCACCCTCACCCTAACCCTCACCCTAACTCTAATTCTAACCCTAACCTTCACCCTAACACTAACCGTAACCCTCACCCTAAACTTCATACTAACCCTAATCCTCAATCTAACCCTCACCCTCAACCTAAACCTCACCCTAACCCTTACCCTAACCCTCACCTTAAATATAACCCTCACCCTTAGTGGAACACTCACCCTCAGCCTAACCCTCACCTTTACTCTTACCGTCACACTCACCCTAATCCTCACCCTAACCCTAACCCTGATCCTAAAACTCACCCTAAACCTAACCCTATCCATCACCCTAACCCTAATCCTCACCCTCAACCTCACCCTCATCCTAATCCTAACCCTCATCCTAACCCTCCCCCTAACCCTTACTCCAACCCTCACTCTAAACCTAACCCTCACCCACAAACTCACCCTCAGCCTAACCCTAAGCCTAACGCTAAACCTAACCCTAACACACACAATCACCCTCACACTAATCCAAATACTAACCCTAACCGTCACCCTCACCCTCACCGTCAGTTTAACCCTAAGCCGAACCCTAACACTAACCCTAACTCTCACACTCACCCTAACCCTTACCCTAATCCTAATCCTAATCCTAACCCTAAACCTAACCCTCAGCCTCACCTTAACCCTAACTCTAATCCTAAACCTCACCCTCACCCTCACCCTAACATTAAGCCTAACCCTAAACCTCACCCTAACCCTAACCCTAAACCTCACCCTCACCCTAGCCCTCACCCTAACCCTAATCCTAAACCCTACCCTCATCCTGACCGTCATCATAAACCTAAACCTAATCCTAAACCTCACCCTCACCCTCACCCTCACCCTCACCCTAACCCTAACCCTAAACCTAACACTAACCCTAACCTTCACCCTCACCCTAACCCTCACCTTAACCCTAACATTAATCCTAACCCTAACCATCATGCTCAGCCTCACCCTAAACCTAAATCTACCCCTAAACCTCACCCTGACCCTAACCCTATCCCTAAACGTCATCCTACCCTAAAACTAACCCTCACCCTCACGCTCACAGTAACCGTAACACTAACCAGAACCCTAACAAAAATCCTAACACTAACCCTCAACCTGACCCTAACCATAACCCTCACCCTAACCCTAACCCTCACCCTAACACTTACCCTCACCCTAACACTAAACCTAACCCTAAATCTAACCCTCACACTCACCCTCATCATCACCCTAACCCTAAATCTCACCCTAACACTAACCCTAAACCTCATCCTCACCCCAGCCCTCACCCTAACCCTAACCCTCATCCTCACCCTAAACCTCACACTAACCCTAACACTAATCCTCAATGTAAACCTCACCCTCACCCTAACCTTAATTTAAACCTCACCATAACCCTAAACCCTCACCATTACAGTAACACTCACCCTCAGCCTAACCCTCACCTTTACCCTTACCATCACCCCAACAATAACCTTCACCCTAACACTAACCCTCACCCTAACCCTTACTCTACCCCTAAACCTCACCCTAACCCTAACCCTAAACCTCACCCTCAACCTCAATGTCTAAGCCTAACCCTTATCCTAACCCTCACCCTCAACCTAGCCCTCACCCTAACACTAATCCTAACACTAACCCTCATCCTAACCCTCACACTAACCCTAACCCTAACCATCACCCTAACCCTAATCCTCACCACGACCCTCACCTCAGCCTAACCCCTCACCCTAACCCTAATCCTAAACCTAACCCTAACCCTCAACCTTACCTTCACTCTAACCCTGACCCTTTCACTAACCCTAAACCTAACACTAACTGGAACCCTAACACTCACCCTCAGCTTCACCCTAACCCCAACTCTAACCATAAACCTCACCCTCACCCTAACCCTAACCCTAATCCTAACCCTAACCCTCACCCTAACCCTAACCCTCACCCTTACCGTAACCCTAACCCTCATCATAACCCTCACCCTAAGCCCATCCCTAACCCTAAACTTTAACGTAACACTAACCCTAGTTCTCACCCTAACCCTATCCCTCACCCTAACACTAATCGTAACCCTAGTCCTCATCATAATCCTCACCCTAACCGTGAAACTAACCCTCATCCTTAACCAAACCCAAACCCTCAACCTAACCCTAACCCTAACGCTCACCATAACCCTAACCCTAATCCTAACACTCACCCTAACCCTCACCCTAACAGTAAACCAAACTGTCGCCCTCACTCTCACACTAACCCTAATCCTAACCCTAAACTTCACTCTCAACCTCAACCTTAGCCTAACTCTTTGCCTAAACCTAAACCTAACCCTAACACACACACTCACCATCACCCTAACCCAAATCCTAACCCTACCTCTCACCATCACCCTAACTCTAACAGCAAACCTCACCTTCATTCTAACCCTCATTCTAACCCTAACCCAAACCCTAAACCTGACCCTAACCCTAACCCTATAACTCACTCTCACTGTAACCAAAACCCTAAACCAAACACTAACAATAACCCTAAACCTAATCCTAACACTCACCCTAACCGTAACCCTCACCCTAACCCAATCCCTCACCCTCAAACTTACCCTCACCCTAAAAATAACCCTAACCCTAACATTAACCCTCACACTAACCCTAACCATAACCCTAACCCTAAACCTAAACCTAACCCTCACCCTCACCATAACTCTAACACTAACCCTATCCCTAACCCTAACCCTAACCCTCCCCCTAACCCTATATCTAACCCTAAACCTCACTCTCACACTAAGCCTAACCCTAACCCTAAACCCCACCCTAATCCGAACCCTACCCCTCACCTGCTTCCTCACCCTCACCGTAACTCTAAGCATAACCCTAATAATAACACTTACCCTAACCCAAACCATCACCCTAACTCTAATTCTCACCCCCACCCTCACCCTCAGCCTAACCCTAAGCCTAAGCCTAGCCCTCATCCTAACAGTCACCCTCACCCTCACCCTAACCTAATACTAAACCTAACCCTATCCCTAAACCTCAACCTAACCCTCAACATCCCATAAACCTAACAATAACAATAACTATAAACCTCCCCCTAACCCTCCCCCTAAACCTAATTCTAACCCTAAACCTCACCCTCACCCTACCCCTAAACCTAAACCTAACCCTAAACCTCACCCTAAAGCAAACCGTAAACCTCACCCTCACTCTAACCCTCACCCTAACCCTAATCCTAAAACTAAACCTCATCCTAACCCTCACACTCATCCTAACCCTAACTCTCATCCTCACTCTAAACCTCACACTAACCCTCACCCTAATCCTCAATCTAACCCTCACCCTAACCCTAACCCTAACCCCTACCCTAACCCTAAACCAAACCCTAACCCTCATCCTTATCTTAACCCTCACCCTCAGACTCAACCTCACCTTATCCTTACCATCATCCTCACCCTAACCCTCACCCTAACCCTAAACCTCCTCCTAACCCTCACCATAACCGTAAACCTAACGATCAAACTCACCCTAACCCTCACCCTCAACCACATGCTCAGCATAAACCTAAGTCTAAGCTTAACCCTTACCCTAACCCTCCCCCTCCCCCTAGCCCTCACCCTAACCCTAATCCTAATCCTAACCCTCACCCCATCCCTAAACCTAACCATCATCCTAAACCTAATCTTCACACCCACTCTCACCCTCAGCCTAACCCTAAGCTTAAGCCTAACCCTAATCTTAACCCTCACACTCGCCCTCACCCTCATCCTGATCCTAACCCTAACCCTAACCATAACCCTAAACCTCAACCTAACCCTCACCCTAACCTTAACCCTAAAACTAACCCTAACACTAACCCTCGACCTAAACCTAATCCTAACCCTAACCGTAAACTTCACCCTAACCCTAACCCTAACCCTCACCCTCACCCTCACCCTCACCATTACTCTAACCCTAACCCTAACAATAACACTAATCCTAACTTGAAACCTAACCCTAATACTAATCCTAACGCTGATCCTCAGGCTAACCCTAATCCTAAACCTAACCCTCACCCTAACCCTAATCATCACCCTGACCGTAACCCTGAAACTCAAACTTAGCCTCACCCTAACCCTAACCCTAACCCTAAACCTTAATCTAACACTAACCCTAACCCTCAACCTCACACTAGCCCTCACCCTAACGCTAATCCTAACCCTAATCCTCATCCTTACCCTCACCCTAACCTAACCTTAACCCTCACCCTAGCCCTAAACCTAAGCCTAATCCTCAACGTAACCCTAAACCTCATGCTCACATTAACCCTAACCCTAACACTCACCCTAACCCTAAACATAACCGTACACTAACTCTGACCCTAAACCTAACCCTAACCCTAAACCTTAATCTAACACTAACCCTAACCCTCATCCTCACCCTCACCCTCAGCCTAACCCTAAGGGAAACCCTAACCCTAGCTCTAATGCTCACACTCACCCTAACCCTTACCCTAACCCTAATCCTAACCCTAACCCTAACCCTTACCCTCAACTTAACCCTCAGCCTAACCCTAAATCTAACACTAACCCTAACCCTAACCCTCAACCTCAGCCTCATCCTACCCCTAACTCTAACCCTAAACTTCACCCTGAACCTAACACTAACCCTACCCCTAACCCTAAACCTCACCTAACCCTAACCCTAACCCTAAAACTCACCCTCACCCTAGCCCTCACCCTAACACTAATCCTAACCCTAACCCACATCCTAACCCTCACCCTAACACTAACCATAACCCTCACGATCACCCTAACCCTAATCCGAACCCTCACCCTCAACCTAACCCTAACCCCCACCCTCACCGTAACCCTTACCTTAACCCTCAACATAACCCTAAACTTAACCCGAACACTAACTCTCACCCTTACCATAATCCTAACCCTCAAGCTAACCCTAACCCTAAACCTCATTCTCACCCTAGCCTCACCTAACCCTAATCCTAACCCTATCCCTTTTCCTAACCCTCCCCATAAACCTTATCCTAACCCTCACCCTAACACTAAACATCAGCCTCAAGCTCACCTTCAGCCTAACCCTAAGCCTAATCTTAAATGTAACCCAAACACACACCCTCACCCTCAACCTAAACCTCACCTAACCCTAACCCTCATCCTAACCCTCCCCATAACACTAACCTTAACCCTAACACTAAACCTCACCCTCACCCTCAGCATAATCCTAAGCCTAAGCCTAACCCTAACCCTCATACTCACCCTAACCCTCAACCTCACTCTAACCCTAACCCTCAACCTCAACCTCAGCCTAACCCTAAGCTTTTCCCAAACCCTAACCCTAATCCTCACCCTCACCCTAACCCTAATCCTACTCCTAACCCTAATCTTAATCCTCAACCTAAATCTCACCTAAAGGATAACCCTAACATTAATCCTAACCCTAACCTTCACCGTCAACCTCACCCTAACACTAACTCTAACACTAAACCTCACCCTGACCCTAAACCTAAACCTGACCCTCACCCTAGCCCTCACCCTAACATTAACCCTAACACTAAACCTCATCCTAACCCTCCCCCTAACCCTTACCCTAACCCTCACCCTAACCCTAACCCTTTCCCACAACCTCAACCTCAGCATAACCCTAAGCCTAACCCTAAACCTAACTCTAACACACACACTCACCTCACCATAACCCTAATCATGACCCTAAACCTCACCCTCACCCTCATTCTCAGTGTAACCCTAAGCCTAACCATAACCCTAACCCTAACCTCACACTCACCCTAACCCTTACCCTAATCCTAATCCTAACCCTCACCCTCACCCTAAACCTCACCCTAAACCGAACCCTAAACCTAACAATAACCCTAACGCTAAACCTCACCCTCAGCCTCACCCTAACCCTAACTCTAACCCTAAAGCTCACCCTAACCCTAACCCTAAGCCTAACCTTAAACTTCACCCTCACACTCACCCTAGCCCTTACCCTAAACCTAACCCTCACCCTAACACTCCCCCTAACCCTAACCCTCACCCTCAACCTCACCCTCAGCCTAACCCTCAGCCTAACCCTAAACCTAAACCTAACACACACATTCACGCTCACTCTAACCATAATCCTATCCCTAAACCTAACTCTAACCCTAACCCTCCCCCTAACTCTCACCCGAACCCCAACCCTAAAACTAACCCTTACCCTAACCCTCAACCTAAACCTTGCCCTAACCCTAACTCTAACGCTAAACCTCACCCTCACCCTAACCCTAACTCTAACCCTAAACAAAAACCTAAACCTCACCCTAACACTAACACTAAACCTAACCCACACTTTCACCCTCAGCCTAACCCTAAACCTCACCCTCACACTCACCCAATCCCTAACCCTAAACCTCACCCTAACCCTAACCCTCACCCTCAACCTCTGCCTAACCCTAAGCCTATTCCTAACCCTAACCCTAATCCTCACACTCACCCTTACACTTACCCTAATCCTAATCCTAACCCTAACCCTAACCCTCAACCTCACCCTAACCCTAACACTCAGCCTCACCCTCACCCACACCATAACTCTAACCCTAACACCAACAATAACAGTAATCCTAACCCTAAACCAAACCCTAACCCTAACCCTAAACCTAATGCTAACACTCAACCTCACCCTAACCCGAATCCTAACCCTAACCTTAATCCTAACACTAACCATCACCCTCACCCTAACTCTAACCCTAAACCTTAGCCTAACACTTACCCTAAAGCTCAACTTCACCCTAGCCCTCACCCTAACCCTAATTGTAACCCAATTCTCATCCTAACACTCACCCTAACTCTAAGCCTAACCCTAACCCTAACCCTAAGCCCAACCCTCACTGTAACACTAACACTAACACTAACACTAACACTAACCTTAAACCTAACACTAAACCTTACCCTAATCCTCAGCCTCACCCTCACCCTAAACCAAACCCTAACCCTAACCCTCCTCCTAACTCTAAGCCTAACTCTAACCCTAATCCTAACCATCACACTCACCCTCAACCTAAACCTAATCCTAAATTTAAGCCTATTCCTAACCCTAACACTCACCCTAACCCTTAGGCTAGACCTCACCCTTACACTTATCCTAACCCTAACCCGCACCCTAACCATAAACTTCACCCTAACACTAACCCTCACCCTAAAGATTACCCTCAACCTAACACTAACCCTAACTGTAACACTAACACTCACACTAACCCTAAACATCACCCTAACCCTAAACCTCACCCTAACACTAAACCTAAACCTCACCCTCACTCTAGCCTTCACCCTAACCCTAATTCTCATCCTCACCATAAACCTCACACTAACCCTAACACTAATCCTCAATTTAACCCTCAACCTCACCCTAACTCTAACACTAACCCTCACCATAACCCCTACCGTAACCCTCACCCTCAGCCTAAACCTCAACTTTACACTTACCATCACCCCCACGATAACCCTCACTGTAACCCAAACTCTCACTCTAACCCTAACTGTACCCCGAAACCTCACCCTCACCCTAACCCTAACTCTAACTCTAACCCTAATACTAACCCTTAACCTAACCCTAACCCTAACCATCACCCTAACCCTAATCCTCACCCCCACCCTCACCCTCAGCCTAACCCTAAGCCTAAGCCTAACCCTAACACTAAACCTCTCATACTCACCCTCACCCTACCCTAATCCTAACCCTAAACCTAACCCAAAACCTAAACCTCAACCTAACCCCCACCCTAACCTTAACCATTACATTTACGCAAACCCTAAGTCTCGACCTAACCCTCCAAATAACCTAAATTTAACCATAACCCTCACCCTCACCCTAAGCCTAAACCTAACCATAACCATAAACCACAACCTAACCCTCACTCTAACCTTAACCCTAACACTTACCCTAACCCTAACTCTCGACCTAACCCTCCAAATAACCTAAATCTAAACATAAACCTCAGCCTCACCCTAACCCTAAATCTAACCCTAAACCTAAACCTCACCCTAACCCTAACACTCACCCTCACCCTCACCCTCACCATAATTCTAACCCTAACCCTAACAATAACAGTAATCCTAACCCTAAACCTAACCCTAACCCTAACCATCAACCTAACACTCAACCTAACCCTAACCCTAATCCTAACCCTAACCCTCACCCTAACCCTAACCATCACCCTCACCATAACCCTAACCCTCAACCTAACCCTCACCCTAACCCTAAACCTAACCCTAAACCTTACCCTAACACTAACCCTAATTCTCACCTTCACCCTAGCCCTCACCTTAACCCTAATCATAAACCTAATCCTCATTCTAACCCTGTCCCTAAATCTAAGCCTAACCCTAACCCTAACACTAACCCCAACCCTCACTGTAACGCTAACACTAACCCTAACACTAACACTAAACCTTAACCTAACCCTAATCCTCAGCCGCAGCCTCACCCTAACCCAAACCCTAACCCTAAACCTCATCCTAACTCTAAGCCTAATGCTAACCCGAATCCTAACCCTCACACTCACCCTCACCCTAAACCTAAACCTAAACCTCACCCTATCCTTAACCCTAACCCTCACCCTAACCCTTAGCCTAGCCCTCACCCTTACACTTATCCGAACCCTAACCCTCACCCTAACCATAACCCTCACCCTAACCCTAAACCTCACCCTAACACTTACCCTCAACCTAACACTAACCGTAATCCTAACACTAGCCCTAACACTAACCCTAAACATCACCCTAACCCTAAACCTCAGCCTAACACTAACCCTAAACCTCAACCTCACCCTAGCCTTCAGCCTAACCCTAACCCTCATCCTCACCATAAACCTCACACTAACCCTAACACTAATCCTCAATCTAACCCTCAACCTCACCCTAACGCTAACTCTAACCCTCACCCTAACCCTAACCCTCAACCTTACCGTAACCCTCACCCTCAGCCTAACCGTCACCTTTACCGTTACCGTCACCCCCACGCTAACCCGCACCCTAAACCTAACCCTCCCCCTAACTAAAACTGTACCCCTAAACATCACCCTCAACCTAACCCTTACTCTAACCCTAACCCTAACACTAAACCTCACTGTAACCCTAACCTTAACGCTCACCCTCACCGTAACTGTAACCCTAACCCTAAACCTAACAGTAACGCTAAAACTAACCCAAACCCTCACCCTAAACATAACACTCACCCTAAACCTAACCCTCACCCTAACACTTACCCTCACCCCAACACTAACCCTAACCCTAACACTAACCCTCACACTAACCCTAAACCTCACACTAATCCTAAAAGTCACCCTAAACCTAACCTAACCTCACCCTAACCCTCACCCGTACTTTCATCTTCCCCCTAACATGAACCTTAACCCTAACAATAACACTAACTCTAACCCTATCTATCACCCTAACCTTAATCCTCACCCCCACCCTCACCCTCAGCCTATCCCTAAGCCTAAGCCTAACCCTCACCCTAACCCTCATACTCACGCTCACCCTAACCCTAATCCTAACCCTAAGCCTATCCCTAAAACTCAACCTAACACACACCTTCCCCTTAACCCTAAAACTAACCCTAAACCTCACCCTAACCCTCTCCCTAACCCTAACTCTAAACCTAAACCTCACCCTAAACCTAACCCTCAACCTCAACCTCACTGTAACTCTAACCCTAACCCTAACAATAACACTAACTTAACCCTAATCGTAAGAATAACCATAACCCTCACCCTCAGCCTCACCCTCACTGCAAACTTAATCCTAACTATAACACTAACAATAACCCTAAGCCTATCCCCAACTCTAATCCTCACCCGCACACTCACACTCAGCCTAACCCTAACCCTAACCCTCACCCTCAACCTCACCATAATGGTAACCCTAACCCTAACCCTAACATTAACCCTAACTCTAACTTTACCCCTCAACCTAAACATAACCCTCAACCTGACCCTAACCCTCAACTTAACACTTACCCTCACCCTAACACTAACACTAACCCTCACCCTCACCCTAACCCTAATCCTAACCCTAAACCTCAACCTAACCCTAACCCTCACCCTCACCATAACCCTTCCTCTAACCCTCACCCTAACCTTAAACTTGACCCGAACCCTAACTCTCACCCTAACCCTAACTCTAACCCTCACCCTAAACCTAACCCTCAACCTTACCTTAACCATCACCCTCAGCCTTACCCTCACATTTACCCTTACCGTCACCCTACCCTAACCCTCACCCTAACACTAACACTCACCCTAACCCACATCCTAAAACTAACTCTAACTCTAAATCTACCCTCACCCTAACCATAACTCTAACCCTAACCCTAACACTAAACCTCACCCTAACCCTAATCCTAACCATCACCCTAACCCTAACCCTAACCCTAAACCTTAATATAACACTAACCCTAACCCTCACCCTCAACCTAGCCCTCACCTTAACCTTAATCCTTACCCTAATCGTTATGCTTACCCTCACCCTATCCCTAACTTTAACCCTCACCCTAACCCTAACCCTAAACCTAACCCTCAACCTAACCCTAACCCTCACCCTCACCCTCACCCTCAGCCTAACCCTAAGCCTAACTGTAACCCTCACACTCACCCTAAACCTTACCGTAATCCTAACCCTAACCCTAACCCTCAACCTCAGCTTCACCCTAACCCTAACTCTAACCCTACACCTCACAATCTCCCTAACCCTAACCCTAACCATAAACTTAAACCTCACCCTCACACTCACCCTACCCATTACCCTTACCCTAATCCTAACCCTAATCCTCATCCTAACCCTCCCCATAACCCTAAGGCTCACCTTCAACCTCAAACTCTGCCTAATCCTAAGCCTAACCCTAAACCTAAACCTAACACACACACTCCCCCTCATTCTAGCCCTAATCCTTTCCCTAAACCTAACCCTAATCCTAACCCTCCCCCTAACTCTAACCGTAACACTAACCCTAAAACTATCCCTTATCATAACCCTCAACCTAAACCTCATCCTAACACTAACTCTAACCCTAAACCTCACCCTCACCCTAACCTTAATCCCAAACCTAACCCTAAACCTCACCATAACCCTAACCCTAACTGTCACACTAACCCTCACCCTCACCCTAATCCTAACCCACACCCTCACCCTCACGTTAATCCTAAGTCTAAGCCTAACCCTAACCCTCTCACTCACCCTAAACCAACCCTAAATCTCCCCTAACCTAACCCTAACCCTCAACCTTAGCCTAACCCTAAGCCTATCCCTAACCCTATCCCTAACCTTCACACTCACCCTAACCCCAACCCTAATCCTATTCCTCACCCTAACCCTAACCCTTACCCTCAACCTAACCCTCACCTTAAGCCTAACCCTACCATTAATCCTAACATTAACCCTCACCCTCAGCCTCACCCTACCCCTAACTCTAACACTAAACCTCACCCTGACCCTAACCTTAACCAGAAGCCTATCCCTAAACCTCTTCCTAGCCCTAAACCTAACCTTCACACTCACCCTCACCATAATCTTAACCCTAACCCTAATACTATCAATAATCCTAAACATAACCCTTACCCTCACCCTAAGCATAAGCCTCACCCTAACCCAAACCCTCACCCTAACACTTACCCTCACCCTAACGCTAACCCTCACCCTTACAATAACCCTAACCCTAACACTAACCCTAACCATCAACCTAACCCTAAACCTCACTCTAACCTTAACCCTAAACCTCACCCTCTCCCTAGCCCTCACCCTCATACTCACCCTAAACTTCACACTAACCCTAACAGTAACCCTCAATCTAACCCTCACCCTCACCCTAACGCTCACCCTCACCCTCAACCTCACCCTTACTGAACCCTCACCCTCAGCCTAACCCTCACCTTTACCCTTACCGTCACCCCCACACTAACCCTCACTCTAACGCTAACCCCCACCCTAACCCTAACTCTACCCCTAAACCTCACCCTCACCCTAACCCTAACTCTAACCCTAACCCTAACACTAACCCTCACCATAACCCTAACCCTAACCATCACCCTAACCCTAATCCTCACCCCAACCCTCACCCCCAGCCTAACCCTAAGCCTAAGCCTAACCCTAACCCTAAAACTCACAGTCACCCTCACCCTAACACTAATTCCAAACCTAAACCTAACCCTAACCCTAAACCTCAACCTAATCCTGACTCTAACTTTAAACCTAACAATAACCCTAACCCTAACCCTCGACCTAACCCTCCAACTAAACCTAAATCTAACCTAAACCTCACCCTCACCCTCAACCTAATACTAAACCTAACCCTAAACCTCACCCTAACCCTAACCCTAACCCTCACCCCAACCCTCACCCTCACCATAACTCTAACCCTAACCCTAACAATAACACTAATCCTAACCCTAAACTTAACCCTATCCCTAACTGTAACCCTAATGCTAACACTCAACCTCACCCTAACCCTAATCCTAACCCTAACCCTCACCCTAACCCTAACTCTAAAACTAACCCTAACACTAACCATCACCCTAACCCTAATCCTCACCCCCAAACTCACCCTCAGCCTAACCCTAAGCCTAAGCCTAAGCCTAACTCTAAACCTCACCCTCACCCTCACCCTTACCCTAATTCTAAACCTAATCCTAACCCTAACCCTAAACCTCAACCTAACCCTCAACCTAAACTTAACCCTAACACTTACCATAAACCTAACCCTCCACCTAAGCCTCCAACTAATCCTAAATCTAACCATTAACCTCACCCTCACCCTAACCCTAATCCTAACCCTAACCCTAAACCTCACCCTAACCCTAACACTCACCCTCACCCTCACCCTCACCATAACTTTAATTCTAACCCTAACAATAACAGTAATCCTAACCCTAAACCTAACCCTAATCATATCCCTAACCCTAATGCTAACACTCAACCTCACCCTAACCCTAAACCTAACCCTAATCCTCACCTTCACCCTAACCCTCATCCTCACTGTAACCCTAACGCTCATCCTAACCCTCACCCTAACTCTAACACTAACCCTAAATCTTACCGTAACACTAACCCTAATCCTCACCTTCACCCTAGCGCTGACCCTAACCCTAATCGTAAACCTAATCTTCATTCTAACCTTCACCCTAACTTTAAGCCTGAACCTAACCCTAACCCTAACACCAACCCTCACTGGATCCCTAACACTAACCCTAACACTAACACTAACGATAAACCTAACCCAAACCTAAACCTAAACCTAACCCTAATCCTCAGCCTCACCCTCACCCTAACCCAAACCCTAACCCTAAACCTCATCCTAAGTCTAAGCTTAACCATAACCCTAGTCCTAACCCTCACCCTAACACTATTCCTAAACCTATCCCTATCCCTAACCCTAACCATCAGCCTAACCCTTAACCTAGCCCTCACCCTTAATCTAATCCTAACCCTAAACCTCACCCTAACCATAACCCTCACCCTAACCCTAAACCTCACCCTAACACTTACACTCACCCTAACACTAAACCTAATACTATCAATAACTCTCACAATAACCCTAAACATCACCCTAACCCTAAACCTCACCCTAACACTAACCCTAACCCTCACCCTCACACTAGACTTCAGGGTAACCCCAACCCTCATCTTCACCATAAATCTCACACTAACCCTAACACTAATCCTCAATCGAACCCCCAACCTCACCCTAACGCTAGCACTAACCCTCACCTTTACCCTAACACTCACCCTTACCGTAACCCTCAGCCTCAGCCTAACCCTCACCTTTACCTTTACCGTCACCCCCACGTTAACCCGCACCCTAATCCTAACCCTCACCCTAACCCTAAATGTACCCCTATACCTCACCCTCTCCCTAACCCTAACACTTACCCTAACCCTAACACTAAACCTCACTCTAACCCTAATCCTAATCCTCACCCTCACACTAACCATAACCCTCACCCTAAACCTAACACTCAACCTAACATTTACCCTCACCCTAACACTAACCATAACCCTAACACTAACCCTCATACTAACCCTAACCCTCACCCTAATCCTAAACCTCACCCTGACCCTAATCCTAACCCTCATCCTCACCCTAAACCTCACAATAAACCTACCCTAATCCTCAATCTAAACCTCACCCTAACTCTAAACGTAACCTTAACCCTTACCCTAACCCTAAACTAACCCTAACCCTCACCCTTATCTTAACCCTCAACCTCAGCCTAAACCTCATCTTTACCCTTACCATCATCATCACCCTAACCATCACCTTAATGCTAAACCTCATCCTAACACTCACCCTAACCATAAACCTAACCATCACCCTAACCCTAACCCTCACCCTCAACCTCACGCTCAGCCTAATCCTAAGCCTAAGCCTAAGCCTAACCCTAACCCTCAACCTCACCCTCACCCTCACCCTAATCCTAAACCTAACCATAACCATAACCCTAAACCTCAACCTCAAACTCACTGTAACCTTAACCCTAAAACTAACCCTAAACCTATCCCTCGATCTAACTCTCCAACTAACCCTAAATCTAACCCTAAACCTCACCCTCACCCTAACCCTAATCCTAACCATAACCCTAAACCTCACCCTAACCGTAAACCTAACCCTCACCCTCACCCTCACCCTCACCATAACTTTAACCCCAACCCTAACAATAACACTAATCCTAAACCTCAACCTAACCCTAACCCTAACCATAAATGTAATCCTAACACTCACCCTCATGTTAACCCTAATCCTAACCCTAATCCTCACCTTAACCCTAATCCTCACCCTCACTGTAATCCTAACCCTCTAACCTAACCCTCAACTTATCCCTAACCCTAACCCGAAACCTAAACCTAACACTAACCCTAACCGTCACCCTCAACCTAGCCCTTACCCTAACCCTAATGCTAAACCTAATCCTCATCCTTACCCTCACCCTAACCCTAACCTTAACCCTCACCCTAACCCTAACACTAAACCTGACCCTCAACCAAACCCTAAACCTCACGCTCACCATAACTCTAACCCTCATCCTAACCCTAAACATAAACGAACCCTAACTCTCACCCTAACCCTAACCCTAACCCTCCCCCTAACCCTAAGCCTCACCCTCACCCTCACCCTCAGCCTGACCCTAAGCGTAACCATAACACTCACACTCACCCTAACCCTTACCCTAAACCTAAACCTAACCCTAACTCTGACCCTCCCCTCAGCCTCACTGTAACCCTAACTCTAACCTAAACCTCACGCTCACCCTAAACCTAACACTAATAATAACCTCAAACCTCACACTCACACTCACCCTAGACCTTACCCTAACCCTATTCCTAACCCTAACCCTCATCTTAACCCTCCCCCTAACCCTAACCCTCACCCTCACCCTCACCCTCAGCCTAAGCCTAAGCCTATCCCTAAACCTAAACCTAACACACACACTCCCCCTCAATCTAACCTTAATCCTATACCTAACTCTAACCCTAATCCTAACCCTTCCGCTAACTCTCATTCTAACCCTAACCCTAAAACTAACCCTTATCATAACCCTCAACCTAAACCTCACCTTAACCGTAACTCTAACCCTAAACCTCACCCTCACCCTAACCCTAACTCTAACCCTAATCCAAACCCTAAACCTCACCCTAACCCTAACCCTAACCCTGATCCTCACCCTAAACCTCACACAAACCCTAAGCCTAATCCTCAATCTAACCCTCACCCTAACCCTAACCTAACCCTAATCCTTAACCTAACCCTAAACCTAACCCTAACCCTCACCCTTATCTTAACCCTCAACCTCAGCCTAAACCTCATCTTTACCCTTACCATCATCATCACCCTAAACCTCACCCTAACGCTAAACCTCATCCTAACCCTCACCCTAACTGTAAACCTAACCATCACCCTAACCCTAACCCTCACCCTCAACCTCACGCTCAGCCTAACCCTAAGCCTACGCCTACGCCTAATTCTAACCCTCAACCTCACACTCACCCTCACCCTAATCCTAACCCTAATCCTAAATCTCAACCTAACCCTCATTCTAACCTGAAGCCTAAAACTAACCTGAACATAAACCTCGACCTAACCCTACAACTAACACTAAATCTAACCCTAAACCTCACCCTCACCCTAATCCTAATCCTAAGCCTAACCCTAACCCTCACCCTAAACCTAAACATAAATGAACGCTAACTCTCACTCTAACCCTAACCCTAACCCTCACCGTCACCCTCACCTTCAGCCTGACCCTAAGCATAACGGTAACCGTCGCACTCACCCTAACCCTTACCCTAAACCTAATACTAACCCTAACTCTAACCCTCACCCTCAGCCTCACCCTAACCCTAAATCTAACCCTAAACCTCACCCTCACCCTAACGCTAACCCTAACCATAACCTTAAACCTCAACCTCACACTCACCCTAGACCTTACCCTAACCCTAATCCTAAACCTAACCCTCATCCTAACCCTCCCCCTAACCCTAACCATCACACTCAACCTCACCCTCAGCCTAACCCTAAGCCTATCCCTAAACCTAAACCTAACACACAACTCCCCCTCACTCTAACCCTAATCCTATCCCTAACCCTAACCCTAACCCTAACCCTTCCGTTAACTCTCACCCTAACCCTAACTCTAAAACTAACCCTTACCATAACCCTCACCTAAACCTCACCCTAACCCTAACTCTAACCCTAAAACTCGCCCTCACCCTAACCCTAACTCTAACCCTAACCCAAACCCTAAACCTCAACCTAACACTCACCCTAACCCTAATCCACACCCTAACTCTCAGCCTAATCCTAAGCCTAAACCTAACAATAACCCTCACACTCACCCTAACCCTAACCCTAAACCTCACCCTAACCCTAACCCTCACCCTCAACCTCAGCTTAACCCTAAACCTGTCCCTAACCCTAACCCTCAGGCTCACCCTAACATTAACCCTAATCCTACTCCTAATCCTAAACCTAACCCTCACCCTCAACCTAACCCTCACCTTAAGCCTAACCCTAACATTAATCCTAACCCTAACCCTCACCCTCAGCCTCAACCTAACCCTAACTCTAACACTGAACCTCACCCTGACCCTAACCCTAACACTAACCCTATCCCTAAGCCTCTTCCTAGACCTAACCCTAACCCTTAACCTCACCCTAAGCATAACCCTCACCCTAACCCAAACCCTCACCCTAACACTTACCCTCACCCTAACGCTAACCCTCACCCTAACACTTACCCTCACCCTTACACTAACCCTAACCCTAACACTAACCCTAACCATCAACCTAACCCTAAACCTCACTCTAACCTTAACCCTAAACCTCACCCTCTCCCTAGCCCTCACCCTCATACTCACCCTAAACTTCACACTAACCCTAACAGTAACCCTCAATCTAACCCTAACCCTCACCCTAACCCTCACCCTAATGTTCACCCTCACCCTCACCCTCACCTTTACTGTAACCCTCACCCTCAGCCTAACCCTCACCTTTACCCTTACCGTCACCCCCACACTAACCCTCACTCTAACGCTAACCCTCACCCTAACCCTACCTCTACCCCTAAACCTCACCCTCACCCTAACCCTAACTCTAACCCTAACCCTAACACTAACCCTCACCATAACCCTAACCCTAACCATCACCCTAACCCTAATCCTCACCCCAACCCTCACCCCCAGCCTAATCCTAAGCCTAAGCCTAACCCTAACCCTAAAACTCACAGTCACCCTCACCCTAACACTAATTCCAAACCTAAACCTAACCCTAACCCTAAACCTCAACCTAATCCTGACTCTAACTTTACACCTAACAATAACCCTAACCCTAACCCTCGACCTAACCCTCCAACTAAACCTATCCCTCGACCTAACCCTCCAACTAAACCTAAATCTAACCTAAACCTCACCCTCACCCTCACCCTAATCCTAACCCTAACCCTAAACCTCACACTAACCCTAACCCTAACCCTAACAATAACACTAATCCTAACCCTAAACTTAACCCTATCCCTAACTGTAACCCTAATGCTAACACTCAACCTCACCCTAACCCTAATCCTAACCCTAACCCTCATCTTAACCCTAACTCTAAAACTAACCCTAACACTAACCATCACCCTAACCCTAATCCTCACCCCCAACCTCACCCTCAGGCTAACCCTAAGCCTAAGCCTAAGCCTAACGCTAAACCTCACCCTCACACTCACCCTTACCCTAATTCTAAAGGCTAAACCTCACCCTCACCCTCACCCTTACCCTAATTCTAAACCTAATCCTAACCCTAACCCTAAACCTCAACCTAACACTCAACCTAAACTTAAACCTAACACTTACCATAAAACTTACCCTCCACCTAAGCCTCCAACTAATCCTAAATCTAACCATAATCCTCACCCTCACCCTAACCCTAATCCTAACCCTAACCCTAAACCTCACCCTAACCCTAACACTCACCCTCACCCTCACCATAACTCTAATCCTAACCCTAACAATTACAGTAATCCTAACCCTAAACCTAACCCTAACCATATCCCTAACCCTAATGCTAACACTCAACCTCACCCTAACCCTAAACCTAACCCTAATCCTCACCCTCACCCTAACCCTCCTCCTCACTGTAACCCTAATGCTCATCCTAACCCTCACCCGAACTCTAACACTAACCCTAAATCTTACTGTAACACTAACCCTAATCCTCACCTTCACCCTAGCCCTGACACTAACCATAATCGTAAACCTAAACTTCATTCTAACCTTCAACCTAACTTTAAGCCTAAACCTAACCCTAACCCTAACACCAACCCTCACTGGATCTCTAACACTAACCCTAACACTAACACTAACCCTAAACCTAACCCTAACCCTAACCCTAACTGTAATCCTAACACTCACCCTCTTGCTAACCCTAATCCTAACCCTAACCCTCACCCTAACCCTAATCCTCACCCTCACTGTAACCCTAACCCTCAAACTAACTCTCACACTAACCCTCACCCTAACCCTAAACCTTAACCTAACACTAACCCTAACCCTCACCCTCAACCTAGCCCTCACCCTAACCCTAATGCTAAACCTAATCCTCATCCTTACCCTCACCCTAACCCTAACCTTAACCCTCTCCCTAACCCTAACCATAACCCTCAACAAAACCCTAAACCTCACGCTCCCCGTAACTCTAACTCTCAACCTAACCCTAAACATAAATGAACCCTAACTCTCATCTAACCCTAACCCTAACCCTCACCCTCACCCTCATCTTCAGCCTGACCCTAAGCATAACCGTAACCCTAACACTCACCCTATCCCTTAACCTAAACCTAATCCTAACCCTAACTCTAACCCTCACCCTCAGCCTCACCCTAACCCTAAATCTAACCCTAAACCTCACCCTCACCCTAACGCTAACCCTAACCATAACCTTAAACCTCACCCTCACACTCACCCTAGACCTTACCCTAACCCTAATCCTAACCCTAACCCTCATCCTAACCTTCCCCCTAACCCTAACCATCACACTCAACCTCACCCTCATCCTAACCCTAAGCCTATCCCTAAACCTAAACCTAACACACAACTCCCCCTCACTCTAACCCTAATCCTATCCCTAACCCTAACCCTAACCCTAACCCTTCCCTTAACTCTCACCCTAACCCTAACCCTAACCCTAAAACTAACCCTTACCATAACCCTCAACCTAAACCTCACCATAATCCTAACTCTAACCCTAAAACTCACCCTCACCCTAACCCTAACTGTAACCCTAACCCAAACCCTAAACCTCACCGTAACACTAACCCTAACCCTAATCCACACCCTAACTCTCAGCCTAATCCTAAGCCTAAACCTAACAATAACCCTCACACTCACCCTAACCCTAACCCTAAACCTCACCCTAACCCTAACCCTCACCCTCAACCTCAGCTTAACCCTAAACCTGTCCCTAACCCTAACCCTCAGGCTCACCCTAACATTAACCCTAATCCTACTCCTAATCCTAAACCTAACCCTCACCCTCAACCTAACCCTCACCTTAAGCCTAACCCTAACATTAATCCTAACCCTAACCCTCACACTCAGCCTCACCTTAACCCTAAATCTAACACTGAACCTCACCCTGACCCTAACCCTAACCCTAACCCTATCCCTAAACCTCATTCTAGACCTATCCCTAACCCTTAACCTCACCCTCACCATAACCTTAACCCTAACCCTAACACTAACAATAACCCTAACACTAACCCTAACCTTCACCCTAAACATAACCCTCACCCTAACCCTAACCCTCACCCTAACCCTTACCCTCACCCTAACACTAACCCTAACACTAAACCTCACACTAACCCTAACCATCACCCTAACCATAAACCTCACCCCAACACTAACCCTAAACCTCAAACTCTCCCTAGACCTCGCCCTCAACCCGAAAGCTCATCCTCACCCTAAACTTCACACTAAACCTAACACTAATCCTCAATCTAATACTCACCCTCACCCTAACCCTAACCCTAACCCTCACCCTAACCTAACCCTCACCCTTACTGTAACCCTCACACTCAGCCTAACCCTGATATTTACCCTTACCGTCCCCCCCTAACCCTCACTCTAACCCTAACCCTCACCCTAATCCTAACACTACCCCGAAACCTCACCCTCACCCTAACCCTAAGTCTAACCCTAACCCTAACACTAACCCTCACCATAACCCTAACCCTAACAATCTCCCTAACCCTAATCCTCACCCCCACCCTCACCCTCAGCCTAACCCTAAGCCTAAGCCTAACCCTAACCCTAAACCTCACACTCACCCTCACCCTAACGCTAACCCTAACCCTAAACCTCAACCTAACCCTAACCCTAACCCTAAACCTCACGCTAATCCTAACCCTAAACCTCACCCTCACCCTAGCCCTCACCCTAACCCTAATTCTAACCCTAAACCTCTTCCTAGCCCTCACCCTAACACTAACCCTAAACCTCACCCTCACCCTAACCATAATCCTAACCCTAACCCACAACCTAAACTTAATGGTCACCCTCACCGTAACCCTCACTCTAACCCTCACAATAACTCTAATACTAACCCTAAACCTCTTCCTAGCCCTCACCCTAACACTAACCCTAAACAACACCCTCACCCTAACCATAATCCCAACTCTAACCCTCAACATAAACCTAACCGTCACCCTCACCGTAACCCTTACTCTAACACTTACCCTAACCCTAAACTTAACCAGAACCCTAACTCTAACCCTAACCCTAACATTAACCAACACCCTAACCCTAACCTTCAACCTTACCGTAACCCTCACCCTCAACCAAACCCTCACTTTTACCCTTAACGTCACCCCTACCCTAACCCTCACCATAACCCAAACACTCACCCTAACCCTCACCCTAAAACTAACTGTACGCCTAAACCTCACCCTCACCCTAAACATAACTCTAACCCTAACCTTAACACTAAACCTCACCCTAACCCTAACCCTAACCCTCAAACTAACCCTAACCTTCACCCTCAACCAAACCCTCAGCCTAAACCTAATGCTAACCCTAACCCTAAACTTAACCCTCACACTCACCCTAACCCTTACCCTAATCCTAATCCTAACCCTAACCCTAACCTTCACCCTCAGGCTCACCCTAACCCTAATTCTAACCCTAAACCTCATCTTTACCCTAACCCTAATCCTAAACCTCACCCACACTGTAACCGAAAACCTAAACCTAACCCTAACCCTAACCCTAACCCTAACCTCCCCCTAACTCTCAACCTAAACCTAACATTAACCCTAACCCTAAACCTCACGGTAACACTAACTCTAAAACTAACCCTCATCCTAACCCTCACCCTAACCCTAATTCCACCCTAAACCTCACCCTCACCCTAACCCTAACTCTAATCCTAACCCTAACACTAAACCTCACCCTAAACCTAACCCTAACCCTCAACCTAACCATAACTCTCACGCTAACCCTAACCCTCACCCTAACCCTCATCCTCACTCTAAACCTCAAACTAACCCTAACCCTAATCCTCAATCTAACCCTCACCCTAACCCTAACCCTAGCCCTTAAACTTACCCTAAACCTAACCCTAACGCTCACCCTTATCTTAACCCTCACCCTCAGCCTAAACCTCACCATTATCCTGACCATCATCCTCACCATAAAAATCCCCCTAACCCTAAACCTCATACTAACTCTAACACTAACTGTAAACCTAACCATCACACTAACCCTAACCCTCACCCTCAACCTCACACTCAGCCTAACACTAAGACTAAGCCTTACACTTACCCTAACTCTCACCCTCACCCTAGCCCTCACCCTAAACCTAATCTTAAACCTAACCCTCACCCTAACCCTAACCCTAACCCTCACCCACACCCTCACACTAACCCTAATCCTAACCCTAACCCTCAACCTAACCTTAAACCTCACCCTCACAGTCACACGAACACTAACGCTTGCCCTAACCTTAAACTTAACCCGAACCCTAACGCTCACCCTAAACAAAACCCTAACCCTCACCCTAACCCTAACCCTAAACCTTACCCTCACCATAGCCCTCACCCTAATCCTAATCCTAACCTTAACCCTCATCCTAACCATCCCCCTAACCCTAATCCTAACCCTAACCCTCAATCTCAACCTCACCCTCAGCCTAACCCTAAGCCTAACCCTAAACCAAACCCTAACACACACACTCACCCTCATCCTAACCCTAATCTTAAACTTAACCCTAACCCTAAACCTGCCCCTAACTCTCACACCCCTAACACTAACACTAACCCTCATCCTAACCCTCACCCTAACCCTAACTCCACCCTAAACCTCACCCTCACCTTAACCCTAACTCTAACCCTAACCCTAACACTAAACCTCACCCTAATGCTAACCCTAACCCTCAACCTAACCATAACTCTCACCATAACCCTAACCCTCACCCTAACCCTCATCCTTACTCTAAACCTCACACTAACCCTAACACTAATCCTCAATCTAACCCTAACCCTAACCCTAACCCTAGCCCTTAATCTAACCCTAAACCTAACCCTAATGCTCACCCTTATCTTAACCCTCACCCTCAGCCTAAACCTCACCATTACCCTTACCATCATCCTCACCCTAAAAATCCCCCTAAGCCTAAACCTCATACTAACTCTAACACTAAGTGTAAACTTAACCATCACCCTAATTCTAACTCTCACCCTCAACCTCACACTCAACCTAACACTAAGACTAAGCCTTACACTTACCCTAACCCTCACCCTCACCCTAGCCCTCACACTTACCCTAATCTTAACCCTAACCCTCATCTTAAACCTCACCCTAACCCAAAACCCAACCCTCACCCACACCCTCGCACTATCCCTAATCATAACCCTAACCCTCAACCTAACCCTAAACCTCACCCTCACTGTAACCCTTACCCTGACGCTCACCCTAAACCTAAACTTAACCCAAACCCTAATGCTCACCCTAAACAAAACCCTAACCCTCACCCTAACCCTAACCCTAAACCTTACTGTCACCCTAGCCCTCACCCTAACCCTAATCCTAACTTTAACCCTCATCCTAACCCTCCCCCTAACCCTAATCTTAACCCTAACCCTAACCCTAATCCTCACCCTCAACCTCACCCTCAGCCTAACCCTAAGCCTAACCCTAAACCAAACCCTAACACACACATTCACCCTCATTCTTAACCTAATCTTAAACTTAACCCTAACCCTAAACCTCCCCCTAACTCTCACCCTAACCCTAACACTAACACTAACCCTAACCCAAACCCTCAACCTAACCCTCACACTGACTCTAACCCTAAACCTCACCCTCACACTAAACCTCGCCCTAAGCCTAACCCTAACCCTCATCCTCACCCTCACTGTAACCGTAAACTTAAACTGAACCCTAACAATAACTCTAAACCGATTCCTAACCCTCAGCTTAACCATAAACCTCACCCTAACCCAAAACCTCACCATAACCCTTAGCCTCACCCTAAAACTGAACCTAACGCTAACAGTAAGCCTCACCCTAAATCTAACCCTAAACCTCACCCTCAACCTAACACAAACCCTAAAACTTAGCCTAACCCTAAAAATAAACCTAACCCTAAATCTCACGCTAACCCTTTTCCTAAACCTCACCCAACCCTAGCCCTCACCCTAAACCTAAGCCTTATCCTCACCCTCACCCTAACCTTCAGCCTAACCCTAATCCTAAATCTAACCATAACCCTCACCCTAACCCTAACACTAAACCTAACACTAAGCCTAACCCTAACCCTCACCCTCAGCCTCACGCTAACCCTAACTCTAACCCTAAACCTCACCCTCACACTAACCCTAACCCTAACCATAAATCTCACCTTAACTCTAACGCTAAACCTCACCCTCACCCTAGGCCTTGCCCTAACCCTAATCCTAACCCTAACCCTCAATCCTAACCCTCCTCCTAACCCTAACCCTAACCTAACCATCAACCTCCCCCTCAGCCTAAATCTTAGCCTAACCCTAGACCTAACCCTAAAAAAAACACTGACCCTCACCCTAACCCTAACCCTAATCCTATCCCTAACCCTAACACTAACACTTACCCTCCCCCTAACTCTCACCCTAACCCTAACCCTAACCCTAACCGTCACCCTAACCCTAACTCTAACCCTAAACTTCACCCTCGCCCTTACCTAACTCTAACCCTAACCCAAACCCTAAACCTCAACCTAACCCTAACCCTAACCCTCACACTCACACTCACCGTAAACGTAACCCTAAACTTAAACCTAACAATAACCCTAACCCTAACCCTAACCCTCACCCTAAACATAACCATCACCCTAACCCATAACCTCACCCTAATATTACCCTCACCCTAACACTAACCCTAACACTAACACTAACCATCAAACTGACCCTAAACCTAACCCTAACTCTAAACCTCAACCTAAACCTCACACTCAACCTAAACCTAACACTAAACCTAACACTAACCCTCCCGCTAACCCTCCCCCTTACCCTATATCTAAACGTCTCCCTCACCCTAACCCTAACCTTAAACCTAACCCTAACACTAACACTAACCCTAAACCTAACCCTAAACCTAACAGTAATCCTCAGCCTCAACATCACCCTAACCCAAACCCTAACCCTAACCCTCATCCTAACTCTAAGCCTAACCCTAACCCTAATCCTAACCCTCACACTCACCCTCACCCTAACCCTAATCCTAAACCTAACCCTATCCCAAACCCAAACCCTCACCCTAACCCTCAGCCTAGCCCTCACCCTTAAACTTATCCTAACCCTTAACCTCAACCTAACTCCCAACCTACCCCTAAACCTAAACCTAACCCTCATCCCAACACGAATCCGAACCCTCAACCTCATGCTCGGCCTAAGCATAAGCCTAAGCCTAAGCCTAAGCCTAACCCTCACCCTAACCCTAACTCTAACCCTAACCCTAAACCTAAACCTCAACCTTACCCTAACCCTAATCCTCACCCTCACCCTCACAGTAACCGTAACCCTACCCCTAAACCTAACCCTAACCCTAACCCTCACCCTAACCATAACCCTCACCCTAACCTTAACCCTCACCCTAACATTTACCCACACCCTAACCCTAACCCTAACCCTCACACTCACCCTAGCCTTCATCCTAACCCTAACCCTCATCATCACCCTCCACCTCACACTAACCCTAACACTAATCCTCAATCTAACCCTCACCCTCAATCTAATGCTAACACTAACCCTCACCCTAACCCTAAGCCTCATCCATAGGGAAACCCTCACCCTCATCCTAACCCTCACCTTTACCCTTACCGTCAACCCGAGGCTAACCTGCACCCTAACCCTAACCCTCATCCTAACCCTAACTGTACCCCAGAACCTCACCCTCACCATAACCCTAAGTCTAACCCTAACCCAAACACTAAACCTCACCCTAACCCACACATTAAACCTAAACCTCATCCTAAACATCACCCTAACTGTAAACCTAACCATCATACTAACCATAAACTTCACCCTCAACCTCAAGCTGAGCCTAATCCTTATCCTAAGCCTAACCCTTACCCTAACCCTCACCCTCACCCTATCCCTCACCCTCACCCTAATCCTAATCCTAACCCTCATCCTAACCCTCACCCTAACCCTAACCCTAACCATCATCCTAAACCTAATCCTCACCCCCACCCTCAATCTCAGCCTAACTCTAAGCCTAAGCCTAACCCTAACCCTAACGGTAAGCCTAAACCTCAACCTAACCCTCACCCTAACCTTAATACTAAAATTAAACCTAACCCTCACCCTCGACCTAATCCTCCAACTAACCCTAAATCTAACCCTAAACCTCACCCTCACACTTACCCTAATCCTAATCTCTAACCCTAAACCTCAACCTAACATTAACCCTAACCCTCACCCACACCCTCACCCTCACAATAACTCTAACCCTAACCCTAACAATAACACTAATCCTAACCCTAAACCTAACCCTAAACCTAACCCTAACACTAATGCTAATACTCACCCTCAAGCTAAACTTAATCCTAACCCTAACCCTAACCTTAACCCTTATCCTCACCCTCACTGTAACCATAATCCTCAAACTAATCCTCACCCTAACCCTAACCCTAAACCTAAACCTTAATCTTACACGAACCCTAACCCTCAACCTCACCCTAGCCCTCACCATAGCCCTAATCCTAACCCTAATCCTCATCCTTACCCTCACCCTAACCCTAACCTGAACCCTCACCCTAACTCTAACACTAACCCTAACTCTCAACCTACCCTAACCCTCACGCTCACAGTAACCCTAACCCTAAACCTCACCCTAACCCTAACCCTCACACTCACCCTTAACCTAACACTCACCCCAGCCCTCACCCTCAGTCTAACCCTAAGCCTAACCCTAACCCTAACCATATCGCTCACACTCACGCTAACACTTACCCTAAACCTAATCCTAACCCTAAGCCTAACCCTCACATTCAACTTCACCCACACCCTAACCCTAAATCTAACACTAACACTAACCCTAACCCTCAAACTCAGCCTCACCCTAACCCTAACACTAATTCTAAACCTCACAGTCACCCTAACCCTAACATTAACCCTAATCCTAAACCTCACCATAACTCTAACCCTAAAACTCACCCTCACCCTAGCCCTCACCCTAATCCTAATCCTAACCCTAACCCTCATCCTAACCCTCACCCTAACACTAAACTTAACGCTCACTGTCAACCTAACCAAAAACCTAATCCGAACAGTAACCCTCATCCTCAGCCTCACCCTAACCCTAACTCTAACACTAAACCTCACCCTAACACTAACCCTAAATCTAACCCTAAACCTCACCCTCAACCTAACCCTAACCCTAACCCTAACCGTAAACCCCACCCTAACCCTAACCCTAATCCTCACCTGCACCTCACCCTCAATGTAACTCTAACCCTAACCCTAACAATAACAATAATCCTAACCAGAACCATCACCCTAACCCTAACCCTCACCCTCATGCTCAGCCTAAGCCTAAGCCTAAGCCTAAGCCTAACCATAACCCTCACCCTAATCCTAAACCTATCAAAAACCCTAACTCTAACCCTAAACCTCACTGTCCCCCGAACCCTAATTCTATCCTTAACCCTAAACCTAAACCTCATCCTAACTCTAACCGTAACCCTCACCCTCACCCTCACCATAATCCTAACCCTAACCCTAACAATAACCTTAACCATAATCCTAACACTCACCCTAACTATAACCATCACCCTAACCCTAAACCTCACGCTAACACTTACCCCAACCCTAACAATAACCCTAACCCTAACACTAACCCTCACACTAACCCTAACCATCACCCTAACCCTTAACCTCACGATAACCCTATCCCTAACCCTCACCCAACCCTAGCCCTCGTCCTAACCCTAACCCTTATCCTCACCCAAACCCTCACCCTCACCCTCACCCTCAGCCTAAACCTAACCCTAAACCTAACCTTAACACTCACCCTAACCCTCACCCTAACCCTAACCCTAAACCTAACACTAACCCTAACCCTAACCCTCACCCTCAGCCTCACCCTAACCCTAACTTTAACCCTAAACCTCACCCTCACCTTAACCCTTACCCTAACCATAAACCTCAACCTAACACTAACCCTAAACCTCAACCTCACCCTAGCCCTTGTCCTAACCCTAATCCTAACCTTAACCCTCATCGTAACCCTCCCCCTAACCCTAACACTAACCCTAACCCTAACCCTAACCATCACTCTCACCTTCAGCCTAAACCTAAGCCTAACCCCAGAACTAACCCTAACAAACACAAGGACCCTCACAATAACCCTAACCCTAATCCTATCCCTAAACTTAACACTAAGCCTTACCCTCCCCTTAACTCTCACCCTAACCTAACCCTAACCGTCACCCTAACCTTAACTCTTACACTAAACCTCACCCTCACCCTAACCCTAACTCTAACCCTAACCCAAACCCTAAACCTCAACCTAACATTAACCCTAACCCTCACACTCACCCTCACCGTAACCATAACCCTAAACCTAAACCTAACTATAACTCTAACCCTAACTCTAAACCTCACCCTATCCATAACCGTCACCCTAACCCATAACCTCACCCGAACACTTACCCTCGCCCTAACACTAACCCTAACACTAACACTAACCCTCACACTGACCCTAACCCTAACCCTAACACTAAAACTCAATCTAACACTCACCCTCAACCTAAACCAAACACTACCCCTAACCCCAACCCTCACCTTAACCCACCCCCTAACCCTACATCTAAACCTCACCCTCACCCTAAACCTAACCCTAACACTAAAAATAAGCCTAAAACTAACCCTAATCCTCAGCCTCAACCTCACCCTAACCCAAACCCTAACCCTAACACTCATCCTAACTCTAAGCCTAACCCTAACCCTAATCCTAACCCTAATCCTAACCCTCACACTCATCCTCACCCAAACCCTAATCCTAAACATAACCCTATCCCAAACCCTAACCCTCACCCTAAACCTCAGCCTAGCCCTCACCCTTAAACTTATCCTAACCCTAAACCTCAACCTAATTCTCAGCCTAACCCTAAACCTAACTCTAAACCAAACGCGAACTCCAACCCGAACCTTCAACCTCATGCTCGGCCAAAGCCTAAGCCTAAGACTAAGACTAAGCCTAACCCTCACCATAACCCTGACTCTAACCCTAACCCTAAACCTAAACCTCATCCTAACCCTAACCATAATCCTCACGCTCACCCTCACAGTAACAGTAACCCTACCCCTAAACCTAACAATAAACCTAACCCTAACCCTAACCATCACCCTAACCATAACCCTCACTCTAACCTTAACCCTCACCCTAACACTTACCCTCACCCTAACCCTAACCCGAACCCTCACACTCCCCTAGCCTTCACCCTAACCCTAACCCTCATCCTCACCCTAAACCTCACACTAACCCTAACACTAATCCTCAATCTAAACCTCACCCTCACCCTAATGTTAACACTAACCCTCACCCTAACCCTAACCTTCACCCTTACCGGAACCCTCACCCTCAGCCTAACCCTCACCTTTACCCTAACCGTCACCCTCAGGCTAACCTGCAACCTAACCGTAACCCTCATCCTAACCCTAACTGTACCCCAGAACCTCACCCTCACCATAACCCTAAGTCTAACCTTAACCCTAACACTAAACCTCATCCTAACCCTCACCCTAACCCTAAACCTCATTTTAACCCTAACCCTAACTTTAAACTTAACCATCACACTAACCCTAACCCTCACCCTCAATCTCACGCTCAGCCTAATCCTAAGCCTAAGCCTAAACCTTACCCTAACCCTCACCCTCAACCTAGCCCTCACCCTAAACCTAATTCTAACCCTCACCCTCACCCCAACCCTAAACCTCATCCTCACTCTAAAGTTCACACTAACCCTAACCCTAATCCTCAATCTAACAATCACCCTGACCCTAATCCTACCCCTTACTCTAAACCTAAGCCTCAACCTAACCCTCACCCTTATCTTAACCCTCAGCCTCACCCTAAACCTCACCTTTACCCTTACCATCATCCTAACCCTAACCCTCCCCCTAACCCTAAACCTAACCCTAACCCTAAACCTAACCCTAATCCTAACATTCACTCTCACCTAACCCTAATCCTAACCCTAACCCTCACCCTAACACTAACCATCACACTCACTGTAACCCTAACCTCAACCGAACCCTCACCCTAAAGCTATCCCTAACCCTAAACCTTAATCTAACACTAACCCTAACCCTCATGCTCACCCTAGCCCTCACCATAACCCTAATCCTAACCCTAATCCTCATTCTTACCCTCACCCTAACCCTAAACTTAACCCTCACCCTAACCCTAATCCTAAACCTAACCCTCAACCTAAGCCGAACCCTCAACCTAACCATAACCCTCAAACTCACCCTCACCCTCAGCCTAAAATTAATCCTAACACTAAGCCTAACCCCACCCCCAACCTAACCCTTGCTCTAACCCTAACTCTAACACTAATCCTAACACTAAACCTCACCCTAACCCTAACCCTCAACCTCAGTTTCACCCTAACTCTAACTCTAACCCGAAACTCAACTTCACCCTAACCTTAACCCTAACCCTAACCTAAACCTCACCCTAACACTAACCGTAAACCTCACCTGCCACTAGCCCTCACCCTAAACCTAATCCTAACCCTAACCCTCATCCTAACCCTCACCGTAACACTAACCCTAACACTAACCCTCACCCTATCCCTAATCCTAACCTTAACTCTCAAACTGACACTAACCCTCACCCTCACCGAAACTCTTAGCCTAACCCTAACCCTAACCCTAAACTTAACCCGAACCCTAACTCTCACACTAACCCTAACCCTAACTCTCACCCTAACCCTAATCCTCACCCTTGCCATAACCCTCACACTCAGCCTAACTGTCACGTTTACCCTTACCGTCACCCCCATCCTAACCCTCACCCTAACCCTAACTCTCAACCTAACCTTCACCCTAACCCTAACTTTACCCCTAAACCTCACCCTCACTCTAACCCTAACTCTAACACTAAACCTCAACCTAACCCTAACCCTTAAACTAACCCTAACCCTCACCCTCACCCTCACCCTCAGCCAAAACCTAAGGCTAACCCTAACCCTAACCCCAACCCTCACACTCACCCTAACCCAAACCCTAATCCTAATGCTAACCCTAATCCTAACCCTCACCCTCAGCCTCAGCCTCACCCTAACCCTAATTCTAACTCTAAAACTCACCCTCACCCTATCACTAAGGATAACCCTAACCATAAACCTTAACCTAACTGTAATCCTAACCCTCCCCCTAACTCTCAGCCTAACCCTAACCCTAACACTAACCCTAACCCTAAATGTCAACTTAACCTTCACCCTAAACCTAACTCTAACCCTAATCCTCACACTTACCCTAACCCTCACTCTAACACTAAACCAAACCCTAAACCTCGCCCTAAACCTAACCCTAACCCTCACCCTCACCATAACCGAAACACTAAACCTAACCCTAACAATAAACCTAACCCTTATCCTAACCCTCATCCCAACGATAACCCTCAAAATAACCCAAACCTAAACAACAACCCTCACCCTAAAACTAACCCTAACCATAACATTAACCCTCACACTAACCCTAATCGTAACCATAACCCTAAACCTCAACCTAACCCTCACACTCACACTTACAGTAACAATAACCCTATCCCTGACCCTCACCCTAACCCTACCCCTAACACTATATCTAAACCTAAACCTCACCCTCACCCTAACCATAATCCTAACCCAACCCTAAACCCCACCCTAACCCTAACCCTAACCCTCACCCGCACCCTCACACTCAACGTAACTCTAACCCTAACCATAACAATAACACTAACCCTAAACCTAACCATCACCATAACCCTAATCCTCACCCCCACCCTCACCCTTAGCCTAATTGTAAACCTAAGCCTAATCATCACCCTAAACCTCACACTCAGCCTCACCCTAACCCTAACCCTCACCCTTACCTTAACCCTCACCCTCATCTTAACCCTTACCCTCAGCGTAAATCTCACCTTTACCCTTACTATCATCCTCACCCTAACCTCACCAAACCCTAAACCTCATTCTAACCCTCACCCTAACAATAAACCTAACCATCACGCTAACCCTAACCCTCACCCTCAAACTCACCCTCAGTCTAACTGGAAGACTATGCCAAAGCCTGACCCTAACATTTACCCTCACCCGAGCCCTCACCCTTACCCTAATCCTAACGATCACACTAACGCTAATCCTCACATCCATCCTCACCCTCAGCATAAGCCATAGCCTAGCCCTAACCCTAATCCTCACCCCCACCCTCACTCTTAGCCTAACCATAAGCCTAAGCCTAATCCTCACCCTAAACCTCACACTCAGTCTCACCCTAACCCTAATCCTAAACCTAACCCTATCCCTAAAGCTCAACCTAACCCTCACCCTCACACTTACCCTAACACTAACCCTAACCCTAAACCTCACCCTATCCCACCCCCTAACCCTAACCCTACCCAAAACCCTCACCTTCAGCCTCATGCTCACCGCAAACTTAACACTAATCATAACACTAACAATAAACCTAACCCTAAGCCTAACCCAAACCCTAACTCTAATCCTCAACCCCACCCTCACCCTCATTCTAAGCCTAAGCCTAACCCTAACTCTAACACTAAACCTAACCCTAAAACTAGCCCTAATCCTCAGCCTCACCCTCACACTAACCCAAACCCTAACCCTAACCCTCACCCTAATTCTAAGCCTAACTCTAACCCTAAACTTCACACTCACCCTCACCCTAACCCTAATACTAAACCTAACCCTATCCCTAACCCTAGCCCATACCCTAACCCTAACCCTAGCCCTCACCCTTACCCTAATCTTAACCCTAAACATCAATCTAAACTTCGCACTAACCCGAAGCCTAACCCGAACCCTAACCCTCACCCTCAGGCTCGGCCTAAGCCCAAGCCTAAGCCTAAGCCTAAACCTAACCCTAACCCTCACCCTAAAACTAACACTAGCACTAAACCTATCTCTAACCCTAAATCTCACTCTCACTCTAAACTTAAATCTAATCCTAAGACTAAAACTAAACCTCATCCTAACCCTAACCCTAACCCTAACCCTAACCCTAACACTAACCATAACCATAACCATAACCCTAACAATAACCCTAACCCTAACCCTCACACTCACCCTAACCATAACTCTCACCCTAAACCTAACCCTCACCCTAACACTTACCCTCACCGTAACATAAACCCTAACGCTAACACCAATGCTCACACTAACCCTAAGCATCACCCTAACCATAAACCTCATCCTAACACTAACCCTAACCCTCAAGCTCACCCTAAACCTCACACTAACCATAACACTAATCCTCAATCTAAACCTCACCCTCATTCTAACCCTAACACTAACCCTCACCCTAACCCTAACCCTCACCATTACTGTAACCCTCACCCTCAGCCTAACCCTCAAATTTACCCTTACCTTCAACCCCACCCTAATCCACACCATAACCCTAATCTTGACCCTAACCCTCTACCCCTAAACCTCACCCTCACCTTAACCCTAACCCTAACACTAAACTTCACCTTAAACCTAACCCTAATTCTTACCCTCACACTCACCTTAACCGTATCCCTAACCCTAACCCTAAAAATAACCCTAACCCTAACCCTCAACATAACCATAACACTCACCCTAAACCTAACCCTCACCCTAACACTTACCCTCACCCTAACACTGACCCTAACCCGAACAGTAACCCTCACACTAACGCTAACCCTCAACCTAATCCTAAACCTCACCATAACCATAACCCTAACCCTAACACTCACCCTCGCCCTAGCCCTCTACATAACCCTAATTTTAACCCTCACCTTCACCCTAACCCTAACCCACATCCTCACCCTAAACCTCACACTAACAGTAACCCTAATCCTCAATCTAACACTCACCCTGAACCTAACCCTATCCCTTACCCTAACCCTAAACCTAACCCTAACCTTCACCCTAACACTCAAACTCAGCCTAAACCTCACCTTTACCCTTACCATCATCCTCACCCTAACCCTCACCCTAACCCTAACCCTCACCCTCACCGTAAATCTAACCCTCAACCTAACCCTCACCCTAACCCTAACTCTAACCCTAAACCTTAATCTAACATTAACCCTAAAGCTCACCCTCAACCTAGCCCTCACCCTATTCCTAATCTTCATTCTTAACCTCACCCTAACCCTAACCTTAACCCTTTCCATAACCATAATCCTAACCCTAAGCCTCAACCTTACCCTAAAACTCAAGCTCACCATAAACCTAACCCTAACCCTCACCCTAACCCTAAATTTACCCGAACCCTAACTCTCACAGTAAACCTAACCCAAACCCTCACTCTCAACCTCACCCTCAGCCTAACCCTAAGCCTAACCCTAACCCTAACCCTCACACTCACCCTAACCCTTATGCTAATCATAATCCTAACCTTTAGCCTAACCCTCACCCTCAACCTAACCCTAACTCTAACACTAACCCTCAATTTCAGTCTCACCCTAACCATAACTCTAACCGTAAACATCACCCTCACCCTAACCCGAACCCTAACCCTAAACCTAAACCTCACCCTAATGCTAACCCTAAACCTCAACCTCAAACTACCCCTCACCCTAACCCTAATCCTATCCCTAACCCTCATCCTAACCCTCACCCTAACACTAACCTTAACCTTCACCTCACACTAACCCTAATCCTAACACTAACCCTCAACCTAACCTTAACCCTCACCGTCACCGTAACCCTTACCCTAACCCTCAACCTAACCCTAAATTGAACCCGAACCCTAACTCTCACCCCAACCCTAATCCTAACCCTCACCCTAAGCCTAACCCTCACCCTTACCGTAACCCTCATGCTCAGCCTAACACTCAACTTTAACCTTACCGATACCCTCAACCTAACACTATCCCTAACACTAAACCTAACCCTAAACCTCAACCTAACCCTAACCCTGAACCTCACAATAACTCTAACCCTAAACCTAACAATAACACTTACCCTAACCCTAATCCTAACCCTAACCATAACCATAACCCACACCCTCAGCCTCAACCTCAGCCTAACTGTAAGCCTAAGTCTAATCCTAACCCTAACCCTCACCGTAATCCTAACCCTAACCCTAAACCTAACCATAAACCTAACCCTATCCCTCCCCATAACCCTAAATCTAACCCTAACCCTAGCCCTCACCCTTACCCTAATCCTAACCCTAAACCGCAAGTTAACTTTCACCGTAACCCGAACCCTAACCCTCACCCTCACCCTCACCCTCACCATAACTCTAACCCTAACCCTAACAATAACTGTAACAATAACCCTAACCATAACCATAACCCTCAACCTCAGACTCACCCTCACAGCAAACTTAACCCTAACCATAACACTAACAATAACCCTAACACTAACCCTTACGCTAACCCTAATCCTCACACCCACCCTCACCCTCATCCTAACCCTAAGCCTAAGCCTAAACCTAACCCTCACCGTAACCCTAACCCTAACCCTAAACTAAAAACCTAACCCTAACCCTAACCCTAAACCTAACCCTAATCCTCAGCCCAACCTCACCCTAACCCAAACCCTAACCCTAACCCGCCCCCTAAAAATAACTCTAATTCTAAACCTCACCCTCACCCTAACCCTTACCCTAAACCGCACCCTAACCCTAACCCTCACCCTCAACCTTATCCTCACCATATCTCTAACCCTAACCCTAAGAATAACACTAACCCTAACCCTAACCATAACCCTTACCATAACCCTCAGCTTCAGCCTCATGCTCACCTCATGTTCACTTAACCCTAAGCATAACACTAAAAATAAGCCTAACACTAAGACTAACCCTAACCCTAACTCTAATCCTCAAACCCACCCTCACCCTCATCCTAACCCTAAGCCTAAACCTAACTCTAACCCTAAACCTCACCATAACCCTAATCCTAACCCTAAACCTAACACTAACCCTAACCCTAAACCTAACCCTAAACCTAACCCTAATCCTCAGCCTCACCCTCACACTAACCCAAACCCTAACCCTAACCCTCACCCTAACTCTAAGCCTAACCCTAACCCTAAACCTCACACTCACCCTCACCCTAACCCTAATCCAAAACAAAACCCTATCCCTAACCCTAGCCCTCACCCTAACCCTAACCCTAGCCCTCACACTTACCCTAATCCTAACCCTAAACCTCAATCTAACCTTCACTCTAACCCGAACCCTAATCTGAACCCTAAACCTCACCCTCACCCTCACCCTCACGGTAACTCTAACCCTAACCCTAACAATACATCTAACCCTAACCCTAACCATAACCATACCCAAAACCCTCGCCCTCAGACTCACCCTCAAAGCAAACTTAACCCTAACCATAACACTAACAACAACCCTAACACTAACACTAACACTAACACTAATCCTCACACCCACTCTCACCCTCAGCCTAACCCTAAGCCTAACCCTAACCCTAACCCTCACCATAACCCTAACCCTATCTTAAAAACCTAACCCTAACCCTAACCCTAAACCTAACCCTAATCCTCACCCCCACCCTCACGCTTACCCAAACCCTAACCCTAACCCTCCCCCTAACAATAACTCTAATTCTAAACCTCACCCTCACCTAACCCTTATTCTAAACCTATCCCAAAACCGCACCCTAACCCTAACCCTCACCCTCAACCTCATGCTCACCGTATCTCTAACCCTAACCCTAAGAATAACACTAACCCTAACCCTAACCATAAGCATAACCCTCACCTTCAGCGTCATGCTCACCGCAAACTTAACCCTAAGCATAACACAAACAATAAGCCTAACCCTATGCCTAACCTTAACCCTAACTCTAATCCTCAAACACACCCTCACCCTCATCCTAACTCTAAGCCTAATCCTAACTCTAACCCTAACTCTCACCATAACCCTAACCCTAACCCCACACTAACCCTAACAATAAACGTAACCCTAAAAATAAGCCTAATCCTCAGCCTCACCCTCAGACTAACCCAAAACCTAACCCTAACCCTCACCCTAATTCTAAGCCTAAACCTCACACTCACCCTCATCCTAACCCTAATCCTAAACCTAAACCTATCCCTAACCCTAGCCCTCACCCTAACCCTAACCCTAAAACTCAATCTAACCTTCACCCTAACCCGAACCCTAACCAGAACCCTACCACTCACCCTCATGCTCGGCCTAAGCCTAAGCCTAAGCCTAAGCCTAACCCTAACCCTAACACTAGCACTAACCCTAACTCTAACCCTAAATCTCACCCTCACCCTAACCTTATCTCTAACCCAAACCCTAAAACTAAACTTCATTCTAACCGTAACCGTAACCCTAACCATAACCATAACCCAAACACTAACCCTAACCCTAACAATAACCCTAAAACTCACACTCACCCTAACCATAACCCTCACCCTAACCCTAACCATCACCCTATCCCTTAACCTCATGCTCACCCAAAACTCACACTAAGCCTAAAACTCAACCTAACCCTAACCCTAACCCTCACCATCACACTCAACTTCACCCTCACCCTAACCCTCCACCTCACCCTCACCCGCACCCTAAACCAAAGCCTAACCCTAACCCTCAGCCTAACCCATACCCTCACACAACCTTAAACTTAACCCTCACCCTCACCCTAACTCTAACCCTCACCCTAACCCTAATCCTCACACTAACCCTAAACCTAACCCTAAAACTTATCCTCACACTAACCCTCACCCTAACCCTAACCCTAACTCTAAGTCTCACCCTCACCCTAGCCTTCACCTTCAGCCTAACCCTCACCCAAACCCTAACCCTCACACTCACCCTAAACATCACCCTCACCCTAAAGCTAACACTAAACCTAAACCTCACCCTAACACTCACACTAAACCTAAACCTCACTCTCACCATAACCCTAACACTAAACCTTACCCTAACCTTTACCCTAAACCTTACCCTCACCATAACCCTAACGCTAATCCTCACACTAACCCTAACACTAACCCACACAGTAAAACTCACCCTAACCCTCACCCTCACCCTAACCCTAACCCTCACCCACACCCTCACCTTCAGCCGAACCATAACTCTAACCCTAATCCTAACCCTGAACCTCACCCTCACTGTGAACCTAACCCTAACCCTAAACCTCACCCACACCCTCACCCTAACCCTAACCGTAAACCTATAACTAACCTCACCCAAACCCTAACCCTCAACCTAGAACTCAATCTAACACATACCCTAACCCTCACCTTAAACCTCACCCTAAACCTCACCCTCACACTGAACCTCATCCTAAACCTCACCATCACCCTAACCCTAACCCTAAACGTATCCTTAACCCTAGCCCTAACCCTAACCCTAAACTTAAAACTAACACTCACTCTCATCGTCACTCTAAACATAACCCTAACCGTATCCCTAACCCTCACCCTAAACCTCACCCTAAATCATACCCTCACCCTAATCCTAACCCTAAACCTAACCCTAACACTAACACTAACCCTAACGCTAAACCTAACCCTAATCCTCAGCCTCACCCTCACACGAACCCAAACCCTAACCCTAACCCTCACCCTAACTCTAAGCCTAACCCTAACACTAAACCTCACACTACCCTCACCCTCACCCTAATCCTAAACCTAACGCTATCCCTAATCCTAGCCCTCACCCTAACCTTAATCCTAGCCCTCACCCTTACCCTAATCCTAACCTTAAACCTCAATCTAACCTTCGGGCTAAACCGAACCTTAACCCGAACCCTAAAACTCATCCTCATGCTCAGCCTAAGCCTAAGCCTAAGCCTAAGCTTAAACCTAACCCTCACCCTAACACTAACACTAACCCTAACTCTAACCCTAAATCTCACCCTCACTCTAACCTTAACTCTAATCCTAACCCTAAAACTAAACTTCATCCTAACCCTAACCCTAAGCATAACCCTAACCCTAACCCTAACCCTAACAATAATATAACCGTAACCCTCACACTCACCCTAACCATAACCCTCACCCTAACCCTAACCCTCACCCTAACACTTACCCTCACCCTAACATAAATCCTAATGCTAACACTAACTCTCACCCTAACCCTAACCCTCAACCTTACTGTAACCCTCACCCTCAGCCTAACCCTCAAATTTACCCTTACCTTCAACCCCACCCTAACTCGCAACCTAACACTAACCCTCACCCTAATCCTCACCCTAATCCTAACTCTACCCCTAAACCTCACCCTCACCTTAACCCTAACTCTAATCTTAACACTAACACTAAACTTCACCCTAAACCTAACCCTAACTCTCACCCTCACACTCACCTAAACTGTAACCCTAAACCTAACCCTAACAATAACCCTAACCCAAACCCTCACCCTAACCATAACCCTCACCCTAATCTTAACCCTCACCCTAACACTTACCCTCACCATAACCCTAAACCTCACACTAACCCTAAACCTAACCCTAACCCTAACCCTCACACGAACCCTCAACCTAACCCTAACCCTAACCTTAACTCTCACCCTCACCTTAACCCTCACCCAACATTCACACTAAGCCTAAACCTCAACCTAACCCTAACCCTAACCCTCACCATCGCCCTCAACTTCACCCTCACCCTCCCCCTCACCCTAACCCAAAACCTAACCCTAACACTGACTCTTACCCTAATCCTCACACAACCTTAAACTTAACCCTCACCCTCTCCATAACTCTAACTCTCACCCTAAACGTAATCCTCACACTAAACCTAAACCTAACCCTAACACTTATCCTCACTCTAACCCTCACCCTAACCCTAACCCTAACTCTAAGTCTCACCCTCACCCTAACCTTCACCTTCACCCTAACCCTCACCCAAACCCTAACCCTCATACTCAACCTAACCCTCACTCTGACCCTAAAGCTAACGCTAAACCTAACCCTCACCCTAACACTCACACTAAACATAACCCTCACTCTCACCATAACCCTAACATTAAACCTTACCCTAAACCTAAACCTAACCCTTACCCTCACCATAACCCTAACCCTAATCCTCACACTAACCCTAACACTAACCCACACACTAAAACTCACCCTAATCCTCACCCTCACCCGAACCCTAACACTCACTCACACCCTCACCTTCAGCCTAACCCTAAACCTAACCCTAATCCTAACCCTGAACCTCACCCTCACCCTGAACCTAACCCTAACCCTAACCCTCACACTCACCCTCACCCTAACCCTAACCGTAAATCTATCACTAAACCTCACCCTAACCCTAACCCTCAACCTAACCCTCAATCTAACACATAAACTCACCCTCACCTTAACCCTCAACCTAACCTTCACCCTAAACCTCACCCTCACATTAAACCTCACCCTAGATCTTACCCTCACCATAACCCTAACCCTAACCCTAACTCTCACTGTCACCCTAACCCTAAACCTAGCCGTATCCTTAACCCTAACCCTAATCCTAACCCTAACCTTAAAACTAACCCTCACTCTCACTGTCACTCTAACCATAATCCTAACCATATCCCTAACCCTCACCCTAACCCTAACCCTCACCCTAACCCTCACCCTAAAACATACCCTCACCCTAATCCTAACCCTAACCGTCAACCTAACCCTATTCCTCTCCCTAAAACTCATCCTCACCCTAAAACTCATCCTAACCTTTACCCTCACCCTAAACCTAACCCTAAACGTACCCCTCACCCGATCCCTCACCCTAACCCTAACCCTCAACCTAACCCTAACCCTAACACTAACCCTCACCCTCACCATAGTCCTCATCCTAACCCTAATCCTAACCCTAAAACTCACCTAAACCTAATCCTCACCCTCACACTAACCCTCACCCTCACCTTAACCCTCACCCTCACCATAACCCTCATCCTAAACATAACCCTAAACCTAACCCCAAACCTCACCCTCACCCCAACCATAACCCTAAACCTAACCCTCAGCCTCACCCTAACCCTTACCCTCACCTTCACCCTACCCCTCACACTAACCCTAACCCTCCCCCTAACCCTAAACCTAACCCTCATCCTCACACTAACCCTAAACCAAACACTAACCCTTACCCTCACACTAACCCTCACCCTAACATTAACCTTAACATTAAGTCTCACCCTCACAATAACCCTCTCCCTAACGCTTACCTTCAAGCTCACCCAACCCTCAAACTAACCCTAAACCTCAACCTAACCGTTACCCTAACCCTCAACTTCACCCTAAGCCTAACCCTAATCCTAACCCTAAACCTTATCTTCACCCTCTCCCTTACCCAAATCTAACCCACACCCTCAACCTCACCCTCACCCTAACCCTCACCCTCACGCTCACCCTAACCCCAACCCTAACCCTCACCCTAACCCTAACCCTAATGCTAACCCTAAAGTTCAACCTTACCCTAACCCTCACCCTAAAACTTAACCTCACCCTAAACCTAACCCTAAACCTAATCCTCACACTAAACCTAACCCTCACCCTCACCCTAACCCTAACAATAATCCTAACGCTAATCCTAAACCTAACCCTCACCCTCACCCTAACGCTCACCCTAACCCTAACAAAAACCCTATTCCTAAGCCTAATCCTAACACTCATCCTCACCCTCACCCTATCCCTAACTCTAACCTAAGCCTAACCCTAACAATAACCCTAACCCTAAGCCTAACCCTTATCCTTACCCCACCCCTCAGCCTAATCCTCATCCTAAACCTAATCCTAAACCTCTCCCTAACCCTACAGATCACCCCAACCCTAACCCTCACCCTCACCCTCACCCTAGCCTAACCCTAACCCTAACCCTAATTCTAACCATGAACCTCACCCTTACGCTGAACCTAACATTAAAACTAACACTCACCCTCACCTTCACCCTAACCCTAACCTTAATCGTATCCCTAACCCTCACCCTAACTTTAACCTCACCCTAACACAGACCCTCAACCTAATCCTAACACTAACCCTAAAACTAACCCTCACCTTAAACCTAACCCTCTCCTTAAACCTCACTCTCAATCTAAACCTCACCCTAAACCTTACCCTCACACTAACCATAACCTTAACCCTAAACCTCACACTAACCCTAACCCTAACACTCATCCTAATGTTAACCATAACCCTAAACCTCACCCTCACTCTAACCCTCACCGTCACCCTAACCCTCACCCTTTCCCTAAATATCACCCTTACACTAACCCTCACCCTAACACTAAACCTAACCCTGACCCTTAGCCTCATCCTCACCATCACCCTCACCCTAAGCGTAATCCCAAACCTAACCCTAATCCTAAACCTAACCCTCTCCCTCAACCTCACGCTAACCCTAAAGCTAAACCTAACCCTAACCCTCACCCTAACCCTCACCCTCAACATAACCCTAATCCTAAAACTCACCCTCAATATAACCCTAACCCTAACGCTCACCCTAATGCTAACCCTAACCCTCACCCTCACCCTAACCCTCACAATCACCTAACCCTCACCCAAACCCTAATGCTCACAATTACCCTAACCCTCACCCTCACCTTAATCCTCACACTTTCCCTGAATCTCACCCTAACACTAACCCTCACCCTAACCCTAACCCTAACCCTGACCTGAAGCCTCACCCTAACCATCACCCTATCCCTAAGCCTAAACCTAACTCTCTCCTTCACCCTCATGCTAACCCTAATGCTATCCCTAACCCTAACACTCACCCTCACCCTAACCCTAAACCTAACCCTAACCCTAACAATAACCCTAACCCTAACCCTAAACCTATCCCTAACCCTCACCCTCACCCTAACCCTAACCCTCACCCTCACCCTAACCATAACACTAAACCTAACCCTCACCCTAACACTCACCCTAACACTCACACTAAACCTAACCCACACTCTCACCCTAACACTCACACTAAACCTTACGGTAACCCTAACCCTAAACCTTACCCTCAAACTAACCCTAATCCTAACCTTAATCCTCACACTAACCCTAACCCTAACCCTAACCCTCATCCTAAACCTCACCCTCACTCTGACCCTAACACTAATCCTCACACTAATGCAAACCCTCACCCTCACCCTCACCCTCATCCTAACCCTTACCGTCAACCTAACCCTAACCCACACACTAACCCTGACTCTCACCCTAACCCTCACCCTCACCATGACCCTCACCCTAAGCCTAACCGTAAACCTAACTCTAATTCTAAACCTAAACCTCTCCCTCACCCTCATGCTAACCCTAATGCTAACCTTAAACCTAAACCTCACCATAACCCTTACTCTCACCCTAAACCTATCCCTAATCCTCACACTAACTCTAATCCTCACCCTAAACCTAACCCTAACCCTCACCCTCACCCTAACCCTAACCCTCAGTCTTACCCTCACCCTCAGCCTAACCCTAAACATAACACTAATCCTAACACTGAACCTCACCCTCACCCTGAACCTAACCCTAAAACTAACCCTACCCTCATCATCATCCCAACCATAACCCTAAGCCTATACCTAACCCTCATCCTAACCTTAACCCTAACCCTCACTCTAACACATACCCTCACCCTAATCCGAACGCTATCACTCACCCTAACCGCAGCCTCTCCCTAAACCTCACCCACACCCTAAACCTCACCCGAAACTTTACCCTCACCCTAACCCTTACCCTAAACCTACCCCTCACCTGAACCCTCACCCTAACCCTAATCCTCACCCTCACCCTAGCCCTCATCATATCCCTAAACCTATCCCTAAACCTATCCCTAACCCTCACCCTGACCTTCACCCTCACCCTATCCCTAAAACTCATCCTAACCATAAACCCAACCCTAAACCCAACCCTAATCTTAACCCACACCATAAACCTAAACCTAAACCTAAACCTGACCCTAACACTAACAATCAACCTAACCCTCAGCCTCACCCTAACCCTTACCCTCACATTCACCCTACCCCTAACACTAACCCTAACTGTCACCCTAACCCTAACCCTAATCCTCACACTAACCCTAAACCTAACCCTACCCTTCACACGAACCCTCACCCTAACCCTAACCCTAAACCTAACTCTCACCCTCACCTTAACCCTCACCCTATCCCTTAACCTCACAGTAACCCAACCCTCACACTAAGCCTAAACCTCAACCTAACACTAACGCTAACCCTCACCCTCACCCTCAAATTCACCCTCACCCTAACCCTCACCCTCACCCTCAACTTCACCCTCACCCTAACCCTCACGCTCACCCTCAAACTCACCCTAACCCAAACCTAAACCTAACACCTACCCTCTCCCTCAGCCTCAATCTAATCCTAAACCTCAACCTCACCCTAAACTGAAGGCTAAACCTAACCCTAACCCTAATCCTCCCCCTAACTTTCACCCTAACACTAACCCTAACACTAACCCTAACCCTCAACCTCAACCTAACCCTCACCCTAACCCTAACTCTAAACCTAAACCTCACACTCACCGTAACCCTAACTCTAACCCTAACCCAAAGCCTAAACCTCACCCTAATGCTAACCCTAAACCGCAACCTCAAACTAGCCCTCACCCTAACCCTAATCCTAACCCTAACATTCATCCTAACCCTGACCCTAACACTAACACTAACCTTCACCCTCACCCTAACTCTAATCCTAACACTAACCCTCAACCTAACCCTAAACCTCACACTCACCGTAACCCTTACCAAACCCTCAACCTAACCCTAAACTTAACCCAAATCCTAACTCTGATTCCAATCCTAACCCTAACCCTAACACTAAACCTAACCCTCACCCTCACCCTCACCCTCATCCTCAACCTCATCATAACTCTAACCCTAACCCTAACAATAACACTTACCCTAACCCTAACCCTCACGGTAACCCTAAACATAACCCTCACCCTCAGCCTCAAACTCAGCCTAAACGTAAGCCGAAGCCTAACCCTTACCCTAAACCTCACCATAATCCTAACCCTAACCCTAAACCTAAAACTAATCCTCAGCCTCACCCTCACCCTAACCCAAACCCTAACCCTAACCCTCACCCTAACCCTAAACCTAAACTTAAGCCCAACCCTCACACTCACACTCACCCTCACCCAAACCCTAACCCTCACCCTAACCATAACCCTCACCCTAACCCTAACCCTCATGCTAAACATAACCCTCACCCTAACACTAACCCTAACCCTAACACTAACCCTCACACTAACCCTAACCCTCACCCTCACCCTAGCCCTCACCCTAACCCTAATTCTAACCCTCACCCTCACCCTAAACCTGACCCTCATCCTCACCCTAAACCTCACACTAAACCTAACACTAATCCTCAATCTAACCCTCATCCTATCCCTAACCCTAATCCTTACACTAACCCTAAAACTAACCCTAACCCTCACCCTTACCTTAACCCTCACCTTCAGTGTAAACCTCACCTTTACCCTTACCATAATCTCACCCTAACCTCACCCTAACCCTAAACCTTATCCCAAACCTCACCGTAACCGTAAACCTAACCATCACGCTAACCATAACACTCACCCTCAACCTCACCCTCAGCCTAACCCTAAGCCTAAGCCTTACCCTAACCCTCACCCTCACCCGAGCCCTCACCCTTACCCTAATCCTAACCATCACCCTAACCCTAATCCTCACCCCCACCCTCACCCTCAGCCTAACCCTAAGCCTAAGCTGAAACCTAACCCTAAACCTCACACTCACCCTCACCCACACCCTAATCCTAACACTGACCATAACCCTAAACCTAAACCTCAACCTAACCCTCACCCTAACCTTAACCCTAACACTAACCCTAACCCTAACCATCGACCTAACACTCCCCCTAACCCTAAATTTAACCCTAAACCTCACCCTCACCCTAACACTAATCCTAACCCTAACCCTAAACCTCACCCTAACCCTCACCCTAACCCACACCCTCACCCTCACCCTCACCCTAGCCCTCACCCTAACCCTAATCCTAACCCAAATCCTCATCCTAAACCTCACACTAAGCCTAACCTTAACCCTAACCCTAACACTAACCCTCACACTAAACCTAACACTAACCCTCAACTTCACCCTTACCCTAACCCTCCCACTAAAACTCTATATAACCTTAAACCTCACCCTCACCTTAACCCTAACCCTAACCCTAAACCACACCATAACACTAACCCAAACCCTCACCAGTACCATCACCCTCACCACAACTCTAACCCTAACCCCAACAATAACACTACCCCTAACCCTAAACCTAACCCTAATGGAAAGCCCAACCCTAATTCTAAAACTCACCCTCACCCTAACCCTAATCCTAACCCTAAACCTCAAGCTAACACTAACCCTAACCCTCACTCAAACCCTAGCACTCACCCTAACCCTAATCCTAACCCTAATCCTCATTCTAACCCTCAACCTAAACCTAAGCCTAACCCTCACCCCCACCCTCACCCTCACCGTAACTCTAACCCTAACCCTAACAATAACACTATCCCAAACCGAAACATCACCCTAATCCTAATCCTCACACCCAACCTCAACCTCAGCCTAACCCTAAGCCTAAGCATAACCCTCACACTAACCCTCATACTCACCCTCACCCTAACCCTAATCCTAAACCTAACCCTATCCATAAACCTCAACCTAACCCTCACCCTCCCCCTAACCCTAACACTAAACCTAACCCTAACGCTCACCCTAACCCTCACCCTCACCCTAACTCCAACGCTAAACCTCACCCTCACCCTAACACTAACCCTAACCCTAAAACTCACTCTAAACCTCACCCTAAACCTCACCCTCACCCTCAACCTCACCGTAACTCTATCCCTAACCCTAACAATAACACTAACCTTAACCCTAACCCTAACCCTGACCCTAACCATAACCCTCACCCTCAGGCTCACCCTCACTGCAAACTTAACCCTAATCATAACACTAACAATAAACCTAAACCTAACCCTAATGCTAAACCTAATCCGCACCCCCACCGTCACCCTCACCCTCAGCCTAAGCCTAAGCCTAAGCCTAAACCTAAACCTAACCCTCACCATAATCCTAACCTTAACCCTAAACCTAACCCTAACACTAACCCTAAACCTGACCCTAATCCTCAGCCTCAACCACACCCTAAACCAAACCCTAACCCTAAGACTTAACCTAATCCTAACCCTCACCCTAACAATTACCCTCACCCGAACACAACCCCTAACTCTCACACTAACCCTCACAGTAACCCTAACTCTCACCCTATCCCTAAACCTCACCCTAACCCTAAACCTAACCCTCAGCCTCACCCTAGCCCCCACCCTAAACTTAGTTCTAACCCTAACCCTCACAATAACCTTAACCCTCATCCTCACCCTAAACCTCACACTAAGCCTAACCCTAATCCTCAATCTATCCCTCACCCTCACACTAAACCTCACCCTAACCCTTACCCTAACAATCACCCTAATCCTAACCCTCACCCTTAGGGGAACATTCACCCTCAGCCTAACCCTCTCCTTAACTCTTATTGTCACGCCCCCCCTAACAGTCACCCTAAACCTAACCATCATTCGCACACTCACCCTAACCCTATCCCTATCCATCACCCTAACCCTAAACCTCAGCCTCACCCTTACCCTCAACCTAAACCTAAGTCTAAGCTTAACCCTAACCCTATCACTCATCCTCACACTAGGCCTCACCCTAAACCTAATCCTAACCCTAATCCTCATCCTAACCCTCATCCTAACCCGAATCCTAGCCATCACCCAAAACCTATTCCACACCCCCAACCTCACCCTCAGCCTAACCCTCAGCCTAAGCCTAAGCCTAAGCCTAACCCTAACCCTCACCCTCAGCCTCACCCTCACCGCAAACTTAACCCAAACCATAACACTGACAATAACCCTAATTTTAACACTAACACTAACCCTAATCCTCACCCCACCCTCACCCTCAGCCTAAGCCTAAAACTAGGCCTAACCCTAATCCTCACTGTAACCCTAAATCTAACCTTAACCCTAACTCTAAACCTAAACCTAAACCTAACCCTAATCCTCAGCCGCACCCTCACCCTAACCGAAATCCTAACCCTATCCCTCACCCTAACCCTAAGCCTAACCCTAACCCTAACCCTAACGCTCACACTCACCCTCACCCTAAACCTAATCCTAAACCTAACCCTATCCCTAACCTTAACCTCACCCTAAGCCTCACCCTAGTCCTCACCCTAACCCTAATCCTAAACCTAAACCTCATCCTAACCCTAACCCTAACCCTCACCCTAACCCTAACTCTAAACCTCACCCTCATGCTCGGCCTAAGCCTAAGCTTAAGCCTAAGCCTAACCCTAACCCTAACCCTCACCCTAACCTTAACCCTAACACTAAAGCTAACTCTAACCCTAAACCTCACCCTCACCTTCGCCCTAACCCTAACTCTAACCCTAATCTTAAACCTAAACCTCATCCTATCGCCAACCCTAAACCACACCCTTACCCTCACCTTAAACATAACCCTAACCCTAATATTAACAATAACCCTAACCCTAACACTTACCCTAACCATAAACATAACACTCACCCTAACCCTAACCCTCAACCTAACACTATCCCTAACCCTAACACTAACCCTCACACTAACCCTAACCATCACCCTAATCCTAAACCTCAACCTAACACTAACCCTAACTCTCACCCTCACCCTAGCCCTCACCCTAACCCTAATACTAACCCTAACCCTCATTCTAACCCTCACCCTAACACTAACCCTAACCCTCACCCTTAACCTAACCCTAATCCTAACCCTAACCCTCAACCTAACCCTAACTCCCACCCTCACCCTAACCCTCACCCTAACCCTAACTTAACCCGAACCCTAAATCTCACCCTAACCATAAACCTAACCCTAACCCTCACCCTTAGCCTAACCCTCACGTTTACCCTTACCTTCACCCCCACCCTAAACCTCACCCTAACCCTAACACTCAACCTAAAACTCAGCAAAACCTATCTCTAAGACTAACCATAACACTAAACCACACCCTAAACCTAACCCTCAAACTAACACTAACACTCACCCTCACCCTCACCCTCAGCCTAAACATAAGGCTAACTCTAACCCTCACACTCCCCCTCTCCCTAACCCTAATCCTAATCCTAACCCGAACCCTAACACACACCCTCACCATAACCCTCACCCTAACGCTAACTATAAGACTAACACTAAGCCAAACCCTCACCCTAACACTCACCCTAACCCTATCTCTAACCCTAAACCTCAAACTCACACTGACCCTAACCCAAACACTAAACCTCACCCTAACCCTAACCCTAAACCTCACCTTCACCGTAGCCCTCACCCTAACCCTAATCCTAAACCTAACCTTCATCCTAACCCTCACACTAACCCTAACCCTAACCCGGACCCGAACCCTAAACCTCCACCTCAACCTAACCCTCAGCCTAACCCTAAGCCTAAACTAAACCTAACCCTAACCCACACACTCACCCTCTCCCTAACCCTAATTTTAACCATAACCCTAACACTTAACATCACCCTAACCCTAAACCTAAAACTAACACTAACCCTAAACCTCATCCTAACCCTCACCTGAACCCTAACTCTAACCCTAAACCTAACACTCACCCTAACCCTAACTCTAACCCTAAACCTAACCCTATACATCCCCTAACTCTAACCCTCATCCTCACCCTCACCGTACCCCTAACCCTAAACCTCACAATAACCCTAAAACTAACCGTAAACCTCACCCTAAAACTTACCCTCATCCTATCACTAACCCTAACTCTAACACTAACCCTCACAGTAACCCTAACTCTCACCCTATCCCTAAACCTCACCCTAACCCTAAACCTAACCCTCAGCCTCACCCTAGCCCCCACCCTAAACTTAGTTCTAACCCTAACCCTCACCCTAACCTTAACCCTCATCCTCACCCTAAACCTCACACTAAGCCTAACCCTAATCCTCAATCTATCCCTCACCCTCACTCTAACACTCACCATAACCCTAACCGTCATCCAAACACTCACCCTAACCCTAACCCTATCCATCACCCTAACCCTAAACCTCACCCTCACCTTCACCTCAGCCTAAACCTAAGCCTAAGCCTAACCCTAACCCTATCATTCACACTCACCCTAGCCCTCACCCTAAACCTAATTCTAACCCTAACGCTCATCATAAACCTCACCATAACCATAATCCTAACCATCACCCAAAACCTATTCCTCACACCCAAGATCACCCTCAGCCTAATCCTAAGCCTAAGCCTAACCCTAGCCATAACCCTCACCCTCAACCTTACCCTCACTGCAAACTTATAGCAAACCATAACACTAACAATAACCCTAATTTAAACCCTAAATCTAACCCTAATCCGCACACCCACCCTCACCCGCAGCCTAAACCTAAGCATAACCCTAGGCCTAAACCTAACCCTCACCGTAACCCTAGCCCTAAACCTAACCCTAAACCTAACCCTAGTCCTCAGCCTCACCCTCACCCTTACCCTAAACCTAAACCTACCCTAACCCTAACGTTCACACTAAACCTCACCCTAACCCTAATCTGAAACCTAAACCTATCACTAACCCTAACCCTCACACTAACCCTCACCCTAGCCCTCACCCTAACCATAAGTCTAAACCAAAACCTCATCCTAACCCTAACCCTAACCATCACCCTAACCCTAACCCTAACTCTCACACTCATGCTAAGCCTAAGCCTAAGCTTAAGCCTAAGCCGAAGCCGAAACTTAACCCTAACCCTCACACTAATCCTAAAACTAACCCTCACCCTAACCCTAACCCTAACACTAACCTTAACTCTAACCCTAAACCTCACCCTCACCCTAACAGTAACTCTAAACCTAATCCTAAACCTAACCTCATTCTAACCCCAACCCTAACCCACACCCTTACCCTCACGGTAAACATAACCCTGACCCTAACACTAAAAATAACCCTAACCCTAACCCTAACCCTCACCCTAACCATAACCATAACCATAACCCTCACCCTAAACATAACCCTCAACCTAACACTAACGCTAACCCTAACCCTAACCCTCACACTAACCCTAACCATCACCCTAACCCTAAACCTCACCCTAACACTAACCCTAACCCTCACCCTCACCCTAGCCCTCACCAAAACACTAACTCTCATCCTCACCCTAAAACTCACACTAACCTTAACACTAATCCTCAATCTAACCCTCACCTTCACCTGAACCCTAACCCTAACACTCACCCTAAACTTAACCCTCACCCTTACCATAACCCTCACACTCAGCATAACCCCCATTTTTAGCCTTACCGTCACCCCACCCTAACCCGCACGCTAACCATAACCCTCACCCTAACCCCCCTCCCTAACCCTAACTCTACCCAAAAACCTCACCCTCATCCTAAGCCTAACTCTAACCCTAACCCTAACACTAAACCTCACCCTAACCCTAAACCTCACACTCACCCTCATCATAACTGTAATCTTAGCCCTAAACATAACCCTCACCCTAAACCTAACCCTCAACCTAATACTATCCCTAACCCTCACACTCACTGAAACCCTAACCCTAATCCTTATCCTAACCCTAACCCTAACCCTCACCCTCAGCTAAACCCTCAAACTAACCCTAACCCTAACACTCACCCTAACCCTAATCATCACACTCAGCCTCAGGCTAACCCTAACCCTAACCCTAACCTAAACCTCAACCTAACCCTAACCCTAAATCTCACCCTCACCCTAGCCCTTACCCTAACCCTAATCCTAACCCTAACCCTCATCCTAAACCTCCCCCTAACCCTAACTCTAACCCTAAACCTCTCCCTCACCCTCACCCTAACCCTAACCCTAACCCTCACCCTAACCCTAACCTTAACCCTCAACTTCATGCTCGGCCTAAGCCTAAGCCTAAACCTAATCCTAACCCTAACCCTCACCGTAACCCTAACTGTAACACTAAGGCTAACTCTAACCCTAAACCTCACTCTCACTCTAACCCTAACCCTAACCCTAACCCTAAACCTAAACCTCATCTTAACCCAAAATATAACACTCACTCTCACCATCACCGTAACTGTAAATCTAACCCTAACCCTAACAATAACCCTAACCCTAACCCGAACCCTCACCCGAACCATAACCCTCACCCTAAACCAAACCCTCACTCTAACAAATACCCTCAACCTAACACTAACCTTAACCTTAACACTAACCCTCACACTAAACCTAATCCCAACCCTAAACCTCAACCTAACTCTCACCCTCAAAATAACCCTAACACTAACCCTAAACTTAACCCTCACCCTAACCCTCCCACTAAAACTCTATCTAACCCTAAACTTCACCCTCACCTTAATGCTAACCCTAACCCTAACCTTAAACCCCACCATAACCCTAACCCAATCCCTCACCCGTACCATCATCATCACCATAACTCTAACCCTAACCCTAACAATAACACTAATCCTAACCCTAAACCTAAACCTAACCCTAAACCCAACCCTAATCCTAACACTCACCCTCACCCTAACCCTAATCCTAACCCTAAACTTCACCCTAACACTAACCCTAACCCTCAACCAAACCCTAGCACTCACCCTAACCCTAATCCTAACCCTAATCCTCATCCTAACCCTCACCCAAACCGTAACCCTAATCCTCACCCGCACCCACACCCTCACCGTAACTGTAACCCTAACCCTAACAATAACACTAACCCAAACCTGAACCATCACCCTAACCCTAATCCTCACACCCAACCTCACCCCCAGCCTAACCCTAAGCCTAAGCATAACCCTCACACTAACCCTCATACTCACCCTCACCCTAACCCTAATCCTAAACCTAACCCTATCCCTAAACATCACCCTAACCCTCCCCCTCCCCCTAACCCTAACACTAAACCTCACCCTAACCCTCACCCTAACCCTCCCCCTCACCCTAACTCTAACCCTAAACTTCACCCTCACCCTAAACAAAACCCTCACTCTCACCCTCAACCTCACCGTAACTCTAACCCTAACCCTAACAATAACACTAACCCTAACCCTAACCCTAACCCTGACCCTAACCATAACCATAACCCTCACCCTCAGCCTCACCCTCACCGCAAACTTAACCCGAACCATAACACTAACAATAAACCTAAACCTAACCGTAACCCTAAACCTAATCCACACCCCCAACCTCACCCTCACCCTCAGCCTAACCCTTCGCCTAAGCCTAACCCTAACCCTAACCCTCAGCATAATCCTAACCTTAACCCTAAACCCAACCCTAACCCTAACCCTAAACCTAACCCTAATCCTCAGCCTCACCCACACCCTAACCCAAAACCTAACCCTAACCCTCACCCTAAACCTAAGCCTTAACCTAACCTTAACCCTCACCCTAACACTTACCTTCACCCTAACACTAACCCTAACTCTCACACTAACCCTCACAGTAACCCTAACTGTCACCCTAACCCTAAACCTCAACCTAACCCTAAACCTCAGCGTCACCCTAGCCCCCACCCTAACCTTTTTTCTAACCCTAACCCTCACCCTAACACTAACCCTCATCCTCACCCTAAACCTCACACTAACCCTAACCCTAATCCTCAAGCTATCCCTCACCCTAATCCTTACCCTAACAATCACCCTAATCCTAACCCTCACCCTTAGGGGAACATTCACCCTCAGCCTAACACTCATCTTTACTCTGACCATCACGCTCACCCTAACAGTCACCCTAACCCTAACCCTCATTCTAACACTCACTCTAACCCTAACCCTATCCATCAACCTAACCCTAAACCCCACCCGCACCCTCACCCTCAGCCTAAACCTAAGCCTAAGCCTAACCCTAACCCTAACACTCAACCTCACCCTAGCCCTCACCCTAAACCTAATCCTAACCCTTACCCTCATCCTAACCCTCACCCTAAACCGAACCCTAACCATCACCCAAAACCTATTCCTCACCCCCAACCTCACCCTCAGCCTAACCCTAAGCCTAAGCCTAAACTTAAACATAACCCTCACCCTCAGCCTCACCCTCACCGCAAATTTAACCAAAACCATAACACTGACAATAACACTAATTTTAACCCGAACCCTAACCCTAATCCTAACCCCCACCCCCACCCTCAGCCTAACCCTAAGCCTAACCCTAGGCATAACCCTAATCCTCATTGTAACCCTCAACCAAACACAAACCCTAACCCTAAACCTAACCCTAAACCTAACCATAACCCTCAGCCGCACCCTCACCCTAACCCAAGCCCTAACCCTAAGCCTAAGCCTAACCCTAACCCTAACGCTCACACTCACCCTCAACCTAAACCTAATTCTAAAACTAACCCTATCCCTAACCCTAACCCTCACGCTAAGCCTCACCCTAGCCCTCACCCCAACCCTAATCCTAAACGTAAACCTCATCCTAACCCTAACCCTAACCCTCATCCTAACCCTAACTCTAACCCTCACCCTCATGCTCGGCCTAAGCCTAAGCTTAAGTCTAAGCCTAACCCTAACCCTAACCCTAACCCTAACACTAAACCTAACTCTAACCCTAAACTTCACCCTCACCCTAACCCTAATTCTAACTCTACGCTTAAACCTAAACCTCATCCTATCCCCAAACCTAACTCACACCCTTACCCTCACCTTAAACATAACCCTAACCCTAACACTAACAATAACCCTAACCTTAATCCTAACACTCACACTAACCATAACCATAACACTCACCCTAACCCTAACCCTCAACCTAACACTAACCCCAACCCTAACACTAAACCTCACACTAACCCTAACCATCACCCTAATCCTAAAACTCATCCTAACACTAACCCTAACCCTCACCCTCAACCTAGCCCTCACCCTAACCCTAACGCTCATCCTCACCCTAAACCTCACACTCAACCTAACGGTCAGCCTAACCCTAAACCTAACCCTAACAATAACACTAATCCTAACCCTAAACCTAACCCTAACCCTAAACCTAACCATTGTCGTAACACTCAAACTCACCCTAAACCTAATCCTAACCCTAACCCTGACACTAACCCTAATCCTAATCCTAAACCTAACCCTAACCTTCACCCTCACACTAACCCTCAACCTAATCCTCACCCTAACACTAACCCTAACCCTAACCCTCACCCTCAGTCTCAACCTAACCCTAACTCTAACCCCAAAATCTCAACCTCACCCTAACCCTAACTCTAAACCTAACCCTACACCTCACCATAACCCTAACCCTAAACCTCACCCTCACTCTAGCCCTCACTCTAACCCTAATCCTAACCCTAACCTTCATCCTAACCCTCCCCATAACTGTAACCCTAAACCTCACCCTAACCCTAAGCCTAAACCTAAGCCTAACCCTAACCTTCACACTCACCCTCACCGTAACGAAAACCCTAACACTAAACATAACAATAACCCTAACCCTAATCCTATCCCTCACCCAAACCATAACCCTCAACCTTACCGCAACCCTCAACCTAACACTTACCCTCACCCTAACCCTAACCCTAACCCTCACCCTCACCCTAGCACTCACCCTAACCCTTACACTCATCCTCATCCTAAACCTCATCCTAAACCTAACCCTCACCCTTACAGTAACTCTCACCCTCAGCCTAACCCTCATGTTTACCCTTACCGTCACCCACACCCTAAACCTCACCCTAACCCTAAACTTCACCCTAACCCTCACCCTATCCCTTACTCTACCTTTAAACTTCAACCTCACCCTAACCCTAATTCTAACCCTAACCCTAACACTAAATCTCACCCTAACCCTAAACCTAACCCTCAACCTAAACCTAACCCTAACCCTCACCCTCACATTCAGCCTAAACGTAAGGCTAACCCTAACCCTAACTCTCACACTAACCCTAAGACTAATCCTAATCCTAACCCCTACCCTAATCCTCACCCTCACCCTAACCCTCACCCTAACCCTAACCCTAACCCTAACCCTAACATTAACCCTCACCCTCAGCTTCACCCTAACCCTAATTTATCACTAAACCTCAACCTCACCCTAACCCTAATGCTAAACCTAAGTCTCACCCTAACCCTAAACCTCCCCGTAACTCTCAACTTAACCCTAAGATTAACACTAACCCTAACCCTAACACTAAATTTCACCCTAACCCTAAACCTAACCCTCACCCTCACCATAACCCTCACCCTCAACCTCACCCTCAGCCTAACATTTCGCCTAACCCTAATCCCAACCCTAAACCTAACACGAAACTAACCCTCACCCTAACTCTCACCCCAACCCTAACCCTAACCCTCACCCTCACCCTAGCCCACACCCAAATCCTAAGTCTAAGATTAACCCTCACCCTAACCCTCACACTAAACCTAATCCCAACACTCACCCTAACCATAACATTCACCCTCACCCTAACTCTAATCCTAATCCTAACCCTAACCCTAACACTCACACTCACCCTCACCTTAACCCTAATCCTAATCCTAACCCTAACACTAACCCTCACCCCCACAATAAACCTCACCTTATCCCTAACCTAACGGTAAACTAACCCTAACCCTAACCCTAACCCTCACCCTAATCTTAACTCTAACCCTAAACCTCACCCTCACCATAACCCAAACCCTAACCCTAATCCTAAACCTCACCCTAAAACTATACCTTACCCTAACACTTACGATAACCCTACAACTAACACTAACCCTAACACTATCCCTCACACTACCGCTAACCATCACCTTAAACCTAAACCTCACCCAAACCCTAACCCTAACCCTCAACTTCACCCTATCCCTCACCCTAACCCTAACCATCATCCTCACCCTAAACCTCATACAAACCCTAACACTAACCTTCAATCTAACCCTCACACTCACCCTAACCCTAACCCTCACCGTCACCCTTACCATAACCCTAACCCTCAGCCTAACCCTCACCTTTACTCTTACTTTCACCCTCATCCTAACCCTCGCCCTAATCCTAACCTTCATCCTAACCCTCACCCTTACTGTAACACTCACCCTCGCCTTAACCCTAACCATAACCATAACCCTAAAATTCACCCTAACCCTAACCCTCAACCTCACCCTCACCCTAAAACTCACCCTAAACCTAACCTTAAACCTCAATCTCACCCTAGCACTCACCCTAAGCCTAACCCTAACCCTAACGCTCACCCTACCCCTAACCCTCACCATAACCCTAACTTTCACACTAACCCTAACCCTAAACCTCACCCTCACCCTCACCCTAAATCAAACCCTAACCTTAACACTCACTCTAAACCTAAGCCTAAGCCTAACCCTAACCCTAACCCTCACTCTAAATATAACCCTCAACATAGCCCTAACTTTCACACGAAACCTAACCCTTACCCTCACCCTCACCCTAAAACAAACCCTAACTTTAACACTCACACTCACCCTCAATCTAAAGCTAATCCTAAATATAACCCTATCCCTAACCCTAACCCTCACATTATCCATCACTCTAGCGCTCAACCTAAACTTAATCCTAAACCTACACCTCATCCTAACACTCACACTAACCCTAACCCAAAACCGAACCCTCACCCTCACCCTAACCCTAACCATTACCCTCACTCTCGGCCTAAGCCTAAGCCTAACCCTAAGCTTAAGCCTAACCCTAACCCTCACACTAACCCTAACACTAACACTAACGCTAACTCTAACCCTAAACCACACCCACACCCTAACCCTAAATCTAACCCTAACCCCTAATATAAACCTCACCCTAAACCGAAACCTAACCCTCACCCTAACAGTAACCGTAACCCTAACCCTAACCCTAACAATAACGCTAAACCTAGCCCTATCCCTCATTGTAACCATAACTGTCACCATAAACCTAACCCTCACCCTAACAATTACCCTCACCCTAACACTAACCCTAACCTTAACACTAATCCTGACACTAACACCTAACAATCACCCTAACAATAAACCTAACCTAACCTAACCTAACCCTAAACCTCACCGTCAACCTAGCCCTCACCCTAACCCTAACCCTCACCCTAAACCTAGACCTAATCCTAACCCTCAACCTTACCCTAACCCTCAACTTCATCATAACCTTAACCCTAAGCCCCACCCTATGCCTAAACCTAATCCTAACCCTAATCCTCACCCTAATCCCAACCCTAACCCGAACCCTCATGTTAGCCCTCACCCTAATCCTAATCCTAAGCCTTACCCTCATCCTAAAACTCACCCTAACCCTAAACCTCACCCTCACCCTACGCCCAACCGTAAGCCTAATCCTAACCCTAACCATAACCCTCACACTCAACCTCACCCAAAACCTAATCCTAAATGTAACCCTATCCCTAACCCTAACACTCATCCTAACCCTCACACTAACCCTAACCCTAACACTAACCCTAACACTAACCCTCACACTAAACCTCAACTTAACACTAACTCTAATCCTAACCCTCACCCTCACCCTCACCCTCAGCCTATCCCTAAGCCTAAACCCAACCCTAACCCTAACCCTCATACTTAACCTCACACTAACCCTAATCCTAATCCTAACTTAATCTAACCCTCACCCTAAAACTAACCCTCACCCTAACTCTAACACTAACCCTAACCCTAAACTTCACCCTATCCCTCACCCTAACCCTAACTCTAACCCTAAACCTCACCCTCACCCTCACCCTAAACCTAACCCTAAACATCACCCTCATCCTAACCCTCACCCTAAACCAAAAACTAATCCTAAACCTATTCCTCATCCTAACTCTCACCCTAACCGTAACCCTAACTCTCACACAAACGCTAACCCTAACCCAAACCCTAACCCTAACCCTCACCCTCACCCTCACCTACAGCTTAATGTTAAGCCTAACCCTAACCCTAAGCCTAACCCAAACACTCACCCTAACACTAACCCTGATCCTAATCCTAACCCTAACCCTAACCCTAACCCTAACCCTCATTCTAAACATCACCCTAACCCTAACACTAACCCTAACCCTAAACCTCACCTTAACACTAACCCTAACCCTACATCTAACCCTAAACCTCACCCTCACCCTCACCCTCAACCTAAACCTAACCCTAACCCTAAAACTCACCCTAACCCTAACCCTCACACTCACCCTCACCTTCATTGTAACTCTAACCCTAACCCTAACAATAACACGAACCCTCACGTTAACCCTAACACTCACCCTCACCGTAACCCTAACCCTAACACAAACCCTCACCCTAACCTTTACCCTAACCATAACCTAAACCTCACCCTAACTCTAAACCTCACCCTAATCCTAACCCTCACCCTCAACGTAACACTCACCCTAACCGTGAACCTAACCCTAACACTAAACCTCACCCTAACTCTAACCCTAACACTCACCCTCACCCTAGCACTAACCCAAGCCCTAATCTTAAACCTAAACCTCACCCTAAGCCTAACCCTAACACTCACCCTAACCCTAAAACCCTAACAATCACCCTAACCCTAACCCTCACCTTCACCCTCAAGCTCGGCCTAAGCATAAGCCTGACTCTAAGGCGAACCCTAACCCTCACACTCACCCTCACACTCACCGTAACCGTAACAGTAACCCTAACCCTAACCCTCACACTAACCCGCACCCTAACACTAACCCTAACCCTAAACCTCACCCTCACCCTAAACCTAACCCTCACCCTCACCCTCACCCTCTGCCTAACACTAAGCCTAACCCTAACCCAAAACCTAACTCTAACCCTCACACTCAAACTCAGCCTAACCCTAAGCCTAGCACTAACCCTAAACCTAACCCTCACCCTAACCTTCACTCTAATCCTAACCCTAAGCCTATTGCTCATCCTAGAACATACCCTAACGCTAATCCTATCCCTAACCCTCACCATAACCCTCACCCTGACCCTCACTCTAAACCTAAACCTAAAGCTAAACCTCACCCTCACCCTAACCCATATGCAAACCCTAACCCTAACCCTAATGCTCACACTCACCCTCACCTTAAACCTAATCCTAATACTAACCCTTACCATAATCCTCACCCGCACCATAACCTTCATCCTAACCCAACCCCTAACATTGACACTAACACAAACCCTCAACCTAACCCTCACCCTAAACCTAATTCTAACCCTAACCCTCACCCTCGCCTTAACCGTAACCCTAAACATAACCCTAAACCTCACGCTAACACTAACCCTAAACCTCACCCTCAACCTAAACCTCACCCTAACCCTAAGCCTAAACCTCACTCTCACCCTAGCCCTCACCCTAACCCAAACCTAACCCTAACCCTCACCCTAACCATAACCCTGACCATAACCCTAACTTTCACACTAACCCTAACCCTAACGCTCACCCTCACCCTCACCCTAACCCTAACCTAAACCTCACCCTCACCCTAAACCAAACCCTAACCCTAACACTGACTCTAACTCTAAGCTTAACACTAACCCTAACCCTCACACTCACCCTCAATCTAAACCTAATCCTAAACCTAACCCTATAACTAAGCCTAACCCTCACATTAACCATCACCCTAGTGCTCACCCTAACCCTAATCCTAACACTTCACCTCATCCTAACACTCACCCTAACCCTAACCCTAACCCTTACCCTAACCCTAACCCTAACAATCACCCTCACTCTCGGCCTAAGCCTAAGCCTAACCCTAAGCTTAAGCCTAACCCTAACCCTCACACTAACCCTCACCCTAACCCTAACAGTAACACTAACGCTAGCTCTAACCCTAAACCTCACCCTCACCTTAACCCTAACTCTAACCCTAACCCTTAATATAAACCTCACCCTAAACCGAACCCTAACCCGAACCCTCATAGTAACGGTAACCCTAACTCTAACCCTAACAATAACACTAAACCTAAACCTAACCCTCATTGTAAAGATAACCGTCACCATAACCCTCACCCTCACCCTAACACTTACCCTCACCTTAACACTAACCCCAAACCTAACACTAATCCTCACACTAACACTAACCATCACCCTAACCCTAAAACTCACCCTAACCCTAAACCTCACCGTCACCCTAGTCCTCACCCTAACCCTAACCCTCACCCTAAACCTAGACCTAATCCTAACCCCCTACCTTACCCTAACCCTCACCCTCATCATAACCTTAACCCTAACCCTAAGAATAACCATGACCCTAAACCTAAACTTAAACTTCACCCTCACCCTAACCCTAACCCTGACCCTAACCCTAAAGCTAAACCTCAACCTAAACCTAACACTAACCGTAATCCTCACCTTAGGACATACCCTAACCCTAATCTAAACCTAACCCTCACCCTAACCCTCACTCTAACCCTAAACCAAACCCTCACCCTAAATCTAACCCTCACCTTCACCCTTAGCCTCAGCCTAAACCTAAGCCTAACTCTAACCCTAAACCTAACTGTCACACTCACAGTCACCGTAACCCTACTCCTAACCCTAACACCAACCCTAAACCTATTACTAAACATAAACCTAACCCTCACCCTAACCCTCACTCTAAAGCTAACCCTAACCCTATTGCTCATCCTAGCACATAACCTAACACTAATCCTATCCCTAACCCTCACCATAAGCCTCAACCTTACCCTCACTCTAAACCTAACCCTAATGCTAACCCTCACCCTCACCCTAACCCTAATGCTAACCCTAACCCTAACACTAACACTAACCTCACACTCACCCTCACCTTAACCCTAATCCTAATTCTAAATCTTACCCTAACCCTCACCCTCACCCTAACTCTCAGCCTAACCCTACCCCTAACACTAACACTAACACTAATCCTCACACTAAACCTCACCCTAAAACTAGTTCTAACCCTAACCCTCACCCTCACCTTAACCGTAACCCTAAACATAACCCTAAACCTCACCCTAACCCTAACCCTAACCCTAAACCTCACCCTCACCCTAAACCTCACCCTAAACCTAACCCTAAACCTCACTCTCACCCTAGCCCTCACCCTAACCCTAACACTAACCCTCAATCTCGGCCTAAGCCTAAACCTAAACCTAAGCTTAAGCCTAACCCTAACCCTCAGACTAACCCTCACACTAACCCTCACCCTAACACTAACAGTAACACTAACGCTAACTCAAACCCTAAACCTCACCCTCACCCTAATTCTAACCTTAACCCTTAATATAAACCTCACCCTAAACCGAACCCTAACCCTCAACCTCACAGTAACTGTAACCCTAACGCTAACTCTAACAATAACACTAAATCTAACCCTAACCCTCATTGTAACCCTAAGCGTCACCATAAACCTAACCCTCACCAAAATACTTCTCCTCACATTAACACTAACCCTAACCCTAACACTAATTCTCACACTAACCCTAACCATCACCCTAACCCTAAACCTCACCCTAAACCTAGACCTAATCCTAACCCTCAACCTTACCCTAACCCTCACCCTCATCATAACCTTAACCGTAATCCGCACCCTATGCCTAAAGCTAATCCTAACCCTAAACCTCACCCTAACTGTAACCCTAACCCTCACCCTCATGATAACCCACACCCTAACCATAAAAATAAACCTAACCCTCATCCTAACGCTCACCCTAACCCTAAACCTAAACCTCACCCTAAACCTAAACCTCACCCTCACGCTCAGCCTAATCCTAAGCCTAATCATACCCCTAACCATAACCCTCACACTCAACCTCACCCAAAACCTAATCCTAAACCTAACCCTATCCCTAACCCAAACCCTCACCCTCACCCTAACCCTAACACTAAACCTAACACTAACTCTCACAGTAAATCTCAACTGAACACTAACTCTAACCCTAAAACTCACCCTCACCCTAACCCTAACCCTCACCCTCACCCTCAGCCTATCCCTAAGCCTAAACCTAACCCTAACCCTAACCCTCATACTCACCCTCACACTAACCCTAATCCTAATCCTAACCCTAAACCTAACCCTCACCCTAACACTAACTCTCACCCTACCCCTAACACTAACACTAACCCTGAACATAAACCTCACCCTATCCCTTACACTAACCATAACTCTAACCCTAAACCTCAACCTCACCCTCATCCTAACCCTAACCCTAAACATCACCCTCATCCTAACCCTCACCCTAACACTAACCTTAACACTAATCCTAACCCTAATCCTCATTCTAACTCTCACCCTAACCCTAACCCTAACTCTCACCCAAACGCTAACCCTAACCCAAACCCTAACCCTAACCCTCAACCTCACCCTCACCCTCAGCTTAACGCTAAGCCTAACCTTAACCTAAACCTAATCCAAACACTCACCCTAACACTAACCTTTATCCTAATCCTAACCCTAAGCCTAAACCTCACCTTAAACCCTCACCCTCATCCTAACCCTCACACTAACCCAAACCCTAACTCTAACCCTAATCCTAAACCTCACCCTAACCCTCACCCTAACCCTAAAACTAACCCTAAACCTCACACTCACCCTCACCCTAAACCTAACCCTAACCCTAAAACTCACCCTAACCCTAACCTTCAGAGTCACCATAATCTTCGCAGTAACTCTAACCCTAACCCTATCAATAACACTAACACTCACCCTAACCCTGACACTCACACTAACCCTAAAACTCAACCTCACCCTAAACCTTGCCCTAACCCTAACCCTAAACCTCACACTCACCCTAGCCCTCACCCTAACCCTAACCATAACCCTAACCCTCACCCTAACCATAACCCTCACCATAACCCTAAATTTCACACTAACCCTAATCCTAACCCTCACCCTCACCCTAACCCTAACCCTAACCCTCAACCTCACCCTAAACCAAACCCTAACCCTAACACTGACTCTAACCCTAAGCCTAACCCTAACCCTCACACTTACCCACAATCTAAACTTAATCCTAAACGTAACCCTATCCCTAACCCTAACCCTCACATTAACCATCACCCTAGCGCTCACCCCAACCCTAATCCTAAACCTACACCTCATCCTAACACTCACCCGAACGCTAACCCTAACCCTTAACCTTACCCTAACCCTAACACTCACCTTTACTCTCGGCCTAAGCCTAAGCCAAAACCTAAGCTTAAGCCTAACCCTAACCCTCACGCTAACCCTCACCCTAACTCTAACACTAACACTAAGGCTAACTCTAACCCTAAACCTCACCCTCACCCTAACCCTAACCCTTAATATAAACCTCACCCTAAACCTCACCCTAAACCTCACCCTCACAGTAACCGTAAACCTAACCCTAACCCTAACAATAACATTAAACCTAAACCTAACCCTCATTGTAACCATAACCGTCACCATAACCCTAACCCTCACCCTAACACTTACCCTCACCCTAACAATAACCCTAACCCTAACAATAATCCTCAGACTAACACTAACCATCACCCTAACTCTAAACCTCACCCTAACCCTAAAGCTCATCCTCACCCTAGCCCTCACCCTAACCCTCACCCTAAACCTGGACCTAATCCTAACCCTCAACCTTACCCTAACCCTCACCTTCATCATAACCTTAACCTTAACACCCACCCTATGCCTAAAAATAATCCTAACCCTAAACCTCACCCTAAACCTAACCCTAAACCTCACCCTCATGCTAGCCCTCACCCTAATCCTAATCCCAAACCTAACCATCATCCTAACCCTCACCCTAACGCTAAACCTAAACCTCACCCTAAACCTAAACCTCACCCTCACCCTGAGCCTAACTCTAAGCCTATTCATAACCCTAACCATAACCCTCACACTCAACCTCACCCAAAACCTAATCCTAAACCTAACCCTATCTGTAACCCTAATCCTCACCCTAACCCTCACCCTAACCCAAACCCTAACACTAAACCTAACAGTAACCCTCACAGTAATTCTCAACTTAACACTAACTCTAACCCTAAAACTCACCCTCACCCTAACCCTAATCCTCACCCTCACCCTCAGCCTATCCCTTAGCCTAAACCTAACCCTAACCCTAACCCTCATACTCACCCTCACACTAACCCTAATACTAATCCTAACCCTAAACCTAACCCTCACCCTAACACTATCCCTCACCCTAACCCTAACCCTAACATTAACACTAACCCTAAACCTCACCCTATCCCTCACCCTAACCCTAACTCTAATCCTAAACTCACCCTCACCCTCACCCTAACCCTAACCTTAAACATCACCCTCATCCTAACCCTCACCCTAAACCTAACCCTAACACTAATCCTAATCCTAATCCTCATCCTAACTCTCACCCTAAACCTAACCCTAACTCTCACCGTAACCCTAACTCTCACCCAAACACTAACCCTAACCCTCACCCTCACCGTCACCCTCAGCTTAACGCTAAGCCTAACCCTAACCCTAAGCCTAACCCAAACACTCACCCTAACACTAACCCTATTCCTAATCCTAAACCTAACCCTAACCGTCACCCTAACCCTCACCCACATCCTAACCCTCACCCTAACCCTAACCCTAACACTAACCCTCACCCAAACCAAAAACTACCCCTCAGCCTAACCCTAACCCTCACCATCAACCCAGCACTGATGCTAACACAAATGCTCATTCTCAACCTAAGCCTCAGCCTAACCCTAACCCTGACCCTATCCCTTCCCTTACCCTCACGTTCACTCTCACCCTAACCCTAACCCTTACCCTCACCATAACCCTATCCGTCACCCTCAACCTAAACCTCATACTAACCCTTAGGCTCACACTCACCCTCACCCAACCATAACCAGAACCCTAACACCCAACTTAAACGTCACCCTAACCCGAACTCTAACCCTAACCCTCAGTCTCAACCTAACACTCACCATAACACTTATCCTCACACTAACCCTAACCCTAACTGTAACTCTCACACTAAGCCTAACCCTCATCCTAACCCTAAGCTTAACACTCACCCTAACCTTAACTCTAACCCTAACCCTCACCCTCACCCTAATCCTCACCCTAAACCTAACCCTAACCCTTCCCTAACCGAAAACCTCACCCTCACCCTACCCTCAGCCTAACCCTTCCCCTAATCCTAATCCTAACAATAACACTTATTCTCACCCTAAACTTAACCCTAACCCTAACCCTCACCATCACCCTCCCACTCACCAAACTCTCACGCTCAAACTCACCCACACCCTAACGCTCAACATCATCCTAAACATCACCCTAACCCTAACCCTAACGCAAACCTAACCTTATACTAACCCTAAACTTAACCCTAACCCTAACCCTAAACCTAACCCTAAGCCTTACCCTGCCCCTAACCCTAACCATGACCCTAACCCTAAGCCTAACACTAACCCTTACCCTAACCCTAACCCTTACCCTAACCCTAACACTAACCCTAACCCTCACCCTAAAATTATGCTAACCCTAACCCTCACCCTCACCCTAATCCTCACCCTAAACTTTATCCTCACACTAACCCTAACCCTAACCCTCAGCATCACCCTCACCCTAAATCTAAACCTAAAACTAACCCTCACCCTAAACCTAACCCTGACCCTAACCCTAACCCTAACCCTCACCCTCACTCTCACCCTAATCCTAACCCTAAACCTAACCCTCAGCATCACCCTCACCCTAAACCTAAACCTAAAACTAACCCTCACCCTAAACCTAACCCTTACCCTAACCCTAACCCTAACCCTCACCCTCACCCTCACCCTAATCCTAACCCTAAACCTAACCCTCACACTAACCCTAACCCTTACCCTATCCCTAACCCTACCCCTCAACCTAACCCTCACCCTCTCCCTAATCCTAACCCTAACCCTCACTCTAAACATAACCCTAACCCTAACCCTCACCCTAATCCTAAACCTAACCCTAACCCTAACCCTCACCCTCACCCTCACCCTCATCCTAAACCTAACCCTAACCCTAACTCTCAACCTAACCCTAACCCGAATCCTAACCCTAACCCTCACCGTCACCATAACCCTCACCCTAACCCTCAACCTCAAACTCACCTTCACCCTAACCCTGAAACTAACCCTAATCTTCACCCTAACCCTAACACTCTGCCTAAACCTAACCCTACCCCTCATCCTAACACTCACCCTAAACCTAACCCTCACCCTAACCCCAATCCTAAACCTCACCCTCACCCTAACCCTCACCCTAAACTTAACCTGACCCACACCCGAACCCTCAACCTCACCCGAACTCTCACGCTCACCCGAACCCTCATGCTCTCCCTCACCCTCACCCTCATCCTAACCCTCACCCTCAACCTAACACTCAACCTAAACCTGATCCTCACCCTAACCCTAACCCTAACCCTTACCTAACCAAAACCCTCAATCTCACCCTCACACTCACCCTAACACTCACCCTCACCATAGCCCTCACCCTAAACCTAAACCTCACACTAAATCTAGCCTAACCCTCAGCCTAAACCTTAGCCTCAACCTAACTCTAACCCTAACCCTCACCGTAACCCTAAAATTCACCCTAACCCTCACCCTAACCCTAACCTTAAAGCTCACCCTAACCCTCACCCTCCTTCTCACCCTCATCCTAATTCTCACCCTAACCCTGATCCTCACACTAACCCTAACCTTAAACCTAACCCTAAGCCTCACTCTCACCCTAACCCTAACCATAATTCTAACCCTAATCCTAACCTTAACCCTCATGCTCACCCTCACCCTAATTCTAACCCAAACCCTAACCCTCATCCTCACTCTCACCTAACTCTAACCCTAACCCTAATCCTAATTCTAACCCTCTCCATCACCCTCATCCTAAATCTAAGCCTAATCCTAACCCTAACACAGACCCTCACCCTCAAACTAACCCTAACCCACACTCTCACCCTAACCCTAACCCTAACACTCAACTCTCACCCTAAACCTCACCCTAAAACTAACGCTAACCCTAACCCTCACCATCATCCTACCGCTCAACCTAACCCTAACTCTACCTCTAACCCTAACTCTAACCCTCACCCCAACCCTAACCCTCACACTAAACCTAACTTTAACTCTCACCCTCACTCTATTCCTAACCCTAACCCTTACCTTAACCCTTAATCCAACCCTAACACTCACTCTCACCCTAATCCTCAACCTAACCCTTATCTTTACATTAACCCTAACCCTAACCCTCACCTAACACTAACCATAACCCTCACACTAACCCTCACCCTAGCCCTCACCCTCACCCTAGACCTCACCCTAAACTTAACGCTAAACTTAACCCTCACCTTCACGCTCACCCTCACCCTCAACCTCACGCTCAGCTTCACCCTAACCCTAAACCTAATCCTAACCCTAACCCTGACCCTCACACTCACTCTAAACCTAAACCTAACCTGCACCCTAAACCTAACCGTAAACCTAATGCTAACCCTAACCCTCAACCTCAACCTAACCCAAACCCTAACACTCAATCTGATCCTAACACTTATGCTAACCCTAACCCTCACCCTCACCCTAACCCTGACCTTAACCATTACCCTAACACTCACCCTCACCCTAACCCTAAATGTAACCATCACCCTAACCCTAACCTTAAGCCTACCCCTCAGCCTACCCCTCACCGTCACCCTAACGCTCACCCTCACCCTAACACTAATGCTAACCCTAACCCTCAACCTCACCCTAACCTTCGCTCTAACCCTTACCCTCACCATAACCTTATCCCTCAACCTCAACCTAACCCTCACCCTAACCCTTTCACTCACCCTAACCCTCACCAAAACCTAACCCTAACCCTAACCCTCACCCTAATCCTAAGCCTAGCCCTAACCCTCAGTCTCACACTAACCCTCACCCTAAACCTTATCCTCACTCTAACCCTAACCCTATCCCTAAACGTAACCCTCACCCTAAGTCTAAATCTCATCCTAACACTAATCCTACCGCTCACCCTAACATTCACCCTAACCCTAACCCGAACCCGAACCCAAAGACTAACACGAACCCTAATCCTCCCCTGAACCTTAACCATCCCGGTCACCCTAAGCCTCACCCTTAGCCTAACCCTCACCTACACCCTAACAATTCCCCTTCCCTGAACCCTAACTCTCACCCTAAACCTCACACTCACCCTAAACATCACCCTAACCCTTACCCTCACCCTAATCCTCACGCTCACCAACACCCTAACCCTCACCCTCACCCGAAACCTCTCACTCTCTCTAAATTCGACCTTCACCTTAAACATCAGCCTAACCCTCACTCTCACCCTAACCCACACTCTAACACTTACCATCACCCTAACCCTAACCCTAACCCTAACCCTAACCCTAACCCTCACACTAAACCTAACCCTCACCCTAATTCTAACCCTAAATCTACCCAGCATCCTAACCCTCAACCTAACCCTAGCCGTGAGTGCTAGGGTGAGCCTCACTCATACTTTCAACCTGAGCCTAACCCTAAACCTAACCCTAATTCTAAACCTAACCCTCACACTCACACTCACACTCACCCTAACACTTAAACTCACCCTAAACCTAACCCTAACCCTAACCCTCACCCTAACCCTAAATCTAACCCTCACCTTAACCCTAACCCTTCCCCTAAATCTCACCCTAATCCTATACCTAACCCTCATCCTCACCATCAACCTCACCCTAACCCTAAACCTAACCTTAACTATCACCCTAACCCTAACCCGAATCCTAACACTAACCCTCACCGTCACCATCACCCTCACCCTAAGCCTCAACCTCAAACTCAACTTCACCCGAACCCTCAAACTAACCCTAACCCTCACCCTAAACCTAACCCTCTCCCTAACCTTAACCCTAACCCTCACCCTAACCCTCACCCTAAACCTAACCCTCACCCTAACCATAATCCTAACCCTCAACCTCATCCTAACTCTCAACGTCACCCTAAACCTCACCTCAAACCTAAACCTAACCCTCACCCTAAACCTAACCCTCAACCTAAACCTCACTTTCACCCTAATCCTGACCCTAACCCTAACCCTAAACCTTACCTAAATGAAACCCTCACCCTCACACTCACACTCACACTCACCCTAACCCTAACACTCACCCTCACCCTCACCCTAACACTTAACCTCACCCTAAACCTAACCCTAACCCTAACCCTCTCCCTCACCTTAATCCTCACCCTAACCCTAACCCTATTACATAACTGAAACCCTCACACTCACTCTCACCCTAACCCTCACCCTCAACCTCTCCCTAAACCTAACCCTAACCCTCACCCTCACCCTAACCCTTACCCTAACCCTAATCCTAACTCTAAATCTAACCTTCACCCTAACACTAACCCTTACACTAACCCTAACATTAACCCTAAACCTCACCCTAACCCTAACCCTAAACCTCACCCTCACCCTAACACTTAACCTAACCCTAACCCTCACCATAACCCTAACCCTTACCCTATACCTCACCCTCAGCCTCAAACTAAACCTTACCCTTACCCTATACCTAACCCTCAGCCTCAACCTAACCCTAACCGTAACCCTCACCATAACCCTAACCCTGAGCCTCACCCTAAACCTCACCCTCACCCTAATCCTCACCCTAACCCTAAACATAACCCTTACCTAACCGAAAACCTCAACCTCACCCGCACACTCACCCTAAAACGCACACGCACCATAGCCCTCACCGTAAACCTAAACTTCACCCTAACTCTAAGCCTAAGCCTCACTCTCACCCTCACCCTAACCCTCACCATAACCCTAACCCTAATCTTAAACCTAAACCTCATGCTCACCCTCACGCTAATTCTATCCCAAACCCTAACCCTCACCCTCAATCTCACCTAACTCTAACCCTAACCCTAATCTTAATTCTAATGCTCCCACTCACCCTCACGCTACATCTAACCCTAACCCTTACCCAGACCCTCACCCTCACACTAACCCTAATCCTCACGCTATCCCTAACCTTAACCCTAACCCTCACCCAAACCTTCACCCTCAAACTAACCCTAATGCTATCCCAAACCCAAACCCTCACAATAACCCTCACCCTAACCCTTACCCTCACCCTAACCCTAACAATCACCCGCAAAATAACTCTCAATGTAATCCTTACCCTCACCCTTACCCTAACCGAAACATTAACCCTAAACCTCACCCTAACCCTCACCCTAAACCTAACCCTCACCCTCACCTCACCCTAAATATAATTGTCACCCTAACCCTCACCCTCAACGTCACTCTCAACCTCACCCTGACCCTCAACCTCACCCTAACCATAACCCTCACACTACCCCTAACCCTCACCCTAAACCTAACCCTAACCCTCACCCTAACCTTCACCCTCAGCCTAACACTTACACTAACCCTAAGCTAACCCTAACTCTTTTTTTTTTTAATTGTATTTTATTTTATTTGAGAACATACTGTACAGGGGGGCTACAATTACATGGGCAGGATAATGCATACATTTCTTACCAAGCATTGCAGCCTCCTCCTTTGTTTACCCTTCACTTCCCTTCCCCACCTCCCCCCTCCCCCCACCCAATTTTACCCCCCTCCCCCCACCCAATTATACCCCCCTCCCCCCCCACACCGACATTGTAGAGCTGGTTTTGACATGACATTTTGTACTTCTCATTGTTGCAACAGGTCCACCTGAATCCTTAAACAACTTGTTTGTCCCCATCTCCTCCACATGTTATACTGACATCAAATATAGTGAAAGCAGGGGTTACACTGTGGGGGAGGGACATACAAAGCAACAAAGAAATAATCTTATAAATGCGTTAGAAACACATGCATGAAAGAAACGAAAACATTAAAATACATATTTAAGGGTTCATTTTCCTAACATCACATTATCTGACCTTTTCCGCTTGGCTCATACCTATACTAGATATTGCAAATAAGGGAAACCATGGGACCTATGCTTCTTTGGGCCTGGCTTACTTCACTTAATATAATTTTTTCCAAACCTTTCCATTTCCTAACAAATGGGGAAATGTCATTCTTTCTGAGGGAAGCATAGAATTCCATTGTGTATATATACCACATTTTCTTGATCCATTCATCTACTGAGGGGCATCTGGGTTGGTTCCATATCTTAGCTATGGTAAATAATGCTGCAATAAACATAGTTGTGCTGGTAGCTTTAGTGTGGTCTTGTTTGTAAACATTTGGGTAAATGCCCAAAAGTGGGATTGCTGGATCATAGGGGAGATCTATGTGAAGTCTTTTGAGGAACCTCCATACTGCTTTCCAAAGTGGTTGAACAAGTTTACATTCCCACCAACAATGAAGTAAGGTTCCTTTCTGTCCACATCCCCTCCAGCATCTGTTGTTGTTAGAGTTCTTGATTTTTGCTGTTCTAACTGGAGTGAGGTGATATCTCAATGTTGTTTTGATTTGCATTTCTTTTTTTTTTTTTTAAATTTTTTTATTGTAGAGATACTATACAGAGGGTTACAATTACATGAGTGAGGTAATGAGTACACTTCCACTTCCTCTTGAACATTGTTACCCCCTCCATTGTTTTCCCCCTACCATCCCCTCCCTCCCTCCCTTCCCCAAGGTTCTTTTTTTTTTTTTTTTCATCGTGATTAAGTGATTACTTAATTTCCGGAAATTCACAGTATTGTGGAATAATGATGCTCATTTAAAGTCATAAGTTCATTCTAACTTTCCTGGAGCAAATTGTCTATCACAGTCTGTAATATATAACGGTTGATTTGCATTTCTTTTATGGCTAGGGATGTTGAACATTTCTTCATGTGTCTATTGGCCATCCTTCTTTCTTCTTCAGAGAAGCTTCTCTTTAAGTCTTTCGCCCATTTATTTATTGGGCAGTTGTTTCTTTGAGGATTTGTTGTTGGGTGGTTTAATTTTTTGAGTTCCAAGTATATTTTAGATATGAGACCCTTGTCCGTTGTATGGCTAGTAAAGATCTTCTCCCAATCGGTGGGCTTTCTATTGATCTTGCTAGCTATGTCATTTGCCCTGCAGAAGCTCTGCAATCTTATGCAATCCCATTTGTCCAACCTTTCTTTGATTTGTTGTGCTTCCGGGTCTCTATTCAGAAAATTTCGACCTGAGCCAAGGAGACCTAGGGTTTCTCCTATTCCATCCTGTATTGTTTTCAGAGTGTCTGCTTTGAGTTCAAGGTCTTTGATCCATTTGGAGTTGATTCTGGTGCAGGGTGATATATAAGGATCTAGCTTTAGTTTTCTACATGTAGTTAACCAATTTTGCCAGCACCATTTACTGAAGAGGCTGTCTTTCTTCCATTCTATTGTTTTAGCTTCCTTATCGAAGATTACATGGCTATAGGTCTGTAGGTTCATTTCTGGGTTTTCAATTCTATTCCATTGGTCCTGAGGTCTGTTCTTATGCCAATACCAAGCTGTTTTGATTACTATGGCTTTATAGTAGAGTTTGAAATTTGGTATTGATATTCCTCCAGCAGTGTTCTTTCCGTTGAGGAGCGTTTTTGCTATTCGGGGTCTTTTATTGTTCCATATGAATTTTTGGATTGCCTCCTCTATTTCCTTGAAGAATGAGGGTGGAATTTTGATAGGTATCGCGTTGAATTTGTAGATAGCCTTGGGAAGTATTGCCATTTTCACGATGTTAATCTTGCCAATCCAGGAGCATGGGAGGTTTTGCCATTTTTTAAGTTCTGTGTTGATTTCCTTTTTCAAGATTTTAAAGTTTTCATCATAGAGGTCCTTCACTTCTTTGGTTAAGTTAATTCCTAGGTATTTTATTTTTTGTGGGGCTATTACAAATGGAGTTGCTTTCCTAATTTCAGCCACACTTTTCTCATTGTTGGCATATAGAAAAGCCATTGATTTTGGGGGGTTAATTTTATAACCTGCTACTTTGCCAAAGTTTTGAATCAGCTTGAGTAATTTTGGAGTGGAGTCTATGGGATTCTTTAAATACAAGATCATGTCATCTGCAAAGAGGGAGAGTTTTATTTCTTCTTTCCCTATTTGGATCCCCTTTATGTCTGCATCTTGTCTTATTGCTGTAGCTAGGCATTCTAATACTAGATTGAAGAGAAGTGGAGAGAGTGGGCATCCTTGTCTTGTTCCTGAGTTAAGAGGAAATGGCTTTAGTTTTTCACCATTGAGTATAATGCTGGCTGTAGGTTTGTCATATACAGCCTTTATTGTATTGAGGAATGTTCCATGGATTCCTAATTTTTCCAGAACCTTCATCATAAAGGGGTGTTGGATCTTGTCAAATGCTTTTTCTGCATCTATTGAGATAACCATGTGGTTCTTATTCTTGCTCCTGTTGATGTGATGAATAATATTAATTGATTTGCGTATATTGAACCAGCTTTGCATCCCTGAAATGAATCCTGTTTGATCATGGTGTATGATTTTTTGGATGAATTGTTGAAGTCGATTGGCCAAAATTTTGTTGAGAAGTTTTGCATCGATGTTCATCAAAGAAATGGGTCTATAGTTCTCTTTCTTTGATGAGTCCCTGCCTGGTTTTGGGATGAGGGTTATGATGGCTTCATAGAATGTGTTCGGTAGTGAGCTTTCTCTTTCAATTTCATTGAAGAGTTGGAGGAGTATTGGTGTGAGCTCTGCTTTGAAGGCCTTGTAAAATTCCGCTGTAAAACCATCTGGTCCTGGACTTTTCTTAGCTGGGAGGTCTCTTATTGCTGTTTCTATTTCAATGCTTGATATGGGCCTGTTAAGCTGGTTTAACTCATCTTGGTTTAGTTTTGGCATGTCAATATTTGCTAGGAAAAGGTCCATTTCTGTCAAGTTCTCAAACTTATTAGCATAAAGTTTTGAGAAGTATCCCCTTATAATGTTCTGAATCTTGGTTGTTTCCGTGGTGATGTTTCCATTCTCATCTCTGAGTTTATTAATTTGGGTGTGTTCTCTCCTTTTTCTGATAAGGTTTGCTAAGGGTCTGTCAATTTTGTTAAGTTTTTCGAAGAACCAACTCTTTGTTTTCTTGATTCTTTCTATAGTTTTTTTGGATTCTAATTCATTTAATTCTGATTTAATTTTGATTATTTCTTTCTGTCTACTGGATTGGGGTTTATCTTGCTGCTCTTTTTCAAGGAGGTTTAGATGTGTCATTAAATTGTTAGTTTCCGATCTCTCCAATTTGTTGATGTAGGAGCTCAGAGCTATAAACTTGCCTCTGAGTACTGCCTTTGCTGTGTCCCAGAGGAGCTGGTAATTTGTGTGTTCATTTTTGTTGAATAGCATGAACATTTGAATTTCCTTTCTAATCTCTTCCATGACCCACTCATGATTCAGCAGTGTGTTGTTCAGCCTCCATGTGATACCGGACTTTCTTTGGTGGCTTTTGGTGTTGAGATCTAATTTTATTCCCTTGTGGTCAGAGAGAATGCAAGGTATAACTTCTATGTTTCTGAATTTAGACAAGTTTGCTTTGTGGCCTAAAATGTGGTCTATTTAGGAAAACGTTCCATGTGCTGCTGAGAAGAACGTGTATTCTGTTGCTGCTGGGTGAAATGTTCGGTAAATGTCTGTTAAGTCTAGTTGATCTATGCAGCTGTTTAGATCTGCGATTTCTCTGTTGAGTTTTTGCCGAGTTGATCTATCTAGTGGGGAGAGTGGTGTGTTAAAATCCCCAACAATTAATGTCTTTGGATCTATATGGGATTTGAGGGAAAGTAGTGTTTCTTTGATAAATTTGGGTGCTCCATTGTTTGGAGAATAGATATTTAGAATTGTAATATCCTCCTGAAGGAGAGATCCTTTAATTAGTATGTAGCGACCTTCTTTATCTCTTCTCACGAATTTTAGTTTGAAGTCTATTTTATCTGATATTAGGATTGCAACTCCAGCCTGTTTATGAGGGCCGTTTGCTTGGTAGATTTTGTTCCAGCCTTTAACCTTGAAAATATGTTTGTTTTTACGCTAACCCTAACTCTTATCCTCACCCTAAACCTAACCCTAATAGTAACCCTCACCGTCACCCTCACACTCACCCTCACCCTCAACCTAACCCTCACGCTCAACCTCACCCTAACCCTAACCCTCACCGTCACCTTAAAAATCACCCTAACCCTAACCCTCACCCTAACCCTAACACTTACCCTAACCGTAAGCCTAACCCTCACCCTCACCCTAACCCTAACCCTAACCCTAATGCTAACCCTAAACCTCAACCTCACTCTAACCCTCAACATAACCGTTACCCTCACTATCAACCTCAACCTGAACCTAACCCTAATCCTAACCCTCACCCTAACCCTAACCCTCACCGTAAAGCTAAACCTAACCCTAGCCCTCAGCCTTAACCTCACCCTAAACCTAACCCTAACCCTAATCCTCACTGTATCCCTAAGCATAACCATAACACTCACCCTAACCCTCACCCTCCCAGTAACCCTAATGCCAACATTAATCTTCAACCTCACCCTAAACCTCGCCCTAACCCTTACCCTCACTCTAAAACTCATCCTCACCCTAACCCTAACCCTAACCCTAATACTAACACTAGACCTCACCCTCACCCTAACCCTAAACCTAAGCCTAACCCTAAGGCTAACAACTAAACCTCAACCTCTCCATAACCCTCACCTTAACCCTAACCCTCACCCTCAACCTCACCCTAACCCTAACCCTAACATTAACCCACTCCCTAACTCTCACCCTAACACTAACCCTAACCTTACCCCTCAGCCTAACCCTCACTGTAAACCTAACCCTAACCTTAATCCTCACCCTATCCCTAACCCTATCTCTAACCCTCACCCTAACAATCACCCTCACCATACCCCTAATGCTAACATTAACCCTCAGCCTCACCCTAAACCTCGCCCTAACCCTTACCCTCACTTTAACATTATCCATCAACATCAACCTAACCCTAACCCTAACCCTTACCCTCACAATAACCCTCACTCTAACCCTAACCCTAACACTAACACTAAACCTCACCCTAACCGGCATCCTAACCCTAAGCCAAAGCCTAACCCTCAGTCTCACCCTAACCGTTACCCTTACCGAACCCTAACCCTAAACCTCAGCCTAACCCTCATCCTAACCCTAAACCTAACCCTCACTCTAACCGTCACCCTCACCCTCAACCTCACCCTCAGCTTAACCCTAAACCTAACCCTAATACAAAACCTAACCCTTACTCTCTCCCTCACCCTAACTCTAAACCTAACCCTAGCCCTATCCCTTACCCTCACCCTAAAACTAACCCTAAACCTAATCCTAAGCCTCACCCTCACCCTAACCCTTATCCTCACCCTAACGCTAAACCTAACACTCAGCCTAACCCTCAACCTAACCTAAAGCCAAACCCTAAACTTAAACTTCACCCAATCCCACACCCTCACCCTCACCCTAACCCTAACCATAACCCTATCACTCACTCTAAACCTAACCCTCACCCTAACCCTAACCCTCACAGTCACCCTAACACTCACCTTAACCAACATCCTAACTCTAACCCTCACCCTCACCATAACCCTAACCCTAAACCTAACCCTAACCCTAACCCTCACCCCCACACTCAGGCTAACCCTAACCCTAGCAATTAATCCTAACCCTAACCGTAACCATCACCCTCACCCTCACCCTTACACTAAACTTAACCCTAACCCTTACCCTAAACCTAACCCTAACCCTAATCCTAAACCTAAACCTCAACCTCAACCTAACCCTCAACCTAACACTTACTCTCACCCTCAACCTCACCTTAACCCTAACACTAACCCTCACCCTCACCCTAACCCTACCCTTCACAGTAAGCCTCACCATAACCCTAACCCTAACCCTACCCCTCAGCCTAACCCTCACCCTAACCCTAACTCTAACCATAACCCTCACGCTAAACCTCATGCTCACCATAACCCTAATGCTAAAATTAACCCTCAACTTCACCCTAAACCTCGCCCTAACCCTTACCCTCAACATAACCATATCTTTCATCCCCACACTAACCCTCACCCTAACACTTTCCCTCACCCAACCCTATCCCTAACCCTAACACTAACCCTCACCCTAACCCTCACCCTAAAACTCACCCTAACCCTCAACCTAACCCTAAGCTAACCCTAACCCTCACCCTCACCATAACCCTCACCCTAACCCTTATCCTCACCCTAACACTAATCCTAACCCTCAGCCTAATCCTGATCCAAACCCTAACCCTAACCCTATCCCTCACCCTAACATTAACCCTAACCCTAACCCTAACTCTCAACCTAACCCTGAAACTCACCCTTACCCTTAACCTCACCCTCAGAGTAAACCTAAACCTAACCCTAATCCAAAACCTAATCCTCACCCTCACTCTCATCTTAACTCTAATCCTAACCCTATCTTCACCCTCACACTAACCCTCACCCTCATCCTCACCCTCACCTTAACCTTCTCCCTAACCCTTACCCTCCCAGTAACCCTAAACCTAAACCTACCCCTCACCCTTACCCTCACCCTAACCCTAATCCTCACCCTAACACTAACCCTAACCCTACCCCTCACCTTAACCTTCACCCTAAGCCTAACCCTAACCCTAACCATCACCCAAACCCTAACCTGAATCTTAAACCTATCCCTCACCATCACCCTAACCCTTACCCTCACCCTCACCCTAAACCTAATCCTAACACTCAGCCTACACCTCATCCTAAGCTTAACCCTAAACCTAACCCGCACCCTCACATTAACCCTAACCATAACCCTAACCCTCACCCAAACCCTAAAACTCACCCTCACCTTCAACCTCACCTTCAGCATAACCCTAAACCTAACCCTAATTCAAACGCTAACCCTCAACCTCACCCTCATCCGAACTCTAACCCTAACCCTAACCCTCACCCAAACCCTAAACCCAACATTAACCGTCAACCTAACTATCACCCTAATACTAAACCTAACCCAAACCCTCAACCTATCGCTCACCTCACCCTAAACCTAACCCTAACCCTCACTCTCACCGAAAACAAAACCCTAACCCTAACCATCACACTAACACTAACCCTCACCCTAACCCTAAACCTAACCCTCAGCCAAACCCTCATCCTAAACCTAACCCTAAACCTCAACCTAACCCTAACCCTAAACCTAACCCTAACCCTCACGTTAAACCTAAGCCTCACCCTCAGCCTAACCATATACCTAATCCTAACCCTAACTCTAACCCTCACCCTCTCCCTAACTCTAACCCTACCGTTAACTCTGACCCTCACCCAAACCCTAACCATATCCCTAGCCCTCACCCTAACCTTAAACCTCACCCTAACCTTAACCCTAACAGGCACCCTCACCCTAACCCTAACCCCCACCCTAAACCTCACCCTAACCCTAACGCTAACCCTAACCCTCACCCTCACCACAAACCTCACCCTAACCCGTACCCTCACCATAACCCTAACTCTAACCCTAATCCTCACATTTCGCCTAACCCTAACCCTAACCCTAACGCTCTCCATAACCCTAACACTCACTCTCACCCTAACACTCAACATCACCTTAACGATCACCCTAACCCTAAACTTCACCCACGCTGTAACACACACCCTCACCCGAACCCTCACCCGAACCCTAACCCTAACCCTGACCCTAACCCTCACCCTAAATCTCACCTTAACCGTAACGCTAACCCTAACCTTCAGTCTCACCCTAACCCTTATCCTCACACTAAACCTAACCCTAACCCTAAAACTCACCCTAACCCTAATCCTAAACTTAACCCTCACAATCACCTTCACCCTAACCTTCAACCTCACGCTCACCCTCACATCACATTAACCCTAACACTAAATCTAACCTGTACCCTAACACTCACCGTCACCCTACCTCACTCTAACCCTAACTCTCAACCACAGCTTAACCCTCACGATCAACCAAGCCCTCACCCTGACCCTGAAACTCACCCTCACCCTAACAGTCATCCTCACAATAAACATCAACCTAACGCTAAACTTCACCCTAACCCTAACCCTCAACATAACCCTAAACCTCACCCTAACCATAACCCTCACCCTAACACTCACCCTAACCAAAACTCTCAACCTCACTCTAACCATAACCGTAACACTAATGCTAAAACTAAATCTCACCCTCACCTTCAAACTCACCCTAACCCTAACCCTAAACCTCACCCTCACCCTAACCATCATCCTAACTCTAATGCTAACCCTAACCATCACCTTCACCGTAAACCTCACCCTAACTCTTAACCTCACCATAATCCTAACCCTAACCCTAATCCTCAGCCTAACCCTAACCCTCGCACACACCCTAACCCTCACCATCACCTGAACCCACATCCTCACACTAACATTAACACTAAGCAAAACCCTAACCCTAATCCTAAACCTAACCCTCATCCTCACCCTCACCCTCACCCTAACCCTAAACCTTAACCTAAACTTCACCCCCACCCTCACCCTAACATTCACCTTCACCATAAATATCAACCTAACACTAACCCTCAGCCTTAACCTAACCCTACCCTCACCCTAAACCTAACCCTCACCCTAACGCTCACCCTATCCCTAATGCTAACCCAACACCTCACCCTCACCCTAACCCTCACCCTAACACTTCTCCTCACAATGAACTTAATCCTAAACCTCACCCTAACCCTCACACTAACCCTAATCCTCACCATATCACTAACCCTAACCCTAACCCTCACCCTAATCCTTAACCTCACTCCAACCTTAACTTTTACCCTCACGCTAAACCTCACCCTAAACCTTACCCTCACGCAAACCTGCCAACTAACCCTAACCCTAAACCTACGGCGCACTGTAAACCTCACCCTAACAATAACCCTAACCCATAACCTCAACCTAAACCTAACCCTCACTCTCACCCTAACCCTCAACCTAACCTTTATCCTCACACTAACCCTAATCCTCAACCTTACCTTAACCATCACACTAACCCTTATCATCACCCTATCCCTAACCCTAACCCTAACCCTCAGCCTAACCTCACCCTAACCCTAAACCTCACCCTCACCCTAAACCTCACCCTAACCCTTACCCTCACCCTAACCTGCAAACTAAACCTAACCCTAAACCTACGGCTCACCCTAGCCTCCCCCAAACCAAAACCCTAACCTTAACCCTCACCCTAACCCTAACCTTCACCCTCACCATAACCCTGCCCCTAACACTTACGCTCACACTAACCCTATCCCTAACCCTCACCCTAACTCTAATTCTCAACAGAACCCTCAGCCTCACCCTAACGCTCACCTCACACTAGCCCTCAACCTAACCATAACCCTCATGCTCACCGTAACCCTAATGCTAACATTAACCCTCAACCTCACCCGAAAACTTGCCCTAAACCTTACCCTCACCATAACCCTATCCGCACCCTTACCCTAACTCTCACCCTAACCCTTTCCCTCACCCTAACCCTCACTCAGCCCTAAACCTAAACCTAAGACTAATCCTAACCCTCACCCTCACCATAAACCTCACCCTAAACCTTACCCTCACCCTAAACCTAAACCTAACCCTCAGCTTAACCCTCATCCTAATCCTAACCCTAACCCTAACCCTCACCCTAACCTTAACCCTAACCCTAACCCTAACACTCACCCTAGCCTTAACCCTCACCCTGACCCTCAGCCTCACCCTCAGCCTAAGCCTAACCCTAATCCAAAACCTAACCCTTAACCTCACTCTCACCCTAAATCTAAACCTAACCGTAACCATCACCCTCACCCTAACCCTCACCATCATCCTCCCCCTCACCCTTACCCTCTGCCTAACCCTTATCCTCACACTAACCGTAACTCTAAACCTAACCCTCACCCTAACCCTCACCCCAACCCTAACCCTAATCCTCACCTTAACCCTCACCCTAACCCTAACCCTAACGATCACACTAACCCTAACCCTAATCCTAAAGCTAACCCTCACCGTCACCCTAAACCTTACCCTAACCCTAAGCCTAAACCTAACCGTCAGCCTAACCCTCATCCTAAACCTAACCCTAACCCTCACCCTCAGCCTCAACCTAACCCTCACACTCACTCTAAAACTACCCTAAATCTAACCCTACCCTCTCCCTACCCCTCATCCTAACCCTAACGCTAACCCTAACCCTCAACCTAACCCTAATCCTACCCCTAATGCTAAACCTCACGCTAACCCTAATCCTCACCCACACCCTAACCCTCACTCTCAAAGGAACTCTCACCCTCAACTGAACCGTCATCCTCACCCTAACCCTCACCCTCACTCTAAACATCACCCAAACCCTAACCCTCACCCTAACCCTAACACAAACCCTATCCATACACTCACACTCACCCTAACCCACACCCAAACCCTTATTCTCACCCTAACACTAACCCTCAACCTAACCCTAACCAAAACCCTCACACTAACCGTAACCCTCACTCTAATCCTAACCCTAACTCTGAACCTAACCTTCAACCTCAATCTGACCCTCACCCTCAGCTTAACCCTAATCCTAAACTTCACACTCACCCTAAACCTAACTCTAACACTAACCCTCCCCCTCACCCTCACCCTCACCCTAACCGTCACCCTCACCCTCACCCTAAACATCACCCTAACCCTAAGCCTCACTCTAACCCTAACCCTGACCCTGCACCTAACCTCAGCTTAATCCTCATCCTCACCCTAATCCTCACCCTAACCCTTAACTTTACTTAACCAAAACCCTCACCCTCACCCTCAGCGTAACCCTCACCCTCACACAAGCCCTCAACCTAATCCTAACTTTAACTCTAAACTTCACCCTCAACCTCCCCTTCCTCAGCCTTAACCTAACCATAACCCTAATCCTAACCCTAACCATCAACCCCACCCTCACCCTAACACTAACCCTAACTCTAACAATAACCCTCACCCTCATCCTAATTCTAATCCTAACCCTAACAATAACTCTAACCCTAACCCTAAAACTCGCCCTAACCCTAATCCTAAAACTTACCCTCAACCATACCCTCACCCTCCTTCTAACCCTCACCCTCACGCTGACCCTCACCATCACACTAACCCTCACAAAAACCCTAACCCTCACCCTAGCCCTAACCCTAACCCTCACCCTCACTTTCCCCCTCACCCTCAGCCTAATCCTAACTCTAACCTTAATCCTAAACTAACCTCACCCTCACCCTCATCCTACCCCTCACCCTCAACCTCACCCTCACCGTCACACTAACCCTCAACCTCACCCTAAACATCACCTTAACCCTAACCCTTACACTGAACCTAACCCTAACGCTCACCCTAACCCTCACCCTCAAACTAACCCTCACCCTAAACATTACCCTCACACTAACCCTAACCCTAAACTTCACACTAACCCTAAACCTCACTCTAACCGTATCACGACACCTGATCCTAACTCTCATCCTAAACCTAACCCTAACCCTAACACTCACCCTAACCCTAAATCTAACCTAACCCTCACCCTCACCCTGATCCTCACCATCACCCTAACGCTCACCCTAAACCTAACCCTCACCCTAAACCTAAACCTCAACCTAAACCTAATCCTCACCCTGACCCTCACCTTAACCCTAACGCTAGCCCTCACCCTAACCCTTAGTTAACACTAACCTGTACCCTAAACCTAACCCTCATCCTAACACTAACCCTCACACTAACCCTAACCCTAGCCCTCCCCCTCCCCCTCCCCCTCAACCTAACCCTAACACTCATCCTAACCCTAACCCTAAACCTAAACCTCACACTAAACCTATACCTCACCCTAACCCTAATCCTCACAGTAAACATAACAGTCACTCTATCCCTAACCCTATCCCTCAGCCTAACCCTCACCCTAAACCTAACCCTAACCCTAATCCTCATCCTATCCCTAACCTTAACCCTAACCCTCACCCTAACCCTAAGGCTAACCGTAACCCTCACCCTCACACTAATCCTCAACCTAACCCATACTCTCACCCTAATCCTCACCCTCACCCTCACCCTAACCCTAACCCTCACCCTAACCCTCACACTTACAGTCACCCTGATCCTCAGCCAAACCATATCCCTAACCCTCACCCTAACACTAAAACTCATCCTATACCTCACACTCAAACTAACCCTAAACCAAACCCTAACCCTCACCCTAAACCTCACCGTAACCCTAACACTAACCCTAACATTCATCCTCACAATAAACCTCACCCTATACCTTACCCTCAACATAACCCTAACCCTAACCCTAACCCTACTCCTCAACCACACCCTAACCATCACCCTCACCCCAACCGTCACCCTCACCCTCATCCTCATCCTCACCCTAACCCTCTCCCTCACCCTAAACATCACACAAACCCTAACCCTGACCCTAACCCTAACACTCACCCTAACGTTAACCCTCACTCTCACGCTAATCCTCACCATAAACCTAACCCTGACCTAAATGAAACCCTCACCCTAACCCTCACACTAACCCTCACCCTCACCCTAGCCCTCACCCTAACCCTAAGCCGAACCCTAACCCTCAACTTCACCCTAACCCTCAACATAACCCTTTCCCGCAACCTAACCCTAACCCTAATCATAACCTTCACACTATCCCTTACCCTCACCCTAACCCTAACCCTAACCCTATCCCTAACTATCACCCTCACACTGACCCTCACCCTCACCCTAACCCTAACCCTATTCCTAATCCTAACCCTCACAATCACCCTCAACCTAAACCTAAACCTAACCTGAATCTTCACCCTCACCCTCACCCTCACCGAACAGTCACCCTCACCCTAAACACCACCATAACCCTAACCCTCACCCTAACCCTAACCTCAGCTTAACCCTCACCCTCAACCTAATCCTCACCCTAACCCTAATCCTAAAATAAACGAAACCCTCACCCTCACACTAACCCTCACCCTCACCCTAGCCCTAACCCTAACCCTAACCATAACACTTACCCACACCCTAACCCTCACCCTCATCCTCACTCTAACCCTAATCCTAACCCTAATGTTCACCCTACCCCTCTCCCTAACCCTAAATGTAACCCTAACCCTCAACCTCATCCTAACCCTCAAGCTCACCGGAACACTCACCCTCACCCTAAACCATATTCTCACAACAGTCATCACCCTAACTCTAACCCTCAACCTAAACCTAACCCTAACCCCCATCCTAACCCTAACCAGTACCCTAACGCTCACCCTAACCCTTACCCACAACATAATCCTAACACTCACCCTCAACCTTACCATCACCCTAACCCTTTTACCCTCACCCTAACCCTCACCCTAACCCTCAACCTAACCCTCACACTAACCCTAACCCTCACCCTCGCCCTAACGCTCACCCTAAACTTTACCCTCACCCTCACCCTAACCTTCACCCTAACCTTTACCCTGACCCTAAACCTAACCCTAACCCTAAACCTAACCCTCACCCTAACCCTAAACCTAACCCTCAACCTAAACCTTATCCTATCCCTAAACCTGACCCTAACATTCACCCTAACCTTAACCCTAACCATCACACTAACCCTATTCCTATTCCTCACCCTCACCCTCAGGCTAACTCTAATACTAAACCTAACCCTCACCCTCACCCTAACTCTAACCCTAAACCTAACCCTAACCCTCAACTTAACCCTCAACCTCACCCAAATCCTCAACCTAACCTTACCTTAACCCTTACCTAAACTAAACCCTTACCCACACCCTCACCCTAACCCTCACCCTCACCCTAGCCCACAACCTAACCCAAACCCTAAACCTAACCTTCACACTAACCTAACCATAACCCTCAGGATAAAACTTATCCTAACCCTAAACCTAAAACAAAACTTCACCCTAACCAAACCCTAACCCTAACCCTAACCCTCATCCTCATCCTCACTCTAACCCTAATCCTAACCATAATGCTCACCCTACACCTCTCCCTAACCCTAAATGTAACCCTAACCCTCATCCTCATCCTAACCCTCAAGCTCACCTGAACACTTACCCTCACCCTAAACCATACTTTCACAACAGTCATCACCCTAACCCTAACCCTCACCCTAACCCTAACCTCAGCTTAACCCTCACCCTCAACCTAATCCTCACCCTAACCCTAATCCTAAGGTAAACGAAACCCTCACCCTCACACTAACCCTCACCTTCATCCTAGCCCTAACCCTAACCCTAACCATAACACTTACCGACAACCTAACCCTCATCCTCATCCTCACTCTAACCCTAATCCTAACCCTAATGCTCACCCTACCCCTCTCCCTAACCCTAAATGTAACCCTAACCCTCACCCTCATCCTAACCCTCAAGCTCACCTGAACACTCACCCTCACCCTAAACCATACTCTCACAACAATCATCACCCTACCCCTAACCCTCAACCTAACCCTAACATTAACCCCCATCCTAACCCTAATCTTTACCCTAACCCTTACCCTAACCCTTACCCACAACATAATCCTATCGCACACCCTCAACCATACCATCACCCTAACCCTTACCCTCACCCTAACTCTCACCCTAATCCTCACCCAACCCTCACACTAACCCTCACCCTCACCCTCGCCCTAACGCTCACCCTAACCTTTACCCTCACCCTCACCCTAACCCTCACCCTAACCTTTACCCTGACCCTAACCCTAACACTAACCCTAAACCTAACCCTCAAACTAACTCTTATCCTAAACCTAAACCTAACCCTCACCCTCACCCTAACCCTAACCCTAACCCTCACACTAACCCTAACCTTAACCCTCAGCCTAACGCTCATCCCAACCCTAACACTAACCCTAACCCTCACCCTAACCGTAACCCTACCCATAAAATTCGAGCTAATCCTAACCCTCACACTCACCCTCAGGCTAACTCTAATACTAAACCTAACCCTCACCCTCACCCTAACTCTAACCCTAAACCTAACCCTAACCCTCACTTTAAACCTCAACCTCACCCTACTCCTCAAACTAACCTTAACTTAACCCTTACCTAAACTAAACCCTTACCCTCACTCTCACCCTAACACTCACCCTCACACTAGCCCACACCCTAACCTTAACCCTAAACCTAATCTTCACACTAACCCTTACCATAACCCTCAGTAAAACCTTATCCTAACCCTAAACATAAAACAAAACTTCACCCTAACCAAACCCTAAACCTAACCCTAACCCTAAACCTAACCGCAAACTAAACCTAACACTAACCCTAACACTAACCCTCAGCCTAACCCTAACCCTAACCCTCACCCTAAACCTAATCCTAACCCAAACCCTCAACCTAACTGTAAACCTCACCCTCATCCTCAACCTCACTAACAGCCTAAACCTAGTGCTAACCCTAATCCTAACCCTCACCCTAACTCTAACCCTAAACCAAACCCTCACACTCACCCTCACCCTCACCCTAACCCTCACCCTAACCCTAACCCTCACCCTAACCTTTACCCTCACCCTCACCCTAACTTTCACCCTAACCTTTACCCTGCCTCTAACCCTAACTCTAACCCTAAACCTAACCCTCGCACTAACCCTAAACCTAACCCTCAACCTAACCGTTATCCTAAACCTAAAATTAACCCTCACACTAACACTAACCCTAACCCTAACCTTCACACTAACCCAACCCTAACCCTAAGCCTAACGCTCATCCTAAACCTAACCCTAACTCTAACACTCACCCTAACCGTACCCCTAACTCTAACACTCACCCTAAACCTAACCCTCACCCTCACCATCAGGCTAACTTTAATACTAACCCTAATACTAACCCTCACTCTAACCCTAACTCTAACCCTAAACAAACCGAAATCTCACACTTACCCTCAACCTAACCCTAAACCTATCTCTAACCCTCACCTAAACCTAACCCTAAGCCTATCCCTCACACTAAACCTCACCCTAACCCTTACCCTCACCATAAACCTAAATCTAAACCTAATACTCACCCTAAACATAACCCTCAACTACATTCTAAACCTGAACCTGACCCGAACCCTCACCGACACCCTAACACTCTTCCTAACCCTAACCCTAATCCTAAACCTAAGCCTAACCCTCAAAGTCACCCTAACCCTGCACCTAACCCTAACCCTCACCTACAACCTCACCCTAATCTTCACCCTAACCCTAACCCTAACCCTACCCTTCACCATAACACTCATACTAACCCTAACCCTAATACTAACCTTCAACCTAACCCTAAACCTAGCCCTAACCCTCACCCTCACACTAAACCTAAACCTAAGGCTAACACTCAACCTAACACTAATCTTCACCCACACCCTACATCTCACCCACACTTGAACTCTCAACATCTCGCTCACACTAAACATCACCCAAACCCTAACCCGCAAATTAACCTTTGCCCTAACACTAAACCTAACCCTAACCCTAACCCTAACCCTAACCTCAGCGTAACCCTAACCCTGACGTAAAGGAAACCCTCACCCTCACCCTCACTCTAACCCTCACCCTCACCCTAACCCTCACCATCCCCCTAACCATAACCCTAACCATCAATGTCACCCTCACCCTCACCCTCAGCCTAAACCTAACTCTAACCCTAACGCTCACCCTCACCCTAACCCAAACCCTAACCCTAACCCTCACCCCAACCCCAACCCTAACCCTCACCCTAACACTAACCCTCATCCTCACCCTCACCTTAATCCTAACCCTAACGCTAATTCTAACCCTCACCCTCACCCTAACCCTTACCCTGACTCTCACCCTAACCCTAACCCTAACCCTCACAGTAACCCTAACCCTCATCCTAACCCTCACGTTAACCCTCAACCTCATCCTAATCCTCACCCTAACCTAGCCTTAACCCTTACCTAAGCTAAACCCTCACCCTCACCCTCACCCTAACCCTCACCCTCACCCTAGCCCACACCCTAACCCTAACCCTAAACCTAACACTCACACTAACCCTAAACCTAACACTCAGCCTAAACCTTATCCTAACAGTAAACCTAAAACTAACCTTCACCCTAACTAAACCCTGACCCTAACCCTAACCCTAACCCTCACACTAACCTTAAACTTAACCCTGAGCCTAATGCTCATCCTAACCCTAACCCTAACCCTAACCCTCAACCTAAACCTAATCCTAACCCTAACCTTCACCCTAACCCTAAACTCACCCTCACCCTCAGCCTAAAGCTATTGCTAACCCTAACCCTAACCCTCACCCTCAACCTAATTCTAACCCCAAACCAAGCTCTCCCCCTCCCCCTCACACTCACTCTAACCTTCACTCTAACCCTAACCCTCACCCTCAACATCACCCTCACCCTCAGCCCAACCCAAGTCCTTACTCTAATCCTAACCCTCAACCTATACCTGACCCTAACCCTAACCGTAATCCTAAACATCACCCTAACCCTCACCCTCACCACAGTCCACAACCTAAACCTAACCCTAAACCTAACCCTCACACTAACCCTAACCCTAACCCTGAGCCTAACCCTAACCCTCAGCCTAACGCTCATCCTAAACCTAACCCTAACCCTAACCCTAAACCTCAACCTAACACTCATTCTAACCCTAACCTTAACGTTAACCCTAAACCTGACCCTCAATTTAACACTCTCCTAACCCTAATTCTAACCCTAACTCTCACCCTCACCCTAACCCTAATCCTAACACTAACCCTAAACCTCACCCTAGCTATCACCCTAACCCTCAGCCTCAGCCTAAACATCACCCTAACCTTAACCCACACCCTAACCCTAGCCCTAACCCTCACCATAAACCTCAGGCTAACCCTAACCCTCACCTTAACCCTAAAACTACACCTCACCCTACCCCTCACCCTAACCCTTACCCTCACCCTAACCCAAACCCTAACCCTCACCCTCACACTAGCCCACACCCTTACACTAATCCTAACCATAACCCTAAACCTAAACCTAAACCTCACCCTCACCCTAAACCTCACCCTCACCCTAACCCTAACCCTAAACCTCACACTCACTCTAAACCTAACCCTAACACTAATGCTAACCCTAAGCCTCACCCACACCCTAACCCTCACCCTAACCCTTACCCTCACCCTCTCCCTCACCCTTACCTTAAAACTACCCTTTCAGCCTAACCCTCACATTAACCCTTACCTTCACTATAAACCTAACACTAACCCTAATCCTCATACTAACCCTAAACCTAACCCGAACACTAACCCTCACTTTAACCCTCACCCTAATCCTAACCCTGACCCTAACCCTCACCCTAATGCTAACACTAAACCTAAAACTCACCCTCACCCTAACCCTCACTGTCACCTTAACACTCAACTTCACCATAATCCTCACCCTAACCCTAACCCTCAAACTAAACCTCACCCTAACCCTTACCCTCACCATAACCTTAACCCTAACCCACACCCTAACCCTCACCTTCACCATCACCCTCACCCTCACCCTAACCGTAATCCTAATATTCACCCCAACCCTAACTCTCACCCTAACCCTCGCCCTCACCCTAGCCCTCACCGTAGCCCTCACCCTAAGCCTAACCCTAACACTCACCCTCACCCTAAACCTCAGCCTCACCCTAAAACTAAACCTAATCCTAACCCTATTCCTCACCCTCACCCTCACTGTAAACCTAACCGTAAACCTAATGCTAACCCTAAACCTCTCCCTCACTTTTACCGTAATCCTAAACCTCACCCTAACCCTAATGCTATACCTAACCCTAACCCTCACCCTAACACTAATGCTAACCCTAATACTCAACCTCACACTAAACCTCACCCTAAACCTTACCCTCATCCTAACCCTCACGTAACCCTAAAACTAAACCTAACCCTCACACAAACACTCACCCTAAACCTTACACTAACCCTATCCCTCACCCTAACCCTCAACATTCCCTTAACCTCACACTAACCCTAACCCTAACCCTACACCTCACCCTAACGCTAACACTGAACTGAACCCTAACACTAACCCACACCTTTACCCTACACCTAACCCTCATCCAAACGCTCACCCTAACCCTAATACTAACCCTATCCCGCACCCTCATCCTAACCCTCACCCTAACGCTTACCCTCACCCTAACACTAACGGTCACACTAAACCTAACCCACACACTAACCCTAGCCATAATCCTCACCCTAACCCTCATCCTAACCCTAAACCTAACCCCCAACCTAACCCTAACCCTAAACATTACCCTAACCACAACCCTCACCCTCACCCTCACCCTCACCCTAAACATCACCCTAACCCTAACCCTAACCCTAACCCTCACCTTAACCCTAAACCTCACCTTCAACCTCACCCTCAGCCTAATCCTCACCCTAAACCTAACCCTAACCCTTTCCTAACCGAAAGCTGCACCCTCACACTAACCCTCAACCTAACCCTCGCCCTCACCCTAGCCCTCACCCTAAGCCTAAAGCTAACCCTCACCCTCACCCTCAAACATATCCTCAACCTCATCCTCACCCTAACCCTAAACCTAATCCTAACCCTAATCCTCAACCTCACCCTAACTCTAACCCTAATGGTAAACCTAATGCTAACCCTAACCATAAACCTTTCCCTAACCCACACCCTAACCCTAACCATAATCCTCACCCTACTCCTAATCCTAACCCTAACCCTAACCCTCAACCTAAACCTAACCCTAAACATTACCCTAACCCTAACCCTAACCCTCACCCTCACCCTCACCCTCAGCCTAACACTAACCCTAACCCTACTCCTAACCCTAATACTCAGCCTCACACTCACCCTAACTGGAACCCTAACCATAAACCTAAACCTCCCCCTAATCATAAACCTATCCCTAACCCACACTCTAACCATAAATATCACCCTAACCCTAAACCTAACCCTCACCCTCACCCTAACCCTAACCCTCACCCTAACTCTCACCTTAACCCTAACGCTAACCCTAACCCTCAACCTCAACCTAAACCTCACCCTAACCCATGCCCTGACCATAACTCTAAGGGTAACCCTAATCCTTATCCTCACACTCACTCTAACCCTAACCCTTACCCTATCACTCACCCTAACCCTAACCCTCACCCTCACCCTAACCCTCACCGTCACCTTATCCCTCAACCTAACCCTAACCGTCACCCACACCCTAAAACTCACACTCACCTAAACCCTCACCCTAACCCTAACCCTAACCCTCACCCCAACCCTAACCCTCACACTAACCCTAACTTTAACCCTCACACTCACCCTAACCCTAAACCTAACCCTTAGCCTAACCCTCACCCTAACCCTTAATCTAACCCTTACCCTCACTCTCACCCTAATCCTCAACCTAACCCTTATCCTTACACCAACCCTAACCCTAACCCTCACACTAACCCTAATCCTGACCCTATCCCTAACCATAACCCTCACCCTAACCCTCACCCTAACCCTAACCCTAACCCTCATCCTAATCCTAAACTTAACCCTAACACTCACACTCACCCTAACCCTCACCAACACACTAACTCTCACCCTCAATCGAACCCTAACTCTCACCCTAACCCTCACCAACACCCTAAGCTACACCCTCAAACGAATCCTCACTCTTACCCTCACCCTCACCATTAACATCACCCCAACCCAAACCTAAACCTACCCCTCACCCTCACCCTGTCATCCTAACCCTTATCCTCACCCTAAACCTAACCTTAACCCTAAACCTAACCCTCACCCTAACCCTAACCCTCACCTGAACCCTCACTCTCACCTTCACCCTCACCGTAAACATCACCCTAACCCTAAACCTCACGCTAACCCTAACCCTAACCCTCACCCTAACACTAACCCTCACCTTAAACGTCACCCTCACCCAAATCCTCACCCTAAACCTAACAATAAACCTTTCCTAACCAAAAATATCACCCTCACCCTAGCCCTCACCCTAAACCTAACCCTAAACTTAACCCTCACCCTCACTCTCACCCTCACCCTCAGACAAACCTAACCCTACCCTAAACCTGACCCTCACCCTCACCCTCACCCTCACCCGCAACCTAACCCTAACAATAACCCTAACCCTCACCCTAACACTGAACCTCAACCTCACCCTCACCCTAACCCTAATCCTAACCCTAACTCTAATCCTAACCCTCACCCTCACCCTAAACCTCACCCTAACTCTTACCCTCAACTTCTCCTAAACCTAATCCTAACCCTCATACTAACCCGAACCCTCACCCTAACCATACCACTAAACCTAACCCTTACCCTCACCCTAAACATAACCCTAACAGTAACCCTAAACCTAAACTTAGTCCTCACACAAACCCTAACCCTCACCCACACATTAACCCGAACGCTCACCCGAACCCTCACCCTAACCCTAACCCTAAACCTAACCCTAACACTCCCACTAAACCTAACCCTCACCCTAACTGTAACCCTACACATCAGCCTAAACCTCAACCTAACACTAACCCTAACGCTAATCCATACCCTATCCCTAAATAAAACCCTAACCCTCACACTCATCCTAGCCCTCACCCTAACCCTACCCCAAACCCTAACCCTCACACTAAACCTAACCTTCACCCTATCACTAAACCTTCCCCTCAGCCTAAGACTCACCCTAACCCTAACCCTAAACATAAACCTAATCCTCACCCTATCCCTAACCCTAACCCTAACCCACACACTCACCCTAGCCCTCACCCTAACCTCATCCTAACCCTATCCCTAAACTTAAACCTCACCCTCATCCTAACCCTCACCCTAACCCTTACCCCTAACCTAATCCTATCACTGACCCTAACCTTAACCCTAAAACTCACACTAACCCTAACCCTCACCCTAATCCTAACCCTACCCCACAGCGTATCCCTCATCCTAACCCTAACCCTAATCCTATCCCTCAACCTAAGCCTAACCCTAACGTTAACCTGAACCCTCACCCAAAACCTAACCCTCACCCTCACCCTCACACTCAGCCTCAGCCTAATCCTAACACTAGCCCTAATCCTAAACCTAACTCTCACCCACAGCCTCACCCTAACTCTAACCCGAACCCTAACCATAAACCTCCCCCTTCACCCAAACCCTCACCCGAACCCTCACACTCACCCTACGGCTCACCCTCACCTTAACCCTAAACCTAACCCTAAACCTCACCCTCACCCTCAAACTCACCCTAACCCTAAGCCTCACTGTTACCCTAAACCTCACCCTAACCCTTAACCTTACACTAACCCTAACCCTCACACTAAACCTAAGCCTCACCCTCACCCTTACCCTAACCCTACTCTCACCCTAACCCTCAACCTAAACGTAACGCTCACCCTCACCCTATCCCTAACCCTAACCCTAACCCTCACCCTAACCCTAACCCTCAAACTCACACTAACCCTAACCCTCACACTAAACCTAACCCTCACCCTCACCCTAACATTAACCCTACCCCTCACCCTACCCCTCACCCTCAACCTAGCCCTCACCCCTAACCTAATCCTAACCCTGACCCTAAACTTAACCCTAAAACTCACACTAACCCTAACCCTCACCCTAACCCTAACCCTACCCCACAGCCTAACCCTCATCGTAACCCTAACCCTAACCCTATCCCTCACTCTAACCCTAACCCTAACATTAACACTAACCCTCACCCAAAACCTAACCCTCACCCTCACCCTCACCATCACCCTAACTCTAAAACTAACCTTACCCCTCACACTCACCCTCACCCTCACCCTAACCCTAACCCTCACCTTAACCCTCACCCTAATCCTAACCCTGATCCTAACCCTCACCCTAAAGCTAACACTAAACCTAAACCTCACCCTCACCCTAACCCTCACCATCAACCTAACCCTAACCCAAACACGAACCCTCACCTCAACCTAACCCTCACCCTTACCCTAAACTTAAACCTAACCCTAATCCTCTCCCTAACACTCAACCTCACCCTCACCTTAAGCCTAACCCTAACCCTAATCCTAAACCTAACCCTCACCCTCACCCTAACCCTAAACCTAACCCTAATCCTAAACCGAACCCTCAACTTCACCCTAAATCTACCTCTAAACATCACCGTCACACTCACCCTTACCCTATCCCCAACCCTAAACCTTAGCCTAACCCTAACCCTCACCCTAACCCTAACCATAACACTCACCCAAACCCTAACAATAACCCTATCCCTCACACTAACCCTTATCCTCACACTTACCCTAAACCTAACCCTAAACCTCACACTAACCCTAAACCTCACCCCAACCCTGACCCTACCCCTCACCCTAAACCTCACCCTAATCCAAACCCTAACCCTAACCAACACCCTAAACCTAACTGTAACCCTCACCCTGATGCTAACCCTCATCCACACCCTAATCCTCACCCTCACCCGAACCCTCACCCTCACACTAACCCTCACCCTCACCCTAAACATCACCCTAAACCTAACCCTCACCCTAACCCTAATCATAAACCTCAAACTCACCCTCACCCTCAGCCTAACCCTAGTCCTTAACCTAATCATAATACTCACCCTTATCCAACCCTCACACTAACCCTTACCCGATCCTTCACCTAACCCTAACCCTAACCCGCACACTAACCCGAACCCTCACCCTAACCATAAAACTAACCCGAACCCTTACCCGAACCCTAATCCTAACCCTAACAGTAACCCTAACCCTAAAGCTAGTCCTCACACGAACCCTAACCCTCACCCACACTTTAACCCAAACCTTCACCCGAACCCTCACCCTAACCCTAACCATAAACCTAACCCTAACACTCCCACTAAACCTAACCTTCACCCTAACTGTAACCCTACCCATCAGCCTAAACCTCAGCCTAACCCTAACCCTAACACTAACCCTAATCCTAAACCTAATCCTCACACTCACACTCACCCTATCCCTAACCCTAACATTCACCCTCACCCTAAGGCTAACCCTATCCCTCACCCTCACCCTCAGCCAAACCCTTTACCTCACCATAACGCTAACCAAAACCCTCACCCTAACCCTAAAACTACACCTCAAACTAACCCTAACCCTAACCCTCAACCCACCCATGATGCTAACACAAATGCTCATTCTCAAACTAACCCTTAGATTAAACTTTACCCTCAACATAACCCTATCCCTCACCCTCTCCTTAACCCTCACCCTACCCCTTCCCCTCCCCCTAAACCTCATCCTACCCCAAACCCTAACCCTAACCCTAAACTTCACCCTAACCCTCACTCTAACCCTAACCCTAACCCTCACCCTAACCCTCACCCTCACCCTAAACCTAACCCTAACCCTGCCCCTCACCCTAGCTGTCACCCTAACTCTTACCCTCACCCTAACCCTAACCCTAACCCTCACCATAACCCTAAAACTACCCCTCAGCCTAACCCTAACCCTAACCCTCAACCCAACCCTGATGCTAACACAAATGCTCACTCTCAACCTAACCTTTAGATTAACCCTTACCCTCACCATAACCCTATCCCTCACCCTAACCCTCACCCTAACCCTAACCCTCACCCTCACTCTAACTGTCATCATAAGCCTTACCCTCACCCTAAACCTAAACCTAATCCTAAACCTAACCCTCACCCTAACCCTAACCCTCATTCGAACCCTCAGTCTCACGTTCACTGTCACCCTAAACATCAACCTAACCCTCACCCTCAACCTAACCCTAACCCTAACACTGACCCTAACCCTAACCCTCACCTTAAACCTCACCCTCACCCTAATCCTCACCCTAAACTTAACCCTAAACTTTTCCTAAACAAAAACATCACCCTCACATTAGTCCTCACCCTAAACCTAACCCTAACCTTAATCCTCACCCTCATCCTCACCTTCACCCTCAGCCTCAGCCTCAGCCTCACCCTAACCCTAAACCTAATCCTAACCCTAACCCTGATCCTCACCCTCACTCTAACCGTAACCCTAACCTACACCCTAGCCCTAACCCTAACCCTAACCTTAACACTCAACCTAATCCTAAACCTAACCCTAATGCTAACCCTAACCCTCACCCTCACCCTAACCCACACCCTAACCCTCAACCTCAGCCTAAACATCTCCCTAACCCCAACCCTCACCCTAACCCTAAGACTAACCCTCACCCTGAACCTAACCTCAGCTTAATCCTCATCCTCACCCAAATCCTCACCCTAACCCTAACCTTTACCTAACCAAAACCCTCACCCTCACCCTCAGCCTAACCCTCACCCTCACCCAAGCCCTCACCTTAACCCTAAACTTAACCCTAAAACGCACCCTCAACCTCCTCTTCCCCATCAGCCTTACCCTAACCATAACCCTAAGCCTAACCCTAACCCTCAACCCCACCCTCACCCTCACCCTAACCCTAACCCTAACAATAACCCTCAACCTCATCCTAACCTTAACCCTAACAATAACTGGAACCCTAGCCCTAACCCTAAAACTCACCCTAACCCTAATCCTAACCCTAACCCTCAACCTCACCCTCACCATCATTCTAACCCTCACCTTCACGCTGACCCTCACCATCACACTAACCCACACACTAACCCTAACCCTCACCCTAGCCCTAACCCTAACCCTAACCCTCACTTTCCCCCTCACCCTCAGCATAACCCTAACTCTAACCCTAATCCTAAACTAACCTCACCCTCACCCTAACCCTCCCCCTCAGCCTCACCCTCACCCTCACCCTCACACTAACACTCAACATCACCCTAAACATCACCTTAACCCTAAACCTCAAACTGAACCTAACCGTAATGCTCACTCTAACCCTCACCCTCAAACTAACCCTCACCCTAAACATTATCCTAACACTAACCCTAACCCTACCCCTAACCTTCACACTAACTCTAACCGTCAGTCTAACCGTATCCCGACACCTCACCCTAACTCCACCTTAACCCTAACACTAACCCTAACACTCAGCCTTACCCTAACTCTAAACCTAACCCTCACCCTCACCCTAAACCTCACCATCACCCTAACGTTCACCCTAACCCTAACCCTAACACTCACCCTAACCCTTACTTTAACCCTAACCCTCACCCTAAACCTAACCCTCACCCTAACAATAACACTCACACTAACCCTAAACCTAGCCCTTACCCTCACCCTCACCCTCAACATAACCCTAACACTCATCTTAACCCTAACCCTAAACCTAAACCTCACAGTAAAACTAAACCTCACCCTAACCCTAATCCTCAAACTAAACCTAACAATCACTCTATCCCTAACCCTACCCCTCATCCTAAACCTCACCCTAAACCTAACCCTAACCCTAATCCTCACCCTATCCCTAACCTTAACCCTAACCCTCACCCTAACCCTCACCCTCACCCTAACCCTAATGCTAACCCTAAGCCTCACCCTCACCCTAACCCTCAACTTAACCCTTACCCTCACCCTAACCCTCACCCTGACCCTAACACTAACCATCACTCTCGCCCTAATCCTCACCCTAACATTTACCCATACCCTCACCCTAACCCTAACCCTCACCCTTAACCTAACCCTAACCCTAGCCCTAACCCTCACCCTAAACCTAACCCTCACTCTTACAGTCACCCTCAAACTCAGCCACAACCTCATCCTTACCCTAATCCTAACCCTAACCCTCACCCTAACTCTAACCCTAACCCTCAACCTCACCCTAACCATATACCTATCCCTCACCCTAACACTAACACTCACCCTATACCACACCCTCCCCCTAACCCTAAACCAAAACCTAACGCTCACCCTAAACCTCACCCTAACCCTAACAGTAAACCTAACCGTCATCCTCACAATAAACCTCACCCTATACCTTACCCTCACCATTACCCTAACCCAAACCCTAAACCTAATCCTCAACCACACCCTAACCTTCACCCTCACCTTAACCCTCACCCTCACCCTAAACATCACCCAAACCCTCACCCTCATGGTAACCCTAACCTTAACCCTCACCCTAAACCTAACCCTCACTCTCACACTAATCCTCACCATAAACCTAACCCTGACCTAAAAGGAACCCTCACCCTAACCCTCACACTAACCCTCACCCTCACCCTAGCCCTCACCCTAAACCTAACCCGAACCCTAACCCTAACCCTAACCCTAACCCTATTCCTATTCCTAACCCTCAACCTAAACCTAACTCTAACATTAACCCTCACCCTCACCCTCACCCTCACTGAACACTCACCCTCACCATAAACATCACCCTAACCATAACCCACACCCTAACCTAACCTCAGATTAACCCTCACCCTTAACCTAATGCTCACCCTAACCCTAAGACTAACGTGAACGAATCCCTCATCCTCACACAAACCCTCACCCTAGCCTTAAACCTAACCCTAACCATAACACATACCCACACCCTAACCCTCACCCTCATCCTCACTCTAATCCTAATCCTAACCCTAATCCTAACCCTCATGCTCACCCTACCCCTCTCCCTAACCTTAACTGTATCCCTAACCCTCACCCTCATCCTAACCATCACGCTCACCCGAACACTCACCCTCAACCTAAACGATATCCTCACAATAAATATCAGGTTAACCCTATCCCTCAACCTAACCCTAACTCTAACCCTCAGACTAATGCTCAGCCTAACCCTAACCATAACCATAAACTTCACCCTAACCCAAACCCTACCCATAAAACTCACACTAAACCTAACCCTCACCCTTACCCTCAGGCTAACTCTAATACTAACTCTAACCCTCACCCTCAACCTAACTCTAAACCTAAACCTAACCCTAACCCTCACCCTCACCATATCTCTAAACCTATCCCTAACCCTCACCCTAACCCTAACCCAAAAACTATACCTCACCCTCACCCTAACCCTCACCCTAACCCTCACACTAAACCTCACCCTAACACTTACCCTCACCATAAACCTCACTATAACCCTAATCCTCACCCTAAACCTAACCCTCACCAACAACCTAACCCTCACCCTCAGCGGAACCCTAACCCACACCCTAACACTCACCCTAACCCTAACCCTAACACTATTCCTCAACCTAAACCTAACCCTTAAACTCACCCTAACCCTACACCTACGCCTAACCCTCACCCCCACCCTCACCCTAACCCTCACCCTCACCCTAACCCTCACCCTAACCATAACCCTACCCTTCACCCTAAACCTCACACTAACCCTAACTCTAATCCAAACCCTCAACCTAACCCTAAAGCTACCCCTAACCCTCAACTTCACACTAAACCTAAACCTAACACTAACACTCAATCTAACCCTAATTCTCACCCACACCCTAAACCTCACCCTCACCTTAACCCTCACCCTAACTCTAAACATCACCCAAACCCTAACACTCACCCTAACCCTAGCCCTAACCTTCACCTAACCCTAATCCAAAGCCTAATCATAAACCTCACCCTATTCCTCAACATAACCCTAACGCTTGGCTAAAAGAAACTCTCAATCTGAAACTCACACTAACCCTCACCCTCACCCTAACCATCAGCCAAATCCTAACCCTAACCCTAACCCTCACCCTCACCCTAAACCTCACTCTAACCCTTAACCTCACCCTTTCCCTAAGCCTAACACTAACCCTAAACCTAAAACTCAGCCTCACCCTCACCATCACCCTCACCTTTAGCCTAACCCTAACCCTAACCCTATTCCCAATCCTAACACTCTCCCTAAAACTTACCCTAACCCTCACCCTCACCCTAACTTTCACCCTCACCCTAAACATCACCCTAATACTAAACCTCACCCTAACCCTAACGGTAAACCTTACCCTAACCCTAACCTCATCTTAACCCTAACCCTGACGTAAACGAAACCCTCACCCTCAACCTCACACTAACCCTCACCCTACCCTAGCCCTCACCCTCACCCTAACCCTAACTATAACCCTCAACCTCACCCTCAACCTCACCCTCATCCTAAACCTAACCCTAACCCTCACCCTCACCCTCACCCCAACCCTAACCCTAACCCTAACAGTCACCCAAAACCTAACCCTCACCCTAACACTAACCCTCACTCTCACTCTCACCCTAATCCTAACCATAACTCTAATCCTAACCCTCACTCTCACCATAACCCTCATCCTAAACCATACCCTCACCCTCACCCTAAGTGTAACCCTAAACCTCACAGTAACCCTAACACTCAACCTAATCCTAACCCTAACCTTAACCCTCAACCTCACCCTAATCCTCAACCTAACATTTCCTTAACCCTTACCTAAACTAAACCTTCACTCTCACCCTCACCCTAACCCTCATCCTAACCCTAACCCTACCCTTCACCCTAACCCTCATACTAACCCAAACCCTAATCTTAACCGTCAACCTAATCCTAACCCTAGCCCTTACCCTCACCCTCACACTAACCCTAAACCTAATGCTAACACTCAACCTAACACTAATGCTCACCCACACCCTAACTCTCACCCTCACTCGAACACTTACCCTCACCTGAACCCTCATCCTCGCTCTAATCCTCACCGTCACGCTAAACATCACCCAAACCCTAACCCTTACCCTAACCCTTGCTCTAACCCTCACCCTAACCCTAAACCTCAACCTAACCCTCACCCTCACGTTAATCCTCAACATAACACTAAACCTTGGCTAAAAGAAACCCTCACCCTAACCCTCATACTAACCCTCACCCTCACCCTAGCCCTCACCCTAATCTTAACCCTAACCCTAAACCTCACACTCACACTAAACCTCACTCTAACCCTTCCCCTCACCCTAACCCTAACCCTAACAATTAGCCTCATAGTACCCGTAACTCTCACCTTAACCCTAACGCTAACCCTAACCCAAACTCTCACCCTCACCCTCAGCCTCACCCTCACCCTCACCTTCAGCCTAACACTAACCGTAACCCTGTTCCCAAACCTAAACCTCAACCTCAACCTTACCCTAACCCTCACCCTCACCCTAACCCTCACCCTCACCCTAAACATCACCCTAACCCTAAACTTCACCCTAACCCTAACCCTAACCCTAACCCTAAACCTAACCTCAGGTTAAACCTAACCCTGAGGTAAATGAAACCCTCACCGTAAACCTCATACTAACCCTACCCTCACCCTAACCAACACCTTCACCCTAACCTTAATCCTAAACATCAACCTCAAACTCACCCTCACCCTCAGCCTAAACCTAAACCTAAACCTAACCCTAACACTCACCCTCACCCTCAACCCAACCCTAATCCTCACCCTAACACTAACCATTCATCCTTACCATCACCCTAATCCTAACTGTAACTCTAATCCTAACCCTCACCCTCACCCTAAACCTCACCCTAACACTTACCCGCACCCTCTCCCTAACCATCACCTTCACCCTAACCTTAATCCTAAACATCAACCTCAACCTCACCCTCACCCTCAGCCTAAACCTAACCCTAAACCTAACCCTAACCCTCACCCTCACCCTCAACCCAACCCTAATCCTCACCCTAACACTAAACATTCATCCTTACCATCACCCTAATCCTAACCGTAACTCTAATCCTAACCCTCACCCTCACCCTAAACCTCACCCTAACACTTACCCTCACCCTCACCCTAACCCTAACCCTAACCCTCACAGTAATCCTAACCCTCACTCTAACCCTAATCCTCACCTTAACCCTCAACCTCACCCTAATCCTCACCCTAACCTAACCTTAACCCTAACCTAAACTAAACCCTCACCCTCAACCCCACCCTCACCCTAGCCCACCCCCTAACCCTAACCCTAAACATAACCCTCACAGTAACCCTAACCCTAACCCTCTGTCTGAACTTTATCCTAACCCTAAAGCTAAAACTAACCTTCAACCTAATCAAACCCTAACCCAAACCCTCACACTAACCCTAAGTCTAACCCTCAGCCTAATGCTCATCCTAATCCTAACCATAATCCTAACCTTCACCCTAAACCTAACCCTAACCCTCAACCTAACCCTAAACCTCTCCCTCAACCTCACACTCACCCTAAGCACAAACCTAGTGCTAACCCTAATCCTAACCCTCACCCTCAACCTAACTCTAACCCTAAACCAAACTCTCCCCCTTCCCCTCACCCTCACTCTAAACCTCACTCTAACCCTACCCCTAAACCTCAACCTAACTTGCATCCTAACCCTAACCCTAGCGCTAACCCTAACCCTGATCCTCAATTTAACCCTCCACATAACCCTAAGTCTAACCCTAAACCTCACCCTCACCCTAACCCTAATCCTAACACTGAACCTAAACCTCACCCTAACTCTCACAATAACCCTCAGCCTCACCCTAAACATCACCCTAAGCTTAACCCACACCCTAACTCTAACCCTAACCCTCACCCTCACCCTAACCACAGCTTAACCCTAACCCAGATGTAAACGAAATCCTCACCCTCACTCTCACCCTAATCCTCACCCTAACCCTAACCCTGATGTAAAAGAAACCCTCACCCTAACCCTCACACTAACCCGCACCCTCACCCTAGCCCTCACTCTCACCCTCACCCTAACCTAACCATCAACCTCACCCTCACCCTCACCCTCAGCCTAAACCTAACCCTAACCTAACCCTAACCCTCAACCTTACCCGCACCCTAACCCTAACAATAACCCTAACCCTCACCCTAATACTAAACCTCAAACTCACCCTAACCCTAATCCTAACCCTAACTCTAATCCTAACCCTCATCCTCACCCTAACCCTCACCCTAACCCTTACCCTCACCTTCACCTAAACCTAACACTAACCCTCACACTAACCCGAACCCTCGCCCTAACCGTAACACTAACCTTACCCCTAAGCCTAAGACTCAACCTAACCCTAAACCTAAACCTAAACATAACCCTCACCCTATCCCTAACCCTAATCCTAACCCTCACACTAACCCTAGCCCTCACCCTAACCTCAGCCTAACCCTATCCCTAACCCTAAACCTCACCCTCATCCTAACCCTCACACTAACCCTTACCCTCAACCTAATACTAACCCTGACCCTAATCTTAACCCTAAATCTCACACTAACCCTAACCCTCACCCTAACACTAACCCTACCCCACAGCCTAACCCTCATCCTAAAACTAATCCTAACCCTATCCCTCACCCTAACCCTAACCCTAATATTAAGCCTAACCCTCACCCTAACCCTAATCCAAAACCTAACCCTCACCCACACACTCACCCTAACTCTATCCCGAACACTAACCATAACCCTCCCCCTCCCCTTCCCCCTCACCCGAACTCTCACTCTCACCCTAATACTCACCCTCACCCTAACCTTAACCCTATCCCTAACCCTCACCCTAAACTTAAACCTCACACATACCATCAACCTCACACTCACCCTAACCCTCATCATCACCCTAAACCTAACCTTAACCATAAACCTCACGCTAACCCTAAACCTAACCCCTCCCCTCACCTGAAACTTCACCCTCACCCTCACCCTAACAATAACCCTCACCTTAATCCCAACCCTAACACTCACCCTAACCCTAACCCTCACCTCAGCCCTCAACCTCATCCTAATCCTCACCCTAAACTTACCCTAACCCTAACCTAAAGTAAACCCTCACCCTCACCCTAACCCAACGCTAAAACTAACCTCATACTAACGCTAACCCTAATCCTCAGCCTAACGTTCATCCTAAACCTAACCCTAACCCTAACCCTCACCCTAACCCTAACCATAACCCTAACCCTCACCCTATCCCTAACCCTCACCCTCACCCTCACCCTCACCCTAAGCCTAATCCTAAACCTAACCCTCACCCTCACCCTAAAATTAATCCTAACCGTAACCCTCACCCTCACCCTGATCCTAACCCTCATCCTAAACCTAAGCCTCACCCTAACCCTAAACGTAGCCCTAACCATCACCTTCATCCTCATCCTCACCCTTAACCTAACCCTAACCCTCAACCTAAACCTCACCCTCACCCTAACCCTAACCATAACCCGCAGACTAAACCTAACCCTCACCCTCACCGTTACCCTAACCCTACCCCTCACCCTAACCCTCACGTTCACCCTAACTCTAACCCTAAACCTAACCCTAACCCTCACACTAACCCTAATCCTAACCCTCACCCTCACCCGAACCTTCACTCTCACCCTCACCCTAAACATCACCCTAACATTAACACTCACCCTAATTGTATCCCTAAGGCTCAACCTAACCATAACCCTCAACTTAACCATCAATCTCACCCTAATCCTCACCCTAACCTAACCTTAACCCTTACCTAAACTAAACCCTCAACCTAACCCTCACCCTCACCCTAGCCCACACCCTAACCTAACGCTAAACATAACCCCCACACTAACCCTAAACCTAACCATCAGCCTAAACCTTATCCTAAACCTAAAACTAACCTTCACCCTAACCAAATCCTAACCCTAACATTAACCTTAACCCTAACCCTCACACTAACCCTAAACCGAACCCTCAGCCTTACACTCATCCTAACCCTACCACTAAACCTAACCCTAACCCTAAACCTCACCCTAATACTTACTCTCACCATAACCTTAACCCTAACCCACACCCTAACCCTCACCTGAACCCTCACCCTCACCCTAAACGTAACCCTAACCCTCACCCCAAACCTAACCCTAACCTTAACTCTAACCCTCACCCTCAACTGAACCCTAACCCGAACTCTAACCCTATACCTCACCCTAACCCTACCTCTAACCCTAACCCTAACACTTACTCTCATTCTAATCCTCACCCTAAGCCTTTTCCTCACACTAACCCTAAACCTAACCCTCACCATCACCCTAACCCTCACCCTCACCCTAACCATCACCTTCACCCTCACCCTCACCCTAAACATCACCCTAAACCTCACCCAAACCCTAACGCTCAGCCTAACGCTAACCCTAAACCTCACCTTAACCCTAAACCTCACCTTCAACCTCACCCTCAGCCTAATCCTCACCCTAAACCTAACCCTAACCCTTTCCTAACAGAAAACCGCACCCTCACCCTAACCCTCGCCCTCACCCTAGCCCTGACCCTCACCCTAAGCCTAAGCCAAAACCTAACCCTCACCTTCAAACTCATCCTCAACCGCAGCCTCACCCTAACCCTACACCTAATCCTAACCCTAACCCTCACCCTCACCCTCACGCTAATCCTAACCCTAAACCTAATGCTAACCCTAAAACTCACCCTCACCTTAACACTAATCCTAACCCACACCCTACCCTAACCCTAACCCTAATGCTATACCTAAACCTAATCCTCACCCTAAGACTAATGCTGATCTTAATACTCAACCACAACCTAAATCTCACCCTAACACTTAGCCTCATCCTAACTCTAACCCTAACCCTAAACCTAAACCTAACGCTCACCCAAATATTCACCCTAACCCTTACACTAACCCTATTCCTCACCCTCACCCTAACCCTCACCATATCCCTTTTCCTCACACTAACCCTAACCCTTACCCTACACCTCATCCTAATTCTAACCCTAAACTCAACCCTAACCCTAAACCTCACCCTAACCCTAAACTCAACCCTAACCCTAAACCTCACCCTAACCCTAAACCAAACCCTCATCCAAATGCTCACCCTAACCCCAACACTAACCGTATCCCTCACCCTCACCCTAACCCGAACCCTTTACCCGCACCCTAAGCCTAACACTACCCCTAAAACTAATCCTAACCCTAACACTCACCCTCACACTCACCTTAACTCGAACCCTAAGCGTAAACCTAACCCTCAACCTAACCATAAACCTATCCATAACCCACACCCTAACCCTAAACATCACCCTAAACCTAACCCTAACCCTCACCCTCACCCTAACCATAACACTCACCCTAACCCTTACCCTCACCGTCACCTTATCCCTCACCCTAAACCTAACCGTGATCCACACCCTAACACTCACACTCACCCGAACCCTCACCCTCAGTCTCACCGTAACCCTAACCCTAACCCTCACACCGACACTAACCCTCACCCTAACCCTAACTTTAAACCTCACACTCACCCTAACCCTAACCCTACCCCTTACACTAACCCTCACCCTAACCATTAATCTAACCTTAACCCTCACTCTCACCCTAATCCACAAACTAACCCTTAATCCTTACACTAACCCTAACCCTAACCCTCACACTAAACCAAATCCTCACCCTAACCCTAACCATAACCCTCACCCTCACCCTAACCCTAACCCTCACCCTAATCCAAACCCTAAACCTAACCCTCACCCTCACCCTAACCCTCACCTTCAACCTAACTCTCACCCTAACCCTAAACCTCACCAACACCCTAACTCTAACCCTCACCCTAACTTTCACTCTCACCCTAACCCTCACCAACAACCTAAGCCACACCCTCAACCGAATCCTCACTCTCATCCTCACCCTCACCCTAAACATCACCCTAACCCAAACCCTCAACTTAACCCTAACCCTAACCCGCACCCTAAACCTAACCCTCAACTTAAACCTCACCCTCACCCTAAACCTAATCCTAAACCATTCCTAACCGAAAACCTCACCTTCACCCTAAACCTTACCCTAGCCCTCACCCTCACCCTAGCCCTCACCCTAAACCTAACGCTAAACTTAACCCTCACCCTCATGCTCACCCTCACCCTCACCCTCACTATCAGTCTCACCCTAACCATAAACCTAATCCTATCCCTAACCCTGACCCTCACGCTCACTCTAAACCTAACCCTAACCTGCACCCTAAGCCTAACCCTAACCCTAATGCTTACCCTAACCCTCAACCTCACCCTAACCCTAACCATAACACTCAACCTAAACCTAATCCTAATCCTAATGCTAACCCTAACCCTCACCCTCACCATAACCCTGACCATAACCCTTACCCTAACCCTCACCCTCACTCTATCCCTAACCCTAACACTCACCCTAACCCTAAATCTAACCCTAACCCTAATCCTATCCCTCAGCCAAACCCTCACCCTCACCCTAATCCTCACCCTCTCACTAACATTAATGCTAACCCTAACCATCAACCTCAACCCAACCGTCGCTCTAACCCTTACCTTCACCATAACCCTATCCCTCAACCTCAACCTAACCCTCACCCTAAACCTTACACTCAGCCTAACCCTCATCCAACCCTAACCCTAACCCTAACCTTCACCCTAAACCCCACCCTAACCTTCACCATAACCCTAAGGCTAACCCTAACCCTCAGTCTCACCCTAACCATCACCCTAACCCTTATCCTCACACTAAACCTAACCGTAACCATAACCTTCACAATAGGCCTAACCCTCATCCTAACCCTAAGCTTACCACTCACCCTAACACTCACCCTAACCCTAACTTTTACCCTAAACCGAACCCTAAACCTAACCCTAAACCTCACCCTAACACTCACCCTGACCCTAAACTTAACCCTCACCTTAACCCTCATCCTCAGCCTAAACCTAACCCTAACCTTCACCCTCACCCCAACTGTCATCCTAACCCTTACTCTCACCCTAACACTAACCCAAACCCTAACCCTCACCCTAACCCTAACCCTCACCCGAACCCTCACTCTCACCTGCACCCTCACCCTAAACATCACCGTAACCCTAACCCTCACCCTAAACCTAACCCTAACCCTCACCCTAAAACTTTCCCTCACCTTAAACCTCACGCTCACCCTAATCCTCACCCTAATCCTAACCCTAACCAAAAATATCACCCTCAACCTTGCCCTCACCCTAAACCTAACCCTAACCTTAACCCTCACACTCACCCTCACCCCCAGCCTCACAATAACACTAAACCTAATCCTAACCCTAACCCTGACCCTCACCCTCACTGTAACCCTAACCCTAATCTGCACCCTAACCCTAAACCTAACCCTAACACTCAACCTTACCCTAACCCTAAACCTAATCCTAAACCTAACCCTCACCCTCACCCTAACCCTGAACCTGACCCTAACACTTACCCTTACCCTCACCCTCACTCTCACCCTAACCTTCACCCAACCCTAAACGGAACCCTAACACTCACCCTAACCCCTAGCCTAACCTTCACCCTAACCCCAACGTTAACCCTAACCCTCAGTCTCAACCTAACCCTCACCCTAACCCTTTTCCTCACACTAACCCTAACCCTAACCATAAACCTCACAAAAAGCATAACCCTCATCCTAACCCTAACCCTGCCTCTCACCCTAACCCTAACCCTAACCCTAATGCTCAACCTAACCCTAACCTTCACCCTCACCCTAATCCTCACCCTAAACCTAACCCTAACCCTTACCTAACCGAAACCCTCACAATTAACCTCACCCTCTCCCTCACCCTCAGCCTAACCCTGACCCTAACACTAATCCTAACCCTAACTCTTACCCTCAACCTAAACCTAACCCTAACCCTAACCCTCACCGTCACGCTCCCACTCACCCTCACCCTCACCCTAACCTTCACCCTAACGCTTACTCTCACACTAAACCTAACCTTTACACTAAACCTATCCCTCACCCTAAACCTAACCATAATCCTCACCTTAACCCTCCTCCTAACCCTAACCCTAACCCTCAACCAAACCCTAACCCTAAACATTACATTAACACTAACCCTCACCCTCACCCTCAGCCTAACAAAAACCCTAACCCTAATCCTAACCCTAACACTCACCCTCACACTCACCCTAACTCGAACCCTAATCGTAAACCTAACCCACACCCTAATCCTAAACATCACCCTAACCCTAACCCTAACCCTCATCCTCAACCTAACCCTAACACTAACTCTTACCTTAACCCTAACGCTAACCCTAACCCTCACCCTCACCCTCACGCTAAACCTCACTCTAACCCATACCCTCACCATAACCCTAAGGGTAACCCTAAACCTAATCCTCACACTCACCCTAACCCTACCCATCACCCTACCGCTCACCTTAACCCTTACCCTCACCCTCACCCTAACCCTAATCCTAACACTAACCCTAAACCTCACCCTAGCTATCACCCTAACCCTCAGCCTCAGCCTAAACATTACCCTCACCCTCACCCTTACGTTAAACCTAACCCTAACCCTCTCCATAACCCTCACCCTAACCCTAATGAAAACCAAATCCTCACCCTCACCCTAAACCTAAAGCTAACCCTAACAGTCACCCTCACCCTAAAGCTCACCCTAACCCTTACCCTCACCCTAACTCTAACCCTAACCCTCACACTAACCATAACCCTCACCCTAACCCTAAACCTACCCTTCACCCTAAGGCTCACCATATCTCTAACCCTAACCCTAATACTCACCCTAACCCTAAACTTCATCCTAACCCTTGCCCTCACCCTAACCCTAACCCTAATCCTTACCTAACCGAAACCCTCATCCTCACACTCATCCTCAACCTAACGCTCACCCTCACCATCGCCCTCACCATAACCCTAAACCTAACCCTCTCCCTAAACATAACATTAACTTTAACCCTCAACATAACCCTCACCCTTGCCCTAACCCGAACTTTAACCCTCAGCCTAACCCTCACCAAAACCCATACACTCACCCTCACCCTCACCCTAACCCTCACACTAAACCTAAACCTCACCATAACCCTAACACTAACACTAAACAAAACCCTCATCCTATCCCTCAAACTAAGCCTAAACCTTACCCTAACCCTCACCCTCACCATCACCCCAAACCTAACATTGAAACTCACCCTCACCCTAATCCTTAACCTCACCCTAACCCTAAAACTTACACTTACCCGAACCCTCACCCTAATCCTAACATTCACCCTAACCCTAACCCTACCCCTTATCCTAACCCTCACCCTAACCCTAACCCTAACCCTAACCCTCACCCTAACACTAACCCTAACCCTATCCCTATCCCTCAAATACACCCTAACCCTCACCCTAACCCTAATGCAAACCCGAACCCTAAACCTCAACCTAACCCTAACCCTGAACCTAAACCTCACACTAACTGTAACCATCACCCCAACCATAAACTTCATCATAACCCTGACCCTCACCCTAACCCTAATCCTAACCCTTACCTAAATGAAACGCTCTCCCTCACCCTCTCCATCTCCCTAACCCGCAACCTCACATTAGACCTCAACATAAACCTTACACTAAACTTAACAATAACCCTCACACTAACCCTCACCCTCACACTAAACCTAACCCTAAGCCTCAACCTCACCCTCACCATCACCCTAAACCTCACCCTCACCCTCACTCTCCACCTAACCCTAAACCTAACCCTCACCCTAATCTTAAACCTCATTATAACCCTAACCCTAACCATCACCCGCACCCTCACACTATACCCAAACCTAAACCTCACCCTAACCCTCAACCTAACCCTAATGGAAACTCTAAACCTCACCCTCACCTTAATCCGAAAGCTAACCCTAACCCTCACCCTCAACCTAAACCTCACACTAATCCTTACCCTCACCCTAACCCTAACCCTAACTCTAACCCTCATACTGACCCTAACCCTCATCCTAACAGTAACCCTACCCCTCATCCAAAGCCTCACCCTATAGCTAACCCTAACCTAAACCCAAACCTAACTCTCATTGTCACCTTAACCCTCACCCTCAACCTAATATTAAAATTACCATTAACCATCACCTAAACCTAACCCTAATCCTAAACCTCACACTAACACTCACCCTAACCGTAACCCTAACCTTCACACTAACACTAACCCTCACCCTAAACCTAAACCTAACACTCACCCTCACCCTCAAGCTCATCCTCAGCCAAACCCTAACCCTAACACTAATCCTAAGGCTAAGCCTCATCCACACTCTCCCCCTCTCCCTAACCCTAACCCTAACCCTCAAACTCAACCTCATCCTCACCCTAACCCTCACTTTCACCCTAACCCTAACCCTAACCCTATCCCTATCGCTCATCCTAACCCTCACCCTAACCCAAATGCTAACCATAAACCTCACCCTCACCCTAACCCTCACAATAACCTTTACCCTCACCCTAACCCTAACCCTCACCCTCATTCTAACCCTCACGCTAACACTTACCCACAACCCAACCCTCACTGTAACCCTCAACCTATCCCTAACCCTAACACTAAACTTCACCTTAAACCTCACTCTCACCCTAATCCTCACCCTAAACCTAACCCTAAACCTTTCCTAACCAAAAATATCACCCTCATCCTAGCCCTCACCCTAAACCTAAACCTAAACTTAATCCTCACTCTAACCCTCACCCTCAGCCTCACCCTAACCCTAAACCTAATCCTATCCCTAAATCTGAACCTCACTCTCAGTGTAACCCTAACCCTAACCTGCACCCTAACCCTAACCCTAACCCTAATCCTAACACTCAACCTTACCCTAACCCTAACTCTTATGCTAACCCTAACCCTCACCCTCACCCTAACCCTGACCCTAACCCTTACCCTTACCCTCACCCTCACTCTTACCATAACCCTAACCCTTACACTCACCAAAACCCTATTCCTCACCCTCAACATAATCCTCATCCTAACCCTAACCCTACTTCACACCCTAACCCTCACCCTAACCATAACACTCAACCTAACCCTAACCCTCACGTCACCCTAATCCTCACCCTAAACCTAATCCTAACACTTACCTATCCAAAACCCTCACCCTCAACCGCACCCTCTCCCTCACCCTCAGCCTAACCCTTACCCTAACCCTAATCCTAACCCTAACTCTTACCCTCACTCTAAACCTAAACCTAACCCTAATCCTCACCGTCACCATCCCTCTCACCCTCAACCTCACCTAACCCTCACTCTCAAATTCACACTCACCCTAACCCTCACCATCACCCTAAACATCACCCTAACCCTAAACCTCACACTAACCGTAAACCTTACCCTAACCCTAAACTTAACCCTAACCCTCAACCTAACACTAAGCCTAACCCTAATCCTAACCCTAACCCTAACCCTCACCCTAAACCTAACACTCAACATAACCCTAAACCTAACCCTCACCCTCAGCCTCACCCTAACCCTCACCATAACCCTCACCCTAACCCTAATGCAAACCCAAAACCTCACCTCACCCTAAACCAAAAGCTAACCCTAACTGTGACCCTCACCCTAAACCTCACAGTAACCCTTACCCTCATCTTAACTCTAACCCTAACCCTCACACTAACCCTAACCCTCAACCTAACCCTAAACCTAACTGTGACCCTAACCCTCACCCTATTCCTCACCCTAACCCTATCCCTCTCCCTAACCCTAACCCTAACCCTCACCCTAAACCTAACCCTAAACCTCACCCTAACCCTAACCCTCACACTCACCATCTGCCTACCACTAACCATAACCCTAATCCTAACCCTAAAGCTCACCCTCATACTCACCCTAACTCAAACCGTAACCCTAACCCTAACCCTCACAATAACCCTAACCCTATCCCTAACCCTCACCGTAAACCTAAACCTCATCCTAACCCTAATCCTAACCCTCATCCTAACCCTAACCCTAACCCTAATCCTAACCCTAACCCTCACCCTCACCCTAACTCTAAATCTAAACCTAAACCTAACACTCACCCTCACCCTCACCCTAACGTCAAACTATCCCTAACCCTCACCCTAACCTTAAAACTCACCCTATACCTCACACTCACCCTAACGCTAAACCTAACTCTAACCCTCACCCTAACCCTAACAATAACCCTAACACTCATCCACACACTAAACCTCACCCTAACACTTACCCTCAACATAACCTTAACCCTAAGCCTAAACCTAATCCTAACCCTAAACCTAACCCTCACCCACACACTAAAGCTAACCCTGACCCTAACCCTAATCCTAATCCTAAACCTAACCCTCACCCTCAAACTCAACCCACCCCTAACTCTAACCCTAACCCTCACCCTAGCCCTAACCCTCACCCTAAACCTAACCCTCAACCTAACCCTAACCCTCACACTCACCCTAAACCTCACCCGAACCCTAACATTATCCCTCTCCCTAACCCTCACCCTCACCCTCACCCTAACCCTAAACTTTACCCTAATCCTCATTCTAACCCTAACCTTTACCCTATCCCTAAACCTGCCCCTCAACCTAACCCTCATCCTCATCGTTATCCTAACACTAACCCTCACCCTAAACCTAAACCTAACCCTAACCCTCACCGTAACCCTAAACCTAACCCTCACCCTAACGCTATCCCTTACCCTAAACCTCACCTTAATCCTAAACCTAATCCGAATCCTCACACTAAACCTAACCCTAACCCTACCACTCAGCCTAACCCTCACCCAAATCATAACACTAATACTCACCCTATACCTAACCCTAACATTAACACTAACCCTCACCATCACCCTAGACCTCACCCTAAGACTAACCCTAACCATAACCATCACCCTCACACTAACACTAACCCTAACCCTAACACTAACCAAAATTCTCACCCTAACCCTCACCACCAACCTAACCCTACCCTCACCCTTTCCCTCACCCAAACCCTAACCTAACCCTCACCCTCAATCTAACCCTCATTCTAAACCTTACCCTCACCATAACCCTAACCCTAAACCTCACCGTAACCCTCACCCTAAACTTAACACTAAACCTAACCCTAACCCTAACCCTCACCCTCACCCTCACCCTCACCTAACACTAACCCTAAACCTAAAAATAACCCTAACCCTAACCCTACCCCTCACCCTCATCCTAACCTTCAACCTCACCCTAACCCTAACCCTAACCCTTACCGTCACCCAAAAGCTAACCGTCAGAGAACCCGAACTCTCAACCTCAGCCTCATCCTCAGCCTAAATATCACACTAACCCTAACCCTCACCCTAACCCTAAACCTAACACTCAGCCTATACCTAACGGCCACCCTAACCCAAAACCTCACCCTAATCCTCGAACGAACCCTAACGCTAACGATGATCCTAACCCTAACTCTCACCCTCACCCTAACCCTCACACTAACCCTTACCCAGACCCTCACCCTAAACCTCACATTAACCCTAACCCTCAAATTAACACTAACCCTAACCCTAACACTCACCCTCAACCTAACCCTAAACTTCAACCTCACCCTCACCCTAAACCTAACCCTAACCCTCACCCTCACCCTCAACCTTACCCTCACCCTAACCCTCACCCTCACCCTCACCCTAAACCTGACCCTAACCCTAACACTCAACCTAAACCTAACACTCACCATAACCCTAAACCTAACTCTCACCCTCACCCTCACCCTCACCCTCAGCCTAATCCTAACGCTAAACCTAACCCTAACCCTACCTCTAGCCCTCATCCTAAACTTAACCCTCACCCTAACAATCACACTAACCCTTACCCTCACCCTCACCCTAAACCTCACATTAACCCTAACCCTCAAACTGATACTAACACTAACCCTAAACCTCACTCTCACCCTCACCCTAATCCTAACTCTCACCCTCACCCTCACCCTAAATCTAACCCTAACCCTAACCCTAAACCTAAACCTAAACCTCACCCTCACCCTCATGCTAATCCTAACCCTCACCCTCACCCTCACCCTAACCCTAACCCTAACCCTCACCATAACCCTCACCCTAACTCTAATGCAAACCCGAAACCTCACCTCACCCTAAACCTAAAGCTAACCCTAACTGTCAACCTCACCCTAAACCTCACAGTAACACTTACCCTCACCCTAACACTAACCCTAACCGTCACACTAACCCTAATCCTCAACCTAACCCTAAACCTACCCGTGACCCTAACCGTCACCCTATCCCTCACCCTAACCCTATCCCTCTCCCTAACCCTAACCCTACCCCTCAACCTAACCCTAACCTTAAACTTGACCCTAACCCTAACCCTCACCCTCACCCTCACCCTCTGCCTAACACTAACCCTAACCCTAATCCTAACCATAAAGCTCACCCTCATACTCACTCAAATCAAAACGTAAACCTAACCCTAACCCTCACCATAACCCTAACCCTATCCCTAACCCTCACCCTAACCCTAAACCTCATCCTAACCCTAATCCTAACCCTCAACTTCACCATAATCCTAACCCTAACCCTATCCCTCACTGTAACCCTAACGCTAACCCTAACTCTCACCCTCACCCTAAACCTCACCCTGAGCCTTACCCTCTCCATATCATTAACCCTAACCCTAAACCTAATACACTAATTATAAACCCTAACACTAACCGTCACCCACACCCTAACCCTCACCCGAAACCCAAAACTCAGCCTCACCCTCACCCTAACCGTAACCCTAACACTCACCCCAAACCTAACCCTCACCCGAACCCTAACTCTAACCCTCACCCTCAACTTAACCCTAACCCAAACCCAAACCCTAAAACTCACCCTAACCCTAAAGCTAAACTTAATCCTAAATCTTACTCTCATCCTAATCCTCACCGTAACCCTTTTCCTCACACTAACCCTAACCCTAAACCGTACACTAACTCAAACCCTCACCCTAAACCTAACCCTAACCCTCACCCTGAACCTAACCTAACCCTTTTCCACACCCTCACCCTAACCCTCACCGTCACCCTAACCCTCACCCTAAACCTAACCCTCACCTATTCCCTAACCCTCACCCTCACCCTCACACTTACCCTCACCCTAAACATCAACCTAACCCTAACCCTCAGCCTAACCCTAACCCTAACCCTCACCTTAACCCTAACGCTAACCCTAACCCTCACTCTCACCCTAAACCTCACACTAACCCATACGCTCACCATAACCCTAAGGATAACACTAACCCTAACACTCACCCTCACCCTAAACCTCACCCTAACCCATGCCCTCAACATAACCCTAGGGGAAACCCTAACCCAAATCCTCACACTCACCCTAACCCTTACCCTCACCCTCACCCTAACCCTCAATGTCACCTTAACCCTCACCCTAACCCTAACCGTCACCCACACCCTAACACTCACACTCATCCGAAACCTCACCCTAAGCCTCACCCTAACCCAAACCCTAACCTTCACCCCAACCCTAACCCTCACCCTAACCCTAACTTTAACCCTCATCCTCACCCTTACCCTAACCCTAATCCTTACCCTAACCCTCACCCTAAACCTTAATCTAACCCTAACCCTAACCCTAATACTCACTCTAACCCTAACCTTCATCCTAACCCTCACCCTCACCCTAATCCTCACCCTAACCCTAACCCTAACCCTAAACCTCACCCTAAACATAACATTAACCCTCACCCTCACCCTAACCCTCACAACTAATATTAAACCTCACCCTAACCCTAACACTATCACTAAACAAAACCCTCATCCTATCCCTCACACTAACCCTCACCCTCAACATCACCCTAAACCTAACACTAACCCTCACCCTCAACCTAATCCTTAACCTCACCCTAACCCTAACCCTTACCCTTACCCTAACCCTCTCCCTAATCCTAACATTCACCCTAAACCTAACCCTACCCCTTACCCTAACCCTCATCCTAAACCTAATCCTAACCCTAACCCTCACCCTAACACTAACCCTAACCCTATCCCTAACCCTCAAATACACCCTAACTCTCACCCTAACCTTAATGCAAACCCGAACCCTAAACCTCACTCTAAACCTAACCCTAACCCTAAACCTCACACTAACCCTAACCATCAACCTAACCCTAAAATTCATCCTATCCCTAACCCTCACCCTAATCCTCACCCTGACCCGAATCCTAACCCTTACCTAACTGACACGCTCTCCCTCACCCTCTCCCTCTCCCTAACCCGCAACCTCATATTAGACCTCACCATAAACCTTACACTAAACCTAACAAAAACCCTCAAACTAACCCTCACCCTCACACTAAACCTCACCCTAATCCATACCCTCACCCTAACCCTAACCCTAACTCTAACCCTCACACTAACCCTAACCCTCTTCCTAAGCCTAACCCTACCCCTCACCCTATAACTAACCCTAACTCTAAAACCTAACCCTAACTCTCACCATGACCCTAACCCTCACCCTCAACCTAACCCTAAAATTAACCCTAACCCTCACCTTAACCCTCACCTAAACCTAACCCTAACCCTAAACCTCACACTAACAAGCACCCTAACCGTAAACCTAACCCTCACCCTAATCCTAACACTCACACTAACCCTAACCCTCACCCTAAACCTAAACTTAACCCTATCCCTCACCCTCAAGCTCACCCTCAGTTTAACCCTAACCCTATCCCTAACCCTCAACCTCACCCTCAGCCTCACCCAAACCTCACCCTCACCCTAACCCTAACCCTAACCCTATCCTGATCGCTCAGCCTAACCCTAACCCTAACCCTAATGCTAACCCTATCCCTCACCCTCACCTTAACCCTCACACTAACCCTTACCCTCACCCTTACCCTAACCATCCCCCTCATTCTAACCCTCACTCTAACCCTCACCCTAACCCTAACCCTAACCCTAACTTTAACACTAACACTAACACCAACCCTAACCCTCACCCTCACCCTCACCCTCAGCCTAACCTAACCCTAACCCTCAACCTCACCCTAACGCTGACGCTAACCCTAACCCTCACCCTCACCCTAACCCTCTCACCAACCCTAACCCTCATCCTAAACCTAACCCTCACATGAAAGGTAACCCTCACCGTAACCCAAACCCTCACACTAACCCTAAACCTAACGCTAACCCTAAACCTCAGCCTCACCTTAGCCCTAATCCTAACCCTCACCCTAACCCTAACCCTAACTCTAACCCTCACACTAACCCTAACCCTCTTCCTAAGCCTAACCCTACCCCTCACCCTATAACTAACCCTAACTCTAAAACCTAACCCTAACTCTCACCATGACCCTAACCCTCACCCTCAACCTAACCCTAAAATTAACCCTAACCCTCACCTTAACCCTCACCTAAACCTAACCCTAACCCTAAACCTCACACTAACAAGCACCCTAACCGTAAACCTAACCCTCACCCTAATCCTAACACTCACACTAACCCTAACCCTCACCCTAAACCTAAACTTAACCCTATCCCTCACCCTCAAGCTCACCCTCAGTTTAACCCTAACCCTATCCCTAACCCTCAACCTCACCCTCAGCCTCACCCAAACCTCACCCTCACCCTAACCCTAACCCTAACCCTATCCTGATCGCTCAGCCTAACCCTAACCCTAACCCTAATGCTAACCCTATCCCTCACCCTCACCTTAACCCTCACACTAACCCTTACCCTCACCCTTACCCTAACCATCCCCCTCATTCTAACCCTCACTCTAACCCTCACCCTAACCCTAACCCTAACCCTAACTTTAACACTAACACTAACACCAACCCTAACCCTCACCCTCACCCTCACCCTCAGCCTAACCTAACCCTAACCCTCAACCTCACCCTAACGCTGACGCTAACCCTAACCCTCACCCTCACCCTAACCCTCTCACCAACCCTAACCCTCATCCTAAACCTAACCCTCACATGAAAGGTAACCCTCACCGTAACCCAAACCCTCACACTAACCCTAAACCTAACGCTAACCCTAAACCTCAGCCTCACCTTAGCCCTAATCCTAACCCTCACCCTAACCCTAACCCTAACGCTATACATAAACCTAAACCTGACCCTAAAAATGATGCTAAGCCTAATAGGAAACCTCACCCTAAACCTCACCCTAACATTTACCGTCAGCCTAACCCTCACCCTAACCCTATCCCACAGCCTAACCCTAACCCTCAGGCTAAACATTATGCTAACCCTAACCCTAACCCTCAGCCTAACCCTCATCCTAACCCTCAGCCTAAACCTCATCCTAACCCTCACATTCACCCTCACACTAACTGTAAACCTAAACCTAAACCTAACACTCACCCTCACCCTCACCCTAACCTAACACTATCCCTAACCCTCACACTAATCCTAAACCTCATCCTATACCTCACCCTCACCCTAACGCTAACCCTAACCCTAACCCTCACCCTAATCCTCACCCTAGCCCTAATAATAACCCTAACCCTCATCCACACACTAAACCTTACCCTAAACTTACCTTCACCATAACCTTTACCCTAAGCCTAAACGTAAACCTAACCCTCACCCTCAAACTCACCTTACCCCTAAATCTAACCCTAACCCTCACCCTAAACCTAACCCTAAACCTAACCCTCAACCTAACCCTAACCTTCACACTCATCCTAAACCTCACCCTAACCCTAATATTACCCTTCTCCCTAACCATCACCCTAACCCTAACCCTAACACTCAACCTAACCCTACCCATACCCATCACCGTCACTGTCACACTAACCCTAAACCTAATGCTAACCCTCACCATAACCCTAATCCCACCCACACCCTAACCCGATCCCTCACCCTCACCCAAACCCTCATCCTCACCCTAACCCTCATCCTCACCCTAAACATCACCCAAACCCTAACCCTCACCCTAACCCTGACCCTCACTCTCAGCCTAACCATAATCCTAACCCTATTGCTAATCCTCTCACCCTCACACTCACCCTAAACCTAACCCTAACACTCACCCTCATCCTCACCCTAACTCTAACCCTATCCCTAACCCTCACCCTAACACTAACCCTCACCCTATACCTCACCCTCACCCTAACCCAAACCCTAACCCTAACCCTCACCCTAACACTCACCCTAACCCTCACACTAACCCTAATCCTCATCCTCAAACTAAACCTCACCTTAACCCTCACCCTCACCCTAACTCTAATGCTAACCCTAACCCTCACCTTCACACTCACTCTCAACCTAACCCTTACCCTTACCCTAACCCTAACCCTCTTCCTCAACCTAAACCTCACCCTAACCCTTACCCTCACCATAACCCGCAAACTAACCCTAAACCTAAACCTACCGCTCACCCTAACCCTCACCCTAAACATATCCCTAACGCTAACCCTAACGGTCACCCTAACCCTAAACTTCACCCTCACCCTAACACTCACCCTAACCCTTACCCTCACACTAAACTTATCCCTGACCCTAACCCTAATCCTAACTCTCAGCAGAACACTCACCCTCATCCTAACCCTCACACGGACCATAAACATCACCCTAAAGCTAACCCTCACCCTAATGCTAAACCTAACCCTCACCATCACCATAAAACTCACCATAATCCTAACCCTCACAGTAACCCTAACCCTAACCCTCACCCTACCCCTAACCCCTACCCTCATCGTAAGTCTAACCTTCAGCCTCACCCTCACCCTAACCCTAAACTTAACCCTAACACTCATCCTAAACCTAATGCTAAAACTAATGCTAACCCTAAACCTCACAAACACCCTAACCCTCACACTAACCCTTACCATCACCCTAACCCTAACCCTAACTCTCACACTAAACCTAACCTTCACCCTAACCCTAAACCTAATGCTCACCCTAAACCTCACCCTCACCTTAGCCCTAATCCTTATCGTTACCCTAATCCTAACCCTAACCCTAATGCTATACCTAAACCTAAATCTCACCCTAAGAATGATGCTAAGCCTAATACTCAACCTAAACCTAAATCTCACCCTAAGAATGATGCTAAGCCTAATACTCAACCTCAACCTAAACCTCACCCTAACACTTACCGTCAGCCTAACCCTCACCCTAACCCTATCCCTAAGCCTAACCCTAATCCTCAGCATAAACACTATGCTAACCCTAAACCTAACGCTAACCCTCAGCCTAACCCTCATCCTAACCCTAACCCTAACACTAGTCCTAACCCTCACCCTCACCCTCACCCTCAACCTAACTCTAAACCTAAACCTAAACCTAACACTCACCCTCACCCTCACCCTAACCTAACACTATCCCTAACCCTCACCGTAACCCTAAACCTCACCCTATACCTCACGCTCACCCTAACACTAACCCTAACCCTAACCCTCACCCTCACCCTAGCCCTAATAATAACCCTAACCCTCATCCACACACTAAACCTCACCCTAACACTTACCCTCACCATAACCTTACACCCTAAGCCTAAACCTAAACCTTACCCTCACCCTCAAATTCACCTTACCCCTAAACCAAACCCTAAGCCTCAACCTAAACCTAACCCTAAACCTAACCCTCAACCTAACCCTAACCTTCACACTCATCCTAAACCTCACCCTAACACTAATATTACCCCTCTCCCTAACCATCACCCTAACCCTAACCCTAACATTCAATGTAACCCTATCCCTACTCCTCACCCTCACTGTCACACTAACCCTAAACCTAATGCTAACCCTCACCATAACCCTAATCCCACCCACACCCTAACCCGATCCCTCACCCTCACCCAAACCCTCATCCTCACCCTAACCCTCATCCTCACCATAAACATCACCCAAACCCTAACACTCACCCTAACCCTGACCCTCACTCTCAGCCTAACCCTAACCCTAACCCTAACCCTATTGCTAATCCTAACTCTCACCCTCACACTCACCCTAAACCTAACCCTAACACTCACCCTCATCCTCACCCTAACTCTAACCCTATCCCTAACCCTCACCCTAACACTAACCCTCACCCTATACCTCACCCTCACCCTAACCCAAACCCTAACCCTAACCCTCACCCTAACACTCACCCTAACCCTCACACTAACCCTAATCCTCATCCTCAAACTAAACCTCACCTTAACCCTCACCCTCACCCTAACTCTAATGCTAACCCTAACCCTCACCTTCACACTCACTCTCAACCTAACCCTTACCCTTACCCTAACCCTAACTCTAATGCTAACCCTAACCCTCACCCTAACCCTTACCCTCACCATAACCCGCAAACTAACCCTAAACCTAAACCTACCGCTCACCCTAACCCTCACCCTAAACATAACCCTAACCCTAACCCCGATGCTCACCCTAACCCTAAACTTGACCCTCACCCTAACACTCACCGTAACCCTTATCCTCACACTAAACTTATCCCTGACCCTAACCCTAATCCTAACTCTCAGCAGAACACTCACCCTCATCCTAACCCTCACCCGGACACTAAACATCACCCTAAAGCTAACCCTTACCCTAATGCTAAACCTAACCCTCACCTTCACCCTAAACCTCACCATAATCCTAACCCTCACAGTAACCCTAAACCTAACCCTCACCCTACCCCTAACCCCTACCCTCATCCTAACTCTAACTTTCACCCTCACCCTCATCCTAACCCTAAACCTAACCATACCACTCATCCTAAACCTAACGCTAAACGTAATGCTAACCCTAAACCTCACACTCACCCTAACCCTCACACTAAACCTTACCATCACCCTAACACTAACCCTAACTCTCACACTAAACCTAACCTTCACCCTAACCCTAAGCCTACCCCTCCTCCTAACCCTCAACCTAAACCTAACCCTAAAGCTAATCCTCACCCTATCTTTAACCTTAACCCAAACCCTCACCCTAACCCTCATCCTCACCCTAAACTTAATGCTAACCCTAATCCTAACCCTCACCCTAACCCTCACCCTTACCCTAACCCACACCCTAAACTTCACCCTAACCCTAACCGTAAACCTAACCTTCACCCTAACCCTCACCCTAACCCTAACCCTCACACTCATCCTAACCCTCACCCTAAACTTTAGACTTACCCTAACCCTACACCTAACCCTCAGACTAACCCTAACCTTAAACCTCAGCCTAACCCTTATGCTAACCCTAAATATAATCCTAAACCACACCCTAAACATAAACCTAACCCTAACCCACACAATAAGCTTAACCCTCACCCTAACTCTAACCCTAACCCGAACCTTCACCCTCACCCTGACCCTCACCTCAGTCTGACCCTAACACGAACCCTATTCCTAATCCTAACTCTCAGCCTCACCCTCACCCTAACCATCACCCTAACCCTAACCCTCACCCTAAACCTAACCCTAACCCTCAGGCTAAACCTAACCTCAGGTTAACCCTCACCCTCACCCTAATCCTCACACTAACCCTAACACTTACATAATTGAAACACTCACCCTCACCCAAACCTCACATTCACCCTAGCCCTCACCCTAACCCTAACACTAATCCTAACCCTAACCCTCAACCGACCCTCACCCTAACCCTAAACCTAACCCTAATGCTGAACCTCACCCTCACCCTCACCCTAAACCTAAACATAACCCTCACCCTAAACCTAACCCTCACCCTTACGCTGACCCTATACCTAACACTAACCCAACACCACACCCTTACTCTAACCCTCACCCTAACCCTTATCCTCACAATAAACTTAATCCTAACCCTCACACTAACCCTAATCCTCACCCTATCCCTAACCCTAACCCGAAACCTCACCCTAACCTTCACCCTAACCCTTACCCTCACCCTAACCATAACCCTCACCCTAACCCTAAAATTCACCCTAATCCTTACCCTCGCCCTAACCCACAAAATAACCCTAACCGTAAACCTACGGCTCACCTTAACCCTCACCTTAAGCATAAACCTAACCCTAAACATCACCCTAACCTTAACCCTCACCCTCACCCTAACCCTCACCCTAACACTTATCCTCACACTAACACTAATCCTAACCCTCACCCTAACTCTCACACTAACACTAATCCTTACACTATCACTAACCCTAACCCTAACACTCACCCTAACCCTCACCCTAAACCTTACATTCACCCTAACCCTAAAACTCACCCTCACCCTTAACCTCACCCTAATGCTTACCCTCACCCTAACCCGCAAACTAACCCTAACCCTAAACCTACGGCTCACCCTAACCCTCACCCTCATCATAACCCTATAACTAACACTCACCCTAACCCTAAACCTCACCCTCACCCTAACCATCACCGTAACACTTACCCTCACACTAACCCAATCCCTAACCCTAACACTAATTCTCAACAGAACACTCACCCTCACCCTAACCGTCACCCTCACACTAAACATCACCCAACCCTAACCCTCACCGTAACCCTAACCCTACTCCTCACCCTAACCCTAACCCTCACCGTAACCCTAACTCTCACACTAATCCTAACCCTAACACTTACCCTCACCCTAACCCTAATCCTCATCCTAACACTAACCTTCACCCTCAGCCTCACCCTAACCCTAACCCTAACCCCAACCCACACCCTCACCCTACACCTAACCCTAACCCTAACCCTAACACTTACTTAAATGAAAACCTCACCCTCAACCTCACCCTCACCCTAAAACTCACCCTCACCCTTGCCCTCACCCTAAAACTAACCCTAACACTAAACCTAACCCTAACCCTCACCATCACCTTAACCCTAACCCTAAACATAACCCTAACATTCATCCTAACCCTAACTCTAAACCTAATGCAAACCATAAACCACACAATCACCCTAAACTTCACCCTAACACTTACCGTCACCCTAACCCTAACCCTAAACCTAACACTAAACCTCACCCTCACCCTAACCCTAAGCCTTCCCCTCAGCCTAAACCTCACCATAAACCTAACCCTAACCCTAATCCTCAACATATCCTTAAGCTTAAGGCAAAACCTCACACTAACCCTCACCCTAACCCTAACCCTAACGCTAAACCTAATCTTCAGCCTCACCAGTACACTCACCCTAACCCTTACACTCTCCCTAACACTTACCCACACCCTCACCCTCACCCTAACCCTAAACCTAACCTTCACCATAACTCTCACACTAACCCTAACCTTCACCCTCAACGTAACCCTCAACCTAAACTTTACCCTCACACTAATCCTTACCCTAACCCTAAACCTAACCCTCACACTAACCCTAACCCTAACCCTCAGCCTAAACCTTATGCTAACACTAAATCTAACACTAACCCTCACACTAACCCTAAACCTAACCCTAACCCTAACGGTGACACTAACCCTAACCCTAACCCTCAGCCTAACCCTCATCCTAACCATAACCCTAACCCTAATCCTAACCCTCACCCTCACCATCACCCTAACTCTAAACCTAAACCTAACACTCACCCTCACCCTCACCTTAACCTAACACTATCCCTAACCTTCATCCTAACCCTAACCCTCAACCTATACCTCAGCCTCACCCTAACCCTAACCGTAACCCTAACCGTAACCCTCACCCTAACCCTAAAACTAACCCTAAACCTCATCCTCACACTAAACCTAACCCTAAACTTTACCCTCACCATAACCTTAACCCTAAGCCTAAACCTAATCCTCACCCTAACCCTAAACCTCACCCACACACTAACCCTCACACTCACCCTCACCCTCACCGTAACACTCACCCTAACCCTAAACCTAATCCTAATCCTAAACCTAACCCTCACCCTCAAACTCACCCTAACCCTAACCCTCAACCTCACCCTCTCCAATACCCTCAGCCTAACCCTAATAATGACCTAATCCTAAACCTCACCCTCACCCTCACCCTAACTCTAACCCTAAACCTAAACCTAACACTCACCCTCACCCTTACCCTAACCCTAACACTATCCCTAACCCTCAAACTAACCCTAACCCTCACCCTAATCCTAAACCTAACCCTCACCCTCAAACTCACCCTAAGTCTAACGCAAACTCTAACCTTAACCCTCACCCTCACCCTCACCCTCAACCTAACCCTCACACTCACCCTAAACCTCACCCTAAACCTGACCCTAACCCTGTCCCTACTCCTCACCCTAACCCTAACCCTAACCCTCAACCTACCCCTAACGCTAACCCGCACCTTAAACCTAATCCTCACCTACACCCTAACCCTCACTCTCACTCTAAATATCAACCAAATCCTAACCCTCACCCTAACCCTAACACAAACCCTAATCCAAACCCTCACACTCACTCTAACCCTCACCCTAACGTTTACTCTCACCCTAACCCTTACCCTCACCCTAACCCTAACCATAACACTCACATTAACCATAACCCTCACTCTAACCCTAATCCTAACCCTGACCCTAACCTTCACCCTCACCCTTACCCTCAGGCTCTGCTTAACCTTAACCCTAATCCTATTCCTAGCACTAACCCTCTGCCTCACCCATAACAAAACCCTAACCCTTACCCTCACCCTCACCCTCACCCTCACCCTAACCCTCACCCTCACACTAAACATCACCCTAACCCTAACCCTCACCTTAAACCTAACACTACCCCTCACACTAACCCTCACCCTAACCCTAACCCTAACCCTCACCCTCACTTTCACCCTCACCCTCAGCCTAACCCTAACCCTAACACTTATCCTAACCCTAAACCTCACCATAATCCTCCACCTATCCCTGACCATAACCCTCAACCTCACCCTAACACTAACCCTAACCCTAACTCTCACCCTAACCCTAACCCTAACCCTCAACCTAACCCTAACCCTCACCCTGACCCTCACACTAAACCTAACCATAACCCTAACCCTCACTCTAACACTTACCCTGACCCTAACCCTCACCCTAAACCTAACCCGAACCTTCACCTTAACCCTAACCCTCATCCTAAACATAAGCCTCACCCTCACTCTCACCCTCACCCTAACCCTAACCCTCATCCTAACCTTAAACCTAAACCTAACGCTAACCCTAAACCTCACCCTCACCCTAAACCTCACCCTAACCCTTACCCTCACCCTTACCCTAACCCTAATGCTAACACTAACCATCACCCTCCTCCTAACCCTCACCCTCACCCTAACTCTCACTCTAACACTTACCCACACCCTAACCCACAAACGAACCCAGCCCTAAACCTAACCTTCACCCTAACCCTCACGTTACCCCTAACCATAACCCTAACCCTAACCCTCACCCGAACTCTCACGGTAACCCTAACCCTCATCCTCTCCATAACCCTCACTCTAAACTTTACCCTCAACCTAACCCAAACCCTATCCCTAAACCTAACACTCACACTAAATCTAACCCTTACCCTCAGCCTGGCCCTTAGACTAAACCTAAACCTAACAGTAACCCTCACCCTAACCGTAACCCTAACCCAAAACCTCACACTCAACCTCCACTTCCCCCTCAGCCTTACCCTTTACATAATCCTAACCCTAACCGTGAACCCCACCCTCACCCTAACCCTAAACCTAACCCTAACGCAAAACCTCACCCTCACCCACACCTAACCCAAACCCTCACCCTAACAATAAACCTAACCCTAACCCTCACCCTAAAACTCCCCTTAACCTAATCTTAACCCTAACCCTCACCCTCACCCTCATTCTAACACTCACCCTCACCCTGACCCTCACCATCACACTAACCCCCACACTACCTCGAATCCTCACCCTAACCCTAACCCTAACCCTCACCCACACTTTCATCCTCACCCTCAGCCTAAACCTAACACTAATCCTAACCCTAACCCTCACCCTTACCCTAAACCTAACCCTAACCCTCACCCTCACCCTCACCCGCATCCGCACACTCATACTAACCCTCACCCTCACTCTCACCCTCACACTATCCCTCAACTTCACCCTAAACATCACCCCAACACTAACCCTCACACTAACCCTAATCCTAACCCTCACCTTACCCCTAAACCTCACCATAACTCTCAGCCTAACCCTAACGCTAACCCTAACCCTCACCCTCACACTAACCCACACCCTAACTCTTATCCTCACACTAACGATAACCCTAACCCTAACTCTAACCCTCACACTAACCCTAACCCTCACTCTAACCCTATCCCTACACTTCACCCTGACTCTCATACTAACCCTTACCCTCAACCACACCCTAATCCTCACCCTCACCCAAACACTCACCCTCACCCGAACACTCACCCTCGCCCTAACACTCACCCTCACAATAAACATCACCCTAACCCTAAATCTCACCCTAACCCAAACCCTAAACCTCACCCTAAATCTAATCCTCAACCTAAACCTATCCCTCACCCTGACTCTCACCCTAAACCTAACCCTAACCCTAACCCTCACCCTTACCCTAACCCTAATACTCACCCTAAACCTAAACTTCACCCTCACACTAAACCTAACCCTCACCCTCACACTAAACCTAACCCTCATCCTAACCCTTACCCTCACCCTCACCCTCTCCCTCCCCCTAACCCTCATCCTAACCCTAACCTCAAAACTAATGCTAACCCTAAACCTCAGCCTCACCCTAACCCTCACCCTAATCCTTACCCTCAACCTAACCCTAACCCTAACCAACACACTAAACCTAACCCTCACTCTAACCCTAACCCTAAACCTCACACTAAACCTAACCCTCAACCTAACCCTAACCCTACCCCTGAGACTAACCCTCACCCTAAATCTAACCTTAACCGAAATCCTCACCCTATCAGTAACCTTAACCCTAACGCTCACCCTCAACCTCTACTTCCCCCTGAGCCTTACCCTAACCATAACCATAATCCTAACACTCAACCTAACCCTCACCCTAAACCTATCCCTCAGCCTCACCCTAACCCTCACCCTAACCATTACCCTCAACCTAACCAAAACCCTAACCCTAAACCTAACACTCATATTAACCGTAACACTAACCCTCACCCTATCCTTATACTAACCCTAAACCTAAATCCAACCCTCACCCTAACCTGAACCCTCACACTAACCCTAAACCTAACCCTAAACCTCAGCGTAAACCTCTTCTTAACCCTAAACCTAACCCTAACCCTCACGCTAACCCTAATCATCACCCTCACCTTAAACTTTAACCAAACCCTAACCCTATCCCTAACCCCAACCCTAACCCTATCTCTACCCGAACACTCACCCACACCCTAACCCTCACCCTCACACTAAACATCAACCTAACACTAACCCTCAACCTAACCCTAACCCTAACCCTCACCCTAACCGTAACCCTAAACCTCACATTAACACTAAGCCTAACCCTCACCCTCACCCGCACCCTCACCTTAACCCTATCCCTAACCCTCATCCTAACACTAACCCTCACCCTCACCCTCACCCTCACCCTAACCATAACCCACAACCTCACCCTAATCCTCACCCTAACCCTAACCCTAAAACTTACCTAACCGAAAACCTCACACTCACTCTCACCCTCAACCTAACACTCAACCTAGCCCTCCCCCTAAAACTAACCCTCACCATAACCTTAACCCTCACCCTCACACTCACCCTCACCCTCACCCTAAACCTAACCCTAACCCTCACCCTAACCCTAAACCTCACACTGAGCCTAACTCTCACCCTAAACCTAACCCTACCTCTCAGATTAACCCTCACCTTTACCCTAACTCTAACCCTCACCCTAACCCTAACACTATCACTAACCCTCACACTAACCCTAACCTTAATACTGAACCTAACCCTCACCCTCACCCTCACCATAACCCTAACACTCACCCTAATCCTAAACCTAACACTAGTCCTCATGCTACAACTTACCCTCACCCTCACCCTAACCCTAACTCTCATCCTCACCCTAACCCTCACCCGAAGCCTTACCGTCACCCTAACTCTAATCCTAACCCTAACCCTAACCCTCACTCTAACCCTAAACCTATCCCTAACCCTCACCCTAACCCTAACCCTCATCCTACCTCACACTCAACCTAACCGTCACCCTAACCCTTACCGTCACCCTAAACCAACCCTAACCCTCACACTAAACCTAACCCTCACCCAAACTCTAATGTTACCCCTCACCCTAACCCTTACCCTTAACCTAACCCTAACCCTAATCCTCACCCTATCCTTAACCTTAACCCAAAACTACACCCTAACCCTCACCCTCACACTAATGCTAACCATAACCCTCAGCCTCACCGTAACCTTCTCCCTAACACTTTACCCTCACCCTCACCCCAAAACTCACCCTAGCACTCACCCAAACCCTAACCCTCACCTTAACCCTAATCCTAATCTTAACCTTGATGCTAACCCTCACCCTCAATCTAAACCTCACCCTAACACTTACCCACACCCTTACCCTCACTCTAACCCTAACCCTAAACCTAAAATTGACCCTAACCCTCAACCTAACCCTAAACCTCACCCTCACCCTAACCCTCACCCTAAACTTTACCCTCACCCTAACTCTTACCCTAACACTAAACCTAACCCTCACATTAACCCGAACCCTAATCCTCAGCCTAATCCTTATCCTAACCCTAAACCTAGACCTAAACCTCACCCTAACCCTAACCCTAACCCTTAGCCTAACCCTCATCCTAACCATAACCCTAATCCTATCCCTCACCCTAATCCTAACCAGAAACCTACACCTCACCCTAACCCTAACCCTCAACCTCATCCTCTCGATCACCCTCAGCCTAACGCTAAATCTAACCTAATCCTAAGCCTAACCCTCACCCTCACCCTAACTCTAACCCTAAACCTAAACCTAACACTCACCCTCACCCTTACCCTAACCCTAACACTATCCCTAACCCTCAACCTAACCCTAACCCTCACCCTAATCTTAAACCTAACCCTCACCCTCAAACTCACCCTAAGTCTAACGCAAACCCTAACCCTAACCCTCACCCTCACCCTCAACCTAACCCTCACACTCACCCTAAACCTCACCCTAAACCAGACCCTAACCCTGTCCCTACCCCTCACCCTAACCCTAACCCTAACCCTCAACCTAACCCTAAACCTTCCCTAACGCTAACCCTCACCCTAAAACTAATCCTCACCCACACCCTAAACCTCAACCTCAACCGAACCCTCACCCTCACCCGAACCCTCATCCTCACCCTAAAGCTCACTCTCACTCTAAACATCACCCAAATCCTAACCCTCACCCTAACTCTAAAACAAACCCTAATCTAAAACCTCACACTCACCCTAACCCTCACCCTAACCTTTACTTTCACCCTAATCCTTACCCTCACCCTAACCCTAACCATTACCCTCACACTAACCGTAACCCTCACTCTAACCCTAATCCTAAACCTGACCTTCACCTTCACCCTCACCCTGACCCTCAGCATCAGCTTAACCCTAACCCTAATCCTATTCCTAATCCTAACCCTCACCCTCACCCTCACCCTCACCGAACACTCACCCTCACACAAAACATCACCCTAACCCTAACCATCACACTAATCCTAACCTCAGTTTAACCCTCACCCTCAACCTAATCCTCACCCTAACCGTAACACTAATGTAAAGGAAACCCTCACCCTCACACTAACCCTCACACTAACCCTCACCCTCACCCTAGCCCTATCCCTAACCCTAACCATAACACTTACCCACACCCTATCGCTCACCCTCATCCTCACTCTAACCTTAATCCTAACCCTAATGCTCACCCTACCCCTCTCCCTAATCCTACCTGTAACCCTAACCCTCACCCTCATCCTAACCCTCATGCTCACCCGAAAACTCACCCTCACCCTAAAGGATACTCTCACAATAAACATCACCCTAACCCTAACCCTCAATCTAACCCTAACCCTAACCCCCACCCTAACCCTAAACCTCACGCTAACCTTAACCCTAACCCTTACCCACAACATAATCCTATCCCTCACCCTCAACCTTACTGTCACCCTAACCCTTACCCTCACCCTAACCCTTATCCTAACCCTCACCCTAACCCTCACCCTAACCCTAACCCTCACCCTCGCCCTAACCCTCACACTAACCTTTACCCTCACCCTCACCCTAAACCTCACCCTAACTTTACCCTGACCCTAACCCTACCCTAATCCTTAACTTAACCCTCACACTTACCCTAAACCTAACCCTCAACCTAACCCTGATCCTAACCCTAAACTTAAACCTAACCCTCTCCCTAACCCTAACCCTAACCCTCACACTAACCCTAACCCTCACCCTCACCCTCAGGCTAACTCTAATACTAAGCCTAACCCTCACCCTCAACCTAATTCTAACCCTAAACCTAACCCTAACCCTCACCCTCACCCTCAAACTAACCCAAAACCTATACCTCACCCTCACCCTAACCCTAACCATAACCTTCACACTAAATCTCACCCTAACCCTTACCCTCAACATAAACCTAACTCTAACCCTAATCTTCACCCTAAACCTAATATTCACCCGCACCCTAACCCTAACCCTATTTCTAAACCTAAACCTTAACCTTAAACTCACCCTAACCCTACACCTAACAGTAACCCTCACCCACACCCTCACCCTAACACTCACCCTCACCCTAAACCTCACCCAAACCCTAAGCCTACCATTCACCCTCACCCTCACACTAACCCTAACCCTAATCCAAACCCTCAACCTAACCCTAATGCTAACCATAACCCTCACCCTCACACTAAACCTAAACCTAACACTAACACTCAACCTAACCCCAATCCTCACCCACCCCCTGACCCTCACCCTCACTTAAGCCTCACCCTCACGCTAAATATCACCCAAACCCTAACCCTCACCCTAACCTTAGCCCTAACCCTCATCCTAACCCTAACCCAAAACCTAATTCTCAACCTCACCCTATTCCTCACCATAACCCAAATCCATGGTTAAAATAAACCCTCAACCTAAAACTCACACTAACACTCACCCTCACCTTAGCCTTCACCTTAATCCTAACCCTAACCCTAAACCTCACCCTCACCCTAAACCTCACTCTAATCCTTACCCTTTCCCTAACCCTAACCCTAACCCTAACCATAACCCTCACAGTAACCATTACCTTCACCCTAACCCTAAACCTAACATTAACCCTAACCCTAACCCTCAGCCTCACCCTCACCCTCACCCTCACTTTCAGCCCAACCCTAACCCTAACCTATTCCCAATCCAAACCCTCACCCTGACACTTACCCTAACCCTCACCCTCACCCTAAACTTCACCCTCACCCTAAACATCACACTAACCGTAAACCTCACCTTAAACATAACCCTAACCCTTACCCTAACCCTAACGTCATCTTAACCCTAACCCTCACGTAAACAAAAACCTCACGCTCACCCTCAACCTCACCCTCACCCCAACCCTAACCCTAACCCTATGACTCACCCCAACCCTAACCTTCACCCTAACACTAACCCTCACCCTCCACCTCACCTTAATCTTAACCCTAACTCTAATCCTAACCCTCACCCTCACCGTAACCCTCACGCTAACCCTTACCCTCACCCTCATGCTTAGCGTAACCCTAAATCTCACAGTAAACCTAATCCTAACCCTAACCCTTACCCTCACCTTAACCTGCAACCTCACTCGAATCCTCAACCTAACCTTACCTTAACCCTTACATAAACTAAACCCTCACCCTCACCCTCAACCTAGCCTACACCCTAACCCTAACCCTAAACCTAACCCTCACAATAATCCTAACCATAAGACTCAGGATAAAACTTATCCTAACCCTAAACCTAAAACAGAACTTCACCCTAACTAAACCCTAATCCTAACCCTAACCCTAATCCTAACCCTCACACTAACCCTAACCCAAACCCTCAGCCTAACGCTCATCCTAACCCTAACCCTGACACTAACCCTCACCTTAAACCTAATCCTAACCCTAACCCTCACCCTAACCCTAAACCTCACACTCAATATCACCCTCACCCTCAGCCTAAACCTAGAGCTAACCCTACTACTAACCCTCACACTCACCCTAACTCTAACACTAAACCAAACCCTCACACTCCCCCTCACCCTCACCCTAACCCTCACCCTAACCCTAACCCTCACCCTCACCCCAACCCTCACCCTAACATTTACCCTGACCCTAAACCTAACTCTAACCCTAAACCTAACCCTCACATTAACACTAAGCCTAACCCTCAACCTAACCCTTATCCTAATCCTAAACCTAACCCCAACCCTCACCCTAACCCTAACCCTAACCCTAATTCTTAACCCTCACACTAACCCTAACCCTAAACCTCAGCCTAACGCTCATCCTAACCCTAACCCTAACCCTCACCCTCACCCTAAACGTACCCCTAACCCTAACACTTACCCTAAACCTAACCCTCACCCTAACCCTCAGGCTAACTCAAATGTTAACCCTAATACTAACCCTCACCCTCACCCTAACTCTAACCCTAAACCTTAACCTAACCCTCACCCTCACTCTCACCCTAACCGTAAACCTATCACTAACCCTCACCCTAACCCTAACCCAAACCCGATACCTCACCCTCACCCTCACCCTAACCCTAACCCTAAGCCTCACACTAAACCTCACCCTAACCCTTACCCTCACCATTAACCTAACTCTAACACTAATCCTCAACCTAAACCTAACCCTCACCCATACCCTTACCCTGACCCTCACCCCAACACTCACTGACACCGTAACACTCTTCCTAACCCTAACCCTAACCCTACCCTTCACCCTAACAATCCTACTAAACCGAACCCTAATCCTAACCGTCAACCTAAACCTAACCCTAGCCCTAACCCTCACCCTCACACTAACATTAAATCTAATGCTAATACTCAACCTAATACTAATCCTCAACCAAACCCTAACTCTTACCCTCACTCGAACCCTGACCCTCACCCGAAAACTCATCCTCAACATAACCCTCACCCTCATGCTAAACATCATCCAAACCATAACCCTCACTCTAACCCTTGCCCTAACCCTCACCCTAAACCTAACCCTCAACCTAACCCTCACCCTCACCCTAATCCTCACCATAACACTAAACCCTGGCTAAAAGAACCCCTCACCCTTACCTTCACACTAACCCTCACCCTCCCACAAGCCCTCACCCTAAATCTAACCCTAACCCTAAACCTCACCCTCAACCTAAACCTCACTCGAAACCTTCCCCTCACCCTAACCCTAACCTTAACACTAACCATAACCCTCACAGAAACCGTAACCCTCACCCTAACCCTAAACCTAACCTAATCCAAACCCTCACCCTCACCCTCACCATCAACTCCAGTCTAACCCTAACCCTAACCATATTCCCAATCTTAAGCCTCACCCTCGCCCATACCGTAATCCTCACCCTCACCCTAACACTCACCCTCACCCTAAACATCACCTAACACTAAACCTCACCTTACCTCTAAACCTAACCCTCACCCTAAAACTAACCTCAGATTAACCCTATCCTTGACGTAAACGAAAACCTCACCCTCACCCTCACAATAACCATCGCCCTCACCCTATCCCTCACCATCACTCTAACCATAACCCTAACGCTCAACGTCACCCTAACCCTCACCCTCAGCCTATTCCTAACACTAAACCTAACCCTAACCCTCACCATCACCCTAACACAAACCCTAACCCTAAACTTCACCCCAACCCTAACCCTCACCCTAACATTTATCCTAATCCTCACCCTCACCCTAATCCTAACCGTAACTCTAATCCTAAACCACACCCTCACCCTAACCCTCACACTAACCCTTACCCTCACCCTCACCCTAGCCCTAATCCTAACCCTCACAGTAACTCTACCACGCACCCTAACCCTAACCCTCACCTTAACCCTCAAGCTCACCATAATCCTCACCGTAACCTAACCTTAACACTTACCTAAACTAACCCTTCACCCTCATCCTCACCCTAACCCTCACCGTCAGCCTAGCCCACACCCTAACTCTAACCCTAAAACTAACCCTCACACTAACCCTAACCCTAACCCTCAGCCTAAACCTTAATCTAAGCCTAAGCCTAAAATTAACCTTCACCCTAACCAATCCCTAACCCTAACCCTAACCCTAACCCTCACCCTAAAACTAACCCTAACCCTAACCCTCACCCTAACCCTAAACCTCACCCTCAGCCTCACCCTCACCCTCCGCCTAAACCTAGTGCTAACCCTAATCCTAACCCTTACCCTCAACCTAACTCTAACCCTAAAGCAAAATCTCCCCCTCTTTCTCACCCTTAATCTAACCCTCACTCTAACCCTAACCCTCACCCTCAACCTCACCCTCACCCTCAGCCTAACCCCTAGTCCTTAACCTAATGCTAACCCTTAACCTACCCCTGAACCTAACCCTAACCCTAACACTAACCCTAACCCTCACCCTCACCCTCACCATAGTCCACACCCTAAACCTAACCCTAAACCTATCCCTCACACTAAACCTTACCCTAACCCTCAGCCTAAACCTAATGCTAACCCTAAACCTAAAACTAACCTTCACCCTAACCAAACCCTAACCCTAACCCTAACCTAAACCTAAACCTCACACTAACCTTAAACCTAACCCTCAGCCTAACGCTCATCCTAACCCTAAACCTAACCCAAACCCTAAACCTCAACCTAACCCTCATCCTAACCCTAACCCTAACACTACCCTAACCCTGACCCTCAATTTAACCCTCCCCATAACCCTAACTCTAACCCTAAACCTCACACTCACCCAAACCCTAATCCTAACACTAACCCTAAACCTCACCCTAACTCTCACCCTAACCCTCACCCTCACCCTAAACATCACCCTAACCTTAACCCACACCTTAACCCTAACCCTAACCCTCACTGTAACCCTAACCTCAGCTTAACCCTAACCTGATGTAAACGAAACCCTCACCCTCACCCTAATCCTCACCTTAACCCGAAACCTGACATAAACGAAACCCTCACCCTCACCATCACATTAACCCTCACCCTCACCCTAGCCCTCACTCTTACCCGAACACTATCCATCAACCTCACCCTCAGCCTAAACCTAACCCTACCCTAACCCTAACCCTCACCCGCACCCGCACCCTCACTCACACCCTAACCCTAACAATAACCCTAACCCTCACCCTAACACTAAACCTCAACCTCACCCTAACCCTAATCCTAACCCTAATTCTAATCCTAACCCTCACCCTCACCCTAACACTAAGCCTAACCCTTAAATCACCTTCACCTAACCCTAACCCTAACTCTCACACTAACCCGAACCTTCACCCTAACCGTAACACTAACCATAAACCTTACCCTCACAATCACCCTAATCCTAACCCTTACCCTCAGCCTAACCCTAACCCTAACAGTAACCCTAACTCTAAAACTAGTCCTCACAATAACCCTAATCCTCAACCACACCTTAACCCGAACCCTCACCCGAACCCTCACCCTAATACTAACCCTATACCTAACCCTAAACCTCCCACTAAACCTATCCCTCACACTAACTGTATCCCTACCCATCAGCCTAAACCTCACCCTAACCCTAAACCTAACCCTAATCCTCACCCTATCCCTAAACCTAACCCTAATCCTCACACTCACCCTAGCCCTCACCCTAACCCTACACCAAACCCTAACCCTCACACTAAACCTAACCCTAACCCTATACCTAACCCTACCCCTCAGCCTAAGACTCACCCTAACCCTAACCCTAACCCTAAACCTAATCCTAGCCCTATCCCTAACCCTAACCCTAACCCTCACCCTCACCCTAGCTATCACCTTAACCTCACCCTAACCCTACCCCGAACCCTAAACCTCACCCTCAATGTAACCCTCAAGCTAACCCTTACCTACACCCTAATCCTAACCCTGACCCAAACCTTAACACTAAAACTCACACTAAACCTAACCCACACCCTAACCCTAACCCTACCCCACAGCCTAACCCTCATCCTAAACCTAACCCTAACCCTATCCCTCAACTTAACCCTAACCCTGACATTAACCATAACCCTCAACCTAAACCTAATCCTCACCCTCACCCTCACACTCACCCTCAGCCTAACCCTAACCCTAACACTAATCCTAAACCTAACCCTCATCCACACCCTCACCCTAACTCTAACCCGAACCCAAACCATAACCCTCCCCCTACCCCTCACCCTCAACTGAACCCTCACTCTCACCCTAATGCTCACCCTCACCCTAAACCTAACTCTAAACATCACCCTCAATCTCACACGCATGCTCACCCTAACCCTAATGCTCACACTAACCCTCACCCTCACCCTCACCCTAACCCTAACCCAAACACTAAACCTAACCCTCATCCTCACCCTAACCCTAAACCTACCCCTCACCGTAACCCTCACGCTCACCCTAACTCTAACCCTAACCCTAACCCTCCCTCTCACCCAAACCTTCACACTCACCCTCACCCTAAACAGCACCCTAACACTAAACCTAACCATAATCATAACCCTAACACTCACCCTAACCCTAACCCTCACCTTAACCCTCAACCTCACGCTAATCCTCACCCTAACATAATCTTTACCTTACCTAAACTAAACCCTCAACCTAACCTTCACCCTCACACTAGCCCACACCCTTAACCTAACGCTAAACATAACCCTCACACTAACCCTAACCCTAACCGTCAGCCTAAACCTTATCATAACCCTAAACCTAAAACTAACCTTCACCCTAAACAAACCCTAACCCTAACCCTAACCCTAACCCTAAACCTCACCCTAATCCTAACCCTCAACCTCAACCTCAACCTCAACCTCAGCCTAAACCTAGTCCTAACCTAATCCTAACCCTAAACCTAACCCTTACTCTAACCCTAAACCTAACCCTCACCCTCTGACTCCCACTCACACTAACACTCACCCTAACCCTAAACCTCACCCTAAACCTCACCCTCACACTCAGCCTAATCCTTGTCCTAACCCTCACCCTGTACCTCACCCTCAAAGTAACAACCCTCACCCTCACCTCAACATAACTCTATCCATCACCCTCAATCTAAACCTGACCCTAACACTTGCCCTCACCCTAACCCTAACCATGAACCTAACATTCACCCAAATGCTCACCCTAACCCTAACACTAAACCTAACCCTCAACCTCAGTCTAACCCTCACACTAACGCTTACCCTCACACTAAAACTAATCCTCACACTAACCCTAAACCTAACCCTAACCCTAACCCTCAACTTAACCCTCACCTTAATATTAACCCTGACCCTAACTGTCAAACTAACTCTAACACTAAACCTAAACCTCACCCACACCTAACCCTCACCGTCACCCTAACCCTCACCCTAAACCTAACCCTCACCCACACGCTAAACCTCACCCTCACCCTCACCCTCACCCTTACCCTATACCCAAACCTAACCCTCAGCCTAACCCTAACCCTCACCCTTACCCTAAATCTCCCCCTCACCCTAACCCTAATGATAACCCTAACCCTCACCCTAAACCTCCCCCTAAACCTAACCCTAACCCTAACCCTACCCTAAACCTCACCCTCACCCTAACCTTCACCCTCACACGAAACCTCACCCTCATCCTAACCCTCACCCTCACCCTAAACATCACCCTAACCCTACCTCTCACCCTAACCCTAAACATAACTCTCACCCTCACCCAAACACTAACCCTAACCCTCAGCCTCCCCCTCAAACTCATGCTAACCCTAAACCTCACTCTTACCTTAAACCTCACCCTAACCCTTAAACTTACCATAACCCTAACACTAACCATGACCCTCACACTAAACCTAACCCTCACCCTCACACTAACCCTAACCCTACCTCTCACCCTAAACCTCAGCCTAACCCTAACCCTCATGCTAACCCTAACCCTAACCCTCACTTTCACCCTAGCCCTCACCCTTACCCTAATCCTAACACTTACCCTAACCCTAACCATAAACCTAACCCTCACCCTCACCCTAACCCTAACCCTAACCCTCATCTTAACCCTCCCCCTAATCCTAACCCTGATCCTAACCATCACCCTAAAGCTAACACTAAACCTAAACGTCACCCTCACCCTAACCTTCACCGTCACCCTAACCCTCACTCAAACCTGAACCCTCACCTCAACCTAACTTTCACTCTCACCCTAACCATAAACCTAACCCTAATCCTCTCCCTAACCCTCACGCTCACCCTCACCTCACCTAAAGACTAACCCTAAACCTAATCCTAATCCTAACCCTCACCCTCACCATAAACCTAAACCTAACCCTAATCCTAAACCAAACCCTCACCTTCACCATAACCTAACAGTAACCATCACCCTCACACGCACCCTTACCCTAACCCTAACCTTAAGCCTTACCCTAACCCTAACCCTCACCCTAACCATAACCCTCACCCTCATTCTCACCCTAACCCTAACAATAACCCTATCCCTCACCCTAACCATTATCCTCACACTTACCCTAAACCTAACCCTAAACCTCACACTAACCCTAAACCTCACCCTAACCCTGAACCTACCCCTCACCCTAAACCTCACCCTAAACCTCACCCTAAACCTAACCCTAACCCTCACCCTCACCCTAACCCTCATCTACACCCTAATCTGAACCCAAACCCGAACCCTCACAGTCACCCTAACACTCACCTCACCCTGAAAATCACCCTAACCCTAACCCGCACTCTAACCCTAAACATAACCCTCACCCTCACCCCAACCCTAATCCTAACTCTAACACGAACCCTCACTGTAACCCTCACCCTCACACTCACACTAACCCTAACCCTCACTCTCATCCTAACCTTCACCCTAACCATTACCCTAACCCTACCCCTCACAATAACACTTACCCTAACCCTAACCCAAACCCTAATACTCACCCTCACCCTAGCCCTCATCCATACGCTCAACCTAACCTTAACAATCACCCTATCGCTCACCCTCACTCTAACCCTCACCCTAACACTTTCCCTCACCCTAACTCTAACCCTCACACTAAATCTAACCCTCACCCGAACCATAACCATAAAACTCACTGTATCCCTCATCCTAACCCTAAACATAACCCTCAACTTAAACCTAAACCTAAACATTACCCAAAACCTAACCCCCACCCTCACCCTCACCCTCAACCTCAGCCTAACACTAAGCCTAACCCTATTCCTAAACCTAACACTCACCCTCACACTCACGCTAATTCTAACCCTAACCATCACCCTAACCATAAACCTATCCCTAACCTACACCCTAACCCTAAACATCACCCTAACCCTAACCCTAACCCTCACCCTCACCCTAACCGTAACTCTCAACCTAACTCTCATCTTAACACTAACGCTAATCCTAACTCTCACCCTAACTCTAACCCTCACCCAAACCCTCACCATAAACCTCACCCTAACCCTAACCCTCAAACCCACCCTAAACCTTACCCTAACCCTTGCCCTCAACCTAACTGTAAACCTAACCCTAAGCCTCACACTAACCCTAACTCTAACACTCAGTCTAACCCTCATCCTAAACCTATCCCTAACACTAATCCTAACCCTAACCCTCACCCTCACCCTCACTCTAACCATAACCCTAACCCTAACCCACATGTTAACCTTCAACCTCACTCTCACCCTAAACCTAATATTAACAATAAAACTAAGTCTAACCCTAACCATCACCCTCACCCTCACCTAACCCTAATTCTTATCCTCACCCTAAACCAAACCCTAACCGTCAAACTCACACTCAAACTCACCCTCACCCTAACCCTCATGCTCAACTTCACCTGCACCCTAACCCTCATCGTCACCCTAAAAATCACCCTAACCCTAACCCTCACCCTATCCCTAACCCTTACCCTAACCATAACCCTAACACTTACCATAACCCTAACCCTAACTCTCACCCTAACCCTAATTCTAACTCTAACCCTCCACCTCAACCTAAACCTCACCGTAAACCTTATCCTCACACTAACCCTAAACCTCACCCTCAGCCTCACCCTCACCCTAACCCTAACCCTAAACCTAAACCTTACTCTAACCCTAACCCTTACCCTAACCCAAACCTAACCCTAATCCTCACCCTAACCGTAACCCTAACACTAACCATCATCCTCACCCTCACCATAAACCTAAGCCTAAATATAACCCTCACCCTAACCCTAACACTTACCGTTACCCTAAACCTACCCCTCAACCTAAACATCACCCTCACCCAAAACCTTACCCTGACCTTCACCCTAAACCTAACCCTAACCCTAATGCTAACCCTAAAACTAACCCTCACCGTAAACCTAACACTTACCCTAAACGTAACCCTAACCCTAACCCAAACGTTAATCCGAACCCTAACCCTCACACTAACCCTCATCCTAAAGTTTATCCTCATAGTCACCCTAACTCTAACCCTAACCCTAAACCTCACACAAACCCTAACTCTCTCCCTAAACTTAACCCTACCCCTCACTCTAACCCTCACCCTAACCCTTATCCTAACCCTCACCCTCACTCTAATGCTCACCGTCACCCTAACCCTCACCCTAAACTGAACCCTAAGCAACACCCTAACCCTCACCATCACCCTCACCCTCACCCTCACCCTCACCCTCAACATAACCCTCACCCTAACCCTAACCCTAACCCTAACCCTCACCCTCACACTAATCCTTAACCTCACCCTAACCCTAACCCTTACCTTGCCCCTAACCCTCACCCTAATCCTAACATTTAGCCTAAACCTAACCCTACCCCTTTCCCTAACACTCATCCTAACCATAACCCTAACCCTCACCCTCACCCTAACCCTAACCCTCAAAAACACCCTAATCCTCATCCTCAACCTGATCCTATCCCTAACCCTAACCCTAATCCTAACCTTCACCCTCACCCTCACCCTCACTGTAACTCTAACACCCAGCCTCACCCTAAACCTAACCCTCATCCTAACCTTAAACCTAAACCTAATGCTGACCCTAAACCTCACGCTCACCCTAAACCTCAACCTAACCCTTACCCTCACCATAACCCTAACCCTAAGCCTCACACTAAACCTAACCCTAACCCTAACCCTCAGCCTAACCCTCACCATATATATAACCCTAACCCTAATCCACACCCTATCCCTAAACTCAACACTAATCCTCAACCTAACCCTCACCCTCACCCTAACCCTAATGCTAACACTAACCCTCCCCCTCCCCCTAACGCTAACCTCACCCTAACCCTCACTCTAACACTTACTGACACCCTAACCATCACCCTAACCCTATAAATAAACCTAACCTTCCCCTTACCCTCACGCTAACCCTAAAAATAACCCTAATCCTAACCATAACCCGAACCCTCACCATAAATCTAATCCTCACCCTTTCCCTAACCCTCACCCTAACCTTTACCCTCAACAAAAGCCAAACCCTAACCCTAAACCTAACACTCAAACTAACCCTAAGCCTTACCCTCAGCCTAACCCATATACTAAGCCTAAACCTAACAGTAACATTCACCCTAATCCTAATCCTCTACTTAGCCCTCTCTCTAACACTAATGCTCACCCTAACCCTAACCCTCACACTCACCCTCACCCTAACCCTAAACCTAACCATCTCACCTTAACCCTAACCCTCACACTAAGCCTAACCCTTACCCTAACCCTAACCCTACCTCTCAGACTAACCCTCACCTTAACCCTACCTCTAACCCTCACCGTAAGCCTAAGCATATCACTAACCCTCACACTAACCCTAACCCTAACACTGAACCTAACCCTCACCCTCACCCTCACCATAACACTAACACTCACCCTAATCCTAACCCTAACCATAGTCCTCACGCTAACACTTACCCTCAAACTCACCCTAACCCTAACCCTCAACCTCACCCTAACACTCACCCTAAGCCTTACCCTCACCCTAACTCTAATCCTAACCCTAACCCTCACCCTCACCCTAATGCTAACCCTAACCAGCAGACTCACCATAACCATCACCCTAACACTTACCCTCACCCTAACCCTAACCCTCACTCTCAACCTAAACCTCACCCTAACACTTACCCAAAGCCTAACACTCACCCTAACCTTAACCTTAAACCTAATCTTGACGCTAACCCTCACCCTCACCCTAAACCTCACCCTAACACTTACCCACACCTTACCCTCACCCTAAACCTAACCCTAAACCTAAACTTGACCCTAACCCTCACCCTAACTCTCACCCTTACGTTTACCCTCTCCCTAACTCTTACCCTAACCCTAAACCTAACCCTCACACTAACCCTACCCTAACCCTCAACCTAACACTTATCCTAACACTAAACCTAGCCCTAAACCTCACCTTAACCCTAACCCTAACCCTCAGCCTAACACTCATCCTAACCCAAACCCTAATCCTAACCGTCATCCTAAACCTAACCGTAAACCTAAACCTCACTCTAACCCTAAACCTCACCCTCACCCTACCCATCACCCTCAGCCTAACCCTTATCCTAACCTAATCATAAGTTTCACCCTCTCCATCACCCTAACTCTAACCCTAAACCTAACCGTAACACTCACCCTCACCCTTACCCTAATCCTAACACTATCGCTAACCCTCAACCTAACACTAACGCTCGTCCTAATCCTAAACCTAACCCTCACCCTCACCCTCACCCTAACTCTAACCCTAAACCTAACCCTAACACTCACCCTCACCCTTACCCTAAGCCCACCCCTCTCCCTACCCCTCACCCTAACCCTAATGCTAACCCTAACCCTCAACCTAACCCTAACCCTACCCTTAACGCTAATCTTCACCCTAACCTAATCCTCACCCACAACCTAACCCTCACCCTCAACCAAAACCTCACCCTCACCCAAACCCTCACCCTCACCCAAACACTCATCCTCACCCTAACCCTCACACTCACTCTAAATGTCACCCAAACACTAACCCTCAACCTAACCCTAAACCACACCCTAATCCAAACCCTCACCCTCACCTGTACCCTCACCCTAACCCTTACCTCACCCTAACCCTAACCATAACCCTCACAATAACCGTAACACTCACTCTAACCCTAACCCTAACCCTCACCCTAACCTTCATCCACACCCTGATCATCACACTCAGCTTAACCCTAACCCTACACCTAACCCTAACCCTAAACCCTAACACTAACTCTAACCCTAAACCTCATCCTCATCCTCACCCTAACCCTAACCCTCACCCTAAACATCACCCTAACCCTAACCCTCACCCTAACCCTAACCCGAACCTTCACCCTGAACCTAAACTCAGCATAATCCTCAACCTAACCCTAACCTTTACCGAACAGAAACCCTCATCCTCACCCTTAGCCTAACCCTCACCCTCACCGAAGAACTCACCCTAACCCTAACCTTAACCCTAACCCTCACCCTCAAACTCCCCTACACCCTCAGCCTTACCCTAACCATAACCCTAATCATAACACTAACGCTCAACCCCAACCTCACCCTAACCCTAACCCTAACCCTAACAATAACCCTCACCCTCATCCTAACCCTAACCCTAACCCTAACAATAACTCTAACCCTAACCCTAACCCTAAAACTCATCCTAACCCTAATCCTAACCCTAACCCTCAACCTCACACTCACCCTCACACTCACCCTCAACCTCACCCTAAATATCACATTAACCCTAATATTCACAATGAACCTAACCCTAAAGCTTACCCTAACTCTCACCCACAAACTAACCCTAACCCTAAACATTATCCTCACACTAAACCAAACCCTAACCCTAACCTTCACACTAACCCTAACCCTCAAGCTAACAGTATCCCGACACCTCACCCAACTCTCACCCTAACCCTAACCCTAACCCTAACACTCACCCTAACCCTAACTCTAAACCTAACCCTCACCCTCACCCTAACCCTCACCATCACCCTAACGCTTACACTAACCCTCACCCTCACCCTAAACCTAACCCTCAACCTAAACATACCCTCACCCTGATCCTCGCCCTAACCCTAACCCTAACGCTAACCCTCATCCTAACCCTTACTTTAACCCTAACCCTCACCCTAAACCTAATGCTCACCCTAACAATAACCCTCACACTAACCCTAACCCTAGCCCTCAACCTCACCCTCACCCTCAACCTAACCCTAACTCATCCTAACCCTAACCCTAAACCAAAACCTCACACTAAACTTAAACTTCAACCTAACCCTAATCCTCACACTAAACCTAACAGTCACACTATCCCTAACCCTGCCCCTCAGCCTAACACTCACCCTAAACCTAACCCTAGCCCTAATCCTCACCCTATCCTTAACCTTAACCCTAACCCTAATCCTAACACTCACCCTCACCCTAACTCTAAACCTAACCCTGAAACTCACCCTAACCATATACCTAACCCTCACCCTAACACTAACACTCACCCTAAACCTCACCCTCACCCTAACCCTAAAACAAACTCTAGCCCTAACACTAAACCTAATCCTATCCGTAAACCTGACCCTCACCCTCACTCTAAACCTAATCCTAACCTGCACCATAAGCATAACACTAACCCTAATGCTAACCCTAACCCTCAACCTCACCCTAAACCTAACCCTAACACTCAACCTAAACCTAACCCTAACCCTAATGTTAACCCTAACCCTCAACCTAACTCTAACCCTGAACCTAACCCTTATCCTAACCCTCACCCTCACCCTATCTATAACACTAACACTCACCCTAAACCTAACTCTAATTCTAACCCTAATCCTACCCCTCAGCCTAACCCTTACCCTCCCCCTAACCCTCACCCTCTTCCTAACATTAATGCTAACCCTAAATATCAACCTCACCCTAACCATCACCCTAAACCTTACCCTCACCATAACCCTATCCCTCAACCTCAACCTAACCCTCACCCTAACCCTTACACTCACCCTAACCCTCACCCAACCCTAACCCTAACACTAACCCTCACCCTAACCCCCAACCTAACCTTCACCCTAACCCTAAGGCTAACCCTAACCCTCAGTCTCACCCTAACCCTCACCTTAACTCTTATCCTCACACTAACCCTAACAATAACCCTAACTGTAAACCTCACACTAAGACTAACCCTCATCCTAACCCTAACGCTACCTCTCACACTAACACTCACCCTAACCCTAAACTGAACCCTAACCTGAACTCTAACCCTAACCCTAATTTGCCCCCGAACCCGAACCCTCAGCTACACCCTAACCCTTCCCCTTCCCTGAACCCTAACTCTCACCCTAAAACTCACCCTCACCCTAAACATCACCCTAACACTTACCCTCAACCTAAAACTCAACCTCACCCACAAGCTAACCCTGCCCCGCACCATAATCCTCACCCTAAACCTAAACCTAACCCTTATCTAACTGAAACCCTCACCCGCAACCTCATCCTCTCCCTCACCCTCAGCCTAAACCTTACCCTAACCCTAACACTAACCCTAATCCTAACCGTAACCCTAACCCTAACCCTAACCCTAACCCTCACCCTAACCCTCACCTTCACCCTCACCATCACCCTAATGCTCACCGTCACCCTAAACATCACTCTAAACCTAACCCTCGCGCTATCCCTAACCCCTACCCTAACCGTAACCCTAAACCAAACTCTCACCCTAACAATAACCGTAATCCTAACCCTCACCCTAACAATAACCCTCACCCTAACATTAACCCTCACCCTAACACGTACCCTCAACCTAACCCCAACCTTAACCCTAACACTAACCCTCACCCTAACCCTAACCCTAACCCTAATCCTAACCCTAACCCTAACCTTTACCCTAACTCTAACTCTTACACAAACCCTAAGCCTAACCCTAAACCTCACCCTAACCCTAAACCTAACGCTCATCCTCACCCTAACACTTGCCCTAACCCTAACCCTCACCATAACCCGAACCCTTAACCTATACCTAAACCTCATCCTCAACCTAACCCTAACCCTAACCCTCACTGTAACCCTAACCCTCACGCTAAACCTCAGCCTCACCCTAACCCTCACCCTAACCCTAACCCTCAGCCTAAACCTCATACCCCACCCTAATCCTCATGCTAACCATAACCCTAAATCTTACCTAACCGAAACAATCAACCTCACCCTCATCCTCTCCCTAACCCTCATTCTCACCATAGCCCTCACCCTAACCCTCACCCTCAACCTCAGCGTAACCCTTACAGTTACCCTAATCCTAACCCTAACCCTTATCCTCACCCTAAACCTAACCGTAACCGTCACCCTCACATTCACCCTAACCCTCATGCTCAATCTCACCCTAATCCTCACCATCACCCTAAAAATCACCCTAACCCTAATGCTAACCCTAACCCTCAACCTCACCCTAAACCTCACCCTAATCCTTATCCTCAAACTAACCCTAACCCTAAACCTCGGCCTCACCCTCACTCTAACCCTAACCATAAACATAACCCTCACTCTAACCCTAACCCTTACTCTAAGCCTGAACCTAACCTTAACCCTCACCCTAACCGTAACCCTAACCCTAACCCTCACCCTCACCCTAAACCTAACCCTAAACATAACCCTCACCCTAACCCTGTCCCTTAGCCTAACCCTAACCCTACCCCTCAACCTAAACCTCACACTCACCCTAACCCTAACCCTGACCCTCGCCCTAAACCTAACCCTAACTTTAACCCTAACGCTAACCCTAAACCTAACCCTCACCCTAACTCTAACACTTACCCTAAACCTAACCCTAACCCTAACCCTCACACTAAGCCTAACCCTCAACCTAACCCTCACCCTAACCTTTATTCTCATACTAAACCTAACTCTAACCCTAACCCTAACCTTCACACAATCCCTAACCCTCTCCCTAACCTTAACCCTACTCCTCGCCCTAACCCTCAACCTAACCCTAACCCTCATCCTAAAACTTATCCTAATCCTCACCCTCACCCTAACCATCACCGTCACCTTAACCCTCACCCTAAACCGAATGTTAAACCACACCCTAACCCTCACACTCACCCTCACCCTCACCCTCACCCTAACCCTAAACCTAACCCTCATCCTAACACTAACCCTCACCCTCACCCTCACCCTAACCCTAACCAAAAACCTCACACTAACCCTAACCCTAAAACTTACCTAATCGAAAACCTCACCCTCACCCAAACCCTAATCCTCAACCTAGCCCCCCTAACACTAACCCTCACCCTAACCCTAACCCTCACCCTCACACTCACCCTCACCCTAACCCTAAACCTAACCTTAACCCTAATGCTAACCCTAACCCTACCTCTCAGACTAACCCTCACCCTAACCCTAACCCTATCACTAACCCTCACACTAACCCTAAACCTAATACTGAACCTAAACCTCACCCTCACCATAACCCTAACACTCACCCTAATCCAAACCCTATCCGTAGTCCTCACCCTAACACTTACCCTCACCCAAAACCTCACCCTAACACTCACCCTAAGCTATACCCTCACCCTAACTCTAATCCTAACCCTAACCCTCACCCTCACCCTCACCCTAATGCTAACCATAAGCCTCAGACTCACCCTAACCCTCACACTAACACTTACCCTCACCCTAACCCTAACCCTCACCCTCAACTAAACCTCACCCTAACACTTTCCCAAACACTAACCCTCACCCTAACCCTAACCCTAAAACCAACCTTGACACTAACCCTCACCCTCATGTTAAACTTCAACCTAACACTTACCAACAACTTTACACTCACGCTAACCCTAACCCTAAACCTGAAATTGACCCTAACCCTCACCCTAACCCTAAACCTCACCCTCACCCTAACTCTCACCCTAACATTTACCCTCACCCTAACACTTACCCTAACTCTAAACCTAACCCTCACACTAACCCTAACCCTAACCCTCAGCCCAACCCTTATCCTAACCCTAAACCTCACCCTAACCCTAACCCTAAGCCTCAGCCTAACCCTCATCCTAACCCTAACCCTAATACTTACTCTCACCCTAAACCTAAGCCTCACCATCATCCTAATATTCACCCTAACCCTAACCCTCACCCTAAACCTAACCCTCAACCTAAACATAACCCTCTCCCTGACCCTCACCCTAACCCTAACCCTAACGCGAACCTGCACCCTAAATCTTACTTTAACCCTAACACTCACCTTAAACCTAACGCTCACCCTAACACTAACGCTCAAACTAACCCTAACAATAGCCCTCACCCTCACCCTCACCCTCACCCTCAAACTAAACCTCACCCTAACCCTAATCCTCACACTAAACCTAAGATTCACTCTATCCCTAACCCTACCCCTCAGCCTAACCCTCACCCTAAACCTAAACCTAAGCCTAACCCTCACCCTAACCCTAACACTAACCGTAACCATAAGCCTAACCCTAACCCTTACCCTAACCTTAACCCTTACCCTAACCCTAAGCCTAACCCTAACCCTCACCCTAAACCTTATGCTAAACCTAAAACTCACCATCACCTTAATCCTCACCCTAACCCTTATCCTCACACTAACTCGAACTCTATCCCTCAACATCAACCTCACCCTAACCCTAAACCTGAAACTAAACCTCACCATAAACCTAATCCTTACCCTAAACCTAAACCTAACCCTCACAGTATCCCTCACCCTAACCCTACCCTAACCCTAATCCTCACCCTCACCCTCATCTTAACCCCAACCCTAAACCTAACCCTCACCCTAACCCTAACCCTTACCCTATCCCTCAACCTACCCCTCAACCTAACCCTCAGGCTCACCCTAATCCTAACCCTAAACCTTACCCTAAACCTAAACCAAACCCTAACGCTCACCCTAACCCTAAACCTAACCCTCAACCTAACCCTAAACCTTACCCTAAACCTAACCCTAATCCTATCCCTAAACCAAACCCTAACCCTCACCCTCAACCTCACCCTCACCCTAACACTCACTGTCACCCTAAACCTCACCCTAAACCTAAGCCTAAAGCTAACCCTCATCCTAACACTAAGCCTGACCCTCACCCTCACCCTAAACCTAACCCACAACCTCACCTTAATCCTCACCCTAACCCTAACCCTAAATCTTACCTAACCGAAAACCTCACCCTCACCCAAATCCTAACCCCCAACCTAGCCCTCCCCCTAACACTAACCCTCACCCTAACCCAAACCCTCACCTTCAAACTCACCCTCACCCTAACACTAAACCTAACCCTAACCCTCACACTAAGCCTAATCCTCACCCTAACCCTAACCCTACCTCTCAGACTAACCCTCACCTTAACCCTAACTATGACCCTCACCCTAACCCTAACCCTATCACTAACCCTCACACTAACCCTAAACCTAATACTGAACCTAACCCTCACCCTCACTCTCACAATAACCCTAACACTCACCCTAATCTGAACCCTAAAATTAGTCCTCAAACTAAAACTTACCCTCCCACTCACCCTAACACTAACCCTCAACCTCACCCTAACCCTCACCCTAAGCTTTACTCTCACCCTAACTCTAATCCTAACCCTAACCCTCGCCTTCACCCTAATGCTAACCCTAACGCTCAGACTCACACTAACCCGCACGCTAACACTTACCCTCACCCTAACCCTAACCCTCACCCTCACCTTAAACCTCACCCTAACACTTACCCAAACCCTAACCATCACCCTAAACCTAAACTTGACACTAACCCTCATCCTCACCCTAAACCTCACCCTAACACTTACTGACACCCTTACCCTCAACCTAACCCTAACCCTAAACCTAAATTTTACCCTAACCCTCACCCTAACCCTAAACCTCACCCTCACTCTAACTCTCACCCTAACCTTTACCCTCACCCTAACTCTTACCCTAAACCTAAGCCTATCCCTCAGACTAACCCTAACCCTAACCCTCAGTCTAACCCTTATCCTAACACTAAACCTAGCCCTAAACCTCACCCTAATCCTAACCCTAACCCTCAGCCTAACCCTCATCCTAACCATAACCCTAATCTTTACCCTCACCCTAACCCTAACCGTAAACCTAAACCTCACCCTAAACCTAACACTCACCCTCACCCTCTCCTTCACCTTCAGCCTAACCCTAATCCTAACCTAATCATAACCCTCACCCTCACCCTCACCCTAACTCTAACCCTAAATCTAACCATAACACCCACCCTCACCCTTACCTTAACCCTAACAATATACCTAATCCTCAACCTAACCCTAACCCTCACCCTAATCCTAAACCTAACCCTCACTCTCAAACTCACACTATCTCTAACCCAAACCCTAACCCTAACCCTCACCCTCACTCTCAACCGTACCCTCACCCTAACCCTAATCTTCACCCACACCCTAACCCTCACCCTCAACCGAACCCTCACCCACAACCAAACCCTCATCCTCACCCTAAACATCACCCTCACTCTAAACATCACCCAAAACCTAACCCTCACCCTAACCCTAACCCAAACCCTATTCCAAACCCTCACACTCGCCCTAACCCTCACCCTAACCCTTACCCTCACCCTAACCCTTACCCTCACCCTAACCCTAAACCTAACCCTCAAAATAACCGTAACCCTCACTCTAGCCCTAAACGTAACCCTGACCCTGACCTTCACCCACACCCTGATCCTCACCCTCAGCTGAACCCTAACCCTAATCCTATTCCTCTTCCTAACCCTCAGCCTCACATTAAACCTAACCCTAACCCTAACCCTCACCCTCACTCTAACCTTCACCTTCACCCTAAACATCATCCTAACCCTAACCCTCACCCTAACCCTAACCCGAACCCTCAACCTGAACCTAACCTAAGCTTAATCCTCACCCTCACCCTAATCCTCACCATAACCCTAACCTTTAACTAACCGAAACCCTCACCATCACCCTCAGCCTAACCCTCACCCTCACCCAAGCCCTCACCCTAACCCTAACCTTAACCCTAACACTCACATTCAAATTCCCCTTCCCCCTCAGCCTTACCCTAACAATAACCCTAATCCTAACAGTAACCCTCAACCCCACCCTCACCCTAACCCTAACCCTAGCAATAACCCTCACCCTCATCCTAACCCAAACCCTAACCCTAACAATAGCTCTAACCCTAATCCTAACCTTAAAACTCACCCTAACCCTCATCCTAACCCTGAACCTCAACCTCACTGTCACCCTCACACTAACCCTCAACCTAACCCTAAACATCACCTTAACCTAACCCTAACGTTCAATCTAACTCTCACCCTAAAACTAACCCTAACCCTAAACATTATCCTCACACTAACCCTAACCCTAACCTTCACACTAACCCTAACCCTCAACATAACCGTATCCCGACACCTCACCCTAACACTCACCCTAAACCTAACCCTAACCCTAACACTCACCCTAACCCTCACCATCACACTAACGCTCACGCTAACCCTAACCCTCACCCTAAACCTAACCCTCAACCTAAACCTAACCCTCACCCTGATGCTCACCCTAACCCTGATCCTAACGCTAATCCTCAACCTAAACTTTACTTTAACCCTAACTCTCACCTTAAACATAACACTCACCCTAACACTAACCCTCAAACTAACACTAACCCTAGCCCTCACCCTCACCCTCACCCTCAACCTAACACTAACACTCATCCTAAGCCTAACCCTAAACCTAAACCTCACACTAAAACTAAACCACACCCTAACCCTAATCCTTACCCTATCCCTAAACTTAACCCTAACCCTCACCCTAACCCTCAACCTCACCCTAACCCTAATGCTAACCCTAACCCTCACCCTCAAGCTAACCCTCAATCTAACCCTTACCCTCACCCTAACACTTACCTACACCCTCACCCTAACCCTAACACTCATCCTAATCCTAACCCTAACCATAGACCTCACCCTAACACTTAACCTCACCCTCACCCTAATCATAACCCTCAACCTCACCCTAACCCTCACCCTAAGACTTGCCCTCACCCTAACTCTAATCCTAACCCTAACTCTCACCCTCACCCTCACCCTAAAGCTAACCCTAACACTAAGACTCACCCTAACCCTAACCCTAACATTTACCCTCACCCTAACCCTAACCCTCACCCTCACCCTAAACCTCAACCTAACACTTAACCAAAACCTAACCCTCACCCCAACCCTAACCCTAAACCTAACCTTGATGCTAACCCTCACCGTCACCCTAAACTTTACCCTAACACTTACCCACACCCTTATCCTAACCCTCACCCTAACCCTAAAACTCACCCTTCCCCTGATTCTCACCCTTACCTTTAACCTCACCCTAACTCTTACCCTAACCCTAAACCTAACCCTAACCCTACCCCTAACGCTTACCCTCACCCTAAGCCTAATCCTCACCCACACCCTAACCCTCACAGTCAACCGAGCCCTCATCCTCACCCAAAACCTCATCCTCACCCTAACCCTCACCCTCACTCAAAACATCACTCAAACACTAACCCTCAACCCATCCCTAACACAAACCCTAGTCCAAACCCTCACACTCACCCTAACCCTCACCCTAAACCTTACCCTCACCCTAACCCTTACCCTGACCCTAACCCTAACCATAACACTCACAATAACCGTAACCCTCACTCTAACCCTAACCCTAAACCTGACCCTAACGTTCACCCTCACCCTGATCCTCACACTAAGCTTAACCCTAACCCTAATCCTAGCCCTCATGCTCACCCTAACCCTCACCCCCAGCCTAAACATCACCCTAACCCTAACCCGAACCCGAACCCTAAACCGAACCCGAACCCTGAACCTAACCTCAACTTAATCCTCACCCTAATCCTGACCATAACCCTAACCTTTAACTTACATAAACCCTCACCCTCACCCTCAGCCTAACCCTCACCCTAACTCAAGCCCTCACCTTAACCCTAACCTTAACCCTAACCCACACCCTGAAACTCCCCTTCCCCCTCAGCCTTACCTTAACCAATACCCTAATCCTAACACTAACCCTGAACATCACCCTCACCCTCACCCTAACCCTAACCCTAACAATTACCCTCACCTTCATCCTAACCCTAACCCTAACAATAACTCTAACCCTAACCCGAACCCTAAAACTCACCCTAACCCTAATCCTATACCTAACCCTCACCCTAACCCTCACCCTCACACTAACCCTCAACCTCACCCCAAACATCACCTTAACCCTAACTCTAAACCTAACCCTCACCCTCACCCTAACCCTCACCATCACCCTAACGCTCACCCTAACCCTAACCCTCACCCTAAACCTAACCCTCACCCTAAACCTAACCCTCACCCTGACCCTCACCCTAACCCTAACCCTAACTCTAAACCTCACCCTAACCCTTACTTTAACCCTAACCCTCACGCAAAACCTAAGGCTCACCCTAACACTAAACCTCACACTAACTCTAACCCTAGCCCTCACCCTCACCCTCACCCTCAACCTAACCCTAACACTCATCCTAACCCTAACCCTAAACCTAAACCTCACACTAAACCCTAATCCTCACACTAAACCTAACAGTCACTCTATCCTTAACCTTACCCCTCAGCTTAACCCTCACCCTAAACCTCACCCTAACCCAAACACTAACACTAACCCTCACAATAAACCTCACCCTATACCGCACCCTCAACATAACCCTAACCCTAACTCTAACCCTAATCCTCAACCACACCCTACCCTTCACCCTCACCCTAAACATCACCCAAACCTTAACTCTCACCCTAACCCTAACCCTAACCCTTACCCTAAACCTAACCCTCACCCTCATGCTAATCCTCACCATAACCCTAACTATGACCTAAAAGAAACCCTCACACTAACCCTCACCCTCACCCTAGCCCTCACCCTAACCCTAACCCAACCCTAACCCTCACCTTCACCCTAACCTTCACCCTAACCCTTACCCTTACTGTAACCCTAAACCTAACCCTTATCATAACCCTCACACTAACCGTAACCTTCACAATAACCATAACCCTAACCCTAACCCTAAGCTTCACCCTCACACTGACTCTCACCCAAACCCTAACCCTATTCCTAATCCTAACCCTCACAATCACCCTCAACCTAAACCTAACCCTAACACTAACCCTCACCCTCAACCTCACGGAACACTCACCCTCACCCTAAATATCACCCTAACCCTAACCCTCACCCTAAACCTAACCTCAGCTTAACCCTCACCCTCAACCTTATCCTCACCCTATCCCTAACCCTAACTTAAACAAAACCCTCACCCACACACTAACACTCACCCTCACCCTAGCCCTAACACTAACCCTAACCATAACACTTACCCACACACTAACTCTCACACTAATCCTCACTCTAACCCTAATCCTAACCCTAATCCTAACCCTAATGCTCACCCTACCCCTCTCCCTAACCCTAACTATAACCCTAACGCTCACCCTCATCCTAAACCTCATGCTCACCCGAGCACTCACCCTCACCCTAAACCATACTCTCACACTAAACATCACCTAAACCCTAACCCTCAACCTAATCCTAACCCTAACCCCCACTCTAACCCAAACCCTCACCCTAACCCTCACCCTAACCCTTACCCACAACATAATGCTATCCCTCAAACTCAATCTTACCATCACCCTAACCCTTACCCTCACCCTAACCCTCACAATAACCCTCACCGTAAACCTAACCCTCAGCCTCGCCCTAACCCTCACACTAACCTTTATCCTCACCTTCACCCTAACGCTCACCTTCACCCGAGCCATCACCCTCACCCTAAACCTAACTATAACCCTCAACCTCACCCTCAACCTCAGCCTAAACCTAATCCTAACCCTAACCCTAAACCTCACCCTCACCCTCACACCAACCCTAACCCTCACCCCAACACTAAACCTCACCCTAACACTAACTCTCACCCTCACCCTCACCCTAATCCTAACCCTAACTCTAATCCTAACCCTCAACCTCACTATAACCCTCACCCTAACCCTTACCCTCACCTTCACCTAACCCTAACCCTAACCCTCACACTAACCTGAAACATCACCCTAACGGTAACACTAATCCTAACCCTTACCCTCACAATCACAATAACTCTAACCCTTACCCTCACCCTAACCCTAACCCTAACAGTAACCCTAACCGTAAAACTAGTCCTCACACTAACCCTAACCCTCATCCACACCGTAACCCAAACCCTCACCCGAACCCGAACCCTAACGCTAAAATTAACCCTAACACTCCCACTAAACCTAACACTCACCCTAACTGTAACCCTACCCATCAGCCTAAACCTCACCCGAAGCCTAACCCTAAATCTAAACCTCACCCTATCCCTAAACCTAACCCTAACCCTCACACTCACCCTAGCCCTCACCCTAACCCTACCCCAAACCCTAAACCTCACACTAATAACCCTCACCCTATCCCTAACCCTACAACTCAGACTATGACTCACCGTAACCCTAACCCTAACCCTAAACCTAAACCTCACCCTATCCCTAACCCTAACCCTAACCCTCACACTCACCCTAGCCCTCAACCTAACCTCACCCTAACCATATTACTAACCCTAAACCTCACCCTCATCCTAACCCTCACCCTAACCCTTCTCCTCACACTAATCCTAACTCGACCCTAACCTTTACCCTAAAACTCACACTAAACCTAACCCTTATTCTAAACCTAACCCTATCCCACAGCCTAACCCTCATCCTAACCCTAACCCTAACCCTATCCCTCAACCTAACCCTAACCCTAACCCTAACCCTCACCCTAACCCTCACCCTCACCCTCACCCTCAAACTCACCCTCAGCCTTACCATAACCCTAACCCTAATCCTAAACCTAAACCTCACCCACACCCTCACCCTAACTCTAAACAGAACCCTAACCATAACCCTCCCCCTCCTTCGAACCCTCCCCCGAAACCTCACTCTCACCCTAACGCTCAACCTCACTCTAACCCTCACCCTAACCCTCATCCTAACCCTCACCCTCAACCTCACACTCAACCTAACTCTCACCATCACCCTAACCATAACCATAACCCTCACGCTAACCCTAACCCTAACCCTCCGCCTCACCCAAACCTTCACCCTCACCCTCACCATAAACATCATCCTAACAATAACCCTCACCCTAATCCTAACCCTAACGCTCACCCTAACCGAAACCCTCACCTTAACCCTCAACCTCATCCTAAACGTCACCCTAATCTTACCCTAAATTTACCTAAACTAAACCCTCACCCTCTCCCTAACCTTAACCCTAAACCTAACCTGCACACTAACCCTAACCCTAACCCTCAGCATAACGCTAATCCTAACCCTAACCATACCCATAATCCTCACCCTAATCCTAACCATAACCCTAACCCTCACCCTAATCCTAACCCTCACCCTCATCCTCACCCTCACCCTCACACTAAGCTTAACCCTAATCCTAAACCTAAACATCACCCTGACCCTAAACCTAACACTAACCATTACTCTGATCCTCACCCTCACCTTTATGCTAACCCTCACCATCACCCTAAACCTCACCCAAACCCGAACCCTCACCTCAACCTAAACCTCACTCTCACTCTAACCCTAAACCTAACCTTAATCCTCTCCCTAACCCTAACAATAACCCTATCCCTCACCCTAACCCTTATCCTCACACTTAGCCTAAACATCACACTAACCCCAAAACTCACCCTAATCCTGACCATACCCCTCACCCTAATCCTAACCCTAACCCTAACCCACACCCTAAATCTAACCCTAACCCTCACCTTCACCCTAACCCTCATCCACACCCTAATCCTCACCCTCACCCTCACCATCACTGTCACCCTAACCCTCAACCTCACCCTAAACATCAACCTAAACCTAACCCTCACCCTAACCCTAAACATAACCCTCACCCTCAACCCAACCCTAATCCTAAACCTAACACGAACCCTCACCCTAACCCTGACCCTCACACTCACGGTAAACCTAACCCTCACCCTAACCCTAACCCTAACACTACCCCTCACACTATCCCTCACCCTAACACTTACCCTCACCCTAACACAAACCCTAAACCTCACCCTCAACCTAGCCCTCACCCTAACACTAATCCTAACCCTAACCCTAACCCTAAAACTAACCCTCACACTAACCCTCACCTTGACCCTCACCCTAACCCTAAACCTAACCCTAACCCTAACCCTCACCCTCACCCTCACCCTAACCCTAACCCTAACGCTAATTCAAACCCTAACACTCACCCAGACCCTAAACCTCACCCTAATCCTTAGCCTCACCCTCACCCTAACCGGAACCCACACCTTAACCTTAACCCTCACCCTACCCCTAACCCTAACCCTCAACCTCACACTCACCCTAACCCTAACCCTAACCCTCACCCTCACCCTAACCCTAAACCTAATGATAACCCTAACCCTCATCCTCACCCTAACATTAACCCTACCCCTTATCCTAACCCAAAACCTAACCCTAATGCTAAACCTAACCCTCACCCTCACCCTAATCCTCACCCTAACCCTTACCCTCACCCTCTCCCTATACCTTACCTTAAACATACACATGAGCCTAACCCTCACCTTAACCCTTACCCTCACTATAAACCTAACAATAACCCTAATCCTCACACTAACCCTAAACCTAAGCCTAACCCTAAACCTCACTTTAACCCTCACCCTAATCCTAAACCTGACCCTCACCCTCACTGTAACACTAACACTAAACCTAAACCTCAACCTCACCCTAACCCCCACTGTCACTCTAACCCTCAATGTCACCCTAAACCTAACACTCACCCTAAACCTCACCCTAACCCTTACCCTAACCATAAACTTAACCCTAACCCACAGCCTAAACCTCACCAGAATCCTCACCGTCACCCTCACCCTCACCCTAACTGTAAGCCTAGGACTCACCCCAACCCTAACCCTCACCCTAAACCTAAGTCTAACCCTCACCCTCAACCTAAGCCTAACCCGAACTCTAACCCTATACCTCACCCTAACCCTAAGGCTAAACCTATCCCTAACTCTTACTCTCATCCTAATCCTCACCCTAACACTTTCCTCACACTAACCCAAATCCTAACCCTCACACTAACCCTAACCCTCAACCTAACCCTCAGCATCAACCTAACCCTAACCCTCACCTACACCCTAACCCTCTCCCTCACCCCCAACCCCACCCTCACCCTAAACATCACCTTAACCCTAACCCTCAGCCTAACCCTAACCCTAAACCTTACCTTAACCCTAACCCTCACCTTCAACCACACCCTCAGCCTAATCCTCACCCTAAACTTAAACCTAACCCTTTCCTAACCAAAAACTGCACCCTCACCCTAACCCGCACTCTAACCTTCGCCCTCACTCTAGCCCTCACACTAAGCCAAACCCTAACCCTAACCCTCAAACTCAACCTCATCCTCAACCTCAGCCTCACCCTAACCCTAAACATATTCCTAACCCTAAACCTCAGCTTCACCCTCACTCTAACCCTAACTGTAAACCTAATGCTACCCTAACCCTCACCCTCACATTAACCCTAATTCTAACCCTCACCCTAACCCTAAACCTAACCCTAATGCTATACCCAACCCTAACCCTCACCCTAAGACTAATGCTAACCCTAATACTCAACCACAACCTAAACCTCACCCAAACCCTTACCCTCATCCTAACCCTCACCCTAACCCTAACCCTAAAGCTAAAACTCACCCAAACACTCACCCTAAACTTTACCCTAAACCTCACCCTCACCCTGACCCTCACGCTAACCTTTACCCACACCCTCACCCTAAACCTAACCATAACCCTCACACTAAACCTAACCCTCACCCTAACCCTAACCATAATCCTCACCCTAAACCTTATCCTAACCCTAAACCTAACCCTCAAACTAACCCTAAAACAAAACATTACCCTAATCCTAACTCTCACACTCACCCTCAGCCTAACACTAACCCGAACCCTAATCCTAACCCTAACCCTCACCCTCACACTCACCTTAACTTGAATCCTAACCGTAAACCTAACCCTCACCCTAACCATAAACCTATCCCTAATGCACACCCTAACCCTAAACATTACCCTAAAGCTAACCCTAACCCTAACCCTTAACCTCACCCTAAACATAACTCTCACCCTTACTCTCACCTTAACCCTAACGCTAACCCTAAACCTCACCCTCACCCTAAACCTCACCCTAACCCAAACCCTCATCATAGCCCTAAGAGTAACCCTAACCCTAATTCTCACACTCACCCTAAACCTAACCTTCACCCTATCGCTCACCCTAACCCTAACCCTCACCCTCACCCTAGACTTCACCCTCACCTTAACCCTCAGCCTCATCCTAACCCTAACCCTCACCCCAACCCTAACCCTCACGCTAACCCTAACTTTAACCCTCACCCTAAACCTTAATCTAACCCTCACCCTCACTCTCACCCTAATCCTCAACCTAACCCTGATCCTTACACTAACCCTAACACTAACCCTCACACTAAACCTAATCCTCACCCTAAACCTAAACATAACCCTCACCCCAACCCTCACCCTAACTCTAACCATAACACTCACCCTAATCCTAACCCTAAACCTAACCCTCTCCCTAACCCTAACCCTACCCCTCACCCTACCCCTCACCCTAAACCTAACCCTCACTCTTACCCTTATCCTAACCCTCAACCTGACAGTAACCCTCACCTTCACCCTAACCCTCACCCTAACCCTACCCCTCAACAACACCCTAACTCTCATCCTCACCCGAACCCTCATTCTCACACTAACCTTCACCAACACCCTTAGCCACACCCTCAAACGAATCCTCACTCTCACCCTCACCCTCACCCTAAACATCACCCTAACCCTAACCCTCAACTTAACCCTAACCCTAACTCTCCCCCTAACCCTAACCCTAAACTTAAACCTCACCCTCACCCTAATACTCACCCTAAACCTAAATCTAAACCTTTCCTAACCGAAAACCTCACCTTCACCCTAACCCTCACCTTAGCCCTGACCCTCACCCTAGCCCTCACCCTAAACCTAACGCTAAACTTAACCCTCACCCTCACGCTCACCCTCACCCTCACCCTCAGCGTCACTCTAACCCTCAACCTAATCCTAACCCTAACCCTGACCCTCACCCTCACTCTAAACCTAACCCTAACCTGCAACATAAGCCTAACCCTAACAGTAATGCGAACCCTAACCCTCAACCTCACCCTAACCCTAAACCTAACACTCAACCTAAACCTAACCCTAAACCTAATAGTAACCCTAACCCTCTCCCTCATCCTAACCCTGACCCTAACCCTTTCCCAAACCCTCACCCTCACCCTATCCGTAACCCTAACACTCACCCTAACCCTAACTCTAACCCTAACCCTAATCCTACCCCTCAGCTTAACCCTCATCCTCACCCTAACCTTCACCATCTCCCTACCATTAATGATAAGCCTAAACATCAACCTCACCCTAAACGTTGCCCTAATCCTTACCCTCACCATAACCCTATCCCTCAACCTCAACCTAACCCTCACCCTAACCCTTACACTCACCCTAACCCTCACCCAACCCTAAACCTAACCCTAAACCTCACCCTAACCCCCACCCTAACATTCACCCTAACCCTAAGGCTAACCCTACACCTCAGTCTCACCCTAACCCTCACCCTAACTCTTATTCTCACACTAACTCTAACCCTAAAACTCACCGTAACCCTCACACTAAGCCTAAACCTCATCCTAAACCTAACCCTACCTCTCACCCTAATACTCACCCTAACCCTAACCTTAACCCTAACCCGAACCCTAACATTAACCCTAATCCTCCCCCAAACCCTAAAACTCATGGTTACCCTAAGCCTCACCCTCACGTACACCCTATCCCTTTCTATTCCCTGAAGCTTAACTCTCACCCTAAACCTCACATCAACCTAAACATCACCCTAACCCTCACCCTCACCCAAACCCAAACCCTCAATCTCACCCACAACCTAACCCTCACCCTCACTCGAACCCTCTCTCCCTAATTTTCATTTTCACCTTAAACATCACCCTAAACCTAACACTCACCCTAACCCTAACCATAACCCTCACCCTCACCCTAACCCTAACCCTAACCCTAACCCTTACCCTAACACACAACGTGACACTTAGGCTAAACTTGACCTTCACTCTCACCCTAACACTTACCATCACCCTAACCCTTACCCAAACCCTAACCCTCACACTAAACAAAAGCCTTACCCTAACTCTAACCCTAAATCTACCCCTCACCCTAACCCTAGCCATGAGGGCTAGCGTGAGCCTCACTCATACCCTCAACCTCAGCCTAACCCTAACCCTAACCCTAATCCTAAACCTAACCCTCAGACTCGCACTCACCCTAAACCTAACCCTAACCCTCATCCTCACACTAAGGCTAACCCTAACCAACCCTCACCCTCACCCTCACCCTAACCCTTAACCTCACCCTAACACTAAACTTAACCCTAACCCTAACCCTCACACTAACCCTAAAACTTCCCCTCAGCCTAACCCTAACGCTCACCCTAAACCCAACACTGATGCTAACACAAATGTTCACTTTCAACCTAAGCCTCAGGCTAACCCTTACCCTCACCATAACCCTATCCCTCACCCTCTACCTAGCCCTCACCCTACCCCTTCCCCTCACCCTATCCCTCACCCTAACCCGAACCCTAACCCTAACCCTAAACTGCCACCTAACCCTCATCCTAACCCTAACCCTAACCCTCACCCTAACACTAAACCTAAGCCTAACCCTCACCCTCACCCTAACTGTCATCCGAACCCTTAACCTCACCCTAACCCTAACCCTAACCCTCACCCTAAACCTAACATTCACCTTAAACTTCACCCTCACCCTAAACCTCACACTAAACCTAACCCTAAACCTTTCCTAACCAAAAATATCACCCTCACCCTAGCCCTCACCATAAACCTAACCCTAAACTTAACCCTCACCCTCACCCTTAGCCTCACCCTAAGCCTCACCCTAAACCTCACCCTTACTCTCACCCTAACCCTAACCCTCACCATAACCCTATCCCTGACCCTCAACCTAACCCACACCCTAACTCTTATGCTCACCGTAACCCTCACCAAACCCTAACCCAAACCCTAACCCTCACCCTAAACCCCACCCAACGTTTTACCATAACCCTAACGCTAACCCTAACCCTCAGGCTCAACCTAACCCTCACCCTAAACCTTATCCTCACAATAACCCTTACCCTTACCGTAACGGTCACACAAAGCCTAACCCTCATCCTAACCCTAACCCTACCTCTCACCCAAACCCTCACCCTAACCCTATCCCTAACCTTAACGCTCAACCTAACCCTAACCCTCACCCTCACCCTAATCCTCACCCTCAACCTAACCCATACCCTTACCAAACCGAAAGCCTCACCCTTAACCATACCCTCGCCCTCACCCTCAGCTTAACGCTTACACTAACCCTAATCCAAACCCTAACTCTTACCCTCAACCTAAACCTAACCCTAACCCTAATCCTCACCATCACCCTCTCACTCACCCTCACCCGCACCCTAATCCTCACGCTCTATCTCACCCTAACCGTAACCCTCAAAGTCACCCTTAACATCACCCTAAACCTAACTCTCACGTTAACCCTAACCCTTACCATAATCCTAACCCTAACCCTAACCCTCAACCTAACCATAAACCTAAGCCTAACCCTCACCCTAACTCTAACAATAACCCTAACCCTAAACGTCAACCTAACCCTCATCCTAACCCTAACCCTAACCCTGACCCACAATCTAACCCTCCCCTTAACCCTCACCCTCACCCTAAACATCACCCTCACCCTAACCCTAATCCTAACACTAACCCTAAACCTCACCCTAACCCTAACCTCAGCTTAACCCTAACCCTGATTTAAACTAAACCCTCACCCTCAACGTCACCCTAATCCCTACCCTACCCCTAACCCTGACGTAAAGGAAACCCTAACCCTCAACTTCACACTAACCCTCACCTTAACCCTCACCTTAATCCTGACCCTGATCTTAACCCTCAGCCTAACTCTAACACTAAACCTAAATCTCACCCTCACCTAATCCTCACCATCACCCTAACCCTCACCTTAAACCTAACCCTCACCCACACCCTAAACCTCACCTTCACCCTAGCACTCACCCTCACCCTAATCCTAACACTAACCATCAACCTCACCCTCACCCTCTGGCTAAACCAAAACCTACCCTAAACCTTAACCTCACCCTCACCCTCACCCTCACCCACACCCTAACCCTAACACTAACACTAAACATCAACCTCTCCCTAACCCTAATCCTAACCCTAACTCTAATACTAAACCTCAACCTAACCCTCACCCTAACCCTAACCCTCACACTAACCCGAACACTCACCCTAACCGTAACACTAACCCTAACCCTTACCCTCACAATCACCCTAACCGTAACCCTTACCCTCACTCTAACCCTAACCCTAACAGTAACCCTAACCCTAAACCTAGTCCTCACACTAACCCTAACCCTCACCCACACTTTAATCCGAACTCTCACCCAAACCCTCACCCTAACCATAACCCTAAACCTAACCCTAACACTCCCACTAAACCTAACCCTCACCCTAAATGTAACCCTAGCCATCAGCCTAAACCTCACCCTAACCCTAACCCTAACCCTACCCCAAACGCTAACCCTCACACTAAACCTAACCCTCACCCTATCCCTAACCCTACCCCTCAGCCTAAGACTCACCCGAACCCTAACCCTAACCCTAAACCTAATTCTCACCCTATCCCTAACCCTAACCCTAACACTCACACCCACCCTAGCCCTCACCGTAAACATACCTTAACCCTATCCCAAAACCTAAACCTCACACTCATCCTAACCATCACCCTAACCCTTCTGATCACCATAAACCTAACCCTGAACCTAACCTTAACCCTAAAACTCAAACTAAACCTAACCCTCACCCTAACCCTATACCTACCCCACAGCCTAACCCTCATCCTAAACCTAAACCTAACCCTAACCCTATCCCTCACCCTAACCCTAACGCTAACATTAACCTAACCTTCCCCCTAACACGAACCCTAACCTCACCTTCACACTCACCCTCAGCCTAACCCTAAACCTAACCCTAATCCTAAACCTAACCCTCAACCACACCCTCAACCTAACTCTAAACCGAACACTAACCATAAGGCTCCCCCTCACTCTCACCGGAACCCACACTCTCACACTAACGCTCACCCTCACCCTAACCCTCGTCCTCACCCTCAACCTCAACCTCACCATTACCCTAAACCTAACCCTAACCATAACCCTCATGCTAACCCTAACTCTAAACCTAACCCTCACACTCACCTTAACCCTAACACTCACCTTAACCCTAACCCTAACCCACACCCTAACCCTCACCCTCACCCTCAACCTCAACCTCGCACTCACCCTAACCCTCACCATTACCCTAACCCTAACCCTAATCAAAACCCTCACGCTAACCCTAACTCTAACCCTAAACCTCACACTCACCTTAACCCTAACCCTCACCCTCACCCTTACCGTAACCCTAACCCTTACCCTAACCCTCACCGTCAACCTCACCCTCACCCTGACCCTCAACCTAAGCCTAACCCTAAACCTAATCCTAAACCTAATCCCAACCCTCACCCTAAACCTAATCCTAACTGTAACCCTCACCCTCACCCTCACCCTAACCCTCATCCTAAATCTAACGCTCACGCTCACCCTAAACCTAACCCTAATAATCACCCTCATCCTCACCCTTACCCTTACCCTAACCATAACCGTCACCCTCACCCTAACCCTAACCCTAACCCTCACCCTAAACCTAACCCTGACCCTCACCCTAACCCTAACCCTAACCCTCACCCTAAACCTAACCCTCACCCTCACCTTAACCCTAAACCTATGCCTTACCCTAACCCTCACGCTCACCCTAACTCTAACCCTAACCTCAAGCTAACCCTAACCCGAATCCTCCCCCTCACCCTAACCTTAACCCTAACCCTCACATTTAACCCTAAACCTAACCCTCAGCCTAACGCTCATCCTAACCCTAAACCTAAATCTCATCCTAACCCTAACATTAACCTTCACCTTCACACTCACCGTTACCATAACAATAACCCTAAAAATAAACCTGACACTAACCCTCACCCTAACCATAACACTCACCCTAACCCAAACCCTCACCCTAACACTTACCCTCACACTAACCCTAACCCTAACACTAACACTAACCCTCACACTAACCCTAACCCTTACCATAACCCTAAACCTCAACATCACCCTCACCCTCAGACTAACTCTAGTACCTACCCTCAACCTATACCTTCCCCTCAACCTAACGCTAACCCTAACCCTCACCTTCACCCTCACCCTCACCTCACCATAACCCTATCCCTCACCGTCCACCTAAACCTAACCCTAACACTTGCCCTCACCTTAACACTCACCCTAACCCTAACCCTGAACCTAACCCTCACCCAAATGCTCACCCTAACACTAACACAAAACCTATCCCTCACCCTCAGTCTAACCCTCACCCTAAAGCTTACCCTCACCCTAAACCTAATCCTCACACTAACCCTAAACCTAACCTTAACCCTAAACCTCACCTTAACCTTCACCTTAATCCTGACCCTGAACTTAACCCTCAGCCTAACTCTAAGATTAAACCTACATCTCACCCTCACCTAACCCTCACCATCACCCTAACCCTCACCCTAAACCTAACTGTCACCCACACCCTAAACCTCACCCTCAGGCTCACCCTCGCCCCAAAGCTAACACTAACTGTAAACTTCACCCTCACCATCAAACTAACACTAATCTTAAACCTAACCCTCACACTCACCCTAAACCTAGCCCTAACCCTCACCGTCACCCTCACCCTTACCCTAACCCCAAACCTAACCATCAGCCTAACCCTAACCCTAAACCTAACCCACACCCTAAACCTAACCCTAACCCTAAACCTCACCCTCACCCTAACCTTCAACGTCACCCTAAACCTCACCCTCATCCTAACCCTCACCTTAACCCTAAACATAAGCCTCTCCCTTACCCTAACCCTCACGCTAACCCTAACCCTCACCCTCCAACTCACGCTAACCCTAACCCTCACTCTTACCCTAAACCACAACCTAACCCTTAACCTTACCATAACCCTAATACTAACCCTAACACTCACAGTAAACCTAAACCTCAACCTCACCCTAACCCTAACCCTACCCCTCACATTAACCCTAACCTCACCCTAAATCTAACCATAACCCTCACCCTCACCCAAAACCGAACCCTCACCTCAACCTAACCCTCACTCTCACCCTAACCCTAAACCTAACCCTAATCCTCTCCCTAACCCAGACCCTCACCTTAAGCCTAACCCTAATCCTAAACCTAACCCTCACCCTCACCCTAAAACTAACCCTAACCCTAATCCTAAACCAATCCCTCACCTTCACCATAAACCTAACACTAACCATCACCCTCACACGCACCCTTACCCTAACCCCAAACCTATGCCTTACCCTCACCCTAACCCTCACTCTAACCGAACCCGAACCCTCACCCTCACATCACCCTAACCCAAAAAATAATCCTATCCCTCACTCTAACCCTTATCCTCACACTTACCCTAAACCTAACCCAAAACCTTACACTAACCCTAAACGTCACACTAACCCTGACACAACCCTCACCCTAAACCTCACCCTAATCCTAACCCTAACCATAACCCACACCTTAAACCTAAACCTAACCCTCACCCTCACTTTAACCCTCACCTTAATCCTAACCCTGACCCTAACCCTCACTGTAACGCTAACACTAAACCTAAACCTAACCATCATCCTAACCCTCACTCTCACCCTAAACATCACCCTAACCCTCACCCTCACACTCACGCTAACCCTAACACTCACTCTCACCCTAACCCGCACTCTAAACCTTAACCTTACCCTAACAATAACCCACACCCTCAGACTAAACCTAACCTTCAACCTCATCCCAACCCTAACACTTCCCGTCACCCTAATACTTATCTTCACCCTAACCCAAACCCTAACCCTCACCCTCATCTAGCCCTCAACCTTACACTAATCCTAACCCTAAACCTAACCCTCACCCTCAACTTGACCCTCACTCAAACCCTAACTCTAACCCTAACCCTCACCCTCACCTTCACCCTAACCCTATATCTAATTCAAACCCTAACCCTCACCCATACCCTAACCTTAACCCTCACTCTACCCCTGACCCTAAACCTGAACCTAACACTCGCCCTAAACCTAACCCTAACCCTCACTCTCAACCTAACCCTAAACCTAATGCTAACCCTAAACTTCATCCTCACCCTAACCCTAACCCTACCCCTCACCCTAACCCAAACCCTAACCCTAAGGCTAACCCTAACCCTCAATCTCACGCTACTCCTCACTCTAATCCTTACCCTCACCCTCTCTCTCACCCTTACCCTAAACCTACCCATCAGCCTAAACCTCACCTTAACCCTTACCCTCACTATAAACTTAAAACTAACCCCAACCCTAACCCTAACCCTCACTTTAACCCTCACACTAAGCCTAACCCTGACCCTAACCCTCACTCTCACCCTAAACCTCAACGTCACCCTAACCATCAACCTAACCCTAACCCTCACCCTAAATCTCACCCTAACCCTTACCCACACCACAACCTCAACCCTAACCCACAACCTAACCCTCACCCGAAACCAAACCCTCACCCTAACCGTAACACTAACACTCACCCCAACCCTAACCCTCACCATAACACTAACTCTAACTCTCACCCTCAACCTAACCAACACCCGAACTCTAACCCTATACCTCACACTACCCTTAATGCTAAACCTAACCCTAAATCTTAGTCTCATCCTAATCCTCACCCTAACCCTTTTCCTCACACTAACCCTAATCCTAACCCTCACACTAGCCCTAACCCTCAACCTAACCCTCACTGTCACCCTAACCCTCACCCTAACCCTAACCCTCACCTACACCCTAACCCTCACCCTCACCCTCACCCTAAAAATCACCCTAACCCTAATCCTCACCCTAACCCTAATCCTCACCTTAACCCTAACCCTCACCTTCAACCTCACCCTCAGCCTAATCCTCACCCTAAACCTAATCCTAACCATTTCCTAACCGAAAACCGCACCCTCACCCTAACCCTCATCCTAACCTTCGCCCTCACCCTAGCCCTCACCTTAAGCCTAACCCTAACACTAACCCTCAACCTCAACCTCATCCTCAACCTCAGCCTCACCCTAACCCTAAACCTAATCCGAAACCTAACCCTCACCCAAACCCTCACTGTAACCATAACCGTAAACCTAATGCTAACCCTAAACCTCACCCTCACCTTAACCCTAATCCTAACCCTCACCCTAACCCTAACCCTAAGCCTAATGCCATAACTAACCCTAACCCTCACACTAAGACTAATGCAACCCTAATACTCAACCACAACCTAAACATCACCCTAACACTTACCCTCATCCTAACCCTCACCTTAACCCTAAACCTGAACCTAATCCTCATCCAAACACTCACCCTAACCCTTACAGTAACCCTATCCTTCACCCTCACCATATCCCTTATCCTCACACTAACCCTAACCCTAACCCTACACCTCACACTAACGCTAAACCTTAACTCAACCCTAACACATACCATCAGCCTAACCCTAAACCTAACCCTCATCCAAATGCTCACCCTGACCCTAACACTAACCTTATCCCTCACCCTCACCATAACCCTCACCCTAACACATACCCTCACCCTAACCCTAACCCTAACCCTAACACTCAACCTAACCATAACCCTAACACTAATGCTAACCCGAACCCTCACCATCAACCGAACCCACACCCTCACCCTAACACTCACCTAATCCTCACCCTAACCCTAACATTACCTAACCAAGACCCTCACCCTCACACTCAACTTCACCCTAACACTCACCCTCACCCTAGCCCTCACCCTAACCGTAACCCTAACCCTAAACCTCACCCTCATCCTCAACCTCAGCCTAAACCTATCCCTATCCCTAATCCTAACCGTCAACCTCAACCTCAGCATAACCCTAACCCTAACTCTAACCCTAACCCTCACCCTCATCCTAGCGCTCAACATAACCCTAACTCTAATCCTAACCCTAACCCTAAAACTCATCTTCACCCTCAGCCTCACCCTCACCCTCAGCCTAATCCTAACCCTAACCCTAATACTAACTCTAAACCTAACCCTAACCCTACCTCTACCACTAACCCTAGCCCTCACCCTCACTCATACCCTCAACCTCAGCCTGACCCTAAACCTAATCCTAAACCTTACCCTCACACTCACACTCACCCTTACCCTAAACCTAATCCTCACCCTCACCCTTAGTCTAACCCTAAACCTCACCCTCACCCTAACCCTTAACCTCCACTGAAACCTAACCCTAACCCAAACCCTTAAACTACCCCTCAGCCTAAGTCTAACCCTCAACCTCAACCCAAACCTGATGCTAACTCAAATGTTTACTCTCAACCTAAGCCTCAGCCTAACACTTACCCTCACCATAACCCTATCCCTCCCCTCTCCCTAACACTCACCCTACCCCCTCCCCTCACCCTAAACCTCACCCTAACCCAAAGCCTAACACTAATCCTAACCTTCACCCTAAGCCTCACCCTAACACTCACCCTAAACCTAACCCTAACCCTCACCCTCAAACTCACCCTAAACCTAAACCTAAACTTAACCCTCACCCTCACCCTAACTTTGATCCTAACCCTTAACATCACCCTAAACCTAACCCTAACCCTAACCCTAACACTCAACCTAAACCAAACCCTAACCCTAATGCTAACCCTAACCCTCACAGTAACCTAGACCCTAACCCTTACCCTTACCATCACCCTCACTCTCACCCTAACCCTAACCCTTACCCTCACCATAACCCTATCCCTCACTCTCAACCTAATCCTCACTCTAAACCTTACGCTCACCCTAACCCTCACCCAACACTAACCCAACCCTAAACCACACCCTAACCCCCACACTAACCTTCACCCTATCCCTAACGCTAACCCTAACCCTCACTCTCAACCTAACGCTCATCCTAACCCTTATCCTCACATTAACCCTAAACCTAACCGTAACCCTCACACTAAGCCTAACCCTCAACTTAACCCTAACCCTCACCCTCACCATAATCCTCACCCTAAACATAACCCTAACGCTTACCTAACCGAAACCCTAACCCTAACCCTCACCCTCACCCTCACCCTCAGCCAAACCCTTACCCTAACCCTAATAGTACCCTAACTCTTATCCTCACCATAAATCTAACCTTAATCCTAACCCTCATGGTCACCCTCCCACTCATGCTCACCCTCACCCTAACCCTCACCGTCACCCTAAACATCACCCTACCCCTAACCCTCACGCTAATCCTAAACCTTCCCCTAACCTAACCCTAACCCTAACCCTAACCCTAACCCTCGCCCTAAACCTTATGCTAAGCCTAACTCTCATCCTCACCCTAATCCTCACCATAACCCTCATCCTCACACTAACCCTAACCCTAAACCTCAGCATCACCCTAACCCTAAACTTAAAACTAAAACTAACACTCACCCTGAACCTAACACTTACCCTTACCCTAAACCTAAACCTCACACTAACCCTCACCCTAACCCTCACCCTAAACTTAAACCTCACCCTCACCCTCACCCTAACCCTAACCTTTACCCTATCCCTATCCCTACCCCTCAACCTAACCCTCACCCTCACCCTAACACTAACACTAACCCTCACCCTAAACCTAACCCTAACCCTAACCCTCACCCTAAACCTAAACCTAACCCTCGACCTTGCCCTCACCCTAACCCTAAACCTAACCCTAACCCTCACCCTAACCCTAAACAGAATCCTAACTCTAACCCTCACCGTCACCATCACCCTCACCCTAACCCTCAATCTCAAACTTACCTTCACCCTAACCCTCAAACTAACCCAAACCCTCACCCTAACCCTAACAATCTCCCTAATCCTAACCCTACCTTTCACCCTAACCTTAACCCTAAATGTCACCCTAACCCTAACCCTCACCCTCACCCTCACCCTCTGCCTAACACTAACCGTAACCCTAATCCTAACCCTAACTCTTACCCTCATACTCACCCTAACTCAAACCCTAACCCTAACCCTATCCCTATCTCTAATTCTCACCCTAATCCTAAACCTCATCCTAACCCTCACCGTCACCTTAAACTTCACCCAAACACTAACCATCACCCACACACTAACCCTAACCCGAAACCGAAACCTCAACCTCACCCTCACCCTAACCGAAACCCTAACACTCACCCCAAATCTAACCCTCAACCTAACCCTAATTCTAACCCTCAACCTCAACCTAACCCTAACCCTAATCCTAACCCTAAACCTCACCCTAACCCTAACACTAAACCTAACCTTAACTCTTACTTTCATCCTAATCCTCACCCTAAACATTTTCCTCACACTAACCCAAACACAAACCCTCACACTAACCCGAACCCTCACCCTAACCCTAACCCTAAACCTAACACTCACCCTGAACCTAACCCTAACCCTTTTCCACAACCTCACCCTAACCGTCACCGTCACCCTAACCCTCACCCTAAAACTAACCCTCACTTATACCCTAAAACTCACCCTCAACCTCACCCTCACCCTCACCCTAAACATCACCCTAACCCTAACCCTCAGCCTAACCCTAAACCTAAACCTCACCTTAACGCTAACCCTCACCTTCAAACTCACCCTCACCCTAACCATCACCCTAAATCTCACCCTCACCCTAGCCCTCACCCTAAACCTAACCCTAACCCAAAACCTCACCCTCAAGCTCATCCTCAACCTCAGCCTCACCCTAACCCTAAACCTAATCCTAACCCTAATCCTCACCCTAACCCTCAGTCTAACGCTAACCTTAAACCTAATGCTAACCCTAAACCTCACCCTCAACTTTACCCTAATCCTAACCCTCACCCTCACCCTAACCCTAACCCTAATGCTATACCTAACCCTAACCCTCACCCTAAGACTAATTCTAAGCCTAATACTCAACCTCACCTGAAACCTCACCCTAACACTTACCCTCAGCCTACCCCTCACCCTAACCCTAAACCTAAACCTAACCTTCACCAGTCACCCTACCCTTACACTAACCTTATCCCTCACCCGCACCCTAACCCTCACCTAACCCTTATCCTCACACTAACCCTAAACGTAACCCTAAACCTCACACTAACTCTAATCCTCTCCCTAAACCTAACACTAAGCCTCACCCTAAACCTAACCCTAAACTCAACCCTAACCCTAACCCTAACCCTAAACCTAATCCTAATCCTCACCCAAATGCTCACCCTAACACTAACACTAAACCTATCCCTCACCCTCACCCTATCCCTCACCCTAACGTTTACCCTCACACTAACCCTAAAAATCAAACTAAACCTAACCCTCACCCTAACCCTAACCATAATCCTCACCCTAACCCTCATCCTAACCCTAACCCTAACCCTCAACCTATCCATAACCCTAAACATTAACCTAAACCTAACCCTCACTGTCACCCTAACCCACACCCTCAGCCTAACACTAACACAAAGCCTAATCCTAAACCTAACGCTCACACTCACACTCACTCTAACTTGAACCCTAACCATAAACCTAACTCTCACGCTATCCATAAACCTATCCCTAACCCACACCCTAACCCTAAACGTCACCCTAAACCTAACCCTAATCCTCACCCTAACTCTAACCCTCACCCTAATCTCAACTTAACCCTAACGCTAACCCAAACACTCACCCTCACCCTAAATCTCACCCTAACTGATACCCTCACCATAACCCTAAGGGTAACCCTAACCGTAAACCTCACACTCAATCTGACCCTAAACCTCACCCTATCACTCACCCTAACCCTAACCCTCACCCTCACCTTAACACTCACCGTCACCTTAACCCTCACCCTAAACCTAACCGTAACCCACACCCTAACACTCACATTAACCCTCACCCTCATCCTCACCTTCACCCTAACCCCAACCATAACCCTCACCCTAACCCTAACTTTAACACTCACACTCACCCTAACCCTAACCCTAACCCTTACCCTAATCCTCAACCTAACCATAACCCTCAGTCTAACCCTCACCCTAACCCTAACCCTAATCCTAACCCTAACCCTAACCCTCACCCTCACCCTAAACCTCACCCTAACCCTAAAACTAACCCTAATCCGAAACCTCACCAACACCCTAACCCTCACGCTCACCCGAACCCTCACTCTCACACTAACCTTCAGCAACACCGTAACCCACACCCTCACCCGAACCCTCACTCTCACGCTCACCCTCAGCCTAAACATCAAACTAACCCTAACCCTCACCCTAACCCTAACCCTGACCCTCACCCTAACCCTAACCCTCACCTTAAACCTCACCCTCACCCTAGTCTTCACCCTAAACCTAACCCTAACCCTTTCCAAACCGAAAACCTCACCTTCACCCTCACCCTCACCATAGCCCTCACCCTCACCGTAGACCTCACCCTAAACATAACCGTAAACTTAACCCTCACCTTCACTCTCACCCTAATGCTCACCCTCACCCTCAACCTCACCCTAAACCTACACCTAATCCTAACCCTAATCCTGACCCTCACCCTCACTGTAACCCTAACCCTAACCTGCACCCTAACCCTAACCCTTACCTTAATGCTAACCCTAACCTTCAACCTCACCCTAAACGTAACACTCAACCTAAACTTAACCCTAACCGTAATGCTAACCCTATCCCTCACCCTCACCCTAACAGTGACACTAACCTTTACCCTAACGCTCACCCTCACCCTAACCCTAACTCTAACCCACACCCTAACACTAACCATAACCCTAACCCTCAGTCTACCCCTCACCCTCACCCTAACTCTCACCATCACCCTAACACTAATGCTAACCCTAACCCTCAAGCTAACCCTAAACCTAAACCTTACCCTCACAAAAACCCTATTCCTCAACCTCAACCTAACCGTCACCCTAAACATTAAAATCACCCTAACCCTCATCCAACCCTAACCCTCATACTAACCCTCACCCTAACCCCCACCCTAACCTTAACCCTAACCCTAAGGCTAACCCTAACCCTCAGTCTCACCCTAACCCTTACCCTAACCCTTATCCTCACATTAACCCTAACCCGAACCCTAACCTTAACCCTCACAAAAAGCCTAACCCTCATCCTAAACCTAACCCTAACACTCACCCTAACCTGAACCCGAACCCTAACCCTAACCCTAATCCTCCGCTGAACCCTAACCCTCATGGTCACCCTAAGCCTCACCCTTACACTAACCCTCACCTACACCCTAACCCTACTCATTCCCTGAACCCTAACTCTCACCCTAAACCTCACCCTCACCCTAAACATCACCCTAACCCTTACTCTCACCCTAACCCTCACCCACAACCAAACCATAACCCTCATTCTCACCCAAAACCTCTCACACTCCCTAACTTTCACCTTCAGCTTAAACATCACCCTAAACCTCACTCTCACCCTAACCCTCACTCTAACACTTACAATCACCCTAAACCTCTCATTAAACCTAAATCTCACCCTAAATCTAACCCTAAACCTACCACTCACCCTAACCCTAGCCATGAGGGCTAGGGTGAGCCTCAATCATACCCTCAACCTCAGCCTAACCCTAACCCTAATCCTAAACCTAACCCTCACACTCACTCTCAACCTAACCCTCAGCCTAACCCTTACCCTCACCATAACCCTAAGCCTCACCCTCTCCCTAACCCTCACTCTAAACCTAAACCTAACCCTCACCCTAACCATCAACCTAACCCTAACCCTCACCCTCACCCTAACTGTCATCCTAACCCTTACCCTCAACCTAACCCTAACCCTACCCTAACCCTCACCCTAACCCTAACCCTCACCCGAACCCTCACTCTCATCCTCACCCTCACCCTAAACATCACCCTAACCCTAACCCTAACCCTCACCTTAAACCTAACCCTCACCCTAATCCTAATCCTAAACCTAACCCTAAAACTTTCCTAACCAAAAATATCAACCTCAACTTAGCCCTCACCCTAAACCTAAACCTAACCTTAACCCTCACCCTCACCCTCACCCTCACCCTCACCCTCACCCTAAGCCTCACCCGTACCCTAAACCTAATCCTAAACCGAACCCTGACCCACACCCTCACTGTAAACCTAACCCTAACCTGCACACTAACCCTAACCCTAACACTCAACCTTACCATAACCCTAACCCTAATGCTAACCCTAACCCTCACTCTCACCCTAACCCTGACCCTAACGCTTACCCTTACCCTCACCCTCACTCTCAACCTAACCCTATCCCTTAACCTCACCATAACCCTAACCCTCACCCTCAACCTAACCCTCACCCTAACCATTACCCTCACCCTAACCCTCATCCAACCCTAACCCGAACCCTAAACCTCACCCCAATGCCCACTCTAACCTTCACCATAACCCTAACCCTAACCATAACACTAAGCTTAAGGCTAACCCTTACCCTAAACCTAACCCTTACTGTAAACCTAACCCTAACCTAACACTGACCCTAAACCTTATGCTAACCCTAACCCTCACCCTAAACCTAAACCTAAAACTAACCCTCACCCTAAACCTATCCCTAACCCTAAATCTTACCCTCACCCTCACCCTAACCCTAACCCTTACCCTATCCCTAACCCTACCCCTCAGCCTAACCCTCACCCTCACGTTAATCCTAACCCTAACGCTCACCCTAAACATAACCCAAACCCTAACCCTCACCCTAACCCTAAACCTACCCATCAGCCTAAACCTCACCTTAACCCTTACCCTCACAATAAACTTAAAACTAACCCCAACCCTAACCCTAACCCTCACTTTAACCCTCACACTAAGCCTAACCCTGACCCTAACCCTCACTCTCACCCTAAACCTCAACGTCACCCTAACCATCAACCTAACCCTAACCCTCACCCTAAATCTCACCCTAACCCTTACCCACACCACAACCTCAACCCTAACCCACAACCTAACCCTCACCCGAAACCAAACCCTCACCCTAACCGTAACACTAACACTCACCCCAACCCTAACCCTCACCATAACACTAACTCTAACTCTCACCCTCAACCTAACCAACACCCTAACCCTAACCCTACCCCTCACCCTAACCCTCACCCTAAACCTAACCCTCACCCTAACCCTAATCCTAACCCTCACCCTCATCCTAACTCTCAATGTCACACTAAACCTCACCCTAAACATAACCCTAACCCACACCCTAAACTTCACCCTCACCTGAAACCTCACCCTCCCCTAACCCTAACCCTAACCCTCACCCTAACCCTCACCCTAATCCTAACCCTCACCCTAACCCTAATCCTAACCCTCACCCTCATCCTAACACTCAATGTCACACTAAACCTCACCCTAAACATAACCCTAACCCACACCCTAAACTTCACCGTCACCCGAACCCTCACCCTCCCCTGAACCCTCACCCTCACCCTAACCCTCAGCCTCACCCTAACTCTCACCCTACCCGTAACCCTCAACCTAAGCCTCACCCTCAACCTAATCCTCACCCTAACCGTAACCCTAACCCTTACCTAATTAAAACCCTCACCCTCACGCTCACACTCACCCTAACCCTCATCCTCACCGGAGACCTCACCCTGACTCTATCCCTAAACCTAACCCTAATCCTAACCTTCACCCTCACCCTAACTGTAACTCTAAACCCCACCCTAAACCAAAACCTCACCCTCACTCTAATCCTAAACCTCACCCTCACACTAACACTAACCCTAACACTCAACCCTCACCCTAAGCCTCACCCTAACCCTAACGCTAACCCTAACGCTAACCCTAACTCTCACCCTCATCCTAGCGCTCAACATAACCCTAACTCTAAACCTAACCCTCACCCTAAAACTCAACTTCACCCTCACCCTCACCCTCACCCTCAGCTTAATCCTAACCCTAACACTAATACTAAACCTAAACCTAACCCTAACCCTACATCTACCCCTAACCCTAGCCCTCACCCTCAGTCATAACCTCAACCTCTGCCTAACCCTAACCCTAACCCTAATCCTAAACCTAACCCTCACACTCACACTCACCCTAACCCTAACCCTCACCCTCACCCTAAGCTCACCCCTAACCCTCACCCTCACCCTCACCCTAAACCTTAACCTCACCCTAACATTAACCCTAACCCTCAGCCTAACCCTAAAACTACCCCTCACCCTAACCTTAACCCTAACCCTCAGCCTAACCCTAAAACTACCCCTCAGCCTATCCCTAACCCTCACCATCAGCCCAAACCTGATGCTAACACAAATGCTCATTCTCAACCTAAGCCTCAGCCTAACACTTATTCTCACCATAACCCTATCCCTCACCCTCTCCTTAAACCTCACCCTACCCCTATACCTCAACTTAACCCTCACCCTAACCCAAACCCTAACCCTAACCCTAACCTTCATCCTAAGCTTCACCCTAACCCTCACCCTAACCCTCACCTTAACCCTCACCCTAACCCTAAACCTAACCCTAACCCTCACCCTCACCGTAAATGTCATCCTAACCCTTACCCTCACCCTAACCCTAACCCTAATCCTAACCCTCACCCTAACCCTAACCCTTACCTGAACCCTCACTCTCACCTTCACCCTCACCCTAAACATCCCCCTAAACCTAACCCTCACCCTAACCCTAACCCTAACACTCACCCTAACCCTAAACCTCACCTTAAACTTCACCCTCACAATAGCCCTCACCCTAAAACTAACCCTCATATTAACCCTCATCCTCACCCTCACCCTCACCCTCAGCCTCACCCTCAGCCCCACCCTAACCCTAAACCTAATCCTAACATTAACCCTGACCTTCACCCTCACTCTAACCCTAACCCTAACATGCAACCTAAACCTAACCCTAACCATAAACCTAACACTCAACCTAACCCTAACCCAACCCTAACCCTAACCCTAACCCTCACCCTAACCCCCACCCTAAACTTCACCCTAACCCTAACTCTAACCCTAACCCTGAGTCTCAACCTTATCCGCAGCCTAAGCCTTATCCTCACACTAAACCTAACCCTAACCCTAACCCTCACACTAAGCCTAACACTCAAGCTACCCTATGCCTCACACTCAACCTAATCGTCACCCTAAACATAACTCTAACTCTTACCTAACAGAAACGCACACCCTGAACCTCACCGTCACCCTAACCCTCAGCATAACCCTTACCCTAACCCTAATAGTAACCCTAAATCATACCCTCACCCTAAACCTAACCATAACCCTAACCATCACCGTCACCCTCCCACTCACGCTCACGCTCACACTAACCCTCACGCTCAACCTCACCCTCACCCTAACCCTCACCGTCACCCTAAACATCACCCTAACCCTAACCCTCACCCTAAATCTAACCCTAAGCCTATCCCTCACTCTAAACCTAAACCTAACCCTAAGCCTAACCCTGACCCTTACCCTAACCCTAACCTTTATCCTAACCCTAACCCTAACCCTAACCCTCACCCTAAAACTTATGCTAACCCTAACCCTCACCCTCACCCTGAAACTAACCCTAACCTTTTTCCACACCCTCAACCTAACCCTCACCGTCACCCTTGCCCTCACCTTGAACCTAACGCTCACCTATACCCTCACCCTCACCCTCACCCTAAACATCACCCTAACTCTAACCCTCAAGCCTAACCTTAACCCTAACCCTCACCTTAAGCCTAAACCTCACCTTCAACATCACCCTCACCCTAACCCTCACCCTAAACCTCACCTTCACCGTAGACCTCACGCTAAACCTAACCCTAACCCTAAACCTCACCCTCAACCTCATTCTCAACCTCAGCCTCACCCTAACCCTTAACCTAATCCTAACCCTCACCCTCACCCTCACTATAACCCTAACCTTAAACCTAATGTTAACCCTAAACCTCACTCTCACCATAACCCTAATCCTAAACCTCACCCTAACCCTAAGGCTATACCTAACCCTAATCCTCACCCTAAGATTAATGCTAAGCCTAATACTCAACCTCACCTGAAACCTCACCTTAAAACTTACCCTCAGCCTAACCCTCACCCTACCCTAAAACCTAAACTTAACCCTCACCATAATCCTAACCCTTAGCCTAAACCTAAAAATAACCCTAACCCTAAACCTAACACTAATACTTAGCCTCACCCTCACCCTTACCCAAACCCTAACCCTAACCCTCACTCAAACCCTAAGCGTAACCCTAACCTTAACCCTCACACTCACTCTCACCCTAACCCTAATCCTAAACCTAACCATATCCCTAACCCTAAACCTCACCCAAAACCTCATCCTAACCCTAACCCTAATACTAACTCTCATGCTCACACTAGCTCTCACACTAACCCTAATTCTAACCCTCACCCTCAACCTAACCCTGACCCTCAGCCTCACCGTAAACCTCACACTAACCCTAACCCTAATCCTCAATCTAACCCTAACCCTAACCCTTACACTAACCCTAAACCTAACCCTAACCATCACCCTTATCTTAACCCTCACCCTCAGCATAAAGGTCACCTTTACCCTTACCATCATCCACACCCTGACCCGCACCCTAAGCTTAAACCTCTTCCTAACCCTCACCCTAATCGTAAACCTAACCATCACCCTAAGCCTAACCTTCACTGTCAACCTCAAGATCAACCTAAACTTAAGCCTAAGTCTATGCCTTACCCTAACCCTCACCCTCACCCTACCCCTCACCTAACCCTAAACCTAACCATCACCAGAACCCTAATCCTCACACCCACCCTCACCCTCAGCCTAACCCTAAGCCTAAGCCTAACTGTAACGCGCACCCTCACCCTCAGCCTAACCCTAATCCTAAACTTAACCCTAACCCTAAACCTCAACCTAACCCTCACCCTAACATTAACCCTAACACCAACCCTAACCCAATCCCTCTACCTAACCCTCCCCAAACTGTAAATCTAACCCTAAACCTCAACCTCACCCTAACCCTAATCTTTACCTTAACCCTAAACCTCACCCTAACCCTCACCCTCACCCTCACCCTCACTGTAACTCTAACCCTAACCCTAACAATGACACTAATCCTAACCCTAAACCTAACCCTAACCTTAACCCTAAACCTAATCCTAACACTCACGCTCACCCTAACCCTAATTCTAAACCTAACCCTCACCCTAACCCTAGCCCTCACGTCACCGTAACCCTAACTCTAATCCTAGCCCTCACCCTAACCCTAACCCTAACCCTCACCCTAACCCTCACGCTCACCCTCACCCTCAACCTAACACTAAGCCTAACCCTAAACCTAACCCTAACCCTCACACTCACCCTAACACTTACCATAATCCTAATCCTAACTCTAAGCCTAACCCTCAAACTCAACCTAACCCTCACCCTAACCCTAAATCTAACACTAACCCTAAACCTAACCCTCAGCCTCAGCCTCACTCTAACCCTAACTCTAACCCTAAACCTAACCCTCACTCTAACCCTAAACCTAACCCTAAACCTCACCCTAACCCTAACCCTAAACCTCACCCTCAAAATAGCCCTCACCCTAAACCTCATCCCAAACTTAACACTCATCCTAACCCCAACCCTAACACTAACCCTAACTCTAACTCTAACCCTAAACCTTACACTCACCCTAAACCTAACTCTAACCATGAACCTAATCCTAAACCTCATCCTAACCCCAACCGTAAGCCTCACACTTACCCTCACCGTAACCTTAACGCTAACACTAAACCTAACTCTAAACCTAACCCTAACCCTAACCCTCACCCTAAAAATAACACTCACCCTAACACTAACCCTAACCCTCATGCTCAGGCTAAGCCTAAGCCTAGGCCTAAGCCTAACCCTAACCCTAACCCTCACCCTAACCTTAACCCTAACACTTACCCTAACTCTAACCCTAAAAATCACCCTCACCCTAAACCTAACTCTAACCCTAACCCTAAACCTAAACCTCATCCTAACTCCAACCCTAACCCTTAACCTTACCCTCACCATAACCCTAACCCTCACACTATCCCTAACTCTAACCCTAACACTAACCCTGACCCTCACCCTAAACATAACCCTCACCCTAAGAGTAACCCTCACCCTAACATTAACCTAACCCTAACATTAACCCTCACACCAACCCTAACCATCACCTAACCCTAAAACCCTCCCTAAAACTAACCCTAACCCTCACCCTCACCCTAGCCATGACCCTAACCCTAACCCTCATCCTCGGCCTAACCCTCACTTTTACCATTACCGTCAACCCCACCCTAACTCTCACCCTAACCCTAACCTTCACCCTAACCCCCACCCTAATTCTAATTCTACCCCTAAACCTCACCCTCACCCTAACCCTAAATCTAACCCTAACCCTAACACTAAACCTAAGCCTAACCCTAACCCTCACATTCACCCTCAACGTAAATGTAACCCCAAACCTAACGCTAACCATAAACCTAACCCTAAACCTAACCCTCAACCTAATAATTACCCTCCCCTAATACTAACCCTAACCCTCACACTAACCCTCACACTAACACTAACTCTCACTCTAATCCTAAACCTCACCCTAACCCTAACCCCAACCCTAACCCTCACCCTCACGGTATCCCTCACGCTAACCCTAATTCTAACCCTCACCCTCACGCTAACCCTATTCCTCATCCTCACCCTAAATCTCACACTAACCCTAACCCTATTCCTCAATTTAACCCTCACCCTAAACCTAAACCGAACCCTTACCCAAACCCTCACCCTAATCCTAACCCTCACCCTTATCTTAACCCTCACCCTCAGCCTAACCCTCACCTTTCCACTTACTATCACCCTCAACCTAACGCTCACCCTAACCCTAATCCTCATCCTAACCCTCACGCTAACCCTAAACCTAACCATCACCCTAACCCTAATCCTCACCCTCAGCCTAACCCTAAGCCTAAGCGTAACCCTAACCCTAACCCTCACACTCACCTTAACCATAAAGCAAAACCTAACCCTAAGCCTAGACCTCAACCTAATCCTCACCCTAACCCTAACCCTTATTCTAACCCTAACCCTGACCCTAACGCTAAACCTAACCTTAACCCTAACATTACACCTATCCCTAATCCTCTACCTAACACTCCCCCTAACCCTAACTGTAACCCTAAAACTCACCCTAACCCTAACCCAAAACCTACCCCTAACCCTTGGCCTAACCCTAAACCTCAACCAAACCGTAACCCTAACCCTCATCCTACTCCTAAACCTAAACCTAAACCTCACCGAAACACTAACCCTAGGCCTCACCCTCACCCTAGCCCTCACACTAAGCCTAATCCTAACCCTAATCCTCATCCTAACCCTCACCATAACCCTAACCCTAACCCTAACCCTAATCCTCACCCTATCCCTAAACTTAACCTGAACCCTAAATTTCACCCTAACCATACACCTAACCCTCACCCTAACCCTAACCCTCACCCTCACCCTCAGCCTAAACCTAAGTCTAACCCTAACCCTAACCCTAACCCTCATACTCACCCTAACCTTCACCCTAACCCTAATCTTAACCCTAACCCTAACCTTAAACCTAAACCTCAAGCTAACCCTCACCTTAAACTTAAACATAACACTAAACCTAAGCCTAAACCTCGACCTAACCCTCACCCTAACCCTAACTCTAACACTAACCCTAACCCTAACCCTCACGCTCAGCCTCACCCTAACCCTAACTCTAACCTTAAATCTCACACTCAACCTAACCCTAACCCTAAATCTCACCTTAACCCTAACCCGAAAACTCAACCTCACCCTGGCCCTCACCCTAACCCTAATCCTAACCCTAACTCTCATCCTAATCCTCACCCTAACACTAACCCTAACCCTCACCCTCACCCTCACCCTAACCCTAATCCTAACCCTAACCCTCAACCTAACCCTAACCCTTACCCTGAAAATAACCCTTACCCTAACCCTCAACCTAAACGTAAACTTAACCCGAACCCTAACTCTCACCCTAACCCTAACCCTAAACCTCACCCTAACCCTAACCCTAAACCTCACCCTCACCCTAGCCCTCACCCTAACCCTAATCCTAACCTTAACACTCATCCTAAGCCTCCAACTAACCCTTACCCTTAACCTCACCCTAACCCTACCCCTCACCGTCAACTTCACCCTCATCCTAAACCTAAGCCTAAGCCTAAACCTAACCCTAACACACACCCTCAACTTAACCCTAACCCTAATCCTAACCCTAACCCTAACCCTCCTACTAACTCTCACCCTAACCCTAACCCTAACACTAACCCTAACCCTAACCCTCAACCTAACCCTCACCTTAACCCTAATTTTAACCCTAAACCTCACCCTAACCCTAACCCTAACCCTCACCCTCACTGTAACCTTAAACCTAAACCGAACCCTAACAATAACCCTAACCCTAATCCTAACCCTAACCTAACGATTACCCTCACCCTAACCCAAACCCTGACCCTAACACTTACCCTCACCGTAACACTAACCCTAACCCCAACTCTAACCCTCACACTAACCCTAACCTCACCCTAACACTAAAGCTAACCTTCAACCTAACCCTAACCCTTATGCTCAACGTAACCATAACCCTAACCCTAAACCTCACCCTAACAATAACCCTCACACTAACCCTAACCCTCATCCTAAAACTTACCCTCAGCCTAACACTAACCCTAAACCTAATCCTAACCCTCACCCTCACTCTCACCGTAACTGTAACCCTAACCAAAATGCTAACAATAACCCTAATCCTAACCCTAACCCTCACCCTAACCATAACCCTCCCCCTAACCCTAACCCCCACCCTAACACTTACCCTCACCTTAACCCTAACCCTCATCCTCACCCTAAACCTCACACTAACCCTAACACTTATCCTCAATCTAACCCTTACACTCACCCTAACACTAACCCTCACCCTAACACTAACCCTCACCCTTATCATAACTCTCACTCTCATCCTAAACCTCACCTTTACCCTTACCATCACCCCCACCCTAAACCTCACCTTAAACTTAACCCTCACCCTAACCCTAATTCTACCCCTAAACCTCACACTCACCCTAACCGTAAATATAACCTAACCCTAACACTAAAGCTCACCCTAACCTAACCCTAATCCTCATCCTCAACCAAACCCTCAGCCTAACACTAAGCCTAACAGTAAAAGTAACCCTAACCCTCACACTAACTCTCACAGTAACCCTCACCCTCACCCTAACCCTAATCCTAACGCTAACCCTCATCCTAACCCTCACCCTAACACTAACACTAACAATCATCCTAACTCTAATCCTCACTCCCACCCTCACCCTCAGCTTAAACCTAAGCCTAAGCCTATGCCTAACCCTAACTCTCACACTCACCCTCACCCTAACCCTAATCCTAACCCTAACTCTAACAATAACCCTAAACCTCAACCTAACCATCACCCTAACCTTAAACCTAAAACTAACCCTAACCCTAACCCTCGAACTAACCTTCCTACTAATCCTAAACCTAACCCTCACCCTAACCCTAATCCTAACCCTAAACCTAAACCTCACCCTAACCCTAAAGGTAACACTCACCCTCACCATAACTCTAACCATAACCCTTACCCTCACCTTAAGCCTAACCCTAACATTAATCCTAACATAAACCCTAACCCTAAACCTCACCCTAACCCTAGCCCTCAGCCTAACCCTAATCCTACCCCTAACTCTCATCCTAACCCTCCCTCTAAACCTTACCCTAACCCTCACCCTAATGCTAACCCTCACCCTCAACCTCAGCCTCAGCCTAAACCTAAGCCTAAGGGTAACCCTCACCCTAACCCTCACACCCACAATCACCCTAAACCTAATCATAAACCTAACCCTAACCCTTACCGTAAACCTCACCCTCAGCCTAACCCTCACCTTTAACCTTACCCTCACACCCACCCTAACCCTCACCCTAAGCCTAACACTCACCCTAACCCTATCTCTACCCCTAAACCTCATCCTCACCCTAATCCTAACTCTAACCCTAACCCTAACAATAACACTAACCCTAACACTTACCATCACCCTAACCTTAATCCTCACCCCCAACATCACCCTCAGCCTAACCCTAAGCCTCACCCTAACCCTAATCCTAAACCTAACCCTATCCCTAAACCTCAACCTAACCCTCACCCTCATCCTAACCCTAACCTTAAACCTAACCCTAACCCTCCCCTCAACCTTAACTCTAACCCTAAACCTCACCCTCACCCTAACCCTAACCCTAAAACTCACCCTACAATTCACCCTAACCTTAACACTCAACCTCAACCTCAACCTAACCTTAACTCTAACCCTAACCCAAACAATAACACTAACACTAACTATAACCATAACCATAACCATAACCCTCACCCTCACCGCAAACTTCACCCTAACCATAACACTAACAGTAACCATAAACCTAACCCTAACAGTAACCCTCACCCTAACCTTAACACTAACCGTAACAATAAACATCACCCTAACCCTGCCCCTAAACCTAACTCTAACCCAAAACCTCACCCTAAACCTCACCGTAACCCTAACCCTAACACTAACCCAAATCCTAAGGCTAACCCTAACCCTCAACCTAACCCTAACCCTCACGCTCACTGTAACCCTAACCCTAACACTCACCCTATCCCTAAACTTAACCAGAACCCTAAATCTCACCCTAACCCTACCCCTAACCTTTACCCTAACCCTAACCCTAACCCTCACCCTCACCCTAACCCTTACCCTAATCCTAATCCTAACATTAAGCCTAAACTTCACTTTGACCCTAAACCTCACCATATCCCTAAATCTAACACTAACTCTTACACTAACCCTAACCCTAATCCCCACCCTCAGCCTCAACCTAACCCTAACTCTAACCCTAAACCTCACCCTCACCCTATCCCTAACACTAAACCTAAACCTAAACCTCACCCTAACCCTAAACCTAAACCTCACCGTCACCCTAGCCTTCACCCTAACCCTAATCCGAACCCTAACCCTCATCCTAACCCTCACCCTAACACTAACCCTAACCCTCACCCTCACCCTCACCCTAACAATCACCCTAACCCTAACCCTCAACCTAACCCTAACCCTCACCCTCACTGTAACCCTTACCCTAATCCTCACTCTAACCCTAAACCTAACCCTCACCCTAACAATAACCTGTAGAGAGCTGCGAGAGGCCGCACCTGGAAGATGGTGCCGGCTTCCGCCCTCCGCCTTCCCGATGGCGAGTGCTCTCGTGGTAAACAACTCCTGATATGGCTAAGGCAAAGAATCTGGCTTGCTTCCGCGCACCTGAACCTATTGGTGGTTCCCACGTGGCGTATCAGGGTTGGCTACCCAGCGGGTACTTAAGGCTGTGGGGAATTCTCCCCGGAGTTGGGGTCACAAGATTAAAAAAAGGTCCTGAATAAACGGCAGAGAGAAGAGTCCGGTGTCGAGTCTCCTTTCTGGTCGAGGCGGTAGCGACACGTGGCGGCCCGTACGGGGGACTCAGCCATAACCCCAACGAGGACTCAGAACTCTCTGCGGTCAGGGTGGTGCACCGGTAAGTCCCCAGGTAAAAGGGGAATCCGCGACAAAAGCGGGGGTAAATCCCCAGGTAAAAGGGGAATCCGCCACAAGAGCGGGGAGTAAGTTCCCAGGTAAAAGGGGAATCCGCCACAAGAGCGGGGAGTAAGTTCCCAGGTAAAAGGGGAATCCGCCACAAGAGCAGGGAGTAAGTTCCCAGGTAAAAGGGGAATCCACCACAAGAGCAGGGGGGATTTTTGCTCTTCTCGGTAGATAAAGAGAGAGCGAGAACCTGAGGCTAGTCAATAGAGTAGCCAAAAGTGAAAGTAAAAGTTTGTTTACCAGCTTTAAATGTTTAAAACATGGGCGCTTCTTCTTCGCACCCAATTTTTTTGGCTCTCAATGAGCTACTGCACTCAAAAAAGTTAAAAATAAAAAAGAGTACTTTAGAGAGATTTTTGAATGAATGTGACATCGTTGCCCCGTGGTTCGCTGTCTCCGGAAGCCTCACGGTGGCCTCTTGGGAGAAACTAGGGAGGGACCTAGATTTTGCCTCTGAACAAGGAACGATTAAGAGCTGAGTGAGACCAATATGGAAACAGATAAGAGGCTGTCTCGAGGACCAGCATTGCAGTGAGGCGGTAGAGAATGGTCAGGCCGCCCTAGAAATGCTGCAGGAAGAAAGATCGGAAAGGGCAGACAGCGAAAAGGAGGAGAGCAGGGGGGGGTTATACCCCGATTTTGCCAAACTAGAGACCTCTGAGTCTACAGACTTAGAGGAACTACAATCACTCATAGAACAAATAGAAAAAACAAAGATAAGAAAGAGGAGGAAAGGGAAGGAGAGAGAGGACCCAGATAAAGACGAATGCACGCCCTCCGTGCACCGCCCCACACCTTCGGCCCCTCCGCTCTATGCAGAGGACCCTGGAAGTGGCAGCCCCGGCTGTTCTTTCAGCCCAGGCGTGTGGAAAGCGGTCATAACCGAGTTACATCTAGCCTGTCCAATATTTCAGGATCCACAGGGACAGCGGTATCATGAACCCTTAGATTTTAAGGTGATAAAATCTTTAGCTGAGTCTGTGTGGACATACGGAATCACAGCCTCCTTTACTGTAGCCCAGGTGGAGGCCCTACACGCGGTGATTGGAGTGGGCTCGCACGAGCTTGTTTGAGCCCAGGTCAGTATTTAGATTGGAAGGCCTTTTTGATTGAATTTGCTAGTGAAGAGGCTGCGGCCAATCAGGCTGGGGGAAACCCAGCTTGGGACCGAGATATGCTGCTTGGACAGGGGAGATTCGCCAATCAGCAGATAGGCTACCCGGTTCAAGTTTATGAACAAATCAATAAAATTGGCATAAAGGCATGGAAGGCCTTACCAAATAAAGGCGAGGTGAGTGGCAATCTCACCAAAATCCTGCAGGGCTCTATGGAGCCATTTTCGGACTTTGTTGCCCGTATGGTCGAGGCCGCTGGCAGAATTTTTGGTGACCCAGACGCAGCCATGCCATTAATTAAACAGCTTGTTTACGAGCAGTGCACTAAGGAATGCAGAACCGCCATAACCCCATATAAGAATAGGGGACTAGAAGCATGGATGAGAGTTTACAGAGAGCTGGGCGGACCACTAACTAATGCTGGATTAGCTGCTGCTGTGGTGCAATTAACCCAGAAGAAAGGGGCTGGGAAGGTGGCTCAGTGGTAGAGCGGTTGCTTTGCATGCCTGAGGCCCTGGGTTCGATTCCTCAGCACCACATAAGCAAGAAGAGAAAAAAGCCGGAAGTGGCGCTGTAGCTTAAGTGGTAGAGTGCTGGCCTTGAGCTGAAGAGCTGAGGGACAGCGCCCAGGCCCAGAGTTCAGGCCCAGGAAAAAACCTATTCAAAAAACGCTGCAAATTTGTCTAAACAGTTGTCTAGTTATCTTTTAGGTAATTGAACTGGGGAGTTCGACAGCCTGATGGAACAGCTCAGGGTTGCCATCGTCATGGTGAACTCGACCCGAGTGGATGCCGGATTGGCGGAGGGGTTATCTTCATGGATCTCTGCTGCTATGATTCATCTCAAGGAGGGGGCGGGTTTGGGAGTCCTGATAGGCCTTCTGGTGTTAGCCTCCTTGGTATGTCTGTGGTGCATTTGCCAAATTAGAGGTTCTCAGCGTCGCAGTGCAGCCATGATTATCCCAGCCTTTACAGTCATTGGAGCAGGTCAGTCCCCCTAAGCGTGGCTTGCCACCCTAAAACAATGAACACAGATTGCAAAGCCAAAGTACTGCAGTCGAGAGGCATGAGTTTTGCCCTCGAGGAGAGCATGTTTGATTGCACACTGGTTCGATTCACCTTTTCCCGTCCTTGTGAAAAACGAATCAATGGACAGGCTGAGTCATCCCTAGAGAAGGCGCCCTCTGGGAAAAGGCTTGTATGCAGTCCTTGCATTGCACAACAGGGATCAGACCTCTGTTCTCATCTGTGTTCTTTAAACAAAAAAGGGGGAACTGTAGAGAGCTGCGAGAGGCCGCACCTGGAAGATGGTGCCGGCTTCCGCCCTCCGCCTTCCCTATGGCGAGTGCTCTCGTGGTAAACAACTCCTGATATGGCTAAGGCAAAGAATCTGGCTTGCTTCTGGGCACCTGAACGTATTGGTGGTTCCCACTTGGCGTATCAGGGTTGGCTACCCAGCGGGTACTTAAAGCTGTGGGGAATTCTCGCCGGGGTTGGGGTCAGAAGATTACAAAAAGGTCCTGAATAAACTGCAGAGAGAAGAGACCGGTGTCGCGTCTTCCTTGCTGGTTGAGGCGGTAGCGACAATAACCCTCACCCTCACCCTCACCCTCAGCCTAACCCTAAGCCTAACACTAACGCTAACCCTAAACCTCACACTTACCCTAACCCTAACCCTATTCCTAATCCTAAACCTAACCCTAAACCTCACCCTCACCCTAACCCTCACCTAAAGCTTAACCCTCAAATTAATCCTAACCCTAACCCTAACCCTAACACTAAACCTAACCCTAACACTAACCCTAACCATCACCCTAACCCTAAGCCTCACCCTAACACTAACCCTAACTCTCATCCTCACCGTAGACCTCACCCTAATCCTAATCCTCATCCTCAACCTAAACCTCACACTAACCCTAAAACTAATCCTCAATCTAACCCTCACCCTCACCCTAACCCAAACCCTATCCCTCCCCCTAACCCAAACCCTAACCCTTAGTGTAACCCTCATCCTCAGGCTAAACCTCACCTTTACCCTTACTGTCCCACCCACCCTAACCCTTACCATCACCCTAACCTTAATCCGTACACCCACCATCAACCTCAGCCTAACCCTAAGCCTAAGCCTAACCCTCACCCTAACCCTCACACTCACCCTCACCCTAACCCTAATCCTAAACCTAACCCTATCCCTAAACCTCAACCTAACCCTCACCCGCATCCTAACCCTAACCCTAAATCTCACCCTAACCCTCTCTTCAACCCTAAATCTAACCCTAAACCTCACACTCACCCTAACCCTAACCCTAACCCTAACCCTAAACCTCACCCTAAAAATCACCCTAACCCTAACACTCACACTCACCCTCAACCTAAACTTAATTCTAACCATAACCCTAACAATAACACTAACACTAACCCTAACCCTAACCCTAACCATAAACCTCACCCTAACCCTAACCCTCATCCTCACCCTCACCCTCAGAATAACCCTAAACCTAACCCTAACAATAATCCTAACCCTAACCCTCACCCTAACCATAACCCTCACCCTAACCCAAAACCTCACCCTAAAACTAACCCTAATCCGAACACTAACCCTCACACTAACCCTAACCCGAACTCTAACCCTAAACCTCAACATAACCCTCAACCTCCCCATAACCCTAACACTAACCCTAACCGTCACCCTCACCCTAACCCTCCCTCTAACCCTATAACTAACGCTAAACCTCACCCTCACAATAACCCTAAAAAAACCCTAAACCTAAACCTCACACTAACCCTAACACTAACCCTCACCCCCACACTCACACTAAGACTAACTCTAACACTAACCCTAAAAATAACACTAACACTAACCCTTACCATCCCCCTAACCCTAATCCTCACCCCCACCCTCATCCTCAGCCTAAACCTCAGCCTAAGCCTAACCCTCACCCTTACCTTCACACTCACCCTCACCTGAACCCTCATCCTCAACCTAACCCTATCCCTAAACCTCATGGGAACCCTCATCCTCAACCTAACCCTAAACCTAAACCTCACGCTAACCCTCCCCTAACCCTAACTCTACCCCTAAACCTCACCCTCACGCTAACCCTAATCCTAACCCTAACCCTAAACCTCAATCTAAACCTCACCCTAACCCTCCCCTCACCCTAACCCTCAACCTACCCTTAACTCTAACCCTAACCCTAACAATAACACTAACCCTAAACCTAACCCTAACCATAAACCTCACCCTCAGCCTCACCCTCACCACAAACTTAACCCTAACCATACCACTAACAATAACCCTAACCCAAAAAATAACCCTAACCCTAAACCTCACCCTAAACCTAACACTAACCCTAACCCTAAACCTCACCCTAAACCTGCCCCTAAACCTAACTCTATCCCTAAATGTCACACTCACCCTCACCCTAACCCTAACCCTAATCCAAAACCTCACCCTAAATCTCACCCTAACCCTAAACCTAACCCTCAGCTTAATCCTAAGCCTCACCCTAACACTCAACCTAACCCTAAACCCCACATTCACCGTAATCCTAAACCTAAACCTCACCCTAACCCTGCCCCTAAACCTAACGCTAACACTAAACCTCACCCTCACCCTAAACCTAACCCTAACCCTAATCCAAAATCTCACCTTAAACCTCACCCTAACCCTAACCCTAACCCTCACAATAATCCTAAGCATAACCCTAACCTCAACCTAACCCTAACCCTCAGGCTCACCCTAATCCTAAACCTAATCCTCACCCGAACCCTAAACTTAACCTGAAAACTAACTCTCACCCTAACCCTACCCCTATCCTTTACCATAACCCTAATCCTCACCCTCACCCTCACCCTAATCCTAAGCCTAACCCTCACCCTCAACAATCACGCTCACTGTAACCCTAACCCTCACACTCACGCTAACCCTTACCCTAAACCTAATACTAACACTAAGCATAACCCTCACCCTCACACTTATCCTCACTGTAACCCTATCTCTAACACTAACACTAAACCTAACACTCAACCTCAGCCTCACCCTAACCCTAACAATAACCCTTAACCTCACCGTCACCCTATCAGTAACCCTAACCCTAACCCGAAACATCACCCTAACCCTAGCCCTAAACCTCACCCTCACCCTAGCCCTCACACTAACCCTAATTCTAACCTTAACCCTCATCCTAACCCTCAACCTAAACCTCACCTTCACCCTAACCCTCACCTTAAGCCTAACCCTAACATTAATGCTAACCCTAACCCTAACACTAAACCTCACCATAACACTAACCCTAACCATCACTCTAACCCTAAACCTCACCCTAACACTAACCCTAAACCTCATCCTCACCCTAGACCTCACCTAATCCTAACCCGCATCCTCACCCTAAACCTCACACTAACCCTAACACTAATCCTCAATCTAACCCTCACCCTCACCCTAGCCCTAACAATATCCCTCCCTCTAAACCTAACACTAACCCTTACCATAACCCTCAACCTCAGCCTAACCCTCACCTTTACACTTACCCTCACACCCACCCTAACCCTCACCCTAAGCCTAACACTCACCCTAACCCTATATCTACCGCTAAACCTCACCCTCACCCTAATCCTAACTCTAACACTAACCCTAACAATAAGACTAAACCTAACCCTTACCATCACCCTAACATTAATCCTCACCCGCAACATCACCCTCAGCCTAACCCTAAGCCTCACCCTAACCCTCATACTCACCCTCACCCTAACCCTAATCCTAAACTTAACACTATGCCTAAACCTCAACCTAACCCTCACCCTCATCCTAACCCAAACCCTAAACCTAACCCTAACCCTCCCTCAACCTTAACTCTAACCCTAAATCTCACCCTCACCCTAACCCTAACCCTAACCCTAAACCAAAACCTCACCGTACAACTCACTCTAACCATAACACTCAGCCTCACCCTCACCCTCAATCTAACTTTAATTCTAAACCAAACCCTAACAATAACACTAACCCTAACCCTAACCATAACCATAAACATAACCCTCACCCTCAGCCTCACACTCACCGCAAACTTCACCTTAACCATAACACTAACAATAACCCTAATCCTAACCCTAACCCTAACAATCACCCTAACCTTAACACCAACCCTAACCCTAAACCTCACCCTAACCCTGCCCCTAAACCTAACTCTAACCCAAAACCTCACCCTAAACCTCACCCAAAACCTAAACCTAACCCTCACCCTAATCCTAAATCTAACCCTAACCCTCAACCTAACCCTAACCCTCACGTTCACCGTAACCCTAACCCTAACCATCGCCCTAACCCTAAACTTAACCCGAACCCTAAATCTCAAACTAACCCTATCCCTAAACCTTACCCAATCCCTAACCCTCACCCTCACCCTCACCCTCACCCTCATGCTAACACGTACCCTAATCCTAATACTAACACGAAGCCTAACCGTCACTCTAACCCTAACCCTCACTGTAAACCTAACTCTAACACTAATCCTAACCCTAACCCTCACCCTCAGCCTCAACCTAACCCTAACTCTAACCCTAAACCTCACCCTCACCCTATCCGTAACCCTAAACCTAAACCTCACCCTAACCCTAACCCTAAACCTCTCCCTCACCCTAGCCCTCAACCTAAACCTAATCCAAACCCTAACCCTCATCCTAACCCTCACCCTAAAACTAACCCTAACCCTCAACCTAAAACTAACCCTCACCCTTACTGTAACCCTTACCCTAATCCTCACTCTAACCCTAAACTTAACCCGAACCCTAACTCTCACCCTAACCCTAACCCTAACCCTCACTCTAACAATAACCCTCACCCTCACCCTCAGCCTCAGCCTAACCCTAAGCCTAACACTAACGCTAAACCTAAACCTCACACTCACCCTAACCCTAACCCTATTCCTAATCCAAACCCTAACCCTAAACCTCACCCTCACCCTAACCCTCACCTTAAGCTTAACCGTCATATTAATCCTAACCCTAACCCTAACACTAAACCTCACCCTAACACTAACCCTAACCCTCATCCTCACCCTATACCTCACCCTAACCCTAAACCGCATCCTCACCCTAAACCTCACACTAACCCTAACACTAATCCACAATCTAAACCTAACCCTCACCCTCACCCTAACCCTAACCCTATACCTCCCCCTGACCCTAACCCTAACCCTTACCGTAAACCTCACCCTCAGCCTAAACCTCACCTTTACCCTTACCGTCACCCCACTCTAACACCTATATCTACACCTAAACCTCACCCTCACCCTAATCCTAACCCTAAAACTAATCCTAACAATAACACTAACCCTAACCCTTACCATCACCCTAACCTTAATCCTCACCCCCACCATCACCCTCAGACAAACCCTAAGCCTAAGCCTAACCCTCACCCTAACCCTCACACTCACCCTCACCCTAACCCTAATCCTAAACCTAACCCTATCCCTAAACCTCAACCTAACCCTCACCCTCATCCTAACCCTAACCCTAAACCTCACCCTAACCCTCCCCTCAATCCTAACTCTAACCCTAAACCTCACCCTCACCCTAAACCTAACCAAAACCCTAACCCTAAACCTCTCCCTAAAACTCACCCTAACCCTAACACTCACCCTCACCCACAACCTAACCTTAACTCTAACTCTAACCCTAACCCTAACCATAACCCTAACCATGACCCTCACCCACAGCCTCACCCTCACCGCAAACTTCACCCTAACCATTACACTAACAATAACAATAAACCAAACCCTAACCCTATCCCTCACCATAACAATAACCTCATCCTCACCCTCGGCCTCACCCTAATCCTAACCCTAAACCTCCTCCTAAACCTCACCCTAACCTACCCTAACCATCACCCTAACCCTAATCCTCACCCCAACCTCACCCTCAGCCTAACCCTAAGCCTAAGCCTAACTCTAACCCTAACACTCACCCTTACCCTAAACCTCAACCTAACCCTCAACCTTAACTTAACCCTAACAGTAACCCTAATCCTAACCCTCAAAGTAACCCTCCCCCAACCCTATATCTAAAACTAAACCTCGCCCTCACCCTTGTCCTAATCCTAACCCTAACCCTAACACTAATCCTCACCCTCACCCTCAACCTCACCCTCACCATAACTCTAAACCTAAACCTAACAATAACACTAATCCTAACCATAACACTAACAATAAGCCTAACCCTAAGCCTAACCCTAACCCTAAACCTAACCCTCACCATAACCCTAACCCTAACCCTAAACCAAACCATAACCATAACCCTCACCCTAACTCTAAGCCTAACCCTAACCCTAACCCTAAGCCTCACACTCACCCTCACCCTAAAAATAATCCTAAACCTAACCCAATCCCTAACCCTAACCCTCAGCCTAGCCCTCACACTAACCCTAACCTTAACCCTAAACCTGACACTAACCATAACCCTAACCCTCACCCTAACCCTCACCCTCATGCTCGGCCTAAGCCTAAGCCTAAGCCAAAACCTAACCCTAACCCTCACCCTAACAATAACCCTAACACTAACCCTAACTCTAACCCTAAATCTCACCCTCACCCTAACCCTAAATCTAAACCTAACCATAACCCTAACAATAACCCTAAACCTCACCCTAACCATAATCCTCACCCTAACCCTGAACCTCACCCTAACACTTACCCTCACCCTACCCCTAACCTTAACCCTAACACTAACCCTCACAATAACCCTAACCCTAACCTCACCCTAACCGTAACCCTAACCCTAACCCTCAACATAACCCTAACCCTCACTCTCAAAGTAACCCTAACCCTAACCTTGACCCTCATCCTAACCATAACCCTCACCCTAACCCTAACACTCACGCTAACACTTACCCTCACCCTAACACTAACCCTAATCCTAACCCTAACAATAACCCACACCCTCACCTTAACCGGAACCCTAACCCTAACAACAACCCTAACCCTAAACCTAACAAAAACCCTAACCCTAACCCTAACCCTCACCCTAATCATTACCCTCACCCTAAACCTAACCCTCACTCTAACACTTACCCTCACCTTAACATTAAGCTTAACCCGAACACTAAGCCTCACACTAACCCTAACAATCACCCAAACCCTGAACCTCACCCTAACACTAACCCTATACCTCAACCTAACCCTAGCCCTAACCCTAATATCCTCATGTTAAACTTCACACTAACCCTAACACTAATCATCAATCTAACCCTCACCCTCACCCTAACCCTAACCCTAACCCTAACCCTTGACCTAACCCTAACTCTCACCCTTACCGTGACCCTCACGCTCAGCCTAACCCTCAACTTACCCTTACAGTCACCCACAACCTAACCCTCACCCTAAGCCTAAATTCACCCTAACACTAACTCTTCCCCTAAACCTCACCATAATCCTAAATCTAACCCTAACCCTAACACTAAACCTCACACTAACCCTAACCCTCACCCTCAACCTCACGCTCAGCTTAAACCTAAGCCTAAGCCAAACCCTTACCCTAACCCTCACCCTCACCCTAGCCATCACCCTAACACAAATCCAAACTCTAAACCTAATCCTAACCCTCTCCCTCACCGTAAACCTTACCCTAACCCTAACCCTCACCCACCATAAACCTAATCTTATCCCTCAACCTCAACCTAACCCTAACCCTCAACCTCACCGTAACCCTTACACTAACCCACACTCTAACCCTAAACTTAACCTGAATCCTACTCTCACCCTAACCCTAATCCTAACTCTCACCCTAACCCTAACATTAAACCTCACCCTCACCCTAAAACTCACCCTTACCCTAACCCTATCCCTAACCCTAAAACGCACCCTAACCCTATCCTTCACCCTCACCCTCAACCTCACCATAACTCTAGCCCTAACCCTAACAATAACACTAACCCTAACCCTAAACCTCACCCTTCCCCTCAACCTCACCCTCACTGCAAACTTAACCCTAACCATAGCACTAACAATAAACCTAACCCTAAGCCTAAACCTAACCCTAACTCATATTCTCACCCCCACAGACATCCTCAGCCTAACCCTAAGCCTAACCCTAACCCTTACCCTAACCCTCACCGTAACCCTAAACCTAACACTAACCCTAACGCTAAACCTAACCCTAAATCTAACCCTAAACCTAACCCTAATAATCAGCCTCACCTGCACCCTAACCCAAACTCTAACCCTAACCCTCACCCTAACTCTAAGCCTAATCCTAACCCTAAACCTAAGCCTCACACTCACCCTCACCCTAAACCTAATCCTAAACCTAACCCTATCCCTAACCTTAACCCTCACCCTAACCCTCACCCTAACCCTCACCCTAACCCTAAACCTCATCCTAAACCTGACACTAACCATAACCCTAACACTCACCCTAACCCACAACCTAATCCTCACCCTCATGCTCGGCCTAAGGCTAAGCCTAAGCCTAACCCTAACCCTAACCCTAACCCTAACTCTCACCCTAACCCTAAACCTCACCCTAAATCTAACCGTAAATCTCACACTCACCCTAACCCTAACTCTAACCCTAACCCTAACCCTAACAATAACCTTAACCCTCACCCTAACCATAATCCTCACCCTAACATTAAACATCACACTAACACTTACCTTCATCCTACCAGTAACACTAACCCTAACACTAACCCTCACACTAACCCTAACCCTAAACTCACCCTAACCCTAAACCTAACCCTAACCCTCACGCTCAATGTAACCCTAACCCTCACCCTGACCTTCACCCTAACCATAAACCTCACCCTAACCCTAACCCTCACCCTAACACTTACCCTCAACCTAACACTAACCCTAATACTAATCCTAACCCTATCCCTAACACTCACCCTCACAGTAACAGTAATCCTAACCATAATCTTAACAAAAACCCAAACCTTAACCCTAACCCTCACCCTAACCCTTAACCTCACTCTAAACCAAACCCTCACCCTAACACTTACCCTCACCTTAACACTAAACGTAACCTGAACACTAAGCCTCACACTAACCCTAACCATCACCCTAACCCTAAATCTCATCCTAACACTAACCCTAAACCTCAACTAAACCCTAGCCCTAACCCTAACCCTAACACTCATCCTCACAGTAAACCTCACACTAACCCTAACACTAATCCTCATTCTAACCCACACCCTCACCCTCAACCTAACCCTAACCCTCACCCTAAACCTAAACCTCACCCTTACCATAACCCTCACCCTCAGCCTAACCCTTACTGTCACCCCCACCCTAACCCTCACCCTAACCCTAACCTTCAACCTAACACTAACTCTACCCCTAAACCTCACCCTCACCCTAATCCTAACTGTAACTCTAAAACTAACACTAAACCTCACACTAATCCAAACCCTAACCCTCACCCTCAACCTCATGCTCAGCTTAACCCTAAGTCAAACCCTTACTCTAACAATCACCCTCACCCTATCCCTCACCCTAACACAAATCCAACCCTAACCCTCCACCTAACCCTAACACTCACCCTCACCGTAATTCTTACCCTAACCCTAACCCTCACCCTAAACTTAATCTTAACCCTAAACCACAACCTAACCCTAACCCTCAACCTCACCGTAACCCTTACCCTAACCCTCACCCTAACCCTAAACTTAACCCGAATCGTACTCTCACAGTAACCCTAACCATAACTCTCACACTAACCCTAACATTAAACCTCAACCTCACCCTAGCCCTCACCCTAACCCTAATCCTAACACTAAACCTCATCCTAAACCTCCCCGTAACCCTTAACCTAAGCTTTAAACTAACCCTAAACATCACCCTCAACCTCACCATCAGCCTAACCCTGAACCTAACCCTAAACCTAACCCTAAAACAAACACTCACCCTCACTTGAACCCTAATCCTAACCCTAAACCTCACCCTCACCCTCAGTGTAAACATAAGCCAAACCCGAACCCTAACCCTAAGCCTCAAAATCACCTTAAACCTCACCTTAATCCTAATCCTAACTCTAACACTAACCCTCACCCTCAGCCTCACCTTAACCCTAACTCTAACTCTAAACCTCACCCTAACCCTAACCCTAAACCTGACCCTCACCCTAGCCCTCACACTAACCATAATACTAACCCTAACCCTCATCCTAACCCTCCCCATAACCATAAACCTAACCCTCACCCTAACCCTAACCCTCACCCTCACCCTAACCCTCAGCCTAACGCTAAGCCTAACCCTAACCCTAACCCTAACCCTAACCCTCACAAACACCCTATCCCTACCCCTAATCCTAATCCTAAACCTAACCCTAACCCTCACCCTCAGCCTAACCCTCACCCTCATCCTAACCCTCCAGCTAACCCTTGCCCTAACCCTCACCCTAACCCTAACCATCACCCTCAACCTCACCCTCACCCTAAACCCAAACCTAACCCTAAACCTAACCCTAACACACACACTCACCCTCAACCTAACCCTAAACCTAACCCTTAACCTCACCCTCACCCTCACCCTCAGTGTAACCCTAAGCCTAATCCTAACCCTAACCCTAAAACTCACACTCACCCTAACCCTTACCCTAATCCTAATCCTAACACTAAAAATCACCTTCACCATCAGCCTCACCTTAAGCCTAACTCTAACCCTAAAACTCACCCTCACCCTAACCCTAACCCTAAACCTAAACCTCAACCTCACCCTAACCCTTATCCTAACTCTAACAATCATCCTAACCCTCCAAATAATCCTAAACCTAACCCTCAACCTAACCCTAATCCTCACACTCACCCTCACCCTCAGCCAAACCCTAAGCCTAACACTAATACTCACCTTAACCCTACGCCTTACACTCACCCTAACCTAACCCTAATCCTAATCCTAACCTTAACCCTAACACTCACCCTCACCCTAACACTCACCCTAATCCTCACCCTAACCCTAACCCTAAATCTAACACTAACCCTAACCCTCACCCTCAGCCTCACCCTAACTCTAAACATAAACCTAACCCTCACCATAACCCCAACCCTAATCCTAACTCGAAACCTCACCCTAATCCTAACCCTAACCCTAATTCTAACCCTAAACCTCACCCTCACCCTAACCCTAACCCTAAAACTCACCCTAACCCTAAACTTCACCCTCACACTCAACCTCACCGTAATTATAGCCCTAACCCTAACAATAATACTAACCCTAACCCTAACCCTAACCCACACCCTCAGCCTCACCCTCACCACAAACTTAACCCTAAACATAACACTAACATTAACCCTAACCCTAAACCTAAACCTAACTCTAACTCTAATCCTCACCCCCCAAAAATCACCCTCAGCCTAACCCTACCCCTAACCCTAACCCTAAACCTAACACTAAACCTAACCCTAAACCTAACCCTGAATCTAACCCTAAACCTAACCCTAATACTCAACCTCACCTGCACCCTAAACCAAACCCTAACCCTAACCCTCACCCTAACTCTAAGCCTAACCCTAACCCTAAGCCTCACACACAACCTCACCCTAACCCTAATCCTAAACCTAATCCTATCCCTAACCCTAACCCTCACCCTAACCCTCACCATAACCCTAAAACTAACACTAACCCTAACCCTAAACCTAACCCTAAATCTAACCCTAAACCTAACCCTAATCCTCAGCCTCACCTGCACCCTAACCCAAACTCTAACCCTAACCCTCACCCTAACCCTAGTCTAATCCTAACCCTAACCCTAAGTCTCACACTCACCCTCACCCTAAACCTAATCTTAAACCTAACCCTATCTCTAACCCTAATCCTCAACCTAACACTAACCCTAGCCCTCACCCTAAACCTAACCCTAAACCGAAACCTCACCCTAAACCTGACACTAACCATAACCCTAACCCTCACCCTCATGGTCGACCTAAGCCTATGTCTAAGCCTAAACGTAACCCTAACCCTCACCCTAACCCTAACAGTAACCCTAACTCTAACCCTAAATCTTATCCTCACCCTAACCCTAACTCTAAACCTAAGCCTAATCCAAATAATAACCCTAACCCTCACCCTAACCATAATCCTCACCCTAACCCTAAACCTCACACTAACACTTACCCTCACCTACCACTAACCCTAACCCTAACACTAACCCTCACACTAAGCCTAACCCTAAAATCACCCTAACCCTAACACTAAACATAACCCTCAACCTAACCCTAACCCTCACGATCAATGTAACCCTAACCCTAACAATGACCCACACCCAGACCATAAACCTCACCCTAAAACTAACCCTCACCTTAACACTTACCCTCGCCCTAACACTAAACCTAACCCTAACACTAACCCTCACACTAACACTAACCATCACCCTAACCCTAAACCTCACCCTAACACTAACCCTAAACCTAACCCTCACCTTAGCCCTCACCCTAACCCTAACCCTCGTCCTCACCTTAAACCTCACACTAACCCTAACACTTATCCTCAATCTAAACCTCACCCTCACTCTAACACTAACCCTACCCCTCACCCTATCCCTAACCCTCGCCCTTACCATAACCCTCACCCTCAGTTTAAACTACACCTTTACCCTTACCGTAACACCCACCCAAACCCTGACCCTAACCCTAACCCTCACCCTAAACCTAATTCTACTCCTAAATCTCACCCTCACTCTAACCCTAACCCTAACCCTCACCCTGACCATAACCCTCACCCTCAGTCTAAACTTCACCTTTACCCTTACCGTAATCCCCACCCTAATCCTGACCCTAACCCTAACCCTCACCCTAACCCTAACTCTACCCCTAAAACTCACCCTCACTCTAATCCTAACCCTAACACTAAACCTCACCCTAACCCTAACCCTAAACCTTATCCTTGACCAAACTCTCAGCCTAACCCTAAGCCTAAGCCTAACACTTACCCTAACACACACCCTCACCCTAGCCCTCACCCTAACCCTAATCCTAATCCTAACCCTCACCCTAACCCTAAACCTTACCATCACCCTAAATCTAATCCTGAGCCCCACCCTCACCTTCAGCCTAACCCTAAGCCTAAGCCTAAGCCTAACCCTAACCCTCATACTCACTCTCACCCTAACCCTAATCCTAACACTAATTCTAACACTAACCCTAAACCTCAACCTAACCCTCACCCTAACCTTAAACCTAAAATTAACCCTAAGCCTAACCCTCGACCTAACCCTCCAACTAAACCTAAACCTAACCCTAAACCTCACCCTCACCCTCACCCTAATCCTAACCCTAAACCTAAACCTCACCCTAACCCTAAATCTAACCATCACCCTCACCCTCACCCTCATCCTCACCATAACTGTAACCCTAACCCTAAAAATAACACTAATCCTAAACCTAAACCTAACCCTAACCCAAATGCTAACACTCACGCTCACCCTAACCCTAATCCTAACCCTAACCCTCACCCTAAACCTAAACCTCACCCTCACTGTAACCCTAACCCTCATACGAACCCTCACCCTAAACCTAACCCTAACCTTAAACCTTACCCTAACACTAACCCTAATCCTCACCTTCACCCTAGCCCTCAACCTAACCCTAATCATAACCGTAATCCTCATCCTAACCCTAACCCTAACCCTAATCCTAACCCTCACTGTAACCCAAAACCTAACCCTCAACCTAACCCTTAACATCACCCACACCGTAACCTAACCCTAACCCTCACCCTAACCCTAAACTTAACTTGAACCCTAACTGTCATGCTAACCCTAACCCTAACCGACAACCTAAAGCTAACCCTCACCCTCTCCCTCATCCTAACCCTAAGCCTAAGCCTAACCCTAACCCTAACCCTCACCCTAAAACTAACTCTACCCCTAAACCTCACCCTCACTCTAACCCTAACACTAACCCTAAAACTAAACCTCAACCTAACCCTAATCCTAACTGTTATCCTCAACCAAATGCTCACCCTAACCCTAAGCCTAAGCCTAACACTTACCCTAAGCCAGACCCTCACACTAGCCCTCACCCTAACCCTAATCCTAACCCTAACCCTCATCCTAATCCTCATCCAATCCCTAACCCTAACCATCACCCTTACTGTAATCCTCACCCCCACCCTCACCTTCAGCCTAACCCTAAGCATAAGCCTAAGCCTAACCCTAACCCTCACACTCACCCTCACCCTAACCTTAACCCTAAAACTAACCCTAACCCTACCCCTCGACCTAAGCCTACAACTAACCCTAAACCTAAACCTAAACCTCACCCTCACCCTAATCCTAATCCAAACCCTAAACCTAAACCTCACCCTAACCCTAAACCTAACCCTCACCCTCAGCCTCACCCTCAAAATAACTCTAACTCTAACCGTAACAATAACACTAATCTTAACCCTAAATCTAACCCTAAGCCTAAACCTAATGCTAAAACTCACCCTCACCCTAAACCTAATCCAAACCCTAACCCTCACCCTAACCCTAACCATCACCCTAACCCTAAACGTAACCTGAACCCTAACTCTCAAGCTAACCCTAACCCTAACTGTCAACCTAAACTAACCCTCACCCTTTCCCTCAGCCTAAACCTAAGCCTAAGCCTAACCCTAACCCTAAACCTCACACTCATCTTAACCATTACCCCAATCCTAAACCTAAACATAAGCCTAACCCTCACCCTCACCTTAACCCTAACCCTAACCCTAACTCTAACACTAACCCTAACCCTAACCCTCAACTTCAGCCTCACCCTTACCCTAACTCTCAACCTCACCCTCAGCGTAGCCCTCACCCTAAACCTAAGCCTAAACCTAAACCTAACCCTAACACACACATTCACCCTCAACCTAACCCTAAACCTAACCCTTACTCTCACCCTCACCCTCACCCTCAGTGTAACCCTAAGCCTAATCCTAACCCTAACCCTAACACTCAAATTCATCCTAACCCTTACCGTAATCCTAATCCTAACCCTAACCCTCACCCTCAACATCAGCCTCACCTTAAGCCTAACTCTAAACCTAAAACTCACCCTCACCCTAACCCTAACCCTAACCCTAAACCTCACCTTCAATATAGCCCTCACCCTAACCCTAATCCTAAATCTAACAATCATCCTAACCCTCCCCATAATCCTAACCCTAACCCTTACCCTAACCCTAATCCTCACACTCACCCTCACCCTCAGCCAAACCCTAAGCCTAACCCTAATGCTCACCTTAACCCTACCCCTCACACTCACCCTAACCTTAACCCTAACCCTAATCCTAAACCTAACACTATCCCTAACCCTAACCCTCACCCTAACCCTCACCTTAATCCAAAACCTAACACTAAACCTAACGCTAAACCTGACCCTAAATCTAACCCTAAACCTAAACCTAATCCTCAGCCTCACCTGCACCCTAACCCAAACTCTAACCCTAACCCTCACCCTAACTCTAATCCTAATCTTAACCCTAACCCTAAGCCTCACACTCACCCTCACCCTAACCCTAAACCTAAACCTAACCCTATCCCTAAACTTAACCCTCACCCTAACCCTAACACTAGCCCTCACCCTAACCCTAACCCTAAGCCGAAACCTCATCCTTAAACTGACACTAACCATAACCCTAACCCTCACCCTAACCCGCACCCTAACCCTCACCCACATGCTTGGCCTAAGCCTAAGCCTAAGCCTAAGCCTAAGCCTAACCCTAACCCTAACTCTAACCCTAAGTCTTATCCTCACCCTAACCCTAATTCTAACCCTAAACCTAACCTTAACAATAACCCTAAACCTCACCCTAACCATAATCCTCACCCTAACCCTAAACCTCACACTAACACTTACCCACACCTACCACTAGCCCTTACCCTAACACTAACCCTCACACTAAGCCTAACCCTAAACTCACCCTAACCCTAAAACTAAACCTAACACTCAACCTAACCCTAACCCTCAGGCTCAATGTAACCATATCGCTAACCCTGACCCTCACCATAACCATAACCCTCAGCTTCAACCTAACCCTTATCCTAACACTTACCCTCATCCTAACACTAACCCTAATAGTAATCCTAACCCTACCACTAACACTCACCCTTACCCTACCCCTCACCGTAACCCTAAATCTAACACTAAACCTAACCCTAAACCTAACCCTAAATCTAAACCTAAACCTAAACCTAATCCTCAGCCTCACCTGCACCCTAACACAAACTCTAACCCTAACCCTCACCCTAACTCTAAGCCTAATCTTAACCCTAACCCTAAGCCTCACACTCACACTCACTCTAACCCTAATCCTAAACCTAACCCTATCCCTAACCCTAACCCTCACCCTAACCCTAACCCTAGCCCTCATCCTAACCCTAACCCTAAGCCGAAACCTCATCCTTAAACTGACACTAACCATAACCCTAACCCTCACCCTAACCCGCACCCTAACCCTCACCCACATGCTTGGACTAAGCCTAAGCCTAAGCCTAACCCTAACCCTAACACTCACCCTAATCCTAACTCTAACCCTAAATCTTATCCTCACCCTAACCCTAACTCTAACCCTAATCCTAACCCTAACAATAACCCTAACCCTCACCCTAACCATAATCCTCACCCTAACCCTAAACCTCACACTAACACTTACCCTCACCTACCACTAACCCTAACCCTAACACTAACCCTCACACTAAGCCTAACCCTAAACACACCCTAACGCTAACCCTCAACCTAACCCTCAACTTAACCCTAACCCTCACGCTCAATGTAACCCTAACCCTAACCCTGACCCTCACCCTAACCATAACCCTCACCCTCACCTTAACCCTCACCCTAACACTTACCCTCACCCTAACACTAACCCTAATACTAATCCTAACCCTATCGCTAACACTCACCCTCATAGTAACAGTAACCCAAACCATAATCCTAACAAAAACCCTAACCTTAACCCTAACCCTCACCCTAAACATTACCCTCACCCTAAACCTAACCCTCACCCTAACAATTACCCTCACCTTAACACTAACCGTAACCCGAACACTAAGCCTCACACTAACCCTAACCTTCACCCTAACCCTAAACCTCACCCTAACACTATCCCTAAACCTCAACCTAACCCTAGCCCTAACCCTAACCCTAACACTCATCCTCACGGTAAACCTCACACTAACCCTAACACTAATCCTCAATCTAACCCACACCCTCACCCTAAAACTAACCCCAACCCTCACTCTAAACCTAAACCTCACCCTTATCGTAACCCTCACCCTCAGCCTAACCCTCACTTTACCCTTACTGAAAACCCCACCCTAACCCTAACCCTCATCCTAACACTAACTCTACCCCTAAACCTCACCCTCACCCTTATCCTAACTATAACCCTAAAACTAACACTAAACCTCACACTAACCCTAACCCTAACTCTCACCTCAACCTAACTCTAGCCATCACCCTAACCCTAATCCTAACCCTAACCCTCATCCTAAACCTCCCCCTATCCCTTAACTTATCCCTTAAACTAACCATAAACATCAACCTCAACCTCAACATCAGACTAACCCTGAACCTAACACTAAACCTAACCCTAAAACACACACTCACCCTCACCTGAACCCTAATCCTAACCCTAAACCTCACCCTCACCATCAGTGTAACCCTAAGCCAAACCAGAACCCTAACCCTAAGGCTCACAATCACCCTAAACCTCACCTTAATCCTAATCCTAACCATAACCCTAACCCTCAACCTCAGGCTCACCTTAACCCTAACTCTAACCCTAATCTCACCCTCACCCTAACCCTAAACCTAACCCTAACCCGAAACCTCACCCTTACCCTAACCCTAAAACTGACCCTCACCCTAGCCCTCACCCTAACCCTAATACTAACCCTAACCCTCATCCTAACCCTCCCCATAACCATAAACCTAACCCTCACCCTAACCCTAACCCTCACCCTCAACCTAACCCTCATCCTAATGCTAAGCCTAACCCTAACCCTTCCCTTAACCCTCACATTCACACTAACCCTACCCCTAATCCTAATCCTAATCCTAACCATAACCCTCACCCTCAGCCTAAACCTCACCCTAAACCTAACCCTAAACCTAACACTAACTCTAACCCTAAACCTCACCCTCAGCCTCACCCTAAACCTAACTCTAACTCTAAACCTCACCCTCAACCTAAATCTAACCCTAACCCTAAACTTCACCCTAACGCTAACCCTAAAGCTCACCCTAACCCTAGCCTTTACCTAACTCTAAACCTAACCCTAACCCTCATCCTAACACTTCCCCTAACACTAACCCTCAACCTCAACCTCACCCTCACCCACACCGTAATCATAACCGTAACAATAAGGCAAACAATAACCCTAAACCTAACCCTAAGCCTCACCCTAACCACAAGCCTCAACCTAAAACTAACCCTCAGTCTAACACTTACCCTCACCCTAACACTAACCCTAACCCTAACACTAACCCTCAAACTAACCCTAACCATCCCCCTAACCCTAAACCTCACCCTAACACTAACCCTAAACCTAACACTCACCTTAGCCCTCACCCTAACCCTAACCCTCATCCTCACCCTAAACCTCACACTAACCCTAACACTTATCCTCAATCTAACCCTCACCCTCACTCTAACCCTAACCCTAACCTTCACCCTTACCATAACCCTCAACCTCAGTCTAACCTTCACCTTTACCATTACCGTAACCCCCACCCTAATCCTGACCCTAACCCTAACCCTCACCCTAACCCTAACTCTACCCCTAAACCTCACCCTCACTCTAACCCTAACACTAACACTAAACCTCACCCTAACCCTAACCCTAAACCTTATCCTCAACCAAACTCTCAGCCTAAACCTAAGCCTTAGCCTAACACTTACCCTAACACAGACCCTCACCCTAGCCCTCAACCTAACCCTAATCCTAATCCTAACCCTCACCCTAACCCTAACCCTAACCATCACCCTAAATCTAATCCTCAGCCCCACCCTCAACTTCAGCCTAACCCTAAGCCTAAACCTAAGCCTAAGCCTAACCAGCAACCTCACCCTCACCCTAACCCTAATCCTAACACTAATTCTAACACTAACCCTAAACCTCAACCTAACCCTCACCCTAACCTTTACCCTAAAATTAACCCTAAGCCTTACCCTCGACCTAACCCTCCAACTAACCCTAAACCTAACCCTAAACCTCACCCTCACCCTAACCCTAATACTAACCCTAAACCTAAACCTCACCGAACCCTAAACCTAACCCTCACCCTCACCCTCACCCTCACCCTCACCATAAATCTAACCCTAACCCTAACAATAACACTAATCCTAACCCTAAACCTAACCCTAACCCTAACCCTAATGCTAACACTCACCCTCACCCTAACCCTATTCCTAACACTGACCCTCACCCTAACCCTAACCCTCACCCTCACCATAACCCTAACCCTCATTCTAACCCCCACCCTAAACCTAACCGTAACCTTATACCTTACCCTAACACTAACCCTAATCCTCACCTTCACCCTAGCCCTCAACCTAACCTTTATCTTAACCCTAATCTTCATCCTAACCCTCACCCTAACCCTAATCCTAACCCTAACCCTAACCCTAATCCTAACCCTCAACCTAACCCTAAACAGCACCCTCACCGTAAACCGAACCCTAACCCTCACCCTAACCCTAAACTTAACCTGAACCCTGTCAAGCTAACCCTAACCCCAACTGTCAACCTAAAGCTAAAACTCACCCTCTCCCTCATCCTAACCCTAAGCCTAAGCCTAACCCTAACCCTAACCCTCACCCTAACCCTAACTCTACCCCTAAACCTCATCCTCACTCTAACCCTAACACTAAACCACACCCTAACCTAACCCTAACCCTTATCCTCAAACAAATGCTCAGCCTAACCGTAAGCCTAAGCCTAAAACTTACCCTAACCCACACCCTCACCCTAGCCCTCACCCTAACCCTAATCCTAACCCTAACCCTCATCCTAATTCTCAAACTAACCCTAACCCTAACAATCACCCTAATGCTAATCCTCACCCCCACCCTCACCCTCAGCCTAACCCTAATCCTAACCCTAACTGTAACAGTAACCCTAAACTTCAACCTAACCCTCACCCTAAAATAACCCTAAAACTAACCCTAACCCTAACTCTCGACCTAAGCCTCCAACTAACCCTAAACCTAACCCTAAACCTCACGCTCACCCTAATCCTAATCCTAACACTAAATCTAAACCTCACCCTAACCCTAAACCTAACACTCACCCTCACCCTCACCCCCACCCTCACCATAACTCAAACTCTAACCCTAACAATAACACTAACCCTAAACCTAAACCTAACCCTAACACTAACCCTAATGCTAAAACTCACCCTCACCCTAAGCCTAATCCTAACCCTAACCCTCACCCTAACCCTCACCGTAACCCAAACACTCATCCTAACCCTCACCCTAAACCTACCCCTAATCTTAAACCTTACCCTAACTCTAACCCTAAGCCTCACCCTCACCCTAGCCCTCAACCTAACCCTAATCGTAAACCTAATCCTCATCCTAACCCTCACCTTAACCCTAAACCTAACCCTCAGCCTAACCCTAATGCAAACTCTCAACCTAACCCTAATTATCACCCTCACCATAACCCTAAACCTAACCCTCACCCTAACCCTAAACTTAACCTGAAACCTAACTCTCAAGCTAACACTAACCCTAACCGTCAACCTAAAGCTAACCCTCACCCTATCCCTCAGCCTAGCCCTAAGCCTAAGCCAAACCCTAACCCTAAACCTCACACTCACCCTAAACAGTACCCTAATCCTAAACATAACCCTAAGCCTAACCCTCACACTCTCCTTAACCCTCACCCTAAAACTAACTCTAACACTAACCCTAACCCTAACCCTCAACCTCAGCCTCACCCTTACCCTAACTCTAAACCTAAACCTCACCCTCACCCTAACCCTAATCCTAAACCTCACCCTAACCTTAACCCTAAACCTCACCCTCAGCCTAGCCCTCACCCTAAGCCTAATCCTAACCCTCATCCTAACCCTCACCGTAACAATAACCCTACCCCTCACAATACCCCTCACCCAAACCCTACTCCTAACCCTAACCCTCAACCTAACCCTAACCCTCACCCTCACCCTCACCGTAACCCTTACCTAACTCTCACCCCAAACATAAACTTAACCTGAATCCTAACTATCACCCTAACCCTAACCCTAAACCTAACCCTCACCCTAACCCTAACCCTAAACCTCACCCTCACCCTAGACCTCACCCTAACCCTAATCCTAACCCTAACCCTCATCCTAACCCTCCCCCTAACCCTTACCATAATCCTCACCCTCACCCTAACCCTAAACCTAACCCTTACCCTCACCCTCACCCTCACCCTCAGTGTAACCCTAAGCCTAATCCTAACCCTCACCCTAACACTCACACTCACCCTATCCCTTACCCTAATCCTAATCCTAACCCTAACCCTCACCCTCAACATCAGCCTCACCTTAAGCCTAACTCTAAACCTAAAACTCACCCTCACCCTTACCCTAAACCTAACCCTAAAACTCACCCTCATCCTAGCCTTCACCCTAACCCTAATCCTAACTCTAACAATCATCCTAACCCTCCCCATAATCCTAAACCTAACCCTCACGCTAACCCTTATCCTCACACTCAACCTCAACCTCAGCCAAACCCTAAGCCTAACCCTAATACTCACCCTAACCCTAATCCTCACACTCAACCTAACCCTATCCCTAATCTTAATCCTAACCTTAACCCTAACCCTCACCTTCACCCTAACCCTCACCCTAACCCTAACCCTAAACCTAACACTAACCCTAACCCTAACCCTCACCCTCAGCCTCACCCTAACCCTAACTCTAACCCTAAAACTCACCCTCACCATAACCCCAACCTTAACCCTAACACGAAACCTCACCCTAAACCTGACCCTAACCCTAACTCTAACCCTAAACCTCACCCTCACCCTAACCCTAACCCTAACCCTAAAACTTACCCTAACCCTAAACTTCACCCTCACCCTCAACCTCACTGTAATTCTTGCCCTAACCGTAACAATAATACTAACCCTATCCCAAACCCTAACCCTCACCCTCACCCTCACCCTCACGCAAACTTAACCCTAAACATAACAATAAAATTAACACTAACCATAAACCTAAACCTAACCCTAACTCTAATCCTCACCCCCACAATCACCCTCAGCCTAACCATAACCCTAACCCTAACCCTAACACTAACACTAACCCCAACCCTAAACCTAACCCTGAATCTAACCCTAAACCTAACCCTAATCCTAAACCTCACCTGCACCCTAAACCAAAACCTAACCCTCACCCTAACTCTAAGCCTAACCCTAACCCTAACCCTAAACCTCACACTCATCCTCACCATAACCCTAAACCTAAACCTAACCCTATCCCTAACCCTAACACTTACCCTAACCCTACCCTCACCCTCAACCTAACCCTAACCCTAAACTTCATCCTAAACCTGACACTAATCATAACCCTAACCCGCACCCTAACCCGAACCCTAACCCTTCCCTAACACTAATATTAACTCTAACCCTAAATCTCACCCTCACCCTCACCTTAATCCTAACTCTAACTGTAATTCTAACCCTAGCAATAACCCTAACCCTAACCCTAACCATAATCCTCACCCTAACCCTAACCCTCATCCTAACACTTACCCTCACCATAACCCTAACCCTAACGCTAACAATAACCCTAACCCTCACCCTCACCCTAACCATAACCCTCACCCTAACCCTAAGCTCACCCTAACACTAACCCTAACACTTATCCTCAATCAAACCATCACCCTCACTCTAACCCTAACCCTAACCCTCACCCTGACCCTAACCCTCAACCTTACATTAACCCTCACCCTCAGTATAACCCTCACCTTTACCCTTACTGTAACCCCCACCCTAACCCTGACCCTAACCCTAACACTCACCCTAACCCTAAATCTACCCCTAAACCTCACCCTCACTCTAACCCTAACTCGAACACTAACAATAACACTAAAACTCACCCTAACCCTAACCCTAACCTTATCCTCAACCAAATCCTCAGCCTAAACCTAAGCCTAAGCCAAACATTTACCCTAACCCACACCTTCACCCTAACCCTAATGCAAACTCTCAACCAAACCCTAAATATCACCCTCACCATACCATAACCCTAACCCTCACCCTAACCCGAACCCTAACCCTCACCCTCATGTTCCGCCTAAGCCTAAGCCTAAGCCTAACCCTAACCCTCACCCTAACACTAACCCTAACACTAAACCTAACACTAACCCTAAATCTCAAAATAACCCTAAACCTAACTCTAAACCTAAACCTAACCCTAACAATAACTCTAACCCTCACCCTAACCATAATCCTCACCCTAACCCTAAACCTCACCCTAAAACTTAACCTCACCCTAACACTAACCCTAACCCTAACACTAACCCTCACATTAACCCTAACCCTAACCTCACCTTAACCCGAACCCTAAGCCTAACCCTCAACCTAAGCCTAACCCTCATGCTCAACATAACCCTAACCCTAAACCTGACCTTCAACCTAACCATAACCCTCACCATAACCCTAACCCTCACCCTAACACACTCACCCTAACACTAACCCTAATCCTAATCCTAACCCTAAACCTAACCCTAACCCTAACAGTAATTGTAACCCTAACCCTAAACTTAACAAAAACACTAAACCTAACCCTAACCCTCAAACTAACCATTACCCTAACCCTAAACCTAATCCTCACCCTAACACTTACCCTCACCTTAACAATAACCATAACCCGAACACTAAGCCTCAAACTAACCCTATCCATCACCCTAACCCTAAACCTCACTCTAACACTAACCCTAAACCTCAACCTAACCCTAGCCCTAACCCTAAACCTAACACTCATCCTCCCGGTAAACCTAACACTAACCCTAACACTAATCCTTAATCTAACCCTTACCCTCACTCTCATGCTCACCATAACCCTAATCCTAACCCTAACCCTCATCCTAAGACTCCCCCTAAACCTGACCCTAATCCTAATCCTAACACTAACCCTAACCCTCACCCTCAGCCTCACCTTAACCCTAACTCTAACCCTAAACCTCACCCTCACCCTACCCCTCAACCTAACCCTAACCCTAAACCTCACCCTAAACCTAAACCTAAACCTCACCCGCCCCCTAGCCCTCACCATAACTCTAATCCTAACCCTAATCCTCACCCTAACCCTCCCCATAACCCTAACACTATCCCTGACCCTAACCCTAACCCTCACCCTCACCCTAACCCTCAGCCTAACCCTAAGCCTAAGCCTAAGCCTAACCCTAACCCTCACACTCACCCTAACCCTAACCCTAATCCTAATCCTAACACGAACCCTAACCTCACCCACAGCCTAACCCTCACCCTAACCCTAACCCTAAACCTAACACTAACCCTAACCCTAACCCTCACCCTCAGCCTCACCCTAACCCTAACTCTAACCCTAAACCTCACCCTTACCCTACCCCTAACCCTAAACTAACCCTAAACTTCACCCTAACGCTAACCCTAAATCTCACGCTAGCCCTTAACCTAATCCTAATCCTAACCCTAACCCTCATCCTAACCCTTCCCCTAAACCTAACCCTCACCCTCAACCTCACCCTCAGCCTAACCCTAAGCCTAAATCTAAACCTAACCCTAAAACATAACCTAACCCTCACCCTAAACCTAATCCTATCCCTAACCCTAACCCACACCCTATCTCTCACCCTAACCTTAACCCTAACAATAACCCTAACCCTAACCCTCAACCTAACCCTCACCCTAAACTTTACTCTAACCCTAAACCTCACCCTCACCCTGACCCTAACTCTAACACTAACCCTAACAGTAAAACTCACTCTAACACTAAACCTAAACCTCACCATCACCCTCACCGTAACCTTAACCCTAAACCAAACCCTAACAATAACGCTAACCCTAACCCTCACCCTAACCAAAACCCTCATCCTAACACTTACCCTCACCCTAACACTAACCCTAACCCTAACAATAACACTCACACTAACCCTAACCCTCAGCCTAATCCTAAACCTCACCCTAAACCTAACACTAAGTCTAACCCTCACGCTCACCCTAACCCTAAACCTCATCCTCACCCTAAATCTCACACTAACCCTAACCCTAAAACTAATCCTCAATCTAACCCTTACCCTAACCCTAAACCTAACCCTAAACCTAACCCTAGCACTCACCTTTATCTTAACCCTCACCCTCAGCCTAAACCTCACCTTTACCCTTACCATCATCCTCACCCTAGCACTAAAACTCATCCTATCCCTCACCCTAACCTTAAACCTAACCATCACCCTAACCCTAACTCTCACCCTCAAACTCACACTCAGCCTAACCCTCACCCTAACCCTAATCCTAAACCACACCCTCACCCTAGCCCTCATCCTAACCCTAATCCTAATCCTAACACTCACCCAAACCCTAAACCTAACCATCACCCTAACCCTAATCCTCACCCCCACCCTCACCCTCAGCCTAACCTTAAGCCTAAGCCTAACCCTAACTCTAACCCTCACACTCACCCTCATGCTAACCCTAATCCTAAAACTACCCTAAACCTCAAGCTAACCCTCACCCTAACCTTAACCCTAACACTAACCCTAAATCTAAACCTCGACCTAACCCTCCCCCGAACCCTAAATGTAACCCTAAAACTCACCCTAACCCTAACCCAAATCCTAACCCTAACCCTCACCGTAACACTAAACCTCACCCTCACCGTAACCCTAACCCATATCCTAACCCTAACGCGAACCGTTATCTTCACCGAAAAACTAACCCTAAACCTCACCCTCAGTCTAGTCCTCACCCTAAACCTAATCCTAACCCTAACCCTAATCCTCATCCTAATCCTCACCCTAACGCTAACCCTCACCCTAATCCTAAACCTAAGCCTAAGCCTAACCCTCAACCTAACCATAACCCTCACACTCAACGTAACCATAACCATAACCCTCAACCTAACCCTAAACATAACTTGAACCCTAACTTTTACCCTAACCCTCTCCCTAACACTTACCCTAACCCTAACCGTAACCCTCACTATCACCTTCAGAATAAATCTTAGCCTAACCCTAACCCTAACCCTAACCCTCACACTCACTCTAACATTAACCCTAACCCGAATCCTAACCCTAACCCTAACTCTAAACCTCAACCTCACACTGGCCCTCACCCTAACCCTAATCCTAACCGGAACCCTCATCCTAATCCTCAACGTAACACTAACCCTAACCCTCACCCTCACCCTCACCGTCACCCTAACCCTTCCCCTAACCCTAACCCTCAACCTAACCCTAACCCTCACCCTCAACATAATCCTTAACCTAACCCTCAACCTAACACTAAACTTAAATCGAACTCTAACTCTCACCCTAACCCTAAACCTAACTCTCACCCTAACCCTAACCCTAAAACTCACCCTCACCCTAGCCCTCACTCTAACCTTAATCCTAACCCTAACACTCATCCTAACCCTCCCCCTTACCCTTACCCAACCCTCACCCTAACGCAAACCCTCACCCTCAAGCTCACCCTCAGCCTAACCCTAAGCCTAAGCCTAAACCTAACCCTAACACACACACTCACCCTCACCCTAACCGTAATCCTAAACCTAAACTTAACCCTAAATCTAACCCTCAACTTAACCCTCACCCTAACCCTAACTAATGCTAAACCTCACCCTCACCCAAAACCTAACTATAACCCTAATGCAAACACTAAACCTCACCCTAACCCTCACCTTAACCCTCACACTCACCCTCACCATAACCTTAACCCTAAACCTAACCCTAACATTAATCTTAACCCTCAACCTAACCATAATCCTCACTCTAACCCAAACCCAGACCCTAACACTTATCCTAACCCTAACACTAAAACTAACCCCAACACCAACCCTCACACTAACCCTAAACCTAACCTCACCCTAACCCTAACCCTAAAACTAAACCTCAACCTAACCCTAACCCTCACGTTCAATGTAACCCTAACCATAACCATAACCCTCACACTAACCCTAACCCTCATCCTAACACTTATCCTCACCCTCACTCTCACCCTAACCCTAACTCCAACCCTAACCCTAACCCTAACCCTCACCCTCACCCTCACCCTAACCCTAAACCTTATCCTCAACCAAATGCTCAGCCTAACCCTAAGCCTAAGCCTAACACTTACACTAACCCACACCCTTACCCTAGCCCTCACCCTAACCCTAATCCTAACCCTAACCCTCATCCTAATCCTCATCCTAACCCTAACCCTAACCATCACCCTATCTCTAATCCTCAACCCCACCCTCACCTTCAGCCTAACCCTAAGCCTAACCCTAACCCTCACACTCGCACTAACCCTAACCCTAATCCTCGCCCTAACTCTAACACTAACCCTAAACCTCAACCTAACCCTCACTCTAACCTTAACCCTAAATCTAACCCTAACCCTAACCCTCAACCTAACCCTCCAACTAACCCTAAACCTAACCGTAAACCTCACCGTCAGACTCACCCTAATCCTAACCCAAAAACTAAACCTCACCCTAACCCTAAACCTAACCCTCACCCTCACCCTCACTCTCACCATAACTCTAACCCTAACACTGACAATAACACTAATCCTAACCCTAAACCTAACCCTAACCCTAACCCTAAAGCTAACACTCACCCTCACCCTAACCCTATTCCTAACCCTAACACTCACCCTCACAGTAACCCTAACCCTCATAATAACTGTCACCCTAAACCTAACCCTAACCTTAAACCTTACCCTAACACTAACCCTAATCCTCACCCTCACTCTAGCCCTCAACCTAACCCTAATTGTAACCCTCACCCTAAACCTAACCCTAACACTCAACCTAACCCTAACCCTCACGCTCACCGTAACCCTTATCCTAACCATCACCCTAAACCTAAACTTAAACTGAACGCTAACTGTCAAGCTAACGTTAACCTAATCCTCAACCTAAAGCTAACCCTCACACTCACCCTCTTCCTCAGCCTAATCCTAAGCCTAAGCCTAACCCTAACCCTAACCCTCACAGTCACCCTAACCTTAACCCTAATCCTAACTTTAACCCTAACCCACAACCTCACCCTAACCCTCACCCTAACCCTAACCCTAAAACTAACACTAAACTTAACGCTAATCCTCACCTTCAGCCTCATCCTAACCCTAACTCTAACCCTAAACCTCACCCTCACCATAACCCCAACTCTAACCCTAACCCGAAACCTCATCCTAACCCTAATGATAACCCTAACTCTAACCCTAAACCTCACCCTCACCCTAACACTAACCCTAACCCTAAAACTCAACTATCCCTAACCTTCACCCTCACACACAACCTCAACCTAACTCTAGCCCTAACCCTAACAATAACACTAACCCTAACCCTAACCCTAACCCTCACCCTCACCCTCAGCCTCACCCTCACCACAAACTTAAACCTAACCATAACACTAACAATAACCCTAACCCTAAGCCTAACCCTAACCATAACTCTAATCCTCACCCCCACAATCACCCTCAGCCTAACCCTAAGCCTAAGCCTTACCCTAACCCTAAACCTCAAACTCACGCTCACCCTAACCCTAATCCTAACCATAACCATAACTCTAACCCTAAACCTCATCCTAAACCTCACCCTAACCTTAACACTAACACTATCAATAACCCTAAACCTCGACCTAACCCTCCCCCTAACCCTAAATCTAATCCTAAACCTCACCCTCACCATTACCCTAATCCTAACCCTAGCCCTAAACCTCACCCTAAAGCTAACCCTAACCCTCACCCTCACCCTCACCTTCACCCTCACAGTAACTCTAACCCTAAGCCTAACAAAAACACTAATCCTAGCCCTAACCCTAAACCTAACCCTAATCCAAACACTCACCCTCATCCTAACCCTAAACCTCACACTCACCCTAGCTGTCAACCAAACCCGAATCCTAACCCTAATCCTCATTCTAACCCTCACCCTAACCCTAAACCTAACCCTCACCCTAACCCTAAACCTAATCCTCACCCTCACCCTTACACTCAACTTCACTCTAACCCTAACACTAACAATAGCCCTATCCCTAAACCTAACCCTAAACTTCGCACTCACCTTCACCCTTACCCTAATCATAACCCTAAACCTAACCCTTAACTTAACCCTCCCCCTAACTCTCACCCTAATACTAACCTTAACCCGAACACTAACCCTAACCCTGACCCTCACCTTAATGCTAACTGTAACCCTAATCTTCACCCTCACCCTAAACCTAACTCTAACCCTAACCCAAACCCTAAACCTAACCCTAACAATAACCCTAACCCTAATCCTAACCCTCACCCTAACCATAACCATCACCCTAACCCAAACCCTCACCCTAACACTTAAACTCACACTAACACTAACCCTAACCCTAAAACTAACCCTCACACTAACTCTAACCCTAACCCTAACCCTAAACTAGAACGTAACCCTCACCCTCACCCTAAACCTAACACTAACCCTATCCCTAAAGCTCCCCCTCCCCCTCCCCCAACACTATATCTAACCGTAAACCTCACCTTCACCCTCACTCTAAACCTAACCCTAAACCCCACCCTAACCCTAACCCTAACCCTCACCCGCACTCTCTTGCTCTCTGTAACTCTAACCCTAACCATAAAATAGCATTAACCCTAACCCTAACCATCACCCTAACCCTAATCCTCACCCCCACCCTCACCCTCAGCCTAACCCTAAGCCTAATCTTAACCCTCCCCCTAACCCTAACCCTCCCCCTAACACTAACTCTAACCCTAAACCTCACCCTCACCCTAACCCTAAACCTCACCCTAAACCTCACTCTAACACTAACCCTCACCCTCACCCTCCACATCAACGTAACTCTAACCCTAATCCTAACAATAACACTAACCCTAACAGTAACACTAACCCTAACCGTAACAGTAAACCTAAGGGTAACCATAAACCTCACCCTCAGCCTCATCCTCAGCCTAACCCTAACCCTAACCCTCACCATAACCCTAACCCTAACCCTATACCTAACCTTAACACTAAACCTAACCCAGACCCTAAACCTAACCCTAATCCTCAGCTTCACCCTCACCCTAATGCAAACCCTAATCCGAACCCTTACCCTAACCCTAAGCCTAACGCTAACCCTAATCCTAACCTTCAAACAAACTCTACCCTAACCCTAATCCTAAACCTAACCTTATCCCTAAACCTAACCCTCACTGTAACCCTCACCCTAGCCCTCACCCTAACCCTAATCCTAACCCTAAACCTCATCTTAACTCTCATCCTAACCCTAGCCCTAACCCTCAACCTCTTGCTCGGCCTAAGCCTAACCCTAAACCTAAACCTCACCAGAACCCTAAAGCTACCACTAACCCGAACTCTAACCCTAAACCTCACTCTCACGCTAACCCTAACTCTAACCTTAACCCTAAACCTCATCCTAACCCTCACCCTCAACCTAACCTGAACCATAACCCTAACCCTACCACTAACAGTACCCCTCACCCTAACCGTAACCCTCACCCTAACCATAACCCTCACCCTAACATTAGTCCTAACCCTCACACTAACTCTCAAACTAACCCTAACCATCACCCTAACCCTAAAACTCACCCTAACCCTAACACTAACCCTCACCCTCAACCAAGCCCTCACCTTAAACCCTAACCCTCATCCTCACCCTAAACCTCACCCTAATCCTAACACTAATACTCAATCTAACCCTCACCCTACCCCTAATCCTCACCCTATCCCTAACTCTACCCATAAACATCACCCTCACCCTAACCCTAACTCTAACCCTAACCCTAACACTAAACTTCACCCTAACCCTAACACTAACCCTCACACTAACCCTAACCCTCACCCTCACTCTCACCCTCAGCCTTACCCTAAGCCTAATCCTAACCCTAACCCTAACCCTCACACTAACCCTAACCCTAACACTAACCCTAACACTAACCCTCACCTTCAACCTCACCCTCAGCCTAACCCTAAACCGAACCCTAAACCTAACCCTAATACACACACTCACCCTCACCCTACCCCTAATCCTAATGCTCACCCTAACCCTAACCCTCCCCCTAACTCTCACCCTAACCCTAACGCTATCACTAACCCTAACCCTCAACCTAACCCTCATCCTAACCCTACTCTAACCCTAAATCTCACCCTCACCCTAACCGTAACTCTAACCCTAACCCAAACCCTAAACCTCAACCTAAACCTAAAACTAAACCGCATCCTTACCCTCACCCTCACCCTAACCGTAACCCTAAACCTACCCCTAACAATAACCCTAACCCTTTTCCTAACCCTCACACTAACCATAACCCTCACCCAAAACCAAACCCTCACCCTAACACTTACTCTCACCCTAACACTAACTCTAACCCCAAAACTAACCTTCACCCTAACCCTCCTCCTAACTCTATATCTAACCCTCAACCTGACCCTCACCCTCACCCTAACCCTAACCCTAAACTCCACCCTAACCCTAACCCTAGCACTCATCCTCATGTTCAGCCTAAGCCTAAGCATAAGCATAAGCCTAACCCTAACCCTAACCCTCACCCTAACCCTAATACTAACACTAACCGTAATTCTAACCCTAAACCTCACACTCACCCTAACCCTAACTCTAACCTTAACCAGAAACCTGAACCTAAGCCTAAACCTAACCTTCACCCTCACCCTCACCATAACCCTAACCCTAACCCTAACCCTAACAAAAACCCTCATCCTAACCATAACCTTCACCCTAAACCTAACCCTCACCCTAACACCCACCCTCACACTAACCCTAACCATAACCCTAACCCTAAACCTCACCCTAACCCTAACCCTCACCCTCAACCTAGCCCTCAACCTAAACCTAACCATCATTCTAAACCTAATCCTCATCCCCACCCATACCCTAAGCCTATCCCTAAGCCTAAGCCAAACCCTAACCCTAACCCTCACACTCACCCTCAATGCAAACCTAATCTTAAACCTAACCCTAACCCTAATATTAAACCTCAACCTAAACCTCACTCTAATTCTAACTCTAACCCTAACCCTAACCATCCGCCAAACCCTCCCCCTAACCCTAACTCTAACCCTAAACCTCACCCTCACCCTAAACATAACCCTAATCCTAAACCTAACCCTAACCCTGATCCTAAACCTCACCCTCACCGTCACCCTCACTGTTACTCTAACCCTAACCCTAACTGTAACACTAACCCTAACCCTAACCCAAACCCTGACCCTCACCGTAACTCTAACGCTAACCCAAACCCTCACCCTACCCCTAAACCTAACCCTCAACCTCACCCTAACCCTCACCCTCACTGTAACCTTAACCCTAACCATAAACCTCACCCTAACGCTAACCCTAACCCTCACCCTAACTCTAACCCTCACCCTCACCCTAATGCTAAACCTAAACCTTATCCTAACACTCACCCTAACCCTAGAACCCTAACCTTAACCCCCACCCTCACACTTATACTCAGCCTAAGCCTAAGCCTAAGCCTAAGATTAACCCTGACCCTCACACTCACCCTCACCTTAACCCTAACCATAACACTAACCCTAACCCTAACCCTCAGACTAACCCTCACCCTAATGCAAAATCTAACCCTAAACCTCACTCTCACCCTAACCCTAACCCTCACACTCAGCCTCACCCTCCGCCTAACATTAAGCCTTACCCTAACCCCAACCCTAACACTAACACTAACCCTAACCCTCACCCTACCCCTCACCCTAAACCTAACCCTCACCCTCACCCTCACCCTAGCCCATACCCAAACCCTAAGCCTAAGCCTAACACTCACCTTAACCCTCACTCTAACCCTAACCCCAACACTCACCCTAACCGTAACCCTCACACTCACCCTCATGCTAACTCTAATCCTAACCCTAACCCTAACTGTAACCCTCATACTCACCCTCACCTTAACCCTAACACTAATCCTAAACCTAACACTAACCCTCACCCCTACACTAAACCACAGCCTAACCCTAATGCTAACAATAAACCTAACCCTAACCCTAACCCGAAACCCCACCCTAACCCTAACTCTAACCCTAAACCTCACACTCACCCTAACCCTAACATTAACCCTAATCCTAAACCTCAACCTAAACCTAAACCTTACCCTAACATTTACCCTCACCCTAACACTAACAATAACCCTAACACTAGCGCTCACACTAATGCTAACCATCACCCTAAACCTAAACCTCACCCTAATCCTAACCCTAACCCTCAACTTCACCCTAGCCCCACCTAAACCTAACACTCATCCTCACCCTAAACCTCACACTAATGCTAACACTAATCCTCAATCTAACCCTTACCTGAACCCTAACCCTAACCCGAACCCTCACGCTTACAATAACCCTCACCCTCACCCTAACCCTCATCTTTACTATTACTGTCACCCTCATCCTAACCCTCAGCTTAAATCCAACCCTCATCCTAACCCTCAACCTAACCGTAACCCTAACCATCACCCTAACCCTAAATCTCACCCTGAACTTCAGCCTCAGGCTAACCCTAAGCCTAAACCTAAACCTAACCCTAAACCTCACACTCACCCTAGCCCTCACCCTAACCCTAATCCTAACCCTAACCCTAAATTTATACCTAAAGCCCAACCTAACCCTCACCCTAACCCTAACCCTCACCCTCACTTTAGTCCTCACCCTAACCCTCAGCTCAAAACTAACCCACACCTTCACCGTAACCTGAACCCTAACACTCACCCTAACCCTACCCCTAACCCTAACCCTCACCCTCACCCTCACCCTCCACCTAACACTAAGCCTAACCCTAAACCCAACCCTAACCCTAACACTAAGCCTCACCCTCACTCTCACACTAACCCTAATCCTAACCTTAACCCTATCCCTAAACCTCAACCTAACCCTCACCCTCGCCCTAGTGCTAACACTAAACCTAACCCTAACTCTTTCCCTAACCCTCCCCCTATCCCTAACTCTAAACCTAAACCTCACCAGCACACTAACCTTAACCCTAACCCTAAACCTCACGCTAATCCTCACACTAACTCTAAACCTCACCCTCACTCTCACCCTGACCGTAACTCTAATCCTAACCCAACAATAATGCTAAACCAAACCCTAACCCTAACACTAACACTAACCATAACCCTCAACCTGAGCTTCACCCTCACCCCAAGCTTAACCCTAACCATAACACTAAAAATAACCCTAAACCTAACCCTCACCCTCACTGTAACCCTAACCCTAACACTAACCCTAAATCTAACCCTAACCCCAACACTGACCCTAACCATAATCCTCACCCTCACTCTCACCCTAACCCAAGTCCTAACCCTAACCCTCACCCTATCGCTAACCCTAATCCTAAACCTAACCCTAAACCTAAACCTAACCCTAACACTAACCCTAAACCTAACCCTAAACCTCATCCTAACCCTCACCCTAAATGTAACCCTAAACCTAACCTTAACCCTCACCCTCATGCTCGGCCTAAGCCTAAGCCTAACCTGAACTCTAACCCTCACCCTAACCCTAACTCTAAGCCTAAACCTCACCCTCACCCTAACCCTAACTCTAACCCTAACCCTAAACCTAAACTTCACCCTAACCCTCACCATAACCCTCACCCTCATCCTCACCTTAACCGTAACCCTAACCCTAATGCTAACAATAACCCTAAACCTAAACCTAACCCTTACCCTAAATATAACACTCAACATAACCCTAACCCTCAATCTAAACCTCACCCTCACCCTAACCCTAACCCTAACACTCACCCTAACCCTAATCCTAACACTCACCCAAACCCTCACCCTAACCCTAACCTTGATCCTAGTCCTCACCCTAAAGTTAACCCTAACCATCATTCTAAACCTAACCCTCACCCTCAGCCTCAGCCTCAGCCTAACCCTAATCCTAAACCTAACCCTAACCCTAAACCTCACCCTCACCTTAGCAGTCACCTTAACCCTAATCCTAACACAAACCCTCATCTTAACACTCAATGTAACCATAACCCTATCCATCATTCTAAACCTTATCCTCATCCCCACCCTCACCATAAGCCTACCCCTAAGCCTAAGCCTAAACCTAACCCTAACCCTAACCCTAACCGTCACTCTAACCCTAACCCTAACCTTCACCCTAACACTAACACTCACACTAAACCTCTCCATCACCGTAACCCAAATGCTAACATTAATCCTCAACCTCACACTAAACCTCGCCCTAACCCTTACACTCACCTTAACCTATCCCTCACCCACACACTAACAGTCACCCTAACACTTCTCCTCACCCTAACCCTCACCCTAACCTTAACACTAACCTTCACCCTAACCCTCACCCTAACACTAACACTCACCTACACCCTCACCCTAACCCTCACCCTCACCCTAACCCTTACCCTCACACGAACCCTAACCCTCACCCTCAGCCAAACCCTCATCCTAAACCTAAACCTAACCCTAACCCTCACCCTAACCTTAACTCTAACTCTAACCCTAACCCTCACATTAACCCTAACCCTCGCCCTCACCCTCAACCTCACCCTGAGCCTAACCCTTACCCTAACCCTCACCCTCACCCTAAACCTAACCCTCACCCTCACACTAACCCTAACCCTCATCCTAAACCTAAACCTCACCCTCACCCTCTCCATAACCCTAAACCTCATCCTATCCCTAACCTTATACGTAATGCTAACCCTAAACCTCACCCTCACCCTAACCCTTACCCTCACCCTAACCCTAACCCTAAACCTCACACTAAACCTAACACTCAACCCTAACCCTAACCCTACCCTTCAGCCTAACCCTAAACCTAAATCTAACTGTAACCCATATCCTCACCCTATCCCTAACTTTAACCCTAACTTTCACCCTCAACCTCAACTTCCCCCTCAGCCTTACCCTAACCGTAACCCTAATCCTAATCCTGAACCTAACCCTCACCCTAACCCTAACCCTCAGCCTCACCCTAAACCTCACCCTAACATTTACCCTCAACCTAACCCAAATGCTAACCATAAACCTAACAATCACACTAACCGTAACCCTAACCATCACCCTATCCTTTATACTAACCCTAAACCTAACCCTAACCCTCACCCTAACCTGAACCCTCACACTACCCTAAACCTAAACCTAACCCTAACCCTCTCGCTAACCCTAAACCTCACCCTCAACCTAACTCTCACCCTCACCCTAACTCTCACTCTAAACCTTACCCTCACCCTAACCCTATCCCTAATGCTAACCCTAACCCTAACTCTCACCCAAACACTCACCCTCACCCTAACCCTCACCCTCACACTAAACATCACCCTAAACCTAATCCTCACCATAAACCTAATCCTAACCCTAACCCTAACCATAACCCTCACCGTAACCCTAACACTCACATTAACCCTATGCCTAACCCTCACCTTCACCCTCGCCCTAACCCTAACCCTCATCCTAACACTAACCCTCACCCTCACCCTCACCCTAACCCTAACCCACAAACTCACCATAATCCTCACCCTAAACCTAACCCTAAACCTTACCTAACCGAAAACCTCACCCTCACCCTTACCCAAACACTCAACCTAGCCCTCCCCCTCACACTCACCCTCACCCTAACCCTGAACCTAACCCTAACGCTCACCTTAACCATAATCCTCACACTAAGCCTAACCCTCACCCTAACCCTAACCCTACCTCTCAGACTAACCCTTACCTTAACCCTAACTCTAACCCTCACAATAACCATAACCCTATCACTAACCCTCACATTAACCCTAACCCTAATACTGAACCTAACCCTAACCCTCACCCTCACCATTACCCTAACACTCACCCTAACCCTAACCCTAACCCTAGTCCTCACAATAACACTTACCCTCACCCTCACCCTAACCCTAACCCTCAACCTCACCCTAACCCTCACCCTAAGCCTTACCCTCACCCTAACTCTAATCCTAACCTTAACCCTAACCCTCACACTAAACCTAACCCTCACCCAAATTCTAATGTTACCCCTCACCCTAACCCTCACCCTCAACCTAACCCTAATCCTAATCCTCACCCTATCCTTAACCTTAAACCAAAACTTCACCCTAACCCTCACCCTCACCCTCACCCTAATGCTAACCCTAAACCTCAGCCTCAACCTAACCCTCACCCTCACCCTAACCCTAACCCTAAACCTCACCCTAATACTAACCTTCACCCTCACCTTCACCCTAACCCTAAACCTAACCCTAACACTCATCCTCAACCTAAGGCTAAACCTAATGCTAACCCTATCCTCACACTCACCCTAAACCTCATCCTAACCGTTATCGTCACTCTAACCCTAACCCTAACCCTCACACTAAACCTAAACCTCACCCTAACCCTAAGGCTACCCTTCCGCCTAACACTCACCCTAAACCTAACCCTAAACCTAATCCTCACCCTAACACTTACCCACACCTTAACCTTCACCCTAAGCCGAACCCTAAACCTGAACTTCACCCTAACCGTCACCCTAACCCTAACCCTCACACTCACCCTAACCGTCACCCTAAAATTTACCCTCACCCTAAACCTAAACCTAACCCTCACACTAACCCTAAACCTAACCCTCAGCCTAACACTTATTCTAACCCTAAACCTAGCCCTAAACCTCACCCTAACCCTAACCCTAACCCTCAGCCTAACCCTCATCCTAACCCTTACCCTAATCTTAAACCTCACCCTAACCCTAACCCTAACACTAACCTAAACCTCACCCTAAACCTAACCCTCACCCTCACCCTCCCCATCACCCTCAGCCTAACCCTAATCCTAACCTAATCCTTCTGCTCACCCTCACCCTAACTCTAACCCTAAACCTAACCCTAACACTCACTCTAACCCTTACCCTAACCTAACACTATCCCTAACCCTCAACTTAACCTTAACCCTCACCCTAATCCTAAACCTAACCCTCACCCTCAAACTCACGCTAACTCTAACCCAAACCCTAACCCTAACCCTACCCTCACTCTCAACCTAACCTTTACACTCACCCTAAACTTCATCCTAAACCTAACCCTTCCCCTCTCCCTACCCCTCACCCTAACCCTAACGCTAACCCTAACCCTCAACCTATCCCTAACCCTACCCCTAACACTAACCCTCACCCTAACCCTAATCCTCACCCTAACTCTCACCCTCATTCTAATCATCACCCAAAACTTAACCCTCACCCTAAACCTAACACAAACCTATTACAAACCCTCACACTCACCCTAAACCTCACCCTAACCCTTACCCTCACCATAAAACTTACCTTCACCCTAACCGTAACCATAAACCTCACACTAACTGTAACACTCACTCTAAACCTAACCCTAAACCTGACACAAACCTTCACCCTCACCCTGATGGTCACCCTCAGCTTAACCCTAAGCCTCATCCTATTCCTAATCCTAACCCTAACCCTCACCCTAAACCTAACCCACACCCTAAACATCACCCTTACCCTAACCCTTACCCAAAAATTAACCCTCACCCCCACCCTAACAATAACCCTCACCATGAACCTAACCTCAGCTTAATCCTCACCCTCACCCTAATGCTCACCCTAACCCTAATCTTTACCTAACCGAAACCCTCACCCTCAACCTCAGCCTAACCCTCACCCTCACCCAAGCCCTCACCCTAACACTAAACTTAACCGTAAGCCTCAACCTCAACCTCCCCTACCCCAAAGCCTTACCCTAACCATAACCCTAATCCTAACCCTAACCCTCAACCCCACCCTTATCCTAACCCTAACCCTAACCCTAAAATAACCCTCACCCACATCCTAACCCTAACAGTAACCCTAACAATAACTCTAACCCTAACCCTGAACCTTAAACTCACCCTAACCCTAATCCTAACCCTAACCCTCAACCTCACCCTCACCCTCATTCTAACCCTCATCATCACGCTGACCTTCAGCATCACACTAACCCTCACTATCAAACTAACCCCCACCCTAGCCCAAACCCTAACCCTCACCCTCACTTTCCCCCTCACCCTCAGCCTCACCCTAACTCTAACAATAATCATAAACTAACCTCACCCTCACCCTCACCCTAACCCTAACCCTCAACCTCACCCTCACCCTCACACTAACCCTCAACCTCACACTAAACATCACCTTAACCCTAACCCTCACATTGAACCTAACCATAAAGCTCACCCTAACCCTCACCCTCAAACTAACCCTCACCCTAAACATTATCCTCACACTAACCCTAACCCTAACTTTCACACTAACCCTAACCCTCACCCTAACCGTATCCCGACAGCTCACCCTTCACCCTAACCCTAACACTCACCCTAACCCTAACTCTCAACCTAACCCTCACCCTCACCCTAACCCTCACCCTGACCCTAACCCTCACCATCTCCCTAGTGCTCATCCTAACCCTAAACCCTCACCCTAAACCTAACCCTCAACCTAAACCTAACCCTCACCCTGACACTCACCCTAACCCTAAAACTAACCATAACCCTCACCTTAACCCTTACTTTAACCCTAACCCTCACAATAACCCTAACCCTCTCCCTCGCCCTTTACCTTTACCCTTACCCTCACAATAACCCTCAACCTAACCTTTACCCTGACCCTAACCCTAACCCTCAGCCTAACACTCATCCTAACCCTAACCCTAAACCTAACCCTCACCCTAACCGTAACCCTACCCAAAAAAGTAACCCTAACCCTAACCCTCACGCTCATGTTAACTAACTCTAATACTAACCCTAACCCTCACCCTCACCCTAACTCTAACCATAAACCTAACCCTAATCGTCACCCTAGCCCTAACCCTAACCCTAACCCTCACACTAAACCTCACCCTAAAACTTACCCTCACCATAAACCTAACTCTAACACTCATCCTCACCCTAAACTTGACCCTCACCCACACCCTAAACCTGACCCTCACCGGAACCCTCACCCACACACTAACACTCACCCTAACCCTAACCCTAAGACTATTCCTAAACCTAAGCCTCACCCTTAAACTCAAACTAACCCTACACCTAACCCTAAGCCTCACCCACACCCTCACCCTAACCCTCACCCTCACCCTAACCCGCACCCTAACCCTAACCCTACCCTTCCCGCTAACCCTCACTCTAACCCTAACCCTAATCTAAACCCTCAATCTAACCCTAACACTACCCCTAACCTTCACCCTCACACTAATCCTAAACCTAACACTAACACTCAAACTAACCCTAATCCTCAACCACACCCTAACCCTCACCCTCACCTTAACCCTAACCCTCACACTAAACATCACCCAAACCCTAACCTTCACCCTAACCCTAGCCTTAACCCACACCGTAACCCGAACCCAAAACCTAATCCTCAACCTCACCCGATTCCTCACCATAACCCTAACCCTTGGTTAAAAGAAACCCTCAACCTTCAACTCACACTAACCCTCACCCTCACCCTACCACTCACCCTAATCCTAACCCTAACCCTAATTCACACCCTCACCCGAAACCTCACTCTAACCCTTACCTTCACCCTCACACTAACCCTAACCATAATCATAACCCTCAGAGTAACCATAACCCTCACCCTAACCATAACCCTAACCCTAACCCTAAACTTCAGCCTCACCCTCACCTTCAGCCTAACCCTAACCCTAACCTTATTCCCAATCCTAACCCTCACCCTCACCCTCACCCTCACTCTCAACCTCAGCCTAAAACTAACCCTAACCCTAACCATAAACCTAACCCTCACCCTCACCCTCATCCCAACCCTAAACCTAAAGCTAACCCTCACCCCAACCCTAACCCTCACCCTAACACTAACCCTCACCCTAACCCTAACCCTAACTCTAATCCTAACCCTCACCCTCACCATAACCCTCACCCTAACACTTACCCTCACCCTAAGCGTATCCCTAAACCTCGCAGTAACCCTAACACTCACCCTAACTCTAAACCTCACCTTAAACCTCAACCTCACCCTAATCCTCATCCTAACCTTACCTTAACCCTTACCTAAACTAAACCCTCACCCTCACCCTCACCCTAAACCCTAGCCCACACCCTAACCCTAACCCTAACCCTAAACCCAACCCTCACACTAACCCTGACACTACTCTTAAACCTAACCCTAAGCCTAATGCTAACTCTCACCCTAAACGTATCCCTAAACCTAACCCTCACCCTAAAGCTAAATTTCAACCTCAACCTCACCCTCACCCTCAGCCTAAACCTAACCCTCACCCTCATATTAACTCTAACCCTAAACCAAACTCTCCCCCTACCCCTCACCCTCACTCTAATTCTCACTCTAACACTAACACTCACCCACAACCTCACCCTCACCCTCAGCATAACCCTACTCCTTACCCTAATCCTAACCCTCAACCTACCCCTGAACCTAACCCTAACCCTAACCCTCACCCTAACCCTCACCCTCACCATAGTCCACACCCTAACCCTAACCCTAAACCTAACCCTCACACGAACCCTAACCCTAACCCTCACCCTAAGCCTTATCCTAACCCTAAACCTAAAACTAACCTTCACCCTAACCGAACCCTAACCCTAACTATAACCTAACCCTAACCCACACACTAACCCTAACCCTAACCCTCAGCCTAACGCTCATCCTAACCCTAACCCTAACCCTAACCCTAAACCTCAACCTAACCCTCATGCTAACCCTAACCCTAACACTAACCCTAAACCTGACCCTCAATTTAACATTCCCCACAACCCTAACTCTAACCGTAAACCTCACCCTCACATTAACCCTAATCCTAACACTAACCCTAAACCTCACCCTCACTCTCACCCTTACCCTCACCCTTAACATCACCCTAACCTTAACCCACACCCACACCCTAAACCTAACCAGCACTCTAACCCTAACCTCAGCTTAATCCTAACCCTGAAGTAAACGAAACCCTCAACCTCACCCTCACCCTAGCCCTCACCCTCACACTAGCCGTCACACTCACCCTAACCCTAACACTATTCATCAACCTCACCCTCACCCTCACCTTCAGCCTAAGCCTAACCCTAACCTAACCCTAACCCTCACCCTCACCCTCACCCTCAACCGAATCCTAACCATAACAATAATCCTAACCCTCACCCTAACACTAAACCTCAACATCACCCTAACCCTAATCCTAACCCTAACTCTAATCATAACCCTCACCCTCACCCTAACCCTCACCCTAACCCTTACCCTCACATTCACCTAACCCTAACCCTAACCCTAAACCTCACACTAACCTGAAACCTCACCCTAACCTTAACACTAACCCTAACCCTTACCCTCACAATCACCCTAAATCTTACCTTACCCTCACCCTCACCCTAACCCTAACAGTACCCCTAACCCTAAACCTAGTCCTCACACTAACCCTAACCCTAAACCCAACCCTAACACTTCCACTAAAACTAACCCTCACCCTAACTATAACCCTACCCATCAGCCTAAACCTCACCCTAACCAGAACCCTAACCCTAATCCTCACATTATCCCAAAACCTATCCCTAACCCTCACACTCACCCTAACCCTCACCATAACCCTACCCCAAACCCTAACCCTAACCCTAAACCTAATCCTCACCCTATCCCTAACCCTAAACCTAACCCTCACACTCACCCTAGCACTCACCGAAACCTCACCCTAACCCTAACCCTAACCCTAACCCTAAGCCTCACCCTAACCCTAACCCTCAAGCTCACCCACACCCTAACCCTTAACCTCACCCTAAACCTAACCCTAACCCTAAAACTACCCATCAGCCTAACCCTAACCCTCACCCTCAACCCAACCCTGTGCTAAGACAAATGCTCATTCTCAACCTAAGACTCAGCCTAACACTTACCCTCACCATAATCCTATCCCTCACCCTCTCCCTAACCCTCACCCTACCCCTTCTCCTCACCCTAACCGAAACCCTAACCCTAACCCTAAACATCACCCTAGCCCACACCTTAAACCTCATCCTAACCCTAACCCGAACCCTCACCCTAAGCCTAAACCTAACCCTAACACTCACCGTCAAGCTAACTGTCAATATAACCCTTACCCTCACACTAACCCAAACCGTAACCCTAACCCTAACCCTCACCCTAACCCAAACCCTCACCAAAACCCTCACTCTCACATTCACCCTCACACTAAACATCACCCTAACCTTAACCCTCACCCTAACCCTAACCCTAACCCTCACCTTAAACCTCACCCCCACACTAATCCTCACACTAAACCTAACCCTAAACCTTTCCTAAACAAAAACATCACCCTCACCCTTGCCGTCACCCTAAACCTAACCCTAACCTTAACCCTCACCCTCACCCTCACCCTCAGCCTCACCCTAACCTGCACTCTAACCCTAACCCTAACCCTAACACTCAACCTAACCATAACCCTAACCCTAATGCTAACCCTAACCCTCACCCTCAACCTAACCCTGACCCTAACCCTTACCCTTACCCTAACCCTCACTCTCACCCTAAACCTAACCCTTACCCTCACCATAACCCTATCCCTCACCCTCAACCTAACCCTCACCCTAACCCTTACGATCACCCTAACACTCACCCAACCCTAACCCGAACACCAACCCTCACCCTACCCCCAACCTAATCTTCACCCTACCCAAAAGCTAACCCTAACCCTCAGTCTCAACCTAACCCTCACCCTAAACCTTGTCCTCACACTAACCCAAACCCTAACCGTAAACCTCACAGTGAGCCTAACCCTCATCCTAACCCAAACGCTACCTCTCAACCTAACCTTCACCTTAAACCTAACCCTAACCCTAATCCTCAACCTACGCCTAACCCTCACCCTCACCCTCAGCCTAATCCTCACACTAAACCTAACCCTAACCCTAACCCTCACCGTCACCCTCCCACTCAACCTCACCCTCACCATAACCCTCACCGTCACCCTAAACATCACCCTAACCCTAAACCTCACGCTAACCCTAAACTTAAACTAACCTTAAACCTAACCCTTACCCTAACCCTAACCCTAAGCCTAACCCTAACCCTAACGCTAAGCCTAACCCTAACTCTTACCCTAACCCTAACTCTTACCGTAACACTAACCCTAACCCTAAACCTCTCTAAACCTTATGCGAACCCTAACCCTCACCCTAATCCTCACCCTAACACTTAACCTCACACTAACCCTAACGTTAATCCTCAGCATCACACTCACCCTAACCCTAACCCTAACCCTAACCCTCACCCTCACCCTCACCCTAACCCTAACCTAACCCTAACACTCACCCTAACCCTAAACCTTATGCTCTCCCTAACCCTACCCCACAACCTAACCCTCACCCTCACCCTAACGCTAACCCTAACCCTCACACTCACCCTCACCCTAACCCTAACCCTAACCCTAACCCTCACCATAAACCTAACCCGAAACCTAACCCTATCCCTCACCATCACCATCACCCTCACCCTAACCCTCAACCTCAAACTCACCTTCACCCTAACCCTCAAACTAACCCTAACCTTCACCCTAACCCTAACCATCTCCCTAAACCTAAACCTACACCTGACCCTAACCCTCAACCTAACCCTAATCCTAACCCTCACCGTCACCCTAACCCTCACCCTAAACTTAACACTAGCCCAAACTCGAACCCTGAACCTTACCCGAACCCTCACGCTCACGCTCACTCTCACCCTAACCCTCACCCTCACCCTAAGCCTCACCCTATCCCTAACCCTAACCCTAATGCTCACCCTAACCCTAACATTCATCCTAACCCTAACCATCACCCTAATCCTCACCCTAACCCTAACCCTAATTCTTCCTAACCAAAACCCTCACCCTACCCCTCATTTTCACCCTAATACTCACCCTCACCCTCGCCCTCACCCTAAACATAACATTAACCCTAACCATCACCCTAGCCCTAGCCCGAACTTTAACACTCACCATCACCCTCACCCTAACACTTACCCTCACATTCACCCTCACCCTAACACTCACACTAACCCTAAACCTCATGCTAACCCTAACACGAACACTAAACAAAACCCTCATGCTAACCCTCAAACTAAGCCTAAACCTAGCCCTAACCCTCACCCTCACCATCACCCTAAACCTAAAACTAACCCTCACCCACAACCTAATCCTTAATCTCACCCTAACCCTAATCCTTACCCTTAACCTAACCTTCACCCAAATCCTAACATTCACCCTAACCCTAACCCTACCCCTTACCCTAACCCTCATCCTAACCCAAACCCTAACCCTAACCCTCACCCTAACACTAACCCTAACCCTACCACTAACCCTCAAAACACCCTAACCCTCACCCTACCCCTAATGCAAACCCAAACCCTAAACCTCACCATAACCCTATCCATCACTTTAACCATTAACTTCATCCTATCCCTGACCCTCACCCTAATCTTCACCCTAACCCTCTTAACCCTTACCTAACCGAAACGCTCACCCTCACCCTCACCCTATCCCTCAACCTCACATTAGACCTCACCATAAACCTTACCCTAAACCTAACAATAACCCTCACACTAACAATCACCTTCACCATAAACCTAACCCTAAGCCTTACACTCACCCTAAACCTAACCCTAACTCTAACCCTTACACTAACCGTTACACTCATCCTAACCCTAACCCTCACCCTCACCCTAAACCTCACCCTAATCCTTACCCTCATCCTAACCCTAACCCTACCCCTCACCCTAAACCTCACCCTCAACCCAACCCTACCATTAACCTTGACCCTCACCCTAACCCTCACCTAAACCTAATCCTAACCCTAACCCTCACACAAACACTCACCCTAACTGTAACCCTCACCCTCCCCCGCCCTAACCCTTACACTAACACTAACCCTCTCCTTAAACCTAAACCTAACCCTCACCCTCACCCTCAAGCTCACTCTCAGCCTAACCCTAACGCTAACACTAATCCTAACCCTATCCTCACCCAAACCCTCACCCTCACCCTAACCCTATTCCTAACTCTCAACCTCAACCTCAGCCTCACCCTAAACCTCACCCTTACACTAACCCTAACCATAACCCTATTCCTATCGCTCAACCTATCCCTAATGCTAACCCTAACACTCAGCTTCAACCTAAACCTCAACCTAACCCTTACCCTCACCCTAACCCTAAACCTCACCCTCATTCTAACCCTCACTCTAACACTTACCCACAACCTAACCCTCACCCTATCCCTCACCCTAACCCTAACTCTAACACTAACACCAACCCTAACCCTCACCCTCACCCTCACCCTCAGCCTAACCTAACCCTAAACCTCAACCTCATCCTTACCCTAAGGCTAACCCTATCCCTCACCGTAACCCAAAACACCTCACCAACCCTAACCCTCATCCTAAACCTAACCTTAACCCTAACCCTCACATGCAACCTAACCCTCACCCTAACACAAACCCTCACCCTAACCCTATCTCTAACCCTAAACCTCACTTCACCCTAACCATCACCCTAACCGTAACAGTAACCCTCACCCTAACAATCACACTAACCGTAACCCTCACCCTAACCCCAACCCTAACACTCACCCTCACCCTCACCCTCAGCCTAACAAAAACCCTAACCCTAAACCTCACCCTCACCCTCACCCAAACACTTACCCAAACCCTTACCCACACTCTAACCCTCACCCTATCCCTAATGCTAACCCTAACATTCACCCTCACCCAAACCCTCACCCTAACCTTTACCCTCACCAATCCTCTCCTTATCCCTAACTCTAACCCTAACCCTAACACTCACCCTCACCCTAGACCTCACCCTAACACTAACAATAACCCTCACCATCATCCTCACCCTAACCCTAACACTAACCCTAACACTAACCAAAAGCCTCACCCTAAGCCTCTCAATCACCCTAACCCTAACCCTCACCCTACCCCTCACCCTAAACCTAAACCTAACCCTCACCCTCACTCTAACTCTCACTTTAAACCTTACCCTCACCCTAGCCCTAACCCTAACCCTCATTGAAACCCTCACCCTAAACATAACTCTGAACCTAACCCTAACCCTCACCCTAACCCTCACCATAACCCTAACCCTAATCCTCAACCTCACCCTAAACCTAACCCTAACCTTACCCTCACCCTAACCATAACCCTAACCCACACAGTAATACTAACTCTCACCCTAACCCTAACCCTATCCCTCCCTGTAATCCTCACCTAACACTAACCTTAAACCTAACCCTAACCCTAACTCTCATGCTCACCCTAACCTTCAACTTCACCCTAGCCCTCACCCTAAACATCACACTAAACCTAACCCTCACCCTAACCCTAAACCTAAAACTCAGCCTAACCCTAACAGTCACCCTAACCCAAAACCTCACCCTAATCCTCAAACTAACCCTAACACTAATCATTACCCTAACCCTAACATTCATCCTCACCCTCACCCTCAACCTTAACCCTAACCATCACCCTAAACCTAACACTAACCCTAAGCCTCACCCTAATCCTTAACGTCACCCTAACCCTAACCCTTACCATTAACCTAACCGTCACCCTAATCCTAACATTCACCCTAATCCTAACCCTACCCCTTATCCTAACCCTCATCCTAACCCTAACACTAACCCTCACCCTCACCCTAACACTAACCCTAACCATACCCCTAACCCTCAAAAACACCTTAACCCTCACACTAACCCTAATGCAAAACCGAACCCTAAACCTCACCCTAACCCTAACCCTAACCCTAAACCTCACACTAACCCTAACCATCACTCTAACCCTAAACTTCATCCTATCCCTGACCCTCACCCTAATCCTCACCCTAACCCTAATCATAACCCTTACCTAACCGAAACGCTCACCCTCACGCTCAGCCTCACCCTAACCCTCAACCTCACAATAGACCTCACCATAAACCTTACCCTAAACCAAACAATAACCCTCACACTAACCCTTACCTTCACCCTAAACCTAACCTAAGCCTTACCCTCATCCTAGCCCTAACCCTAACTCTAACGCTCACACTAACCCTAACCCTCACCCTAACCCTAACCCTAACTCTAACCCTCAAACTAACACTAACCCTCATCCTAACCATCACTCTAACACTTATCCACAACCTAACCCTAACCCTATCCCTAACCCTAACCCTAAACCTAACAATAATCCTAACCCTAACCCTAACCCTCACACTAACACTCACCCTAACCATAACATTAACCCTCCCACTCACCCTAACCCTCACACTAACCCTAACCCTCACCTTAAACCTAAACCAAACCCTCACCCTCACCCTCAGCTTAACCCTAATGCTAACACTAATCCTAACCCTAACCCTCACCTACACCCTCACCCTCACCCTAACCATAATCCTAACCCTCAACCTCACACTCAGCCTCACCCTAACCCTCACCCTCACCCTAACACTAACCCTAAACCTATCCCTATCGCTCACCCTAACCCTAATGCTAACCCTAACCCTCAAACTCACCCTAACCCTCACACTAACCCTTACACTCACCCTAACCCTAACCCTCACCGTCATTCTAACCCTCACTCTAAAACTTACCCACAACCTAACCCTCACCCTAACCCTGACCCTAACCCTAACACTAAAACTAACACTAACCCTAACCTTCACTCTCACCCTCACTCTCACCCTCACCCTATCCTAACCCTATCCCTCACCCTCATCCTAACCCTAATGCTAACCCTAACCCTCACCCTCACCCTAACCCTCTCACCAACCCTAACCCTCATCCTAAACCTAACCCTAACCCTAACCCTCACATGCAACCTAACCCTCACCCTGAAACAAACCCTCACCCTAACCATATCCCTAACTCTAACCCTCACTTCACCCTAATCATCACCCTAACCGTTATAGTCACCCTCACCCTAACAATCACCCTAACCTTAACCCTCAACCTAACCCCAACCCTAACACTCACCCTCACCCTCACCCCCAGCCTAACAAAAACCCTAACCCTAAACCTCACCCTCACCCTCACCCTAACCGTAACCCTAACCCTCATCCTAACTCTAACCCTAACCCTCAACCACAACCTCAGCCTATCCCTAACGCTAACCCTAAAGCTAAACCTAACCCTCACCCTCACCCTAACCCTAACCGTACTCCTCACCCTAACCCTCATCCTAACCCTAACCCAAACCCTAACCCTAAACCTCATCTTCACCTTCAGCCTAACCCTAACCCTCACACTCACCCTAACCCTCAACCTAATCCTGATATTCACAATAACCCTTAACTTCACCCTAATATTAACCCTCACCCTCATCCTCACCCTAATCCTAATATTAACTCTAACCTTCTGCCTATCACTCAACCTAATCCTAACCCTAACCCTGACCCTAAAGCTCACCCATACCGTAACCCTCAACCTCAACCTAACCCTCACCTTAACGCTTACCCTGAACCTCACCCTAGCCCTCACACTAACCCTAATACTCACCCTAAACCTAAAGCTAAACCTAAGCGTGACCCTAACCCTAATGCTCAAACTAACCCTCACCATCACCCTAACCCTCACCCGAACACTTACCCTCACCTTAACTCTAACCCTAAACCTAACCCTACCCCTCACACTAAACCTACATCTCACCCTAACACTAAACCTAACATTCTCCATTCCCCTAACACTAAACCTCACCTTAACCCTTACCCTAACCCTAAACCTAAACCTAACCCTAATCATCACCTTATCCCTAACCCTAACCCTAACCCTCACCCTCACCTTAGCCCTCACCATAACCCTCAACCTAACCCCAACCCTCAACCTAATCCTTACACTTACCCTAACCCAAACCCTCAACCTCAACCTAATCCTGACCCTAAACCTAACCATACCACTAAGCAAAACCCGCAGCCTAAATCTTACCCTAACCCTAACACTAATCCTACAACTCACCCTACCCCTCACCCTAACCCTAACCCTAAGTCTCACCCTCACTTTAATCCTCACCTGAACTCTTACCCTCAACCTAACCCTCACCCTATCCCTAACCCTAACCCTCACCCTAACACTCACCCTAATCCTAACCCTAACACTATAACCCTCACCCTAACCCTCACCCTAACCCTAACCCTAAACCTAACCCTTACCCTCACCCTAACTCTCACCCTAACCCTTAACCACAACCTAACTCTAAACCTAACCCTGAACCTAACCCTGACACTAACCCTAACCCTAACCCTAAACTCAACCTTACCCTTTACCCTAAACCTCATACTATCCCTAACTTTAAACCTAACCCTCTCCTTAACCTTAATTTTAACCCTAACCCTCACACAAATACTAACCCTCACGCTCACCTCAGCCTAACCATAGCCCTAACCCTAAAGATAAGCATAACCCTCACCTTCACCCTAACCCTAACAATATTCCTATCCCTAACCCTCATCCTAACCCTAACCCAAATCCTAACCCTAACCCTCACCCTCAACCTCAGCCTAACCCTAACCCTAAAGCTCACCCTCACCCTAACCCTCAACCTAACCCTAATACTCACAATAACCCTTAAACTCACCCTAATCCTAACCCCAACCCTCACCCTCAACCTAACCCTAACACTCACCCTACCCTTACCCTCACACTAACTCTCATGCTAACACTAACCCTAACCGTAACCCACCCCATAAACCTCAGACTCATCCTAACCCTCAACCAAAACCTAACCCTCAACCTAACCGTCACCATAACCCTAATCCTTACTCTAATCCTCACCCTCACTGTAACCCTCAACATAACCCTTACCCTCACCCTAACCCTAACCCTAACACTCACACTAACCCTAACCCTCACCCTAAACCTAACCGTAACCCTCAACATAGCACTCATCCTAAACCTAACCCTAACCATAACCCTCATCTTCACCCTCACCCTCACCCTAACCCTAACCCTAACCCTAACAATAATCCTAACCTAAACCCTAACCCTAAACCTAATCCTAACCCTCACCCTCACCCTAAGGCTAATCCTAAACATAACACTAACACTCACCCTCACCCAAACCCTAAACCTCAACTTCACCCTAAGCCTAACCCTTACCCTAACCCTCACTCTAACCATCACCCTAACACTCACGATTACCCTAACCATCACTCTCATCCTAACCCTCACCCTAACCCTCACCCTAGCCCTAACCCGAACCCTAACCCCTAGCCTAACCCTATCACTAACTCTCACCATAAACCTCACCCTCACCTTCACCCTATCCCTAACCATAACGCTAACGCTAACCCTAACCCTCACACTAACCGTTAAGCTCACCCTAACCCTAAACCTAACCCTATTCCTCACCCTCACACTAACCTTCACTCTAACCGTAACTCTAACCCTAACATTATCCCTAACTCTAACCATCACCCTAACCCTAACCCTAATCCTACCCCTCACCCTAACCATAACCCCTACCCTACCCCTAAACCTAACCCTCACTATAACCCTCACCATAACCCTAATTCTAACCCTAAATGATAACCTAAACCTCAACCTCAACCGCACCCAAAACCTAACCCTAACCCTTACACTAACCCTAACCCTAACCCTAACCCTCAACCTTATCTTATCCCTCACCCTCAGCCTAAACGACACCTTTACACTTACCATCATCCTCACCCTAACCCTAAACCTCATCCTAAACCTCACCCTAACCGAAACCCTAACCATCATCCTAACCCTAATCCTCACTCCCACCCTCACCCTCAGCCTATCCGTAAGCCTAAGCCTAAGCCTAACCCTAACCCTCACACTCACCCTCATCATAACCCTAATCCTAACCCTAACCCTCACCCTAACCGAAACACTCACCCTAACCTTTACCCTCACACTAACACTAACCCTAACTCTAACCCACCCCATAAACCTCAGCCTCATCCTAACCCTCAACCAAAACCTAACCCTCATCCTAACCCTGACCATAACCCTAACCCTTACCCTAATCCTCACTCTCACCTCACCGTAACCTTCACCATAACCCTTACCCTCCCCTCACCCTAACCCTAACCCTAACACTCACACTAACCCTAACCCTCACCCTAAACCTAACCGTAACCGTCAACCTAGCACTCATCCTAAACCTAACACTAACTGTAACCCTCACCTTCACCCTCACCATCACCCTAACCCTAACCCTAACCCTAACAATAACCCTAACCCAAACCCTAACCGTAACCCTAATCCTAACCCTCACCCTCACCCTAAGGCTAAGCCTAAACATTACACTAACCCTCACCCTAACCCCTAGCCTAACCCTATCACTAATTCTCAACAGAAACCTCACCCTCACCCTCACCCTATCCCTAACCATAACGCTAACCCTAACCCTAACCCTCACAGTAACCCTTAAGCTCTCCCTAACCCTAAACCTAACCCTATTCCTCACCCTCACACTAACCTCCACTCTAACTGTAACTCTAACCCTAAACCTATCCCTAACTCTAACCACCACCATAACCCTAACCCTAGCCCTAATCCTACCCCTCACCCTCCCCCTAACCCCTACCCTACCCCTAAACCTAACCCTCACTGTAACCCTCACCATAACCCTAACCCTAACCCTAAATGTCAACCTAACCCTCACCCTCAACCGCACCCTAAAACTAACCCTAACCCTTACACTAACCCTAAACCTAACCCTATCTCTCAACTTTATCTTAACCCTCACCCTCAGCCTAAACCACACCTTTACCCTTACCATCATCATCACCCTAACCCTAAACCACATCCTAAACCTCACCCTAACTGTAACCCTAACCATCATCCTAACCCTAATCCTCACACCCAACCTCACCCACAGCCTAACCCTAAGTCTAAGGCTAACCCTAAACCTAACCCTCACACTCACCCTCACCCTAACCCTTATCCTAACTCTAACCCTAATCCTAAACCTAAACCTCACACTCACCCTAACCCTAATCCTAAACCTAAGGTTAACCCTCACCCTCACCCTAACCCTTACCCTACCCCTAACTCTAACCCTAACCCTAACCCTTACCCTCAGCCTCACCCTAACCCTAACCCTCACCCTCAACCTCAACCTCAGCCTAACCCTAAGCCTAACCTTAAAACTTACCTTAAACCACACCCTCACCATCAACCTAACCCTAATCCTAAGCCTAACCCTCCCACTCCCCCTAACTCTAACCCTAAACCTCTACCTCACACTAACCCTAACCTTCAACTTCACACTAACCCTTTGCCTAATATTAAGCCAAAACCTAACCCCAACCCGAACCCTAAAACTAACCCTAACCCTAACCCTAACCCTCACCCTAACCTCACCCTAACCCTAACCCTAACCCTCACCCTCACCCTAGCCCATACCCTAACCCTAAGCCTAAGCCTAACCCTCACCCTAACCCTCACTCTAACCCTAATCCCAACCCTCACCCTAACCCTAATCCTCACCCTCACCCTCACCCTAACTATAATCCTAAGCGTAACCCTAATCCTAATCCTCAAACTCACCTTCACTTTAACCCTAATCCTAATTCTAACCTTAACCCTAAACCTCACCCTAAACCTCACCCTAACCCTAACCATAACACTAAGCCTAACCCTAACCCTAACACTAAGCCTAACCCTAAAACTAACCAGAAACCTCACCCTCAGCCTCAACCTCAGCGCAACTTTAACCCTAAACATAACACTAACAATAACCCTAACCCTAAACCTAACCATAACCCTCATTGTAACCCTAAACCTAACCCTAAACATAACACTAAAACCCTAACCCTAACACTAACACTAACACTAATCATCACCCTCAACCTCACCCTAACCCACACCCTAACCCTAACCCTCGCCCTAACCCTAACCCTAACCCTAACCCTAACCCTAACCATGAACCTAAACCTAAACCTAACCCTAAACCTCATCCTAACCCTCAACCTAACCCTAACACTAACCCTCACACTAACCTTAACCCTAACCCTCACCCTCATGCTCGGCCTAAGCCTGAGCCTAAGCCTAACCATAACCCTAACCCTCACCCTAACACTCACCCTAACCCTAACACTAACTCTAACTGTAACCCTAAACCTCACCCTTACCCTAATGCTAACTCTAACCCTATCCTTAAATTTAAACCTCACCCTAACCCTAACCCTAACCCTCACCCTCACAGTAACTTTAAACCTAACCCTAATCCTAACAATAACCCTAACCCTCACCCTGTCCATAACCTTCACCCTAACCCTAACCATCACCCTAACCCTCACCCTCACCTTCACCCTTAGGCTCAGACTAAGCCTAAGCCTTAGACTAAGACTAACCCTTACTCTCACACTCACCCTCACCCTAACCCTAAAAGTAACACTCACCCTAACCGAACTCTCACACTAACCCTCACCCTAACACTAACACTAACCCTAAACCTAACCCGCACACTAACCCTAAACCCCACCCCCAACCTTACCCTCCGCCTAACACTAAGCCTATGCCTAACCCCAACCCTAACCCTAACACTAACCCTAAACCTAACCCTCACTCTAACCCTGACCCTAACCCTCACCCTCACCCTAGCCCATACCCTAACCCTAGGCCTAATCATAACCCTCAGCCTAACCCTCACTCTAACCCTAACCCCAACCCTCACCCTAACCCTAACCCTCTCCCGCACCCTCACCATAACTCTTATCCTAATCCTAACCCTATCCCTAACCCTCACACTCACCCTCATGTTACCCTAATCCTAACCCTAACCCTAACACTCACACCCACCCTAAACCTAACCCTAACCCTAACACTAACACTAACCCTAAACCTAACCCTCACCCTAACCCTAACTCTAACCCTAAACCTCACCCTAACCCTAAACCTCACCCTAACACTTACCTTCACCATAAAACTAACCTTAACCCTAACCCTAACCCTCACACTAACCTAAAACTACACCCTAAACTTAAAACTCACCCTAACTCTAACCCTCAACCTCGCCATAACCCTAACCATTATCCTAACCCTAACCGTCACCCTAACCCTAACCCTCACCTTCACCCCCAAGCTGGGCCTAGGCCTAAGCATAAGCCTAATACTAACGCTAACCCTCACACTCACCCTAACCCTAACCCTAACCATAACCCTCACCCTAAGCCTCACCCTCACCGCAATCTAAACCCTAAACATAACACTAACAACAACCCTAACCCTAACTCTAACCCTCACCATAAACCTAAACCTAACCCTAACACTAACCCTACTCATAACCCTAACCCTTAACCTAACCCTAACCCTAACCCTAATGCTAATCCTTACCCTCACGCTCACCCTAACCTAAACCCTAACCCTAACCCTCACCCTAACCCTAACTATAACCCTAAACATAACCCTAACCCTAATCCTAACCCTAAACATAACCCTAAGCGTAACCCTAACCCTAAATCTCATCCTACCCCTAACCCTAACCCTAACCCTATCCCTCACCCTAACCCTAACCCTCAAGCTCGGCCTAAGCCTAAGCCTAAGCCTAACCATAACCGTAACCCTAACCCCCACCCTAACCATAAACCTAACACTAACCGTAACTATAATCCTAAACCTCAACCTCACCCTAACTCTAACTTTAACCCTAACCGTAACCCTAAACCGCACCCTAACTCTAACCCTAAACCTCACCCTCACACTCACCGAAAATGTAACCCTAACCTTAATCCTAACAATAACCCTAACCCTAACCCTAACACTCACCCTAACCATAACCCTCACCCTAAACTTAACCATCCCCCTAACACTAACCCTCAACATAACACTAAGCCTAAACCTAAAACTATACCTCACACTGACCGTAATCATCAAACTAACCCTAAACCTCACCCTAACCCTAACCCTAAACCTCACCCTCACCCTAGCCCTCATCCTAACCCTAACCCTCATCCTCACCTTAAATCTCACACTAACCCTAACACTAATACTCAATCTAACCCTCACCCTCCCCCTAACCCTAACCCTAACCCTCACCCTAAACCTCACCCTAACCCAAACCTTCACCATTACCATAACACTCACCCTCAGCCTAACCCTCAACTTTACCCTTACTGTCCCCTTCAAACTAACCCTCACCCTAACCCTACTCCTCATCCTAACCCTCACCCTAACTGTAACACTAAACATCACCCTAACCCTAAACCTCACCCTCACCTTCAGCCTCAGCCTAACCCTAAGACTAAGCCTACCCTTAACCCTAAACATCACCCTCATCCTAGCCCTCACCCTAACACTAATCCTAACCCTAACCCTCATCCTAACCCTCAACCTAACCATAACCCTAACCATCACTCAAAAGCTAATCCTCATCCCCACTATCACCCTCAGCCTAATCCTAAGCCTAAGCCTAACCCTAACCCTAATCCACACACTCACCCTGACTGTAACCCTAATTCTAAACCTAACCCTAACCCTAACCCTAAACCTCAACCTAACCCTCAACTTAACCCTAACCCTAAGACTAACACTAACCCTAAACCTCACCCTAACCCTTCCCCTAAGCATAACTCTAACCCTAAACTTCACCCTCACCCTAACCCTAACCCTAAACCTAAACCTCAGCCTAACCCTAACCCTAACCCTCACACTCACCGTAACCCTAACCCTCACCCTAACCCTCACCCTGATCTAACCCTCACCCTCACCCTAACCCTAACCCTAAACCTAACCCTCAACCTCCCCCTCACCCTCACTGTAAACTTAACCCTAACCATAAAACTAACAATAACCCTAACCCTAAACCTAATCCTAACCCTCACCCTCACCCTAACACTAACCCTAACCCTCACCCTAACCCAAACCCTCACCCTCAACGTAACCCTGACCCTAACCCTAAACCTTACACTAATGCTAACCCTAACCCTCTCCCTCACTCTAGCCCTCACCCTAACCCTAATTCTAACCCTACAACTCATCCTAAACCTCACCATAACCCTAAAACCCTAACCCTCATCCTAACCCTAACCCTCTCCCTCACACTCATGCGCGGCCTAAAACTAAGCCTAAGCCTAAGACTAACTGTAACCCTCACACTCAACCTAAACCTCACAGTAACGCTAACACTAACCCTCACCCTCACCCTAAGTCTAACCCTAACCCTAACACTCACTCTAACCCTAACTGTAACACTAACCCTAACCCTAACACTAACCCTCACCCTAATGCTAACTCTAACCCTAAACCTCATCCTCACCCTAACACTAAACCTCACCCTCACCCAAACCCTCCGCCTAACACTAAGCCTATCCCTAACCCCAACCCTAACCCTAACACTAACCCTAAACCTAACCCTCACACTAACCCTCACACTAACCCTCACACTAACCATGACCCTAACCCTCACCCTCACCCTAGCCCATGCCCTAACCCTAAGCCTAATCCTAACACTCACCCTAACCCTGACTCTAACACTAACTCCAACCCTCACCCTAAGCCTAACCCTCACCCTCACCCTCACCATAACTCTTATCCTAACCCTAACCCTAACCCTAACCCTCACACTCACCCTCACCTTATCCCTAATCCTAATCCTAACCCTAACCCTAACCTTAACCACCAACCTAAACCTCACCATAACCTTAACCCTAACACTAACCCTTACTCTAACCCTCACCCTAATCTTAACTCTAACCCTAAACATCACCCTCATTCATTCTAATCCTAAACTTAACCCTAACCCTAAACCTCACCCTAATCCTAAACCTCACACTAACACTTACCCTCACCCTAACACTAACCCTAACCCTTAAACTAACCCTCACACTAACCCTAACCATCACCCTAAACCTAAACCTCATCCTAACCCTAACACTAAACCTCAACCTCACCCTAACCTTAATGATAACCCTAACACTCACCCTCACACTCACTCTCACCCTAACCCTAACCCTCACCATCACACTCACCCTAACACTGACCCTAACCCTCATCCTAAACCTAACCCTCACTCTACCTCTAAGGCTAAACCTCACCTTCACCCTCAAGTTAAACCTAAACCTATCACTAACCCTCAACCTAATACTAACCCTAACCCTAATGCTAACGCTAAACCTCACCCTCAACCTAACCCTCACCCTAACTCTAACCCTACCCCTAATCCTCACTCTATCCCTGACCCTAAACCTAAGCCTCACCCTCACCCTAGCTATCACCCTAACCCTAACCCTAACCCTCACCCTCACCCTCACCCTAACCCTAATGCTAAACCTACACTCACCCTCACCCTCAACTTGACCCTAACCGTAACTCTAACCCTAATCGTCACCTATCCCTAACACAAACCCTCACCCTCACCCTAGCCCTCACACTAACCCTAACCCTAAACCTCACCCTAAACCTAACCCTAACCTTCACCCTAACACTAACCCTCACCCACACCATAATCCTCACCCCAACCCTAACCCTAACCCTCACACTCACCCTAGCCCTCACACTCTCTCAACCCTAACCCTACCCCTCACCCTCAGCCTCACCATAAACCTAACCCTAAACCTCACCCTAAGCCTAACCGTAACTCTCACCCTAACCCTAGCCCTAAACCTCACCCTAACTCTAAATCTCATCATCACCCTCACCCTCACGCTAACCCTAACCCTAACATTAACCCTGACCCTAAACTTAACCATCACCCTAACCCTAAACCTCACCCTCACCCTAACCCTAAATTTCACCCTAAACCTCACCCTAACCCTAATGTTAATTCTAACCCTTACCCTCACCCTAACCCTCACACTAACCCTTACCTTCACCCTCACTCTAAACCTAACCCTAAACGTCACCCAAAACCTAACCCTCACCCTCACCCTAACCCTTAGCGTCACCCTACACCTCACCTTAACCCTAACCCTAACGCTCACCCTAAACCTCACCCTAGCCCTAAAACTATTCCTAAACCTAACCCTCATCCTAACCCTCACCCTAACCCTTACTCTCACTCTAAACTTAACCCTCACCCTAACCCTCTTACTAAACCTAAAACTAACCCAAACCCATATCCTAATGCTATCCCTAACCCTAAAGCTCACCCTGAACCTAATCTTCACCCACATCCTGACCCACAACCTCAGCCTAACCATAACCCTAACCCTAACCCTATCCATAAACCTCACCATAACCCTCACCCAAACCCTAACTAAACACTAACCCTCACACTAACCCTAACCCTGACCCTAACCCTAACCCTAACCTTCACTCTAAACCTCACCCTAACACTAACCCTAACCCTAACCCTCATCCTACACCTCACCCTAACCCTAAAACTATCCTTAACCAAAACGCTCACCCTAATATGAACCGTACTCCTCAACCTAACACATCCTAAACTTAACCCTATCCCAAAACCTCACCCTAACCCTAACCCTAACACTCACCCTAACCCTAAATTTCACCCTCACCCTCACCCTAATCCTCAGCCTAACCCTAACCCTAATCTTAACGCTAACCCTCACCCTCATCCTAACTCTCACCCTAACCCTAAACCTAACACTCAACCTCACCCTCACCCTCACCCTAACCCTAACCCTCACCCTAACCCTAACCTTAACCTTAATCCTAACTCTCTCCCTAACCCTCATGCTAACCCTAACTCTAACCCTAACCGTAACCCTAAACCTCACCCTTACCCTAACCCTACCCTAACCCTTACTCTCACACTCACACTTACCCTCACCCTGAATCTTACCCTCACCCTAACCCTCATCCTAACCCTCACTCTTTCCCTAACATTAACCCTCAAACTAACCCTAATGCTCACCCTAACCCTCATCCTGAATCTCAACCATACCCTAAACCTAACCCTGACTCTAACCCTAACCGTAACCCTAACCATTCACTTGCACCCTAACACTCACTGTAACCCTTAACCTTTCATTAAACCTAACCCTTACCCACACCCTACCCCTCAGTCTCACCCTCACCCTCACCCTCAGCCTAACCCTAAGCCTAAGCCTAACCCTAAACCTAACCCTCACACTCACCCTCACCCTAACCCTAACCCTAAGCCTCAACGTCACCCGAAACCTCACCCTAACCCTTACCGTAACCCTAACCCTCACCCTAACCCTAACGCTCACCCTAACCCTAACCCTCAACCTAACCCTTACACTCACACTAACACTAAGCGTAACCCTAACACTAACTCTCACACTAACACTCACCCTAAATATCAACCTATCCCTAATCTTAACCCTAACCCTCATCCTCACCCTCACCCTCAGCCTAACCCTAAGCCTAAGCCTAACCCTAACCCTAACCCTCACAGTCACCCTCACCCTAACCATAACCCTAATCGTCACCCTCACCCTCAACCTCACCCTAACCCTAACCCAAACCCTCAAACCAACCCTCACCCTCAACCTCACCCTAACCCTCACCCCAAACATAACCCTAACCCTAAACCTCACCCTAATCCTCACCTAACACTAACCCTCACCCTAACCCTAACTCTGACCCTAAACCTAACCCTCAACCTAGCCCTTATCCTCAACCTAACACTAAGCCTAACCCTAACACTAACCCTCACACCAACCCTAAACCTCAACCTCAACTTTATCCTCACCCTAGCCCTAAAACTAACCCTCAACCTAACCCTCACCCTTACCCTAGCCCTCACACTAACCCTAATCCTAACCTCTACCCTCACCCTAAACCTAACCCTCAACCTAACCCTAACCCTAACCCTCATCCAACCCTCACCCTAACCCTAACCCTAACCCTCACCCTAACCCTCACCCTTCCTAACCCTAACATTCACCCTAAACCTCACCCTAACCCTAATGCTAACCCTAAACCTTACCCTCACCCTAATCCTCAACCGAACCCTTAACCTCACCCTAACCCTAACTCTAACACTAACCCTCAACCTCACCCTAAGCCTCACCCTAAACCTAACCCTCACACCAACACTTACCCTCACGCTAACCCTCACCCTAACGCTAACCCTAACGCTAAACCTCACCTAACCCGCAACCTCACCTTAACCGTAACCCTAATCCTAACAATAAACCTAACCCTAAACCTAATCCTTACCCTAACCCACACACTTCACCCTAACATTAACACTAACCCTCTCCATAACCCTAATCCTCACCCTAATCCTAACCTTCACACTCACCCTAATACTCACCCTAAAACTTACCCTCACCCTAACCCTCACTCTAACCCTAAACCTAACCCTAAACTTCACCTTTAGCCTTACCCTAAACCAAACAGTAACGGTAACCCTCAAACTAACCCTGAACCTCACCCTAAACCTAACCCTACCCCTCACCCTAACCATCATCCTAACTCTAACCCTAACCCTCACCCTAATCCTAAACCTAACCCTAAACCTCACCCGCACCCTAACACTCACACTCACCCACACCCTCAACCTAAGACTCACCCTAACCATCACCCTATCCCTAACCCTCAATCTAACTCTAAGCCTAACACTCCCCCTAATCATAACCCTCACCTTCACCCTCACCCTTAGCCTAAACCTAACCCCAATCCTAACCCTAACCTAACCCTCACCCTCACCATAACCCTAACCATAATGCTCACACTCAACATAACCAAAACCCTCACACTCACCCTCACCCTCAGCTTAAACCTAAGCCTAACAATAACCCTAACCCTAACCCTCATACTCACCCTCACACGAAACTTAATCCTAACACTAAACTTAACCCTCTAACTCACGCTCACCCTCACCCTCACCCTAACCCTAACCCATACCCTCAACCGAATCCGAACCCTCACCCTCACCCTAAACCTCTACCTAAACATCACGGTAAACCTAACCATCAACCTAACCCTTAGCCTAACCCTTACCCTAACCCTCACCTTCACCCTCACCCTCAGGTTCTCCCTAAACCTAACCCTAACCCTAACCCTCACCCTCAGCCTTAACCTAACCCTACCCCTAACGCTAACCCTCACCCTAACCCTAACCTCCAACCTTAACCTAACTGTCACCCTAACACTAACGCTAACCCTCACCCTAACCCTAACCTCCAACCTTAACCTAACCCTCACCCTAACACTAACGCTAACCCTCACCCTAACCCTAACCAACATGCTCACAGTCACCCTCAGCCTAACCCTAACCCTAAACCTAACCCTATCCCTAACCCACACACTCACTCTCACCCTAAACCTAACCCTAAGTCTCACCCTCACCCTCAAACTCAACCTAACCCTAACCCAACCCTCAACTGAACCCTCACCCTCAGCCTCACCCTAACCCTCACCCTCACCCTAAACATCACCCTAAACCTAACCCTCACCCTTACCCTCACCCTAGCCCTAACCCTCATACTAACCCTAAACCTCAACCTAAACCTAACCCTCAACCTAACCCTTACCTCACCCTAACAGTAAGCCTAAACCTAACATGAACCCTCACAGTAACCCTAAACTTTACCCTAAACCTAACCCTCACAATAACCCTAACCCTCACCCTAACCCTAACCCTAACCCTACCACTCACCCTAACCCTCACTCTAACCCTAAACCCAACCCTAACCCTCACCCTCACCATCACCCTAACACTCACCCAAACCTAAATCTCACCCAAACCCCACACCTCATACTCTTCCTTACCCTCACCCTCACTCTAACACTCACCCTCATCCTCATCCTAACCCTCACCCTAACCCTAACCCTATCAGTCACCCTCACCCTCACCATCAGCCTAACACTAAACCTAACAGTCCTCCTAACCCTAAACCTCACCCAAACCCTCAGCTTAACGCTAAACCTAACCCTCACTTTCACCCTAACCCAAACCCTCACCGACACCCTAAAATTCACCCTAACCCTAATCCTAACCCTACCCCTCACCCTAACCCTAACCCTAATCCTAACCCTCACCCTAAAACTTACCCTCAGCCTAACCCTCATCCAAATTCTAAACCTAAACCTAACCCTCACCTTAAACATCATCCTAACCCTAAACCTAATGCTAACCCTCAAACTAACCCTAACCCAAATCCTAACCCTAACCCTACTCCTCATCCTAACCATCATCCTAAACCTAACCCTAACCCTCACCCAGCCCTAAACCTAACCCTAAACCTCACACGCACCCTAACACTCATGCTCACCCTCACCCTAACCATTACCCTATCCCTAGCCCTCACTCTAACCCTAAGCCTAACCCTCACCGAGCCCTAAACTTCACCCTCACTATCACCCTCAGCATAACCCTAACCCTAATCCTAACCCTAAAATTCACGCTAACGCTCACCCTACCCCTAATCCTCAACCTAACCCTAACCCTACCCCTCATCCTAAGCATCATCCTAACCATAAACCTAACCCTCACCCTCACACTAAACCTAACCCTTACCCTCACCCGCACCATAACACTCACCCTAGCCCTCACCCTAACACTCACCCTCACCCTAACCTTCACCCTATCCCTAACACTCACCCTCACCCTAAGCCTAACCCTCGCCCTAACCCAAAACTTCACCCTCACCCTCACCCTCAGCCTAACCCTAAGCCTATTCCTAACTCTAATCCTCACCTTAACCCACACCCTCACCCTAAACCTAACCCTCTCTCACCCTAACCCTAAACCTCACACTCACCCTCACCCTCAGTCTAAACCTAAGCCTAACCTTAACCCTAACCCTAACCCTCACATTCACCCTCACCCTAAACCTAACCCTAACACTCAACCGAACCCTAACCCTTTGCCTAACCCTCAACCTAACCCTCACCCTCACCCTCACTCTCAGGCTCACCCTAACCCCAATCCTAACCTTAACCCTCACACTCAACCTTATCCTCACCCTCACCCTAACCATAAGCCTAACAATAACCCTAACCCTAACCCTGTACTAACCCTCACCCTAACCCTAACACTCACGCTAAGACTTTCCCTCACCCTCACCCTCATCTTAACCCTAAGCCTAACCCTAACCCTCACCCTAACACTCACCTTAACACTAAACCTAAACCTAAAACTCAATCTAACAGTAAATCTAACCCTCACCCTTACTTTATCCTCAACCTAACCCTAACCCTCACATTAACCATAAGGCTCACCCTAACTCTAACCCTACCCCTCACCCTAACCCTCACCCTAATTCTAACCTTAACCCCTAACCTAACCGTCTCTCTAACCCTAACCATAACCCTCTCCCTCACCCTAAACCTCACCTAATCCTCACCCTAACCCCTAACCCCTACCTAACCGAGACCCTGACCCTCAACCTGGCCCTCACCTTCACCCTAACACTCACCCTCACTCTACCGCTCACCCTAACCATAACCCTAATCCTAAACCTCACACTCACCCTCAACCTCACCCTCAGGCTAACCCTAACCCTAAAGCTAATCCTAACCATAACCCTCACCATCACCCTAACCCTCACCCTTAACACTTACCCTCATACTCACCCTAACCCTAACCGTAACCCTCACACTAAACCTAACCCTCACCCTAAACCTAACCCTAACCCTCACCATATCCCTCTCCCTAAACCTAACCCAAATCCTCACCCTAACCCTAATCATCACCCTCATCGAGCCATCACCCTAACCCTAACCCACACCCTAAAACTCAACCTCACCCCACCCTCAAACTAACACTAAGGCTAACTCTCACCCTAACCCTAACCCTCACCCTAAACCTAACCCTCACCCTATCCCTCAACATAACCCTAACCCTAAGAATCACCCTCACTCTCACCTTAACCCGAACCCTAATCTTAAACCTCAACCTAAACCGAACCCTTACCCTAACCCTAATACTCACCTTAAAAGTTACAATCACCCTAACACTAACCCTAACCCTAACACTAAGCCTCCCACTAACCCTAACATTCCCCCTAAGCCTAACACTAACCCTAACCCTAAATCTCACCCTCACCCTAAACCTAACCCTAACCCTAACCCACACCCTCACCCTCACCCTCATCCTCACCCTCACCCTAAACCTAACCCTAACAATAACCCTAACCCTAATCCTAAACCTAACCCTCACCCTAACCCTAACCCTCATGCTAACCCTCAACCTCACCCTCACCGTCACCCTTAATTCATCCTCACCCTATCTGTAACCCTCACATTAACCCTAATGATCACCCTAAACTTAACAGTACACCTCACCCGAACCCTCACACTAACTCTAACCCTAACCCTAAACCTAACCCTCACCTAAACCTAACCCTAACTCTCAACGTTACCCTAACCCTCACCATCACCCGAACCCTCACCCTAAACCTAACACTCACCCACACCCTAACCCTAAAGCTCACCATCACCCTAACCCTCACCTAATCCTCACCCTCACCTTAACCATTATCTAACAAAGACCCTCACCCTCACCCTAACCTTCACCCTAACCCTCACCCTCACCCTAGCCCTCACCCTAAACGTAACCGTAACCCTAAACCTCACCCGCACCCTCACCCTCATGCTCAGTCTTACCCCAACACTACCCCTAATCCTAAACCTAACCCTCAACCTCATCATAACCCTCACCATAACCCTTGTCCTCACCCTCACCCTACCCCTAACCGTAACCCTCACACTAAACCTAACCCTCACCCTAAACCTAATGCTACCTCTCACCCAAAACCTAAACCTAAACCTAAACCTAACCCTCACTCTAACGCTAACCCTAACCCTAACCCCAACTCTAACCCTAACCCCAACCCTAACACTCACCCTCACCATCACACTAACACTCACCATAACACTTACAATGACCCTAACCCTAATCTTAACCATCACCCTCACCCTAACCCTAAGCCTAACCCTAACCCTGACCCTAACCATAACACTGACCCTCACTGTAACCCTAACCTTCATCTTAACCCTCACCCTAACCCTAAACCTAACCCTCACCCTAACCCTTAACCTCACCCTAATCCTAACACTAAGCCTAACCTAAACCTCACCCTAAACGTTACACTCATCCTAACCGTAACCCAAACCCTAAAGCTCAACCTAAGCCTCACCCTAACTCTAACCCTACCCCTCACCCTAAACCTCATGCTAGCTCTAAACCTCACACTTACCAGAACCCTAACCCTAACCCTAACTTTCGCCTTCAAGCTAAGTCTAACCCTAACCCTAAGCCTAACACTTACCCTAACCTTAAGCCTAAACCTTTCCATAACCCTAAAACTTAACTTCACGCTCTCCCTCAGCCTAACCCAAAGCCTAACCCTAACACTAACCCTCACACTAACCCTCACCCTAACCCTAACCCTCATCCTAACCCTAGCCCTAACCCTAACGCTCACCATAACCCTAATTGCAACCCTAACCCTCACCCTAACCCTAACCCTGATCCTCAACCTACACCTCAAACTAACCCTAAAACTAATCCTCAATCTAACCCTCACCCTCACACTAAACCTAACCCTAACCCTTACCCTAACCCTCACCCTAATCCTAACCCTCAACTTAACCCTAACCCTCATCCTCACCGACAACCTCAGCCTAACCCTAAGAATAAACCTAAACCTAAACCTAACCCTACACCTCACACTCACCTTCTCCCTAACCCTAATCCTAATTCTAAACCTAACCCTAAAACACACCCTCACCCTAACCCACAGCCTAAACCTAAAACTAACACTAACATTAAGCCCAACCCTCACCCTAAACCTATCTCTAACCCTAACCCTCAAACTCACCCTGACCCTATCCCTAACCCTAACCGTAAACCTCACCCTAACCCTAACTCTAAATCTCAACCTCACCCTAGCCCTCACCCTAAGCCTAGTCCTAAAACTAACGCTAACCCTCACCGTAACCCTACCCTAATCCTCAGTCTAACAATAACCCTCACCCTCAACCTAACCCTCAGCCTAACCCTAACCCTAACCCTAAACCTAACTCTAACCCAAACACTCACCCTCACCCTAACACTAATCCTAACAATAAACCTAACCCTAACCTGCACCCTGACCCTCACCCTAACCATAAACCTAAAATTAACCCTAACCCTAACCCTCATCCTAACCCTCACACTAACTCTAACCCTAAACCTCACACTCACCCTAACCATAATTCAAACCCTAACCCTAACCCTAAACCTCACCCTAACACTAACCATCACACTCACCCTCACTGTAACACTAACGTTAAACCTAAAAATAACCCTAAACCTAACCCTAACCCTCACCCTAACCATAACCCTCACCCTAAACCTAACACTCACCCTAACACTTGCCCTCACCCTTACCCTAACCCTAACTCTAACACTAACTCTGACAGTAACCCTAAATCTCACCCTAATCCTAAACCTCACCCTAAACCTAACCTCACCCTCACCCTAGCCCTCAACCGAACCCTAATTCTAATCCTAACCCTCACCCTAATCTTAACCCTCATCCTCACCCAAACCTCCCACTAACCCTAACCCTAATCCTCAATCTAACCCTCACCCTCACCCTAACCCTCACCCCAACCCTTATCCTAACCCTCACCCTAATCCTAACCATCACCCTTAGGGGAACACACCCTCAGACTAACCCTCAACTTTACATCACCCTCACCCTATCCCTCACCCTAAACCTAACCCTCATCCTAACATTCACCCTAACCCTAACCCTATCCATCAACCTAACACTAACCCTCACCCTCACCCTCACCCTCAGCCTAACCCTGATCCTAAGCCTAATCCTAAGCCTAACCCTTACCCTCACCCTAGCTCTCACCCTAAACCTAATCCTAACAATAACCCTCATCCTAATCCTCACCCAAACCCTAATGCTAACCATCACCCAAAACCTATTCCTCACCCCAGCCTAACCCTCAGCCTAATCCTAAGCTTAAGACTAAGCCTAACCCTAACCCTCACCATCACCCTAGCCCACACCCTAACCCTAATCCAAACCATAACCCTCATCTCTACCTTCACCCTAAACCTTAAACCTAAACCTCACACTAACCCTAACCCTAACCCTCAAACTAACCCTAACACACACCCATACAGTAACCCTAACCCTAACACTCACCCTAACCCTAAACCTAACCCTAACCCTAAACCTTACACTAATCCTAACCCTAACCTTAACCCTCACCCTAGCCCTAAACCTAACCCGAATCCTAACCCTATACCTCATCTGAACCCTCACCCTAACCCTAATCCTAACACTCACCCTAACCCTAACCCTCCCCTAACCCTCAGCCTAAACCTAAGCCTAAGCCTAACCCTAAACTTAACCCTCACCCTCACCCTCACCCTCACCCTAACCATAATCCTAAATGTAATCCTGTTCCTAAACCTAACCCTCACCCTAACCCTAACCTTAACACTAATCCTAACACTAACCCTCACACTAGCCCTCACCCTAACCCTAAGTCTAACCCTAAACCTCACCCTCACCCTAACACTAAACCTCACCTTCAACCTCACCTGAAACATAAGCCTAACCCTAACCCTAACACTAACCCTCACACTCACCCTCACCCTAACCCTAAACCTAATCCCAGTCCTAACCCTAAAACTCACCCTAACCCTAACCCTCACCCTAACCCTAAACCTAACACTAACGCTAACTCTAACCCTCACCCTAAACCTACCCCTCATCCTAACCATCATCTTAACCCTAACCGTAACCCTCACCCAGCCCGAAACCTAACTCTAAACCTCACCCGCACCCTAACACTCACGCTCACCCTCACCTAACCATCACCCTATCCCTAGCCCTCACCCTAACCCTAAGCCTAACCCTCACCCTAACCCTAAACTTCACCCTCACTATCACCCTCAGCCTAACCCTAACCCTAATCCTAACCCTAAACTTCACCCTAACCCACACCCTCCCCCTACCCTTCACCCTAACCCTAACCCTACCCCTCATCCTAACCATCATCCTAACCTTAAACCTAAACCTCAACCTCACCCTAAACCTAACCCTTAACCTCACCGGCACCATAACACTCACCCTAACCCTCACCCTAACACTCACCCTCACCATAACCATCACCCTATCCCTAACCCTCACCCTCTCCCTAAGCCTAACCCTCACCCTAACCCTAAACCTCACCCTCAACCTCACCCTCACCGTCAGCCTAACCCTAACCCTAACCTTAACCCTCACCCTCACCCTAAACCTAAGCCTTACTTTAACCCAAACCCTAACCCTCACACTCACCCTCACCCTAAAAATATCCCAAACCCTAACCCTCACCATAACCCTAAACCTAACCCTAACCCTCATCGTAACCCTCAACCTAACCCCAACCCTAATGGTAACCCTCAAACTAAACTTGAACCTCACCCTAACCCTAACCCTACCCCTCATCCTACCCATCATCCTAACCCTAACCCTAACCATCACCCTAACCCTAAACCTAACCCTAAACCTCATCCGCACCCTAACACTCACCATCACCTTCACCCTCACCCTAAGCCTCACCCTCACCCTAACCATCACCCTATCCCTAAACCTCACCCTAACCCTAAGCCTAACACTCACCCTAAACATAACCCTCACCCTCAACCTCACCCTCAGCCTAAACCTAAAATTAATCCTAACCCTAACCCTCACCCCAACCCTAACCCTAATGCTCACACTCAACTTAACCCTAACCCTCACACTCACCCTCACCCTCAGCTTAAACCTAAGCCTAACAATAACCCTAACCCTCACACTCACCCTCTCCCCAAAACTAATCCTAACCCTAAACCTAGCCTTCTCATTCAACCTTACAATCACCCTAATCCTAACCCGAAACCTAACCTCAAACGAACCCTCACCCGCACCCTCAAACTAACTCTCTCCCTCAACATAAACATCACCCTAAACCTAACCCTCATCCTAACAGTTAGCCTAACCCTCACCTAACCCTAACCCTCACCCTCACCCTCACCCTCAGGCTCACCCTAAACCTCATCCTAACCATAACCCTCACCTTCATCCTCACCCTAAACTGAACTGTAACCCTCACTCTAACCCTAACAATAACACTAACCCTAACCCTAATCTTAACCCTCACTCTCACCCTAACACTAAAACTAACGGAAACCCTCACCCTAACCCTAACCCTAACCCTAAACCTCACCAGCACCCTCACCCTCAACCTCAGCCTAAATCTAACCCTATCTCTAATCATAAACTTAACCCTCACCATCACCCTAACACTCACCATAATCCTTACCCTCACCCACACCCTAACCTTAACCGTAAACCTCACACTAAGCCTAAACCTCACCTTAACCCTCACCCTAAACATAACCCAACCCTCATCATAAACCTACAGTTCACCCTCAACCTAGCCCTCACCCTAACCCAAAGCCTAACCCTAAACCTCACCATCACACCAGACTCAAATTAAACTTAACCCTAACCCTCACCCTAACCCTAATCCTCAGGCTAGCCCTCACCCTAAGCCTCAACCTAACCCATCATCCTCACCCTCATCCTCACTCTCAGCGTAACACTAATCCTATCCATATTCCTAAACCTAAACCTAAACCTCACCCTTACCCTAATTCTTACCCTCACACTAATCCTAAACCTAACCCTAACCCTAACTCTCACACTAAACCTAACCATCTCCATAACTGTAACCAAAACACTTACCCTAAACCTGACCCTAACCCTAACCCTAACCCTCACCCTAAACCTCAAAGTCACCCTAAACCTGACCCTAACCCTAATCCTAACCCTAACCTTCACCCTAAACTTAACCCTCACCCTCACCCTAACCCTCGCCCTAAACCTCACCCTAATCCTAACCATAATCCTCAGCCTAACCCACACCCTAATCCTAACCCCAACCCTAACCCTAAGCCTAAACCTCACCCTAACCCTAATCCTAACCTCCACCCTAACCCTAATGTTCACCCTAACCCTAACCCTCATGCTCACACTCACCCTCTCCTTCAACCTAAGCCTAACCCTAACCCTCACACTCACCCTCACCTTAACACTAATCCTAACCCTAAACCTCACTCTAACAGTAACCCTAAACCTCAGCCTCACCCTAACCCTCACCCTTACTTTATCCTCACCCTAACCCTAACCCTCACATTAACACTAATACTCACCCTAACCGTAATCCTACCCCTACCCCTAACCCTCAACCTTACTTTAACCCTAACCCTAAACCTCACCTAACCCTAACCCGAACCTGCACCCTCACACTAACCCTCACCCTCAACCTCACCCTAACCCTAACATTACCTAACCAATACCCTCACCCTCACACTCACCTTCACCCTTACCCTCACCCACAGCCCAGCCCTCACCCTAACCGTAACCCTAACCCTAAACCTCACCCGCACCCTCATCCTCACCCTCTGCCTAACCCTAACCCTATCCCTAATCCTAACCCTAACCCTCACACTCACCCTCACCCTCTCCATAACTCTTACCCTTACCCTCACCCTAACCCTAACCGTAACCCTCACCCTAAACCTAACCCTCACCCTAAACCTAACCCTACACCTCTCCCTTACCCTCACACTAAACCTAACTCAAACCCTCATCCTAACCCTAACCCTCATATTCACCCTAGCCCTCACCCTAACCCTTTCCCTCACCCTAAATCTCAACCTCATACCACCCTGAAACTAAGCCTAACCCTAACCCTCACCCTAACTTAACCTCACCCTAACCCTAACCCTCACCCTAACCCTAACCCTAAAACTCACACTCACCCTCACCCTCACCATCACCCTCAGCGTAACACTAATCATAACCCTAATCCTAACCCTAAACCTCACCCTCACTCTAACCGTCACCCTAATTCTTACCTTCACACTAATCCTAACCCTAACCCTAACCCTAACACTCACATTAAAACTAACCCTCACCCTAACCATAACCCTACCCCTTACCCTAACCCTCACCCTACACCTAATCCAATCCCTAACCCTAACCCTCACCCTAATCCTCACCCTAACCCTAACCCTAACCCTAACCCTCACCCTTATCCTAAACCTCACCCCAAGCCTTAACCTCATCCTCACCCTATACCTCACACTATACCCAACCCTCACTCTAACTCTAACCCTAACCATCACCCTCACCCTTACCATCACGCTAACACTAACACTAACCCTCACCCTAATCCTAAAACTCACCTAAACCCTAACCCTAACCCTCACCCTAACCTTCACTCTAACCCTAATGCTAACTCTAACACTCATACCAACACTCATGCTATCACTTACCCACACGATAAACCTAAACCTAACTCTAACCCTCACCCTCACCGTAACCCTCAACCTAACCCTAACCCTAACACTAATCTGAAACTCTCACCCTAACTCTAACCCTAACTCTAACACTAATCTTAACGCTAACCCCCAACCTAGCGCTAACCCTTACCCTAACCCTAACCCTAACCCTCACCTAACCCTCAGCCTAACCGAAACCCTAATCCTGACCCTCACCCTAACCCTAACCCTCACCCTAACCCTAACCCTTGCCCTCGCCCTAATACTAAGCTTATCCCTAACACCAACCCTACCACTAACCCTAAACCTCAGCCTAAGCCTAACCCTCACCCTAAACCTAACCCTAACCCTAACCCTCACACTCACCTTAGCCCTTTGCTAACCCTAACCCTCACTCCAACACTAACCCTCACCCTTACCATAACCCTCACCTCACCAAAAACGTCACCCTTACCTTTACCTTACCCTCACCCTAAACCTTACCCTAACCCTAACCATCACAATAACCCTAAACCTCACCCTAACCTTAACCCTAACACTCACCCTAAACCTCATCCTAACCCTAACCCTAAACCTAACCCTAACCCTAAAACTCACCCTAACCCTAACCCTCACCCTCAACATAACCATAAACCTAAACATAAACCTAAAAATAACACTTACCCTAATGTTTACCCTAACCTTCACCCTCATCCTAACCCTAACCCTAACCCTAACCCTCCCCTTACCCTAACATTCAACCTAAACCTTATCCTCACCATAACAGTAAGCCTAACCCTAACACTAACTCTCACAATAACCCTCATCCTAAACATCACCCTATCATTAAACCTAACCCTAACCCTCACCCTAACCCTCAGCCTAATACTAAGCCTAAGCCTAACCCTAACCCTCACCCTAAACCTAACCCTAACACTAACCCTCACCCTAACCCTAAACCTAACCCTCACACTAACCCTAACCCTCACCATAACCCTAACCCTAACCCTCAGCCTAACCCTCATCCTAACCCTTATCTTAACCCAAACCCTCACCCTATCCCTAACCTTAACCCTAAACCTAAACCTCATCTTAACCCTAACACTCAACTAACCCTCAGCCTAACCGTAACCCTAATCCTGACCCTCACCCTAAACCTAATTCTCACCCTAACCCTTGCCCTCACCCTAACACTAAGCCTAACCCTAACACCAACCCTCCCACTAACAGTAACCCTCAGCCTAAGCCCAAACCTCACCCGAAACCTAACCCTAACCCTAACCCTCACACTCATCTTAGCCCTCACACTAACCCTATTGCTAACCCTAACCCTCACTCTAACACTAACCCTCACCCTTACCGTAACCCTCACCTCAACAAAAACCTCACCCTTACCTTTACCTTACCCTCACCCTAAACCTCACCCTAACCCTAACCCTAACCTTCACAATAACCCTAACCCTCACCCTAACCTTAACCCTAACACTCACCCTAAACCTCATCCTAACCCTAACCCTAAACCTAAACCTAAACCTAAACCTCACCCTAACCCTAACTCTCACCCTCAACGTAACCATAAACCTAAAAATAACACTAACCCTAACCTTTACCATAACCCTAACCCTCACCCTCACCCTAACCCTAAACCTAACCCTCCCCTTACCCTAACATTCAACCTAACCCTTACCCTCACCATAACGGTAAGCCTAACCCTAACACTAACTCTCACACTAACCCTCATCCTAAACATCACCCTATCATTAACCCTAACCCTAACCCTCACCGTAACCCTAACCCTCAGACTAATCCTAAGCCTAAGCCTAAACCTAACCCTAACCCTCACAGTCACCCTCACACTAACCCTAACCCTAAGCCTCAAACTCACCCTCAACCTCACCCTAACCCTAACCCAAACCCTCAAACCAACCCTTACGCTGACACTCACACTAACCCTCACTCTCACCCTAAACATCAGCCTAACCCTAACCCTCACTTTAATCCTCAACACAACCCTAACCCTCACACTAACTGTAACCCTCAACCTAACCCTAACACTCAACCTAACCCTTACCCTCACCTTAACACTAGGCCTAACCCTAACACTAAGGCTCACACTAACTCTTAACCTCGCCATAACCCTAACCCTCACATTAACCCTAACCCTAACCCTCTCCCTAACACTACCCCTCACACTAACCCTAATCCTAACCCTAACCCTCACCCTAAATGTAACCCACAACCTAACCCTAACCCTCACCCTCATCTAACCCTCACCCTAACCCTAACCCTACCACTCACCCTAACCCTCAACCTCATCCTCATCCTAACCCTAACCCTCAACCTAACCCTCACCCTCACCATAGCTTTCACTTTTACTGTAACCCTCAAACTCACCCTAACACTGAGCCTTACCCATATTCTTACCCTCATCCTAACCCTCACCCTAACCCTAACCCTCATCCTAACTTAACCCTAACCCTCACCCTAGCCCTCACCCTAACCCTATGCTAAACCTAACCCTCACCCTAACCCTAACCCTTAACCTCATCCTAACCTTAACCCTAAAACTAACCCTCACCCTCACACTAAACCTCACCCTAACCCTAACCCTCACCCCAACACTTACCCTCACCCTAACCCTCACCCTAACCCTAACGCTAACGCTAAACCTCACATCACCCGCAACCTCACCATAACCGTAATCATAACCCTAACCTTAACAATAACACTAACCCTCACCCTAACCCTAACCTCACACTCACCCTAACCCTCACCCTAAAACTTATCCTCACCCTAACCCTCACCCTAACTCTAAACCTAACCCTAACCCAATCCCTAACCCAATCCCTAACCATAACCCTTAAACAAACCCTGAACTTCACCCTAACTCTAACCCTGCCCCTCATCCTAACCATCATCCTAACCCTAACTAAACCCTCACCCTGACCCTGAACCTAACCCTAAACCTCACCTGCAACCTAACAGTCATGCTCACGCTCACCCTCACCCTAACCCTAAGCATAACATTCATCCTAACCCTAACCCTCACCCTCATCTAACCCTCAGCCTATCCCTAACCCTAACCCTAACGCTCACACTCACCCTAACACTAACCCTCACACTCAACCGCACCCTCAGCTTAAACATAAGCCTAACAATATCCCTAACACTAACCCTCACAATCACCCTCAACCTAAGCTTAACCCTAACCCAAAAGCTAACCCTCACCCTCACCCTCACCCTAACCCTAACGCAAACTCCCAAACGAACCCTCACCCTCAAACTCAAACTAACCCTCACACTCAACCTAAACTTCAACCTAAACCTAACCCTCACCCTAACCCTTAGCCTAACCCTCAACCTAACCCTAATCTTCACCCTCACCCTCACCCTCAGGCTCAACATAACCCTAATCCTAATCCTAACAATAAACTTCACCCTCACCCTCAACCTAAACCTATCCTTAACCCTAACCGTAACCTCCAACCTAACCGTAACCCTCACAATAACCCTAAAGCTAACCCTCACCCTAACCCTAACCCTCACCCTCACCCTCACCCTCAGCCTAACCCTAACACTATCCCTCACCCTCACACTCACCATTACCATAAAAATAACCCTAAGCCTCACCCTCACTCTCAACCTCAGCCTAACCCTATCCCAAACACTCAACTGAAACTTCACCCTCACCCTCACCCTAACCCTTATCCTCACCCTAAACATCATCCTAACCCTAACACTCACCCTAACCCTCACCCTAACCCTAGGCCTCACATTAACTCTAACCCTCACCCTAACCCTAACTCTCAACCTAACCCTTACCTCACCCTAACACTAAGCCTAACCCTAACTTGAACCCTCACAGTAACCCTAAACCTCATCCTAACCTCACAGTAACCCTAACCCTCACCCTAAACATAATCCTACCCCTCACTCTAACCCTAACCCCAACCCTAAACCTCACCCTCACCGTCACCCTAACACTCACCCTAACCCTAACCGTCACTGAAACCCTAACCCTCACACTCTCCAGAACCCTTATCTTCACTCTAACACTCACCCTCACCCTAAACATAACCCTAACCCTAACCCTCACCATAACCCTAACCCTAACCCTCACACTAAGTGTAACCGTAAAGCTCACCCTCACCCCAACCCTCACCCTTACCTTATCCTCACCCTAACCATAACCCTCACACTAACTCTAACCTTAACTCTAACTCCTCAACCTACCCCTCAACCTACCTATAACCCTAAATCTAACCTTAACCCTCACCCGAATCCTAAAACTTAACCTCACCCTCACCTTAACCCTCAACGTTACCTTAACCCTCACCCTAAACTTAACCCTCATCCATAACCTAACCCTCACTCTCATCCTCACCCTAACACTCACTCTCATTCTACACATCACCCTAACCATAACGCTGACCCTAACCCTAATCCTATCACTCACCCTAACCCTACCACTCAACCTAACCCTCAACATAACCCTAACCTCCAACCTAACACTAACCCTCGCCCTAACCCTAACACTAACCCTCACCATAACCCTAACCGTCACCCTAACCCTTAAACTCACTCTAACCCTAACACTCACACTATGCCTAATCCTCACCCTAACCCTAATCTTAAGCCTCAACCTAACCCTAACCCCAACCCTAACACTCACCCTCACCATTACCCTAACACTCACCCTAACCCTCACCCTTACCCTCACCCTAACCCTAACCCTAACACTCACCCGCAGCCTAAATCTCACCCTGAACCTTAACCTCACCCTCACCCTAACCCTAAACCTCACCCTAACCCTAACCCTAACCCTAAACCTCATCCTCACCCTAAACCTCACATTAACCCTAACCCTAAACCTCAATCTAACCCTAACCCTAACCCTAACCGGAACCCTTAACCTAACCCTCACCCTAACCCTAAACCTCACCCTTATCTTCAAGCTCACCCTCAGCCTAACCCTCACCTTTACCCTTACCATCACCCTCACCCTTACCCTCACCCTAACCCTAACCCTCACCCTACCCCTCACCCTAACCCTAACCCTAACCCTCACATTCACCCTCACCCGCAGCGTAACACTAACCCTATCACTATTCCTAAACCTAAACCTCACCCTCACCATAACCATCACCCTAATTCTTACCCTCACACTAATACTAGCGCTTACCCTAACCCTAACTCTCACACTAAACCTAACCCTCACCCTAACGGTAACCCTAAACCTTATTCTAACCCTCACCTTAACCCTAACACTATCCCTCACCCCAACCCTCACCCTAAACCTCACTGTCACCCTAAACCTTACTCTAACACTAATAAAAACCCTAACCCTCACCCTCACCATAACCCTCACCCTAATCCTCAGCCTAACCCTCAGCCTAACCCTCACCCTAACCCTAAGCATAACCATAAACCTAACCCTCACCCTAACAGTCACCCTAAACCTAACCCTCACCCTAACCTTAAAACTCACTGTAATCCTCACCCTAACACTCACTCTCACCCGCACCCTCACCCTAACCCTCACCCTAACCCTAATGCTAACTCTAACACTCACCCTAACCCTCATGCTATCACTTACCCACACCACAAACATAACCTTAACCTTAAACCTCACCCTCACCCTAAACCTCACCCTAACCCTAAAACTAATACTAACCCTCACCCTCACTCTAACCCTAACCCTAACCCTAACCCTCACCTAACCCTAACCCTAACCTTCAACATCACCCTAACCCTCACCATCACCCTAACTATAACCCACACCCACACCCAAACCATCAAGCTCACCCTCACCCTAAACTTCACCTAATCCTCACCCTAACCCTAAACATTACATAACGAATACCCTCAGCCTATCACTAAACTTCACCCTAACCCTCACCCTCACCCTAGCGCTCACCCTAACCATAACCCTAACCCTAACCCTAAACCTTACACTCACCCTCACCCTCACCCTCAGCCTAACCCTAACCCTATCCCTAATCCTAACCCTAACCCTCACCCTCACCCTAACCCTCACCATAACCCTTAACCTCACACTAACCCTCACCCTAACGGTAACTCTCACACTAAACCTAACACACACCCTAAACGTAACCCTACCCCTCACCCTAACCCTCACCCTAAACTTAACCCTAACCCTAACCTTCACCCTCACGCTAGTCCTCACCCTAACCCTAATTCTAACCCTAACACTAATCCTCACCCTAAACCTCACACTAACCCTAACCAAAAATCTCAATCTAACCCTCACACTAACCCTGAACCTAAACCTCAACCTCAGCCTAACCCTCACCGTTACTCTTACCATCATGCTCATCCTAACCCTCACCCTAACACGAACCTTCATAATAACCCGAACCCTAACCCTAACCCTATCCATCACCATAACTCTAACCCCAACCTAACCATTACGCTCATCCTAAACCAATGCCTAAGCCTAACCCTAACCCTATCTCTCACCCTCACCTTAATCCTCACCCTAACCCTAATCCTAAACCTAACCCTAACCCTAACCCTCACCCTAAATCTAATCGTCTCCCCCACAGTCACCCTCAGCCTAACCCTAAGTCTAAGCCTAATCCTAACCCTAACCCTCACACTCACCCTCACCCTAAACCTAATCCTAACCCTAATCCTAACCCTAAACCTCAACCTAACCCTCGCCCTAAACCTAGCACTAACCCTAACACTAACCCTAACTATAACCCTCACCCTAACCCTCCCCCTCAACCTAACTCTAACTCTAAACCTCACCCTCACCCTATCCCTAATCCTAACGTTAAACCTAAACCTCACCCTAACCCTAACCCTAACTCTCGCCCTCACCCTCACGCAAACCGTAACTATAACCCTAACCCTAATCCTCATTCTAACAATAACCCTCACTCTCAACCTAACCCTCAGTCTAACCCTAAGCGTAACCCTAAATCTAACCCTAACCCACACACTCACCCTCACCCTAAAACTAATCCTAACCATAAACCTAACCCTAACCTTCACCCTAAACCTCACCCTAAACATAAACCTAAAATTAACCCCAACCCTAACCCTCATCCTAACACTCACCCTAACCCTAACTCTAACGCTAAACCTCACACTCACCCTAAACCTATTTCAAACCCTAACCCTAAACCTAAACCTCACTCTAACCCCAACCCTCACCCTCACCCTCATTATAATCCTAACTCTAAACCTAAAAATAACCCTAAACCTAACCCTAACCCTCACCCTAACCATAATCCTCACCCTAAACCTAACACTCACCCTAACACGTACCCTCACCCTTACCCTAACCCTAACTCTAACACTACCCCTGACAGTAACCCTAAATCTCACCCTAACCCTCACCCTAACATTTACCCTCACCGTAACAATAACCCTAACTCTAACACTAACCCTCAGAGTAACCCTAACTCTCACCCTAACCCTAAACCTCATCCTAACCCTAACCCTCACCCTCACCCTAGCCCTCAACCTAACCCTAATTCTAACCCTAACCATCACCCTAATCTTAACCCTTATCCTCACCCTAAATCTCACACTAACCATAACCCTTACAATAACAATAACCCTAAACCCAACCCTAAACCTCACCCTAACCATAACCCTCACCCTAACCCTAAACCTCACCATAAAAATTACCCTCACCCTAACACTAACCCTCACACTAATGCTAAACCTCAACATGACCCTAAACCTCACCCTAAATTTAACCCTAACCCTCAACCTAACCCTAACTCTAACCCTAACCCTCACTCTAAACGTAACCCTCATCCTCACTCTAAACATCACCCTAACCCTATCCCTCAAACTTACCGTAACCCTCACCGTCAGACTAACCCTCAACTTTAACCTCACTGACACCCTCACCGACACCCTCACCCTAACCCTAAACTTAACCCAAAACCTAACTCTCAACCTAACCCTAAACCTTAAACTCTCCCTAACCCTAACCCTAACCCTCACCCTAACCCTAAACCTCACTCTCAACCTAATCCTCAGCCTAACCCTAAGCCTAACGCTAAACCTAACCCTAACCCACACACTCACCCTCACCCTAACCCTAATCCTAACCATAACCCTAATCATAAACCTCAACTTAACCCTAAACCTAAAACTAACCCTAACCCTAACCCTCATTCTATCCTTCAACCGAACCCTAACTCTAACCCTAAACCTCACCCTCAACCTAACCCTAACTCTAACCCAAACCCTAACCCTAAACCTCACACTAACCCTAACCCTCATCCTCACCCTCACCATAACCCTAACCCTCACCCTAACCATAACCCTCACCCTAACCAAAACCCTCAACCTAACCCTAACCCTCACCCTAACATTTACCCTCACCCTAACAATAACCCTAACTCTAACACTAACCCTCACAGTAACCCTAAATCTCACCCTAACCCTAAACCTCACCCTAAACCTAACCCTAAACCTCAGCCTCACCCTAGCCCTCACCCTAATCCTAATTCTAACCCTAACCTTCCACCTAAACCTAACCCTAATCCTCACCCTAAAACTCAAACTAACCCTAACCCTAATCCTCAATCTAACCCTCACACTCATCCTAACCCTCACCCTAACCCTTACCCTAACCCTCACCCTAACCTAACCCTCACCCTTAGGGGAAACACACTGTCAGCCTAAGCCTCACCTTTACTCTTACCATCACGCTCACCCGAATCCTCATCCTAACCCTAACCTTCATCCTAACACTCACCCTAACGCTAACCCTGTCTATCACCCTAACCCAAACCCTCACCCTCACCCTCACACTCAACCTAACCCTAAGCCTAAGCCTAACCCTAAGCCTAACCCTCACCCTCACCCTAGCCCTCACCCTAAACCTAATCCTAACCCGATCCCTCATCCTAACCCTCACCCTAACCCTAAACCAAACCATCACCCAAAAATTATTCCCCACCCCCAACCTCATTCTCAGCCTAAACCTAAGCCTAATCCTAAACCTAACCCTAACCCTCACCCTCAGCCTCACCCTCACCGCAAACTAAACCCAAACCAAAACACTAACAATAACCCGAATTTTAAACCTAGGCCTAACCCTATTCCTCACCCTCAGCATAACCCTAAGCCTAACCTAGGCCTAACCCTAACCCTCACCGTAACCCTAACCCTAACCCTAATCCTAAACCTAACCCTAATAATCAGCCACAACCTCACCCTAACACAAAACCAAACCCTAACCCTTACCCTAACCCTAAGCCTAAACCTAACCTTAAACATAACGCTCACACTCACCCTCACGCTAACCCTAATCCTAAACCTAACTCTATCCTTAACCCTAACCCTCACCCTAATACTTACCCTAGCCCTCACCCTAACCCTAATCCTAACCCTAAACCGCATCCTAACTCTCTCCCTAAGACTAACCCTAAGCCTCACCCTAACCCTAACCCTAACACTAACCCTAACTCTAAACCTAAACCTCACCCTCACCCTAACCCTAACCCTAACTCTAACCGAAACCCTAAACCTAAACCTCATCCTAACCCCAAACCTAACCCTCACCCTTACCCTAACCATAACCGTAACCCTAACCCTAACCCTAATAGTAACCCTAACCCTAACCCAACACTCACCCTAACTCTAACACTAACCCTCACACTAACCCTAACCATCACCCTAACCGTAAACCTCACCCTAACAGTAACCCTAACTCTCACCCTCACCCTAGCCCTCACCCAAACCCTAATCCTCATTCTCACCCTAAACCTCACACTAACCCTAACACTAATCCTCGATCTAACCCTCACCCTCACCCTAACCCTTACCCTAACCCTCACCCTAACCCTAACCCTCACCCTTATCTTAACCCTCACCCTCGGCCTAACCCTCACCTTTACCCTTATCATCACCCCCACCCTAAATTTCACCCTAACCCTAAACATAACTCTACCCCTAAACTTCACTCTCGCACTAACCCTAATTCTAACTATAACCCTAACACTAAAACTCACCCTAAACCTAACCCTCACACTCACCCAAACAGTAAACGTAACCCTCACCCTAACCCTAACAATATCCTCACCCTAACCCTAACCCTCAACCTAACACTTACCCACAGCCTAACACTAACCCTAACCCTAACACTAACCTTCACACTAACCCTAACCCTAACCCTCACACTCACCCTCACAATAACCATAACTCTCACACTAACCCTAAACCTCAACCTAACCCTCAACCTCACCCTAACCCTAACACTAACCCTAACCCTAAACCTCACCCTAACACTCCCTCTAACCCTATATCTAACCCTAAACTTCAAATTCACCCTAACCCTAACCCTAAAGCCCACCCTAACCCTAACCCTAAACCTCACCCGCACCCTCACCTTCACCATAACACTAACCCTAACCCTAAAAATAAGTCTAACAATAACCCTAACCATCAACCTATCCCCTATCCTCACCCCAACCCTCACCCTCAGCCTAACCCTAAGTCTAAGCCTAACACTCACCCTAACCCTCACACTAACCCTCACCCTAACCCTAACCGTAAACCTAACCCTATCCCTAAACCTCAACCTAAATCTCAACCTCACCCTAACCTTAACACTAACCCAAACCTTAAACCTCACCCTAACACTCCCCCTAACCCTAACTAGAAACCTAAACCTCATCCATACCCTAACCCTAATCCTCACCCTAACACTCATCCTAACCCAAACCCTCACCCTAACACTTACCCTGACCCTAACACTAACCCTAATCATAACACAAACACTCACACTAACACTAAACATCAACCTAACCCTAAACCTCACCCTAATCCTAACCCTAACCTCACCCTAACCCGAACCCTCATCCTCAACCTAATCCTCACACTAACCGAACACTAATCCTCAATCTACCCATCACTCTAACCCTAGCACTCACCCTAACCCTAACTCTCACCCTATACCTCACCCTAACACTAACTCTACCCCTAAACCTCACCCTCACCCTAACCTTAACTCTAACAATAACCATAACATTAAAGTCCTCACCCTAACCTTAACCCTAAACCTCAGCCTCAACCTCACCGCAACTCTAACAATAAACCTACCAATAACACTAACCCTCACCCTAACCCTAACCCTAACCCTCACCCACATGCTGGGCCTAAGCCTAAACCAAAGCCTAAGCCTAACCCTCACCCTAACCCTCACCCTAAACCTAACCCTAACACTAACCCTAACTCTAACCCTAAAACTCACCCTTACCCTAACCCTAACTCTAACCCTAAACCTAAACCTAAACATCATCCTAACCCTAACCCTAACAATAACGCTAACCCTAACCTTAACCCTACCCTAACCCTACCCCTAACCCTAACACTAAACCTAAACCTAACGCTAACCATAACCATAACCATAACCCTCACCCTAACCCTAAACTCACCCTAAAACTAACCCTAATCCTCACACTCACACTAGCCCTCACCCTAACCCTAACTCTCACCCTCAACTTAAACCTCATCCTAACCCTAAACTTAACCTGAACACTAACTCTCACCCTAACCCTAACCCTAAACCTCACCCTAACCCTAAGCCTCTCCCATACCATAAACCTCAACCTAGGCCTAACCCTCATCTTTACCCTTACCGTCACCCCCACCTTAACCCTCACCCTAACCCTAAACCTCACCCTAACCCTCACCCTAACCCTAACTCTACCCCTAAACTTCACCCTCACCCTAACCCTAACTCTAACACTAACCCTAACACTATAAACCTCACCCTAACCTTAACCCTAACCCTCACCCTCACCGTAACCATAACCGTAAACCTAACCCTAACAATAACCCTAACCCTAACCATAATCCTAAACCTCACCTACACCCTAACCCTAATCCTAACCCTAACCCTCACCCTAAACCTAACCCTCACCCTTCCGTAATCCTAACCCTCACCCTAACCCTAATCCTAATCCTAACCCTCATCATAACCCTCCCCATAACCCTTACCCTAACCCTCACCCTAACACTAACCCTCACCCTCACCATCACCCTCAGCCTAACCCTAAGCCTAACCCTAAACCTAAAGCTAACCCTCACCCTCACCCTAACCCTAACACTAACCCTAACCCTAACCATCACCCTAACCCTCCCGCTAACCCTATATCTAACCCTAAACCTCACCCTAACCCTAACACTAAGTCTAACACTAATCCTAACCCTAATCATCACCCTAACTTTAATCCTTATCCCCACCCTCACCCTCAGCCTAAACCTAAGCCAAAGCCTACCCCTCACCCTAACCCTCAGACTCACCCTCACCTTAACATTAATCCTAAACCTACCCCTATCCTTAAACCTCAACCTATACCTCACCCTCACCCTAAACCTAACACTAAACCTAGCCCTCAATTTCACCCTAACCCTCCCCTCTCAACCTAACTCTAACCCTAAACCTCACCCTCACCCTAACCATAACCATAACACTAACCCTAAACTTCACCCTAAACCTAATCCTCACCCTCACCCTCAACCTCACTGTAACAGTAAATCTAACCCTAACAATAACACTGATCCTAACCCTCTACTTAACCTTAACACTAACCATAACACTAAACCTAACCCTAAACCTAACGCTAAACCTAAATCTCAACCTAACCCTACTCCTCAGCCTCACCCTCACCCTAACCAAACCCTAACCCTAACCCTCACCATAAACCTAAGCCTAACCCTAATGCTAACCCTAACCCTCACACTAACCCTCAACCTAACCCTAAATCTAACCCAATCCCTAACCCGAATAATCATCCTAACCCTCACCCTAACTCTAATCCTAACTCTAAAAATCATCCTAAACCTCACCCGAACCCTAACCTTAACCCTCACCCTAAACCTAACCCAAACCCTCACCCAAATGCTGGGCCTAAGCCTAAACCAAAGCCGAAGCCTAACCCTAACCCGAAACCTCACCCTAACCCTAACCCTAACACAAACCCTAACTCTAACCCTAAACCTCACCCTTACCCTAACCCTAACACTAACCCTAACTCTAAACCTAAACCTCATCCTAACTCTAACCCTAACACTAACCTTAACCCTACCCTAACACTACCCCTAACCCTAACACTAAACCTAACCCTAACTCTAAACCTAATCCTAACCCTAACCATAACCCTCACCCTAACCCTAACCTCACCCTAACACTAACCCTAATACTCCCTCTCACCCTAGCCCTCACCCTAACCCTAACCCTCATCCTCATCCTAAACCTCACCCTAAACCTAAACTTAACCTGAACACTAACTCTCACCCTAATCCTAACCCTAATCCTAACCCTCACCCTTACCATAACCCTCATCCTAGGCCTAACCCTCATCTTTACCCTTACAGTCACACCAACTTAACCCTCACCCTAAACATCACCCTAAACCTAACCATCACCCTAACCCTAACTCTACCCCTAAACCTCACCCTAACCCTAACACTAACCCTAACACTAAGCCTAACACTAAAAACCTCACCCTAAACTTATCCCTAACCGTCACCCTCACCGTAACCCTAACCCTAACCCTAACAATAACCCTAACTCTAACCCTAATCCTAACCCTCACCCTCAACCTAACCCTAATTCTAACCCTAACCCTCACCCTAACCCAAACCCACACCCTTCCGTAACGATAACCCTCACCCTAACCCTAAACCTAACCCTCACACACATGCTGGGCCTAAGCCTAAACCAAAGCCTAAGCCTAACCCTAACCCTAAACCTCACGCTAAACCTAACCCTAACACTAACCCTAACTCTAACCCTAAACCTCACCCTTACCCTAACCCAAACTCTAACCTGAACCCTAAACGTAAACCTCATCCTAACCCTAACCCTAAAAATAACACTAACCCTAATCTTAACCCTACCCTAACCCTACACCTAACCCTAACACTAAACCTAAACCTAACCCTAACCCTAACCCTAAACATAACCCTCACCAACCCTAACCTCACCCTAAACTAAACCTAGTCCTCACACTCACCCTAGCACTCAGCCTAACCCTAACTCTCATCCTCACCCTAAAACTCACCCTAACCCTAAACTTAACCTGAACACTAACTCTCACCCTAACCCTAACCCTCCCCCTCACCTTAAACGTAACCCTCACCCTAGGCCTAATCCTCATCTTTACCCTTAACATCACCCCCACCTTAAGCCTCACCGTAACCCTAACCCTCATTCTGACCCTCACCTTAACCCTAACCCTACCCCTAAACCTCACCCTCACCCTAACCCTAACTCTAACCCTAACCCTAACACTAAAAACCTCACCCTAACCTTAACCCTAACCCTCACCCTCACCGTAACCATAACCCTAACCCTAACCCTAACAATAACACTAACCCTAACCCTAACCATAATCCTAACCCTAACCCTAACCCTCACCCTTCTGTAAGCGTAACCCTCACCCTAAACCTAATCCTGAACCTAACCCTCATCATGACCCTCCCCATAACCCCAACCCTAACCCTCACCCTAACCCTAACCCTCACCATCACCCTCAGCCTAAACCAAAGCCTAACACTAAACCTAAACCTAAACCTCACCCTCACCCTAACCTTAACACTAACCATAACCCTAACAATCACCCTAACCCTCCCCCTAACCCTATATCTAAACCTAAACCTCACCCTCAGCCTAACCCTAACCCTAACCCTAAACCCCACCCTAACCCTAAAGCTAACCCTCACCCGCACCCTCACCCTAATTGTAACTCTAACCCTAACCCTAACCATAACACTAACCCTAATCCTAATCATCACCCTAACATTAATACTTACTCCCACCCTTACCCTCAGCCTAAACCTAAGCCGAAGCCTAACCCTCACCCTAACCCTCACACTCACCCTCACCATAAACCTAATCCTAAACCTAACCCTATCCCTAAACCTCAACCTAACCCTCACCCTCACCCTAACTTTAACACTAACCCTAACCCTCAAACTCACCCTAACCCTCCCCCCTAACTCTAACTCTAACCCTAAACCTCACCCTCACCCTAACCCTAACCCTAACCCTAAACCTCACCCTAACCCTAAACCTCACCCTCACCCTCAACCTCAGCTTAGCTCTAACCCTAACCATAACAATAACAATAACCCTAACACTATCCCTAACAGTAACCCTAACCATAACCCTCACCCTCAGCCACACCCTCACCGTAAACTTAACCGTAACCAGAACACTAACAATAACCCTAACCCTTACCATAACCCTAACCCTAACCCTATCCCTCAAATCACCCTCACCCTAACCCAAATCCTAAACCTAACAATATCATTAACACTAAACCTCACCCTAACCCTCACCCTAGCCCTCACCCTAATCCTAATCCTAACCCTAAACCTCATCCTAACCCTCACCCTAACCCGAACCAAAACCCGAAGCCTAACCCGAACCTGAACCCTTACCCTAATGCTCGGTCGAAGCCTAAACCTCAGCCTAACCCTAACCCTAACCCTCACCCTCACCCAAACCCTAACACTACCCCTTACTATAACCCTAAACCTCACCCTCACCATAACCCTAACTCTAACCCTAACCCTAAACTTAATCTCTTCCTAAACCTAACCCTAACACTCAACCTCACCCTAAACATAAACCTCACACTAACCCTAACTCTCACCCTAACTCTTACCCTCATCCTAACACTAACGAAACGCCAACACTAACGCTCACAGTAACCCAAATATTACCCTAACCCTAAATCTCACCCTAACACTAACCCTAACCCTCACCCTTATCCTAGCCCTCACACGAGCCCTAACCCTCATCCTCACCCTAAACCTCACACTAACCCTAACACTAATACTCAATCTAAATCTCACCCTCAACCTAACACTAATCCTAACCCTCACCCTTACCTTAACCCTCACACTCAGCCTATCCCTCAACTTTACCCTTAACATCACCCCCAACCTAACCCTCACGCTAACCCTAACCCTCACCCTAACCCTAACTCTACCCCTAAACCTCAACCTCACCCTAAACCTAACTCGAACCATACCCTAACACTTAACCTCACCCTACCCTAAACCTAACCCTCACCTTCACCCTCACCGTAACCATAACCCTCATCCTAACCCTCACCCGAACCCTAACCCTAACCCTAAACCTTACCCTAACACTAACCCAAACCCTCACCCTTGCCCTAGCCTTCACCCTAACCCTAATCCTAAACCTAATCATCACCCTAACACTAAAATTAACCAAACCCTAACTGTCACAGCAACCCTAAGGCTAACCCTCACCCAAATCCTAACCCTCACCCTCACCCTCACCCTCAGCCTAACCCTAAGCCTAAACCAAACCCTAACCCTAACAAAAACCCTCACCCTAACCCTAATCCTAATCTTAACCCTAACCTTATACCTCACCCTCACAAAAACCCTCACCCTAACACTAACCCTAACCCTAACACTAAACCTAACCCTAACACTAACCCTAAACCTAACCCTCACCCTAACGCTTCCCCTAAATCTATATCTAACCCTAAACCGCACCCACACCGTAACCCTAACCCTAATCCTAAACCTCACTCTAACCCTAACCCTAACCCTCAACCCCACGCTCAACCTCACCGAAACTCTAACCCTAACCCTAACAATAACAGTAAATCTAAACTTAACCATCACCCTAACCTTAATCCTCACCCCTACCCTCACCCTCAGCCTAACCATAAGCCTAAGCCTAACCCTCAACCTAACCCTCACACTCACGCTCACCCTAAACCTAAACCTAAACGTAACCCTATCCCTAAACCTCAACCTAAGCCTCACTCTCACCCTAACTCTAACACTAACCCTAACCCTCACCCTCACCCTCAACCTCACTGTAATTCTAACCCTAATACTAACAATAACAGTAACCCTAACCCTAACCATAACCCTCACCCTCAGCCTCATCCTCACTACAAACTTAACCCTAACCATAACACTAACAATAACCCTAACCCTAATCCTAACCCTAAACATAACCCTAATCCTCACCCCCACCCTCACCCTCAGCCTAACCCTAACTTAACCCTAACCCTAAAGTTTACCCTAAACCTCACCTTAACACTAACCTAACCCTAAACGTAACACCAACCCTAACCCTAAACCAAACACTAAATCTAAATCTAATCCTCAGCTTCACCCTCACCCTAACCCAAACTCTAACCCTAAACCTCACCATAACCCTAAGCCTAACCCAACCCTAACCCTCACACTCACCCTCACCCTAACCCAAATCCTAAACCTATCCCTATCCTAACCCTAACCCTAACCCTAACCCTCACCCTAGCCCTCACCCTAAACCTAATCCTAACCCTAAACCTCATCCTAACCCTCAGCCTAAACCTAACCCTAAAACTCACCATAACCCGAACCCTAACCCTCCCCCTCATGCTCGGCCTAAGCCTAAGCCTAAGTGTAAGCTTAACCCTAACCCTCACCCTATCCCTAACCCTAACACTAACCCTAACTCTAACGCTAAACCTCACCCTCACCCTAACCCTAACTCTAACCATAACCAGAAACCTAAACCTCATCCTAACCCTAACCCTAACCCACACCCTCACCCTCACCTTAAACATATAAACCTAACCTGAACACTAACAATAACCCTAACCCTAACCTTCACCCTAACCATAACCATCACCCTAACCCTAAACCTCACCTTAACATTTACCCTCACACTAACACTAACCCTAACCCTCAACCTCACCCTAGCACTCACCCTAACCCTAACCCTCATCCTCACCCTAAAACCTCACACTAACCCCAACATTAATCCTCAATCTCACCCTTACATTCATCCTAACCCTAAACCTAACCTCACCCTAATCCTAATCCTCACCTTTACCATAACTCTCACCTTCAGCCTAATCCTCACCTTTACCCTTACCGTCACCCCCACCCTAACAATCACCCTAACAGTGTACCTCACCCTAACCCTCACCCAACCCTAATTCTACCCCTAAACCTCACCCACTCCCTAACCCTAACTCTAACCCTAACCCTAACACTAATACTCACACTAACACTAACCCTAACCCTCACCCTCATCGTAACCCTAACCCTAACCCTAAACCTTACAATAACCCTATCCATAACCCTAACCCTCACCCTATCCATAACCCTCACCCTAAACCGAACCCTCACCCTAACACTTAACCTCACCCTAACACTAACCCTAACCGTAACACTAACCCTCACACTAAACCTAACCCTCACCCTAATCCTAAACCGCACCCTAACCCTAAGCCAAACACTAACCCTAACCCTCATCCTAGCCCTCACCCTAACCCTAAGGCTATCCCTTACCCTCACCCTAACCCTAACCCTCATCCTCACCCGAAACCTCACACTAACCCTAACCCTAATCCTCAATATAACCCTCACACTAACCCTAACCCTAAACCTAAACCTAACCCTAACCCTCACCTTTATCTTAACCCTCACCCTCACCTAAATCTCCTTTACCCTTACCATCTTCTTCAAACTAACCCTAAACCTCATCCTAACCCTCACCCTATCCCTAACCATAACCATCACCCTATCCCTAATCCTCACCCCCAACCTCACACTCAGCCTAACCCTAAGCCTAAGCCTAAACCTAACCCTCACACTAACCCTAATCCTCACCCCCACCCTCACTCTCAGCTTATCCCTAAACCTCAAGCTAACACTCACCCTAACTTAAACCTCACACACACCCTCACCCTAACCCTAATCCTAAATCTAACCCTAAACCTAACCCTAAACCTCAAGCTAACTCTCAACCTAACCTTAACCCTAATACTAACCCTAACCCAAACATTTAACCTAAGACTCCCCCTAACCTTAAATGTAAGCCTAAATCTCACCCTAACCCTAAGCCAAATCCTAACCCTAACCCTCACCCTAACCCTAACCCTCAACATCACCGTAACTCTAACTCTCATCGTCACCCTAACCCTAAACCTAAACCTCAACCAAACACTAACCCTAACCCTCACCCTCGCCCTAGCCCACACCCTAAACCTAATCCTAACCCTAAACCTCATCCTAACCCTCACCATAACCCTACCCCTAACACTAACCCTAACCCTAAAACTCACCCTAACCTTAAGCCTAACCCTAACCCTAAACCTCAAGCTAACCCTCACCCTAAACTGAACCCTAACTCTAACCCTAACGCTAACACTCGACCTAAACCTCACCCTAACCCTAAATCTAACACTAACCCTAACAATAACCCTCAACCTCAGCCTCACCCTAACCCTAACTCTGACCCTAAACCTCACACTCAGCCTAACCCTAACCCTAACACAAACCCTAATCCTAACCTTAAACCTGACCCTAACCCTAAACCTCAAGCTTACCCTCACCCCAAACTTAACCTAACTCTAAACCTAACGTTAAAACATTCGACCTAACCCTCACCCTACCCCTAAATCTAACACTAACCCAAACCCTAACCCTCGCCCTAAGCCTCACCCTAACCCTAACTCTAACCGTAAACCACACACTCAGCCTAACCCTAACCCTAACCCTAACCCTAAACCTCACCCTAACCCTATCCCTAAAACTCAACCACACCCTGGTCCTCACCCTAATCCTAATCCTAACCCTAACCCTTATCCTAATCCTCACCCTAACACTAACCTTAACCCTCACCCTCACCCTAACCCTTATGGTAACCCTAACCCTCAATCTAACCCTAACCCTCATCCTCAATATAACCCTTAACCTAACCCTCAACCAAACCGTAAACTTAAACCGAACCCAAACTCTCACCCTAACCCTAACCCTAAACCTCACCCTAACCCTAACCCTAAACCACAACCTCACCCTAGCCCTCACCCTAACCCTAATCCTAACCATAACACTCATCCTAACCCTCTCCCTGAACCTTAACGTAACCCTCAACCTAACCCTAACCCTCACCCTCAAACTCACCATCAGCCTAACCCTAAGATTAACCCTAAACCTAACCCTTAACACACACACTCACCCTCACCCTAACCCTAATCCTAACTCTACCCTAACCCTAAACCTAACCCTCATAGTAACTCTCACCCTAACCCTAACCCTAACATTAACCCTAACACTAACCCTCTACCTAACCCACACCCTAACCCTAATTCTAATCCTAAACTTCACCCTCACCCAAAATTTAACTCTAACCCTAACGCAAATCCTAAAGCTCAACCTAACCCTAAGCCTAACCCTCACACTCATCCTCACAGTAACCTTAACACTAAACCTTACCCTAACAATAACCCTAACACTAATCCTAACCCTCAACCTAACCATAGCCCTCAACCTAACCCAAACCGTGACCCTAACACTTACCCTCACCCTAACACTAACCCTAACCATAACACTAACCCTCACACTAACCCTAACCCTAAACTTACCCTACCCCTAATCCTCAACCTAACCCTAAACCTTATGCTCAACGTAACCCTAAACCTAACCCTAACCCTCACCCTAACCATAACCCACAACCTAACCCTAACCCTCATCCTAACACTTACCCTCACCCTAACACTAACCCTAACCCTAAACCTAACCCTAAACCTAAACCTCACCCTCACCCTCACCGTAACCATAACCCTAACCCTAACGCTAAAAATAACCCTAACCCTAACCCTAACCCTCAACCTAACCATAACCCTCAACATAACAATAACCCTCACCCTAACACTTACCCTCACCCTAACACTAACACTCACACTAACCCTAACCATCACCCGAACCCTAAACCTCACCCTAACACTAACCCTAAACCTCACCCTCAACTTAGCGCTCACCCTAACGCTAACCCTAATCCTCAACCTAAACCTCACACTAACGCTAACACTTATCCCCAATCTAACCCTCACCCTCACCCTAACCCTAACCCTAACCCTCACCCTAACCTTAACCCTCACCCTTACCGTAACCCTCACCCTCAGTATAACCCTCACCTTTACCCTTACCATCACCCCCACCCTAACCCTCACCCTAACCCTAACCCTCACCCTAACCCTAGCTCTATGCATAAACCTAACCCTCACCCTAACCCTAACTCTAACCCTAAGCCTAACACTAAACATCACCCTAACCCTAACCCTAACCCTCACCCTCAACCATATGCTCAGCCTAACCCTAAGCCTAACCCTAACACTAACCCTAAACCTAACACTAACCCTCACACAAACCCCTTCCCTCACCCTAACCCTAATCTGAACCCTAACCCTCATTCTAACCCTCACCCTAACCCTAACCCTAACAATCAACCTAACACTAATCCTCACCCCCACCCTCACCCTCAGCCTAACCCTAAGCCTAAGCCTAAGCCTAACCCGAACCCTCACACTCACCCTCTCCCTAACCCGAATCCTAACACTAACTCTAACACTAACCCTAAACCTCAACCTTACGCTCACCCTAACCTTAACCCTAAAACTAACCCTAATCCTAACCCTCGACCTAACCCTCCAACTAACCCTAAACCTAACCCTAAAACTCACCCTCCCCCTAACCCTAATCCTAACCCTAAACCTAAACCTCACCCTAACCCTAAACCTAACCCTCACCCTCACCTTCACCATAACTCTAACCCTAACCCTAACAATAACACTAATCCTAACACTAAACTTAACACTAATGATAAAACTCACCCTCACCCTAACCTTAATCCTAACCCTAACCTTCACCCTAACCATCACCGACACCCTCACCCTAACCCTAACCCTCATGCTAACCCTCACCCCAAACCTAAGCCTAACATTAAAACTTACCCTAACATTAACCCTAATGCTAACACTCACCTTAGCCCTCAACCTAACCCTAATCGTAACCCTAACCCTCACACTCAACCTCACCCTCAGCCTAAACCTAAGCCTAAGCCTAACCCTCAGCCTAACCCTCACACTCACCCTCACCCTAATCCTATTCCTAAACCTAACCCTATCCCTAAACCTCAACCTAACCCTCACCCTCACCCTAACACTAACACTAACCCTAACCCTAAACCTCACCCTAACCCTCCCCTTAAACCTAATTCTAACCCTAAACCTCACCCTCACCCTAACCCTAACCCTAAACCTAACGCTAAAGCGCACCCTAAACCTTAGCCTAAACCTAACCCTCCCCCTCCCCCTCAACCTAACCGTAACTCTAACCCTAACCTTAACAATAACACTAAACCTAACCATAAACCTAACCCTAACCGTAAACCTTACCATAACACTAACCCTAAAACTAAACCTCACGCTGACCCTCCCCCTAAACCTAAACCTCACCCACACCCAAACCCTCACCCTCACCCTAAAGCTAACCGTAACTCTAACCCTAAGCCTAACAATAACACTAACCCTAATCTTAATAATAACCATAACCCTCACGCTAAGCCTCACCCTCATCGCATATTTAACCCTAACTATAACAGTAAAAATAATCCTAACCCTACCCCTAACCCTAATACTTACCCCCAGAGTCAACCTCAGCCTAACCCTAAGCCTAAGCCTAAGCCTAACCCTAACCCTAACGCTAACCCTCACACTAACCTTAACCATCACCCTATCCCTAAACCTCAACCTCACCTTAGCCCTCACCCTAACCCTAACCCTCATCCTCACCCTAAACCTCACACTAACCCTAACACTTACCCTCAATCTAACCCTCAACCTCACCCTAACCCTAACCCTAATCCTCACCCTAAGCCTAATCCTCACCCTTACCGTAACCCTCACCCTCAGCCTAACCCTCACCTTTAACCTTACCATCACCCCCACCCTAACCCTCACCCTAACCCTAACCCTCACCCTAAACCTAACTCAACCCCTAAACCTCACCCTCACCCGAAACCTAACTCTAACCCTAACCCTAACACTAAACCTCACCCTAACTCTAACCCTAACCCTCACCCTCAACCAAACGCTCAGCCTAAACCTACGCCTAACCATAACCCTAACACTAACCATCACACTAATAATCACACTAACCCTCATCCTCACCCTAACCTTAATCCTAACCCTAACCCTCATCCTAAGCCTCAACCTAAACCTAACCAAAACAATCACCCTAAATCTAATCCTCAAACCTACCCTCAACCTCACCCTCAGCCTAACCCTAAGCTGAACCCTAAGTCTCACCCTAAACCTCACACGCACCCTCACCATAACCCTAATCCTAACCCTAACTCTAACACTAACCCTAAACTTCAACCTAACCCTCACCCGAACCTTAACCCTAAAACTAACCCTAACCCTTGACCTAACTCTCCAACTAACCCTAACCCTCACCCACACCCTAGCCCTCACGCTAACCTTAACCCTCATCCTCACCCTAACCCTCACCCTTACCGTAATCCTCACCCACAGCCAAACCCTCACATTTACCCTTACAGTCACTGCGCCCAACCCTCACCCTAACCCTAACCCTCACCCTATCCTTAACCCTAACCCTAACTCTACCCATAAACCTCAACCTCACCCTAACCCTAATGATAACCCTAACCCTAAACCTCACCATAACCCTAACCCTAACCCTCACCTTCACCCTCACTGTAAGTCTAAACCTAACCCTAACAATAACACTAATCCTCAACCTAAATTAACAATAACCCTAATCCGACCACTCACCCTCACCCTACCCCTCATCCTAACCCTCACCCTCACCCTCACCCTAACGTAACGTCACGGTAACACTAACTCTCATACTAACACTCACCCTAACCCTAACCCTAACACTAAACCTCACCCAAACACTAACCCTAAACCTCACCATCACCCTAGACCACACCCTAACACTAATCATAACCCTAATCCTCATCCTAACCGTCATCCTAACCCTATCCCGCACCCGAACCCTAACCCTAACCCTGAATCTCAAACTAACCCTAACCCTCACCCTAACCCTAAACTTAACCCAAACCCTATCTTTCACGCTAAACCTAAACCTAACCCGCACCCTAACCCTTACCCTAATCCTAATCCTAACTCTAACAATAAACCTAAACCTCAACATAACCCTCACTCTAACCTTAACCCTAAAACTAACCCTAACCCTAACCCTCGACCTAACCCTCCAACTAACCTTAACCTTCAACCTCACCCTAACCCTCACGCTAAACTTAAACCTCATCCTCACCCTAACCCTCACCCTTACGGTAAACCTCACCCTCAGCCTAACCCTCACATTTTCCCTCAACATCACCCCCTCCCTAACCCTCACCCTAACCCTAACCCTCACGCTAACGCTCACCCTAACCCTAAATCTATGCCTAAACCCAATCCTCACCCTAACCCTAATCATAACACTAACCCTAAACCTCACCCTAAATCTAACCCTAACCCTCACCCTCACCCTCAACCTCACCCTCACCCTAACCCTAAATCTAACACTAACCCTCACCCTAACCCTCACCCTCAGACTCACCCTAAATCTAACTCTAAGCCTAACACTCATCCTAACCCTCACCCTCACCCTAACCCTAAACCTAACACTCAACCTAACCCTAACCCTCACCCTCACCATAACCCTTACCCCAACCCTCACCCTAACCCTAAACTTAACCCGAACCCTAACCCTAACCCTCACCCTCAACCTCACCCTCAGCCTAATCCTAAGCCTAACCCGAAACCTAACCCTAACACACACCCTCACCCTCACCCTAAACCTAATCCTAACCCTAAACCTAACCCTAACCCTCCCCTTAACTCTCACCGTAACCCTAACCATAACACTAACCCAAACCCGAACCCGCAACCTAACCCTCACCCAAACCCTAACCCTAACACTAACCCTAACCATAACCCTCGCCCTAACCACCCCACAACCCTATATCTAAACTTGTACTTCACCCTCACCCAAACCCTAAACCTAACCCTAACCCTAAACCCCACCCTAATTTAACCCTAAATCTCACCCTCATTCTCACTCTCAGCCTAACCCTAAGCCTAAGCCTAACCCTCACCCTAACCCTTACACTCACCCACACACTAATCCTAACCCTAATCCTAACCCTAAACCTATCCCTAAACCACATCCTAACCCTCCCGCTCTCCCTAACCCTAACACTAAACCTAACCATAAACTTCAGCCTAACCCTCCCCCTAAAACTAACTCTAACCCTAAACCTCACACTCAACCTAACCCTAACCCTAAACCTAACCCCAAATCTCACCCTAAACCTCATCCTAACCCTAACTCTCACCCTCACCCTCAAGCTCACCGTAACTCTAAACCTAACCCTAACAATAACACTAACCCTAACCATAACCCAATGTCTAACCATAACACGCATCCTCAAACTCAACCTCACCGCAAAATTAACCCTAACCATAACATTAACAATAACCACAACCGTAACCCTAACCCTAATCCTCACCACCTTCAACCTCAGCCTAACCCTAACGCTACACTTAACCCTAACCCTAAACCTAACCTTAAAACTAACCCTAACCCCAACCCTAAACCAAACCCTAATCCTCAGCCTCACCATCACCTTAACCCAAACCCTAAACCTAACCCTCACCCTAACCCTAAGCCTAATCCTAACCCTAAACCTAACCCTAACTCTCACACTCACCCTCACCCTAATCCTAATCCTAAACCTAACCCTATCCCTAACCCTAACCCTAACCCTTACCCTAGTCCTAACCTTAACCCTAATCCTAACCCTAAACCTCATCCTAACCCTCAGCCTAACCCTAACCCTAACCCTCACCCTAACCCTCACCCTAAGCCTAATACTAACCCTAACTCTAATCCTGAACCTCACTCTCACCCTGACCCTAATTCTAACACTAACCCTAAACCTAAAACTCATCCTAACCCCAACCCTAATCCTCACCCTCAATGTAACCTTAACCCTAACCCTAACCCTAACAATAAACCTAACCCTAACCCTCACCCTAACCAGAACCCTCACCCTAACACAAACCCTCACCCTAACACTGACCCTCACCCTATCACTAACTCTAACCCTAACCCTAACCCTCACAATAACCCTAACCCTAACCCTAAACCTCAACCTAACCCTCAACCTCACACTAACACTAACACTAACCCTAAACCTAAACCCCACCCTAAACCTAACCCTAACCCTCAACGCCAACTCACCCTCACAGTAACTCTAACTCTAACCCTAACAATAACTAACCATAACCCTTACTATACCCCTAACCCTAATCTTCACCCCCACCCTCACCCTCAGCCTAACCCTCACCCTAACCCTCACACTCACCCTAAACCCCACCCTAATTTTAACCCTAAATATCACCCTCATCCTCACTCTTAGCCTAACCCTAAGCCTAAACCTAACCCTCACCCTAGCCCTTACACTCACCCACACCCTAACCCTAACCCTAACCCTAAACCTATCCCTAAACCACATCCTAACCCTCCCGCTCTCCCTAACCCTAACACTAAACCTAACCATAAACTTCACCCTAATCCTCCCCCTAAAACTAACTCTAACCCTAAACCTCACACTCAACCTAACCCTAACCCTAAACCTAACCCCAAATCTCACCCTAAACCTCATCCTAACCCTAACTCTCACCCTCACCCTCAAGCTCACCGTAACTCTAAACCTAACCCTAACAATAACACTAACCCTAACCATAACCCGATGTCTAACCATAACACTCATCCTCAAACTCAACCTCACCGCAAAATTAACCCTAACCATAACACTAACAATAACCAGAGCCGTAACCCTAACCCTAATCCTCACCCCCACCCTCAACCTCAGCCTAACCCTAACGCTAAACCTAACCCTAACCCTAAACCTAACACTAAAAATAACCCTAAACCCAACCCTAAACCAAACCCTAATCCTCAGCCTCACAGTCACCCTAACCCAAACCCTAAACCTAACCCTCACCCTAACCCTAAGCCTAATCCTCTAACCCTCACACTCACCTAATCCTAATCCTAAACCTAACCCTATCCCTCACCCTAACCCTAACCCTAACCCTTACCCTAGCCCTAACCCTAACCCTAATCCTAACAATAAACCTCATCCTAACCCTCACCCTAACCCTAACCCTAACCCTCACCCTAACCCTCACCCTAACCCTAACACTAACCCTAACTCTAATCCTAAACCTCACTCTCACCCTAACCCTAATTCTAACACTAACCCTAAACCTAAACCTCATCCTAACCCCAACCCTAATCCTCACCCTCAACATAACCTTAACCCTTACCCTAACCCTAACAATAAACCTAACCCTAACCCTCACCCTAACCAGAACCCTCACCCTAACCCAAACCCTCACTCTAACACTTACCCTCACCCTAACACTAACTCTAACACTAACCCTAACCCTCACAATAAACCTAAGCCTAACCCTAAACCTCACCCTAACTCTCAACCTCACACTAACCCTAACACTCACCCTAAACCTAAACCCGACCCTAACCCTAACCCTAACCCTCACCGCCAACCTCATCCTCACAGTAAATCTTATTCTAACCCTAACAATAACACTAACCCTAACCCTTACTATCCCCCTAACCCTAATCGTCACCCCCACCCTCACCCTCAGCCTAACCCTCAGCCTAAGCCTAAACCTCACCCTAACACTCACACTCACCCTTACACGATACCTAATCCTAAACCTAAAAATATCCCTAAAACTCAACCTAACCCTCATCCTCACCCAAACCCTAAACCTAAACCTGACTCTAACCCTCCCCCTAACCCTAAGTCTACCCCTAAACCTCACCCTCACGCTAACTCTAACCCTAAACCTCACACTACACCTCACCCTAAACCTAACCCTCACCCTCACCCTCAACCTAACCTTAACTCTAACCCTAACCCTAACAATAACTTTAACCTTAACCATAACCATAACCATAACCCTCACCCTCAGCCTCACCCTCACCGCAAACTTAACCCTAACAATAACACTAACAATAACCCTAACCATAACCCTAACCCTAAACCTCACCATAACCCTAACACTAACCCTAACCCTAACCCTCTCCTTAACCCTGCCCCTAAACATAACTCTACCCCTAAACCTCACCCTCACCTTAAAATTAACCCTAACCCTAATCCAAAACCTCACCCTAAACCTTACCCTAACCCTATACCTAACACTAAGCCTAACCCTCACCCTCACCATAACCCTCACCGTAACCCTAAATCTAAAACTAACACTAACCCTAACCCTCACCCTCAGCCTCACCCTAACCCTAACTCTAACCCTAAACCTCATCCTCACCCTCACCCTAACTCTAACCCTAAACCTCACCCTCACCCTAGCCCTCACTCTAACCCTAATCCTAACCCTAACCCTCATCCTAACCCTTACCCTAACACTAACCCTAACCCTTACCCTCACCCTCACCCTAAACCTAACCCTAACCCGAAACCTCAACCTAACCCTTACCCTCAGCCTCACTGTAACCCTTACCCAATACTCATTCTAACCCTAAACTTAACCGGAACCCTATCTCTCACCCGAAGCCTAAGCCTAACCCTCACCTTAACAATAACCCTCACCCTCACCATCACCCTAAGCTTAACCCTAAGCCTAACCCTAACCCTAACCCTAAAACTCACACTTACCCTAACACTAAACCTAATCTTAATCCTAAACCTAACCCTAAACCTCACCCTCAACCTAATACTCACCTTAAGCCTAACCCTAACATTAATCATAACCCTTACACTAAACCTCACCCTAACACTAACCCTCATCCTCACCTTAGGCCTTACCCTAACCCTAACCCTCATCCTCACCCTAAACCTCACACTAACCCTAACACTAATCCTCAATCTAACCCTCAGCATCACACTCAGCCTAATCCTATCCCTCCCCCTAACCCTAATGCTAACCCATACAGTAACCCTCACACTCAGCCTAACCCTCAACTTTACCCTAACCATCACCCCCACCTTAACCGTCACCCTAAGCCTAACACTCAGCCTAACCCTGACTCTATCCCTAAACCTCACCCTCACCCGAATCCTAACTCTAACCGTAACCCTAACATTAAATCTCACCTTAACCCTAACCCTCAACCTCAACCTCATTCTCAGCCTAAGCCTAACACTTTCCCTAACACTCACCCTGACCCAAGCCCTCACCTTAACCCTAATTCAAACCCTAACTCTCATCCTAACCCTCACCCTAAGCCTAAACCTAACAATCAACCTAACCCTAATCCACACGCCCACACTCACTCTCAGCCTAACCCTAAGCCTAAGCCTAATCCTAACCCTAACCCTCACACTCACCCTCACCCTAGCCCTAATCCTAACACTAACCCTAACCCTAAACCTTATCCTCAACCTAACCCTCACCCTAACCTTAACCATAACACTAACCCTAACATTAACCCTCGAACTAAACCTCCAACTAACCCTAAATCTAAAACTAAACCTCATCCTCACCCTAAACCTAATCCTAACCCTAATCCTGAACCTGACCCTAACCCTAACCCTAATCCTCACCCTTACCCTCACCCTCACCATAACTCTAACCCTAACCATAAAAATAACACTAATCCTAACCCTAAACCTAACCCTACTCCTAATCCTAACCCTAATCATAACACTCACCCCCACCCTAACACTAATCCTAACCCTAACCCTCAAAGTAATCCTAAAGCTCACCCTCACCTTAACCCTAACCCTCATCCTAACCCGAACCCGAACCCTAACCCTAAACCCAAACCTTACCCTAACACTAACCCTAACCCTCACCCTCACACTAGCCCTCAGCCTAACCCTAATCCTAACCCTAATCCTCACCCTAACCCTAAACTTAACCGAAACCTAACTCTCATTCTAACCCTTATGCTAACACTCACCCTCACACTAACCCTCACCCTCACTCTCACCACCAGCCTAACCCTAAGCCTAACACTAACCCTAACCCTAACCCTCACACTAACCCTAACCCTAACACTAATCCTAATCCTAAACCTAACCCTAAACCTCACACTCACACTAAACTTCACCCTAACCCTAACCCTAACCCTATCACTAACCCTAACCCTAACCCTCACCCTCAGCCTCACCCTAACCCTAACTTTAACACTAAACCTCACACTCATTCTAACCCTAACCCTAACCCTAACACTAAACCTCACGCTAAACCTAACTCTAAACCTCACCCTCATCCCAGCCCTCACCCTAACCCTGACCCTAACCCTAAAACTAACCCTAACCCTCACACTCAACCGCACCCTCACCCTCACAGTAACTCTAAGCCTAACTCAAACCCTAACCCTCAACCCCACACTAACCCTAACCCTAACTCTCCCCAGCACCCTCACCCTCACCGTAACTCTAACACTTACCCTAACAATAACACTAACCCTAAACCTAACCATCTCCCTAACCCTAATCCTCACCCCCACCCTGACCCTTAGCCTAAACCTAAGCCTAAGTCTTACCCTCAACCCAACCCACACACTCACGCTCACACTAAACCTTAAACTAAACGTAACCCTACCCCTAATCCTCAACCTAACCCTCACACTCACCTTAATCCTAACACTAACCCTAACCCTAAACCTCACCCTAACCCTCCCCAAACCCTAACTCTAACCCTAAACCTCACACTCACCCTCACGCTAACCCCAACCCTAATCCTAAACCTCATTCTAACCCTAACCCTCCCCCACACGCTCAACTTCACTGTAATTCTAACCCTAAACCGAAAAATAAGAGTAACCCTAAAACTCACCCTAACCCTAATCAAAACCCTCACCCTCAGCCTCACCCTCACTGCAAACTTAAACCTAACGATAACACTAAAAATAACCCTAACCCTAACCCTAACCATAAACCTAAACCTAACCCTAACCCTCACCTTTATATTAACCCTCACCGTCAGCATAAATCTCACGTTTACCTTTACCATCATCCTCACCCTAACCCTCAACCTCATCCTAACCCTCACCCTAACCATAAACCTAACCATCACCCTAACCCTAACCCTCACCCTCAACCTCACGATCAGCCTAACCCTAATCCTAAACCTAACCCTCATCCTAACCCTCACCCTAAACCTAACCATAACAATCACCCTAACCCTAATCCTCACCCCCACCTCAACCTCAGCCTAAGCATAAGCCAAAGCCGAACCCTAACCATAACCCTCACACTCACCCTCACCATAACCCTAATCCTCACCCCCACCCTCACACTCAGCCTAACCCTATACCTCAAGCTAACACTCACCCTAACCTTAACCCTCACACTCACCCTCACCCTAAACCTAAACCAAAACCTAAACCTAACCCTCACCCTAACCTTAACCAGAACAGTAACCCTAATCCTAATCCTAACCCTAATCGTAACAATCACCCTCACCCTAAGCCTAATCCTCAATCTAACGATAATGCTCACCCTCTCTGTAACCTTAACCCTATCCTAACCCTCACCCGAACCCGAACCCTAACCCTAAACCTTACCCTAACACTAACCCTAACCCTCAACCTCACCATAGCCCACAGCCTATCCCTAATCCTAACCCTAATCCTCACCCTAACCTTAAACTTAACTGAAACCTAACTCTCACCCTAACCCGACTGCTAACTCTCACCCTAACCCTAAATCACCCTCACCCTCACCACCAGCCTAACCCTAAGCCTAACACTAAGCCTAACACTAAACCTCACACTCACCATAACCCTAACCCTAATCCTAATCCTGAACCTAACCCTAAACCTCACACTCACCCTAAACCTCACCCTAACCATAATCCTAACCCTAACACTAACCCTAACCCTAACCCTTAACCTCAGCCTCACCCTAACCCTAACTTTAACCCTAAACCTCACATTCACTCTAACCCTAACCCTAACCCTAACCCTAAACCTCACCCTAACCCTAAACCTAAACCTCACCCTCACGCCAGCCCTCACCCTAACCCTGACCCTAACCCTAAACCTAACCCTACCCCTCACATTCACCCGCACCCTCACCCTCACAGTAACTTTAACCCTAACCCTAACCCTAACCCTAAACCTCATTCTAACCTTAACCTTAACACTAACCCTAAACCTCACCCTCACCCTAACCCTAAACCTAACACTAAACTCCACCCTAACCCTAACCCTAACTCTAACCTGCACCCTCACCCTCACCTTAACTCTAACCCTTACCCTAACAATAACACTAACCGTAACCCTAACCATCACCCTAACCCTAATCCTCACCCCCACCCTCACCCTCAGCCTAACCCTAAGCCTAAACCTAACCCTCAACCTAACCCTCACATTCACACTCACCCTAAAGCTAAACCTAAACGTAACCCTATCCCTAATCCTCAACCTAACCCTCACACTCACCCTAACCCTAACACTAACCCTACCCCTAAACCTCACCCTAACCCTCCCCAAACCCTAATTCTAACCCTAAACCTCACCCTCACCCTAACCCTAAACCTAACCCGAATCCTAAACCTCACCCTAACCCTAACCCTCACCCTCACCCTCAACATCACTGTAATTCTTACTCTAACCCTAACAATAACAGTAACCCTATCCCTAACCCTAACCCTGACAATAACCCTCACCCTCAGCGTCACGCTCACTGCAAACTTAACCCTAAACCTAACACTAACAATAACCCTAACCCTAACCATAACCCTATTCCTCACCCCCACCGTCACCCTCAGCCTAACGCTAACATAACACTAACACTAACCCTAACCCTCACCGTAACCCTAACCCTAACCCTAAACCTAACACAAACCCTAACCCTAAACCAAATCCTAAACCTAACCCTCACCTTAACCCTAAGCCTAACCCAAACCTATCCCTCACACTCACCCACACCCTAACCCAAATCCTAAACCTAACCCTATCCTATCCCTAACCCTCACTCTATCCCTCACCCTAGCCCTCACCCTAAACCTAATCCTAACCCTAAACCTCATTATAACCCTCACCCTAACCCTAACACTAAACCTCACCGTAATCCGAACCCTAACCCTCCTCCTCATGCTCGGTCCAAGCCTAAGCCTAAGCCTAAGCCTAACCCTAACCCTCACCGTATCCCTCACCCTAACACTAACCCTAACTCTAACCCTAAACCTCACCCTCACCCTAACCCTAACACTAACCCTAACCTGAATCCTAAACCTCATCGAACCCTAACAATAACTCACACCCTCCCTCACCGTAACCATATAAATCTAACCCTAACCCTAACAATAACCCTAACCCTAACCCTAACCCTAACCCTCACCCTAACCATAACCCTCACCCTAACCCTAGCCCTCACCCTAATACTTACCCTCACGCTAACACCAACCCTAACGCTAACACTAACGCTCACACTAACCCTAAAAATCACCCTACCCCTAAACCCCACCCTAACACTAACTTTAAACCTCAACCTCACCCTAGCACTCACCCTAACCCTAACCCTTATCCTCACCCTAAACCTCACACTAACCCGAACAATAAATCTCAATCTAACCCTCAGCATCACCCTAACCCTAAACCTAAAACTCACCCTAACCCTAACCCTCACCTTTACCGTAACGCTCACCCTCAGCCCAACACTCATCTTTACCCCTACTGTCACCCCCACCCTAAGACTCACCCTAACCCTAACCCTCACCCTAACCCTCACTTTATCCCTAATCCTACCCCTAAACCTCAACCTCACCCTAACCCTAACTCTAACCCTAACCCTAACACTAAACTTCACCCTAACACTAACCCTAACCCTCACCGTAACCGTAACCGTAACCCTAACCCTAAAAATTAACCTAACCCTAACCCTAACCCTCACCCTAACTCTCACCCTACCCTAATTCTTCCCCTAAACCTCACACTTACCCTAACCCTAACTCTAACCCTAACCCTAACACTAAACCTCACCCTAACACTAATTCTACCCCTAAACCTCACACTTACCCTAACCTTAACTCTAACCGTAACCCTAACACTAAACCTCACCCTAACACTAACCCTAACTCTCATATTCACCCTCACCGTAACCGTAACCCTAACCCTAACCCTAACAATAACCCTAACCCTAAACCTAACCCTCAACCTAACCATTACCCTCACCCTAACCCTAACCCTCAAACTAACACTTAACCTCACCCTAACACTAACCCTAACCCTAACACTAACCCTCACACGAATCCTAACCCCTCAACATAATCCTAAACCTCACCCTAACCCTAACCCTAACTCTAAACCCAACCCTCACCCTAGCCCTCAGCCTAACCCTAACTCGAAGCCTCACCCTCACCCTTACCCTAAACCTCATCCTCACCCTAAACCTCAAACTAACCCTAACACTAACCCTAATACTCAATCTAACCCTCACTCAAACCCTAACCCTAAACCTAAAACTAACCCTCACCTTTATCTTAACCCTCAACCTCAACATAAACCGCACCTTTACCCTTACCATCAACCTCACCCTAACCCTAAACCTAATACAAACCCTCACCCTAACTGTAAACCTACCAATCACCCTAACCCTAACACTCACCCTCAACCTCACGCTCAGTGGAACAATAAGCCTAATCCTAACCCTTACCCTCAACCTCACCCTAGCCCTCTTCCTAACACTAATCCTAAACCTAATCCTCACCCTAACCCTCACCGTAACCCTAGCCCTAACCATCACCCTAACCCTGATCCTCACCCCCACCCTCACCCTCAGCCTAACCCTAAGCCTAAGCCTAACCCTAACCCTAACCCTCACACTCATCCTCACCCTAACCCTAATCCTCACCCCCACCCTGATCCTCAGCTTAACCCTAAACCTCAAGCTAACACTCACCCTAACATTAACCCTCACACACACCCCCAACCTAACCTTAATCCTAAACCTAACCCTAAACCTAATCCTAAACCTCAAGCAAACACTCACCCTAACATTAACCCTAACACTAACCCTAACTCTAACCCTCGACCTAACCCTCCCCATAACCCTAAATGTAACCCTAAAACTAACCCTAAACCTCAAACAAACACTAACGCCAACCCTCACCCTCACCCTAGCCCTCACCCTAAACCTAATCCAAACCCTAATTCTCAATCTAAACCTCACAGTAACCCTAACCCTAACACTCACCCTAACCCTAAACTTAACCTGAACCCTAACTTTCACCCTAACGCTACCTCTAACCCTCACCCTAAACCTAACCCTCACCCTCAGCCTAAACCTATGCCTAAGCCTAACCCTAACCCTAACCCTAGAACTCACCCTAACCCTCACCCTAACCCTAATCCTAACCCTAACCCTAACCCTAACCCTAATCCTCAAGCTAAACCTCACCCTAAACTTAAACCTAACAGTAAACCTAACAATAACCCTAAACCTAACCCTCATCCTCAGCCTCACCCTAACCCTAATTCTAACCCTAAACCTCACACTTACCCTAACCCTAACCCTAAACATCACCCTAACCCTAAACCTAAAACTCAAAATCACCCTGGCCCACACCCTAACCCTAATACTAACCCTAAACCTCAGCCGAAGCCTCACCCTAACACTAACCCTAAACCTCACCCTCACCCTCACCCTAACCTAACCCTAACACTCAACCTAACCCAAACCCTCACCCTCAACCCTAATCCTCACTCTAACCCTAAACTTAAACCGAACCCTAAATCTCACCCTAACCCTAACCCTAACCTTAACCCTCACCCTAACAATATTACGCATCCTCACCATCACCCTCACCCTAAAACTTAGCCTAACCCTAACCGTAACCCTAAACCTCACACTCACCCTAACCCTAACACTAATCCTAATCCTAACCCTCACCCTCTTCCTCACCGTAACACTAACACTAATGCAAACAATCACACTAATCCTAACCCTAAACCTAACCCTAACCCTAATCCTAAACCTAATCCTAACACTCACCCTCACCCTATGCCTAATCCTAACCCTAACCCTCACCCGAAAACTAACCCTAACCATAAACCTTACCCTAACACTAACCCTAACCCTCACCCTAACCCTAGCACTCACCCTAAACCTAATCCTAACCCTAATCCTCTCCCTAACCCTAAACTCAACCGAACTCTAACTCTCACACTAAACCTAAACCTAACCTTCAAACTAACCCTAACCCTCACCCTCAACCTCATCCTAACCCTAACCCTAAACCTAACCCTCACACTCACCTTAACCCTAAACCTAATCCTAATCCTAACCCTAACCCTAAACCTCACCCTCACCCTAACCCTCACCTAACCCTAACACTAACCCTAAACCTCACACTAAACCTAACCCTAACAAAAAACCTTAACTTAAACCTCACCCTAACCCCAACCCTAAACCTCACCCTCACCCTAGCCCTTACCCTAACCCTAAACCTAACCCTGACCCTCATCCTCACACTCCCCCTAAACCTAACCCTAACCCTCACCCTAACCCTAACCCTCACTCTCAAACTCACCCTCAGCTTAACCATAAGCTTAAGCCTAAACCTAACCCTAACACACACATTGACCCTCACCCTAACCCTAATCATATCCCTAATCCTACCCCTTACTCTAACACTAAACCTAACCCTCACCCTTACCCTGACCCTAATCCTAAACCTAACCCTCACCCTAACCCTAACCTAACACTAAACCTAACCCTAACCCTCAACCTAACCCTCCCCCTAACCCTAACTCTAACCCTAAACCTCACACTCCCCCTAACCCTAATCCAAACCCTAACTCTCAACCTAACCCTGACCTTAACCCTAAACCTCACCCTAACACTAACCCTAACTCTCACCCTCAGCCTAGCCCTCAACCTAACCCTAATCCTAACTCTAAACCTCATCCTAACCCTCACCCTAACCCTAACTCTGAAACTCACCCTAACCCTAAACTTAACCCTAACTCTCAACCTAACCCGAACTCTCAAGCTCAACTTAAGCTTAACCCTAACCCTCAACCTAACCCTAAACTTAACCTGAACCCTAACTCTCACCCTAAAACTAACCCTAAACCTCACCCTCACCGTCATACTCACCCGCACCCTCACCCTCACAGTAACCCTAACCCTATCCCAAACCCTAACCCTGAACCTCACCCTAACCCTAACCCTAAAACTCACCCTCACCCTAGCCCTCACCCTAACTCTAATCCCAACCCTAACCCTCATCCTAACCCTCTCCATAACCCTAAAACTAACCCTCACCCTATCCCTAACCCTCATCCGCACCCTCACCCTCAGCCTAATCCTAAGCCTAACCCTAAACCTAACCCTAACCCTCACACTCACCTGCACCCTCAACCTCACAGTAACTCTAAGCCTAACCCAAACACTATCCCTAAACCTCACTCTAACCCTCAGCCTAACCCTAATCGAAAACCTCACCCTAAACCTCACCTTTACCCTAACACTAACCCTCACCCTAATCCTAAGCCTAACTCTAACCATTAACCTAACCCGAACCCTCATGCTCACCGTAATCCTAACCCTAACAATCACCCTAACACTAAACTTAACTCGAACCCTAACTCTCAACCTAACCCTATCCCTAAGACTTACCTTAGCCCTAACCATCACCCTCACCCTCACCCTAATCATAAGCCTAAACCTAACCCTCAACCTAACCCTAACACTCACGGTCACCGTAACCCTAACCCTCACACTCACCCTATAATTTCCCCTAATACTAATCCTAACACTAAGCTTAACCCTCACCCACTCCCTCACACTCACCATAACCCTAACTCTAACTCTAACACTAACCCTAAACCTAACCCACAGCCTCACCCTAACCCTAACTCTCAGCCTCACCCTAAACCTCACCCTAATCCTAACCCTAAACCTCACCCTCAACCCTAATCCTCACTATAACCTAAACTTAAACCGAACCCTAAATCTCACCCTAACAATAACACTAACCCTCACCCTAAAAATAATCCGCACCCTCACCATCACCCTCAGCCTAAAACTTAGCCTAACCCTATCCCTAACCGTAAACCTCACACTAACCCTAACCCTAACACTAATCCTAATCCTAACCCTCACCCTCTCTCTCACCATAACTCTAACCCTAACTCGAACAATAACATTAATCCTAACCCTAAACCTAACCCTAACCCTAAACCTAACCCTAATCCTAACACTCACCCTCACCCTAACCTTAATTCTAACCCTAACCCTTACCCGAACCCTAACCCTAACCATAAACCTTACCCTAACACTAACCCTAACCCTCATCCTCACCCTAGCACTCACCCTAACCCTAATCCTAACCCCAATCCTCAACCTAACCCTAAACTTAACTGAACGATAACTCTCACACTAAACCTAAACCTAACCCTCAACCTAACCCTAACCCTCAACCTCCCCCTCCCCCTAACCCTAACCCTAACCCTAACCCTCACACTCACCCTAACCCTAACCCTAATCCTAATCTTAACTCTAACCCTAAACCTCACCCTCACCCCCCTAACACTAACCCTAACCCTCACCCTCAGCCATACCCTAACCCTAACTCTAAACCTAAACCTCACACTAAACCTAACCCTAACACAATCCCTTAACCTAAACCTCACCCTAACCCCAACCCTAAACCTCACCCTCACCCTAGCCCTTACCCTAACACTAAACCTAACCCTGACCCTCATCCTCACACTCCCCCTAAACCTAACCCTAACCCTCACCCTAACCCTAAACCTCACTCTCAAACTCACCCTCAGCCTAACCCTAAGCTTAAGACTAAACATAACCCTAACACACATACTGACCCTCACTCTCACCCTAATCCTATCCTTAACCCTAACCCTAACTCTAACACTAAACCTAACCCTCACCCTCATCCCCTAAACATCAACCTAACCCTCCCCAAAACCCTAAGTCTAAGCCTAAACCTCACCCTCACCCTCATCCTAACCCTAACCTTAATCCTAAATCTAACCCTAACCCTAACCCTCACCCTCACCGTCAACCTCACTGTAAGTCTAAACCTAAGCCTCAACCTAACCCTGAACCTAACCCTCACACTCACCCTCACCGTAACCCTAGTCCTAACGGTAACCCTATCCCTAAACCTCAACCCAATTCTCACCCTCACCCTAACCCTAACACTAACCCTCACCCTGAACATCACCCTAACCCTCCCCAAAATCCTAAGTCTAAGCCTAAACCTCACCCTCACCCTAATCCTAACCCTAACCTTAATCCTGAATCTACCCCTAACCCTAATCCTCACCCTCACCCTCAACCTCACTGTAAGTCTAACCCTAACCCTAACAATAACGGTAACCCTAACCCTCACCCTAACCCTAACCATAGCCCTCACCCTCAGCCTCACCTTCACTGCAAACATAACCCTAACCATAACACTAACAATAACCTTAACCCTAACACTAAACATAACCCTAATCCTCACCCCCACCCTCACCCTCAGCCTAACCCTAACTTAGCCCTAACCCTAACCCTAACGCTAACACTCACCATAACCCTAACCCTAACCCTAACCCTAAAACAAACCCTAACCCTAACCATAACCCTCACCGTAACCCTACCCCTAACCCTAACCCTAACCCTCACCATAACACTAACCCTAACCCTAACACAAACCCTAACCCTAACCCTAACCCTCACCGTAACCCTAACCTTAAACCAAACCCTAAACCTAAACCTACTCCTCAGCCTCACCCTCACCCTAACCCAAAAAATAACCCTTACCCTCCCCCTAACCCTAAGCCTAACCCAACCCTAACCCTCACATTCACCCTCACCCTAACCCAAATCCTATACATAACCCTATCCTAAGCCTAACCCTCACCCTAACCCTCACCCTAGCCCTCACCCTAAACCTAATCCTAACCCTAAACCTCATCCTAACACTCACGCTAACCCTATCCCTAAACCTCACCCTAACCCGAACCCTAATCCTCCCCCTCATGCTGGGTCTAAGACTAAGCCTAAGCCTAAGCCTAACCCTCAACCTATCCCTAACCATAACACTAACCCTAATTCTAACCCTAAACCTCACCCTCACCCTAACCCTAACTCACACACGAACCCGAAACCTTAACCTCATCCTAACCTTAAACCTAACCCACACCCTCACCCTCACCGTAACCGTATAAACCTAACCATAACAATAACCCTAACCTTAACCCTAAACCTCAACCTCACCCTAGCCCTCATCCTAACCCTAATCCTAACCCTAACCCTCATCTTAATCCTCACCCTAAATCTAAACCTAACCCTCACCCTCACCATCACACTAACCCTAACCCTCAACCTAACCCTAACCCTCACCCTCAACATAAACCTTACCCTAAGCCTCAACCTAACACTAAACTTAACCCGAAACCTAACTCTCACCCTAACCCTAACCCTAAACCTCACCCTAACCCTAACCCTAAAACTCACCCTCACCCTAGCCCTCACCCTAATCCTAACAGTAACCCTCTCACTAACCCTAACCCTCACCCTCACCCTAACCCTCAGCCTAACCCTAAGCCCAACCCCAACCCTAACCCTAACTCTCACACTCACCCTAACCCTAACCCTAACCCTAATCCTAATCCTAACCCTAACCCTAAACCTCACACTCTGCCTAACCCTCACCCTAATCCTAACTCTAAACCTAACACTAACCCTAAGCCTAAACGTCACCCTCACCCTAGCCCTTATCCTAACCCTAATCCTAACCCTAACCCTCATCCTAACACTTCCTCTAACCCTAAGCCTGACCCTCAACCTCACCTTCAGCCTAAAGCTAAGCCTAACCCTAAACCTAACCCTAACACACAAACTCCCCCTCACCCTAACCCTAATCCTATCCCTAACCCTAACCCACACCCTAACTCTCACCCTAACCCTAACATTACCCCTAACACTAAACCTCAACATAACCATCACCCTAACCCTAACTCTAACCCTAAACCTCACCCTCACCCTAACCCTTACTCTAACCGTAACCCAAACTCTAAACCTCACCCTAACCCTAAACCTAACCCTCACCCTCACTCTCACCGTAACCTTAACCCTAAATCTAACCGTAACAATAACCCTAACCCTAATCCTAACCCTCACCCTAACAATAACCCTCACCCAAACACATACCCTCACCCTAACACTTACCCTCAACCTAACACTAACCCTAACCTTAACACTAAACCTCACACTAACCCTAACCCTAACATTAACCCTAAACCTCAACCTAGCCCTCACCCTAAACCTAACCCTAACACTAACCCTAACCCTCACCCTCATCCTCACACTCACCCGCAAACTCACCCTCACAGTAACTCTAACCCTAACCCAAACCCTAACCCTAAAACTCACCCTCACCCTAGCCCTCACCCTAATTGTAAACCTAACCCTAACCCTCATCCTAACCCTCCCCATAACCCTAACCCTAACCCTCACCCTATCCCTAACCCTCATCTGCACCCTTACCCTCCGCCTAGTCCTAAGCCTAACCCTAAACCTAACCCTAAACCTAACCCTAACCCTCACACTCACCCTCACCCTCACCATAAATCTAACCCTAACCCTAACAATAACCCTAAACCTAACCCTAACCATCACCCTAACCCTAATACTCACCCCCACCCTCACCCTCAACCTAACCCTAAGCCTCAGCCTAACCCTCAACGTAACCCTCACACTCACCCTCACCTTAACCCTAGTCCGAAAGGTAACCCTATCCCTAAACCTCAACCTAACCTCCACCTCAATTTAACATTAACACTAAGCCTAACCCTAAACCTCACCGTAACCCTCCCCCAAAACATAACTCTAACCCTAAACCTCAAACTCACCCGCACCCTAACCCTAACCTTAATCCTAAAATTAACCCTAACCCTAACCCTCACCCTCAACCTCATCCTCACTGTAACTCTAACCCTATCCCTAACAATGACAGTAACCCTAACCCTAATGCTAACCCTCACCCTCAGCCTCAGCATCACTGCAAACTTAACCCTAACCATAACACTAACAATAACCCTAACCCTAACCATAACCATAACCCTAATCCTCACCCCCACCTTCACCCTCAGACTAACCCTAACTTAACCCTAACCTTAACCCTAACCCTCACCGTAACCCTACCCCTAACCCTAACACTAACAAAAACCCTAACCCTCAACGTAAGCCTAACCCTAACACAAACCCTAACCATAAACCAAACCCTAAACCTAAACCTAATCCTCAGCCTCACCCTCACCCTAACCCAAAACATAACCCTAACCCTCACCCTAACCCTAAGCCTAACCCAACCCTAACCCTCACACTCACCCTCACCCTAACCCACATCCTATACCTAACCCTATCCTAACCCTAACCCTCACCCTAACCCTCACACTAAACCTAATCCTAACCCTAAACCTCATCCTAACACTCCCGCTAACCCTATACCTAACCCTAACCTCACCCTCACCCTCACCCACACCAGCAACCTCACCCTCACAGTAACTCTATCCCTAACCCAAACCTTAACCCTAAACATCACCCCAACCCAAACCCTAAAACTCACCCTAACCCAAGCCCTCATCATAACTCTAATCCTAACCCTAACCCTCATCCTAACCCTCCCCATAACCCTAACCCTAACCCTCACCCTATCCCTAACCCTCATCCGCACCCTTACCCTCCGTCAAATCCTAAGCCTAACCCTAAAACTAACCCTAACCCTAACCCTCACACACACCCTCACCCTCACCATAAATCTAACCCTAACCCTAACAATAACCCTAACCCTAACCTTAACCATCACCCTAACCCTAATACTCACCCCCACCCTCACCCTCAACCTAACCCTAAGCCTCAGCCTAACCCTCAACCCAACCCTAACACTCACCCTCACCTTAACCCTACTCCTAAAGGTAACCCTATCCCTAAACCTCAACCTAACCCTCCCCCTCACCCTAACCCTAACACTAACCCTAATCCTAAACCTCACCGTAACCCTCCCCCAAATCCTAACTCTAACCATAAACCTCACCCTCACCCTAATTCTAACCCTAACCTTAATTCTAAAACTAACCCTAACCCTAACCCTAACCCTCACCTTCAACATCACCCTCAGCCTAACTCTAAGCCTAACCATAAAACTAACCCTAACACACACACTCACCCTCACTCTAACCCTAATCCTAAACCTAACACTAACCCTAACCTAACCCTACTATTCTTACTATAACCCTAACCCTAAAACTAACCCTAACCATAACCCTAACCTAACCCTCACCCTAACCCCAACTCTAACCCTAAACGTCACCCTCACCCAAAACCTAACCCTAACCCTAATGCAAACGCTAAACCTCACCCTAAACCTAACCCTATCCCCAAACCTCACCCTCACCGTAACCTTAACCCTAAACCTAACCCTAACAATAATCCTAAACCTAATCCTAACCTTCAACCTAACCATAAACCTCACCCTAACCCAAAATCTGACCCTAACACTTACCCTCACCCTAACACTAACCTAACCCCAACACGAACCCTCAAACTAACCCTAACCTTAAACTCACCCTAACACTACCTTCACCCTCACCCTCAACCTCACCGTAATTCTAGCTCTAACCCTAACAATAACCCTAACCCTAACCCCAACCCTAACCCTCACCCTCAGCCTCACCCTCACAGCAAACTTAACCCTAACCATAAGACTAACAATAACCCTAACCCTAAGCGTAACCTTAACCCTAATTCTAATCCTCACCCACACAGTCACCCTCAGCTTAACCCTAAACCTAAACCTAACCCTCACCATAAACCTAACCCTAACCCTAACCCTAACCCTAACCCTAATCCTAACCCTAAATCTAATCCTATTCTTCAGCCTCACCTGCACCCTAACCCAAACCCTAACGCTAACCCTCGCCCTAACTCTAAGCCTAAACCTAACCCTAACCCTAAGCCTCACACTCACCTTCACCCTAACCCTAATCCTAAACCTAACCTTATTCCTAACGCTAACCCTAACCCTCACCCTAGCCCTCAACCTAACCCTAACCCTAACCCTAAACCTCATCCTAAACCTGACACTAAACATAAACCTAAAACTCACGCTAACCCGAACCCTAACCCGAACCCTCATGCTCGGCCTAAGCCTAAGCCTTAGCCTAACCCTAAGCCTAAACCTCACCCTCAGCCTAACCCTCACATTACCCTTACTGTCACCCACACCCTAACCCGCACCCTAATCTTAACCCTCACCCTAACACTAACTCTACCCCTAAAACTCATCCTCACCCTAACCGAATTCTAACCCTAACCCTAACACTAAAACTCACACTAACCCTAACCCTAACCCTCACCCTCAAACTCACCCTCAACTTAACCCTAAGCCTAAGCCAAACCCTTACCCTAACCCTCACCCTCATCCTAGCCCTCAGCCTAACACAAATCCTAAACCTAAACATCAACCTAACCCTAACCCTCACCATCACAGTAACCCTTACCTAACCCTAACCCTCACCCTCAACCTAACCCTAATCTTAACCCTAAACCTCAACCTAACCCTAACCCTCATCCTATCCCACCCCGTAACCCTTAACCTAACCCTCACACTAAGCCTAACCCTCACCCTCAACCTCAACATCAGCCTAACCCTAAGTCTAACGCTAAACGTAACCCTAACACACCCATTCACCCTCACCCTAACCCTAATGCTAACCCTAAACTTCACCCTCACCCTCACCGTCAGTGTAACCCTAAGCCAAACCCGAACCCTAACGCTAACACCGACATTCACTCTAACCCTTACCCTAATCCTAATACTAATCCTAACCCTAACCCTCACCCTCAGCCTCAACTTAACCCTAACTCTAACCGTAAATTTCACCCTCACCCTAACCCTAAACTTAACCCTAACTCTAAACCGCACCCTAACCCTAACCGTAAACCTCACCCTCACCATAGGCCTCATCCTAACCCTAATCCTAACACTAACCCTCATCCTAACCCTCCCCATAACCCTAACCCCAACCCACACCCTAACCCTAATCCTCACCCTCACCCTAACACTCAGCCTAACCCTAACCCTAACCCTCATACTCACCCTAACCGTAACCCTAATCCTAATCCTAAACCTAACCCTAAACCTCACCCTCAGCCTAACCCTCACCCTCACCCAACCCTAAACCTAACACTAACCCTAACCCAAAACCTCAACCTCAGCCTCACCCTAGCCCTAACTCTAACCCTAAACCTCACACTCACCCTAACCCTTACCCTAACCCTAACCCTAAACTTCACCCTAACGCTACCCCTAAACCTCACCCTCACCCTAGACCTTTCCCTAACCCTAATCCGAACCCTAACCCTCATCCTAACCCTTCCCTAACCTTAACCCTCACCCTCAACCTCACCCTCAGCCTAACCCAAAGCCTAACCCTAAACCTAACCCTAACACACAAACTCACCCTCACCCTAGCAGTGTCCTTAACCCTAATCCTAAACCTAACCCTCATCCTAACCCTCAACCTAACCCTAACCATCAACCTCACCCTAATCCTGACCCCCACACACACCCTCAGCCAAACCCTAAGCCTAAGCCTAACCCTAACACTAACCCTCACACTCACCCTCACCCTAATCCTAATCCTAAACCTAACCCTAAACCCCAAGCTAACCCTCATCCTAACCTTAACCCTAACCCTAACCCTAACCCTCGACCTAACCCACCCCCTAACCCTAAATGTAACCCTAAAACTCACCCTAACCCTCACCCCAATCCTAATCCTAACCCTCACCCTACCCTAACCCTCACTCTCACCGTAACCCTAACCCTCATCCTCACCCTAGCCCTCATACTAAACCTAATCCTAACCCTAATCCTAACCCTCATCCTAACCCGCACCCTAACCCTAACCCTAACAATAACCCTACCCCTAACCCAAACCAACACCCTAACCCTAATCCTCACCCCAACCGTGACCCTCAGCCTAACCCTAAGCCTCAGCCTAACACTCAACCTAACCCTCACACTCACCCTTACACTAACCCTAGTCCTAAATGTAACCCTTTCCCTAAACCTCAACCTAACCTTCACCCTCACACTCACCCTAACCCTAACCCTAACCATAACCCTGTCCCACAGCCTCACCCTCACTGCAAATTTAACCCTAACCATAACACTAACAATAACCCTAACCCTAACCATAACCATAACCCTAATCCTCACCCCCACCCTCACCCTCAGCCTAATCCTAACTTAACCCTAACCCTAACCCTAACCCTCACCATAAACCTAACCCTCACACTCACCCTCACCCAAACCCAAATCCTAAACCTAACCCTGTCCTAACCCTAACCCTCACCCTAACACTCACCCTAGCCCTCATCCTAAACCTAATCCTAACCCTAAACCTCATCTTAACACTCACGCTAACCCTAACCCTAAATCTCACCCTAACCCTCCCCCTCATGCCTAAGCTTAAGCCTAAGCCTAACCCTAACGCTCTCCCTATCCCTAACTCTAACACTAACCCTAACTCTAACCCTAAAACTCACCCTCAGCCTCACCCTAACTCTAACACTCACCCGAAAGCTAAACCTCATCCTAAACCTAAACCTAAACCACACCCTCACCCTCACCATCACCGTATAACCATAACACTAACAATAACCCTAACCCTAACCCTAACCTTCATGCTAAACATAACCCTCACCCTAACCCTAACCTCACCCTAATATTTAGCCTCACCCTAACACTAACCCTAACGCTAACACTACCGCTCACACTAACCCTAAAAATCACTCTAACCCTAAACCTCACCCTAACACTAACCCTAACCCTCAACCTCACCCTAGCACTCACCCTAACCCTAACCCTCATCCTAACCCTAAACCTCTCACTAACCCCAAGACTAATCCTCAATCTAACCCTCACCCTCACCCTAACCCTAAACATAACCCTCACCCTAACCCTAACTGTCATCTTTACTGTAACGCTCACCCTCAGCCTAACTCTCATCTTTACCCTTACCGTCACCCCCACCCTAACACTCACCCTAACCCTAACCCTCACCCTAACTGTAATTCTACCCCTAAACCTCACCCTCACCCTAACCCTAACTCTAACACTAACCCTAACACTAAACCTCACCCTAACACTAACCCTAACCCTCACCCTCACCCTCAATGTAACCGTAACCCTAACAATAAACCTAACAATAATCATGACCCTAACCCTAACCCTCACCTTAACCATAACCCTCACCCTAACCCTAAACATCACCCTAACACTTACCCTCACACTAACACTAACCCTAACCCTAACACTAACCCTCACACTAACCCAAACCCTCACCCTAATTCTAAACCTGATCCTAAACCTTATCCTAACTCTAACCCTACCCTCAAACTAGCCCTCACCCTAACCCTAATTCCTACCCTCACCCTCACCCTAACCCTAACCCTCATCCTCACCCTAATCCTCACACTAACCCTAACCCTAACCCTAATCCTCAATCTAATCCTCACCCTAACCCTAACCCTAACCCTAACCCTCAACCTAACCCCATCCCTAACCCTAACTCTAACCCTAAACCTCACCCTCAACCTTACCCTAACCCTAACCCTAAAACTCACCCTAACACTAAACTTCATCCTCACCCTCAACCTCACCGTAATTCTAGTCCTAACACTAAAAATAACACTAACCCTAACCCTAACTCTAACCCTCACCCTCAGCCTCACCCTCACCACAAAATTAATGCTAACCATAACACTAACAATAACCCTACCCTAAGCCTAACCCTAAGCCTAAATCTAATCCTAACCCCCACCTTCACCCTGATCCTAAACCTCACACAAACCCTAAAAGTAATCCTCAATCTAAACCACACCCTCACCCTAAACCTAACCGTAACCCTCACCCTAACCCTAACACTCACCCTTGCCGTAATCCTCACTCTCAGCCTAACCCTCAACTTTACCCTTACTGTCACCCTCACCCTTACCCTCACACTAACCCTAACCCTCATCCTAACCCTAACACTAACCCTCACCCCCTACTAAACCTCACCCTAACCTAACCCTAACACTAAACCTAACCCTAACCCTAACCCAAAACCTCACCCTAACACTAACTCTAAGCCTAAACCTCACTCTGACCCTAACCCTAACCCTAACCCTAATCCTAAACCTCACCCTAAACCTAAACCTTACCCTAACACTTACCCTCAACCTAACAGTAACACTAATACTAACACTAACCCTCACACTAACGCTAACCATCACCCTAAACCTAACGTCACCCTAACCCTAACTCTAACCCTAAACCTAACCCTCATCCTAACCCTCAGCTTAACCATAAACCTAAACATCATCCAAACCCTAACCCTCACCCTCACCTTTAGCCTCAGCCTAACCCTAAGCCTAAGCCTAAACCTAACCCTAAACCTCACACTCACCGTAGCCCTCACCCTAACCCTAAGCCTAAATCTAACCGTCATCCTAACCCTCAACCTAACCAGAACCAGAACCATCACTCTAAACCTAATCCTCATCCCCACACTCACCTTCAGCCTAACCCTAAGCCTAAGCCTAACCCTAACCCTAACCCTCACATTCACCCTCAGCCTAACCCTAATCCTAACCCTAACACTAACCTTAAACCTAAGCCTCAACCTAACCCTCACCCTAACCCTAACCCTAACCCTAACCCTCAAAATCACTTTAGTACTCACCCTATCCATCACCTCAAAACTAACCCACACCTTCACCGTAACCCAAACGCTAACCCTGACACTAACCCTACCACTAACCCTAACCCTAAACCTGACCCTAATCCGAACACTAACCCTCACCCTCACCTTTGCCCTCACTGTAACCCTAATTGTAACCCTAAACCTCATCCGAAACCTCACCCTCACCCTAACACTAACCCACACGCTAACCCTAAACGTAATTCTAACCCTCACCCTAAACCTACCCTGACACTCACCCTAACCATAATCCTCAACTCAATCTCACCCTCAGCCTAACACTAAGCCTAGCCCAAACCCTAACCCTAACCCTCACACTCACCCTCACCCTAACAGTAATCCTAGCACTAACCCTAACCCTAACTCTAAACCTCAACCTAACCCTCACCCTAACCCTAACCCTAACACTCACCCTAACCCTAACCCACATCTTAACCCTCCCCCTAAACATAATTCTAACCCTAAACCTCACACTCATCCTAATCCAAATCCTAACCTTGACCCTAAATCTCACCCTAACCCTAACCCTGACCCTCACCCTTACCCTCACCCTCACCCTCACCATAACCCTAACCCTAACCCTAACCGTAACTCTAAACCTCACCCTAACACTAATTCTAACCCTCACCCTCACCCTAGCCCTCACTCTAACCCTAATCCTAACCCTAATCCTCAGCCTAACACTCACCCTAAACCTAACACTAACCCTCACCCTAACCCTAATCCTAACCCTAACCCTCACCCTAACCCTAACCCTCACCCTAACTGTAAACCGAACCCTAAACCTCACACAAACCCTAAACTTAAACCTCACCCTAACACTAACCCTAACCCTCACCCTCACCCTAGCCCTCACCCTAACCCTAATCCTAACCCTGACCCTAACCATAACCCTCACCCTCACCCTCACTGTAACTCTAACCCTAAACCTAACAATAACACTAATCCTAACCCTAAACCTAACCCTAACCCTAATCCTATCCTTAACCCTCACCCTCAGCCTCACCCTCACTGCAAATGTAACCATGACCATATCACTAACAATAATCCTAACCCTAAACCTAATCCTAACAATCACTCTCACCCTAACCCTAATCCTAAACCTAACCCTCACTCTAACCCTAACCCTAACCCTCATCGTAACACTAACCCTCATCCTAACCCTCACCCTAACCCTAAACCTCACCCTAACACTAACCCAAATCCTCACCCTCACCCTAGCCCTCACCCTAACCACCATCCTAAACCTAATCCTCATCCTAACTCTCACCCTAACCCTAATCCTAACCCTCACCCTAACCCTAATACGAACTCAAAACTTCAACCTAACCCTACCACTCAAATTCACTGTAACCCTAATCTTAACCCTCACCCTAACCTTAAACTTAACCCGAACAATAATTCTCACCCAAATGCTAACCCTAAGCGGAACACTTACCCTAACCCTAAACCTCACCCTCAGCTTAATGCTAAGCCTAATCCTAACCCTAAGCCTAACACAAGCACTCACCCTAACACTAACCCTAATCCTAATCCTAACCCTAACCCTAACCCTCAGGCTCATCCTAACCCTCACCCTAACCCTAACCCTAACACTAACCCTAACCCTAACCCTAACCCTAACAATAATACTAACCCTCACCCTAACCCTCACCCTAACCGTAACTCTAACCCTAAATCTCACCCTCACCCTCCCTAACCCTCACCCTCACCCTGACCCTCAGCTTAACCCAAAACCAAAGCCTAACGCTAACCCTAACCTCACCCTCACACTAGCCCTCACCATAGCCCTAAATGTAACACTAACCCTAACCCTAACACTCACACAAACCCTAACCCTAACCCTAACTCTAACCCTAAATCTCACCCTGACCCTAACCCTAACCCTAACTCTAAACCTCATCCTAACCCTAACCTTAACCCTCAACATCACCCTCACCCTCACCCTTACATTAACCTTAACCCTAACCCTAGCCCTAAGAATAACCCTAAGCCTAAATCTAACCTAAACCTCACTCTCAACGTAACTCTAACCCTAACCCAAACCCTCACACTAACCCAACCTCTGACAATAAACCTAATTCTAAACTTCACCCTAACCCTCAACCTAACCCTAATCCTAAACCTAACCCTCACCCTAACCCTAACCCTCACCCTAACTGTAACCCGAACCCTAAACCTCACCCAAACCCTAAACTTAAACCTCACCCTAACACTAACCCTAACCCTCACCCTCACCCTAGCCCTCACCCTAACCCTAATCCTAACCCTGACCCTAACCATAACCCTCACCCTCACCCTCACTGTAACTCTAACCCTAACCCTAACAATAACACTAATCCTAACCCTAAACCTAACCCTAACCCTAAACCTATCCCTAACATTCACCCTCAGCCTCACCCTCACTGCAAATGTAACCATGACCATATCCTTACCAATAATCCTAACCCTAACCCTAATCCTAACAATCACCCTCACCCTAACCCTAATCCTAATCCTAACCCTCACTCTAACCCTTACCCTAACCCTCACCATTACCCTAACCCTAATCCTAACCCTCACCCTAACCCTAAAACTCACCCTTACACTAACCCAAATCCTCACCCTCACCCCAGCCCTCACCCTAACCACCATCCTAAACCTAATCCTCATCCTAACTCTCACCCTAACCCTAATCCTAACACTCACCCTAACCCTAATACGAACTCAAAATTTCAACCTAACCCTACCACTCAAATTCACTGTAAACCTAACCTTAACCCTCACCCTAAAACTAAACTTAACCTGAACAATAATTCTCACCCAAATGCTAACCCTAAGCGGAACACTTACCCTAACCCTCAACCTCACCCTCAGCTTAATGATAAGCCTAAACCTGACCCTAAGCCTAACACAAGCACTCACCCTAACACTAACCCTAATCCTAATCCTAAACCTAACCCTAACCCTCACCCTCATCCTAACCCTCACCCTAACCCTAACACTAACACTAACCCTAACCCTAAACCTAACACTAACACTAAACCTCACCGTAATACTCACCCTAACCGTAACTCTAACCCTAAATCTCACCCTCACCCTCATCCTAACCCTCAACCTCACCCGAACTGTAACACTAACCCTAACCCTAACACTCACACTAACCCTAACACTAACCTTAACTGTAACCCTAAACCTCACCCTGACCCTAACCCTAACTCTAAACCTCATCCTAACCCTAACCCTAACCCTCAACATCACCCTCACCCTTACCCTTACCTTAACCTTAACCTTACCCCTAACCCTAAGAATAACTCTAACCCTAACCCTAACCATAAACCTCACCCTCACCGTAACTCTAACCCTAACACAAACCCTCACACTAACCCAAACTCTGAAATTAAACCTAATGCTAAAAGTCACCCTAACCCTAAACCTAACTCTAACCCTAACCCTAGCACATACCCTAACCCTAATCTTAACCCTAACCCTCACTCTAACCCTCACTCTAAACATAAACCATAACCTAACCCTAAATCTAACCCTCAACTTCACCCTCAGCCTCAGCCTAACACTAACCCTAACCCTAACCCTCACACTCACAGTCACAGTAACCCTAATCCGAACACTAACCCCAAACCTAACCCTAAAACTAACCCTAAACCTAACCCTCAACCTAAAGCTCACTCTAAACCTAACCCTAACCCTAAACCTCACCTTCACCCTAACCCTAATCCTAACCCTAACCATCACCCTCACCCGCACCTTAAACTTAATCCTAATCCTAACCCTAACCCTAACTGTAAAACTAACTATAACACTAACCCTAACACTAACACTAACCCTAATCCTCAACCCCACCCTCACCCTCAGCCTAAGCCTAAGCCTGTCCCTAACACTAACCCTAACTCTAACCCTAAACCTCACCCTCACCCTAACCCTATCTCTAAACCTAACCCTAATCCTCACCCTGACCCTAACCCTAACCTTCACATGCAACCTCAGCCTCACTGTAACTCTAACCCTAACCCTAACAATAACACTAACCCTAAACCTAACGATCAACCTAAACCTAATCCTCACCCCCACCCTCACCCTCAGCCTAACCCTAAGCCTAAGCCTAACCCTAACACTAACCCTCACCCTCACTCTAACCCTAACCCTAATCCTAACCCTAACCCTATCCCTAAACCTCAACCTAACCCTCACCCTCACCCTAATGCTAGCACTAAACCTAACCCTAACCCTCACCCTAACCCTCCCCCTAACCTGAACTCAAACCCTAAACTTCACCAGCACCCTTACACTAACCCTAACCCTAACCCTAAACCTCACCGTAAACCTCACCCTAAAGACACCCTCACCCTCACTCTCAATGTGAACGTAACTCTAACCCTAAGCCTAACAATAACAGTAACCCTAACCCTAACAATAACCATAATCCTCACACTGTGCCTCATCCTCAAGGCAAACTTAACACTAACCATAACACTAAAAATAACCCTAAACCTAACCCTAAGCCGAAGCCTAAGCCTAACCTTAACCCTAACCCTAACCATAAAACTAACCCTAACCCTAACACAAAACCTAACCCTAGCCCTAACCCTATATCTAAACCTCATCCTAACCCTCACCCTAAACCAAACCCTAATCCTCACCCTAACACTAACCCTAACCCTCACCCTCACTCTCAGCCTAAGCCTAAGCCTAAGCCTATGCCTAACCCGAACTCTAAACCTCACACTTGCCCTCACCTTATACCTAACCCTAACACTAACCCTAACTCTAACCCTAAACCTCACCATCACCCTAACCCTAACTCTAACCCTAAACCTAAAACTAAACCTCACCCTAAACCTACACCTAACCCTCACCCTCAACCTCACCTTAAACAGAACCCGAACCCTAACAATAACCCTAACACTAAACATAACCCTCACCCTAACCATAACCCTCAACATAACGCTAACCCTCAATCTACCCCTCACCCTCACCCTAACCGTAACCCTAACCCTCACCCTAACCCTAACCCTAAACGTAACCCTTACCCTCACCTTAACCCTCAGCCTAAACCTAAGCCTAAACCTAACCCGAACCCTCACACTCATCCTCATAATATCACTAATCCTAAACCTAAGCATAACCCTAACCCTAAACCTCAACCTAACCCTAACCCTAATCCTAACCCTAACTCTAACACTAACCCTAGCCCTAACCCTCAACCTAACCCTCCCCCTAACCCTCACCCTAACCCTAAACCTCATCCTAACCCTCACCTTCACCGTAACCCTAAACCTAACCCAAACCCTCACCCTAACACTAACCCTAACCCGAACCCGAACCCTAAACCTCACCCTAACCCTAAACCTAACCCTCACCCTCAACCTCACACTAACGGTAAACTTAACCTTAACGATAACACTAACAATAATCCTATCCCCACCCCGAATCCTAACCCTCACCCTCACCCTCAACTTAACCCTCACCCAAACCCTCACCCTCACCCTAACACTTACCCTCATCCTAACACTAACCCTAACCCAAACCCTAACCCTAACCCTAACACTCCCCCTACCGCTATATCTAACCCTCAACCTCACCCTCACCTTCACCCTAACTCTAACACTAACACTAACCCTAACTCTAACCCTAAACCTCACCCTCACCCTAACCCTAACTCTAACCCTAACCTGAAACCTAAACCTCAACCTAACCCTAACCCTCATCCTCACCCTCACCCTCAACATAACCCTAACCCTAACCCTAAAAATAACCCTAACCCTAACCCTAACCCTCATCCTAACCATAACCTTCACCCTAACACTAACCCTCACCCTAACACTTACCCTCACCCTAACACTAACCCCAACCATAACACTAACCCTCACACTAACCCTAACCATCACCCTAACCCTAAACCAAACCCTAACCCTAACTCTCACCCTCACCCTAGCCCTCCACCTAACGCTAACCCTCATCCTCACCCTTAACCTCACCCTAACCCTAACACTAATCCTGAATCTAACCCTCACCCTCACCTTAATCCTAACCCTCACCTGTACCGTAACCCTCACACTCAGCCTAACCCTCACCTTTACCCTTACGGTCACCCTCAACCTAACCCTCACCATAGCCTAAATCCTCATCCTAACCCTCACCCTAATGGCAACCATAACCATCACCCTAAACCTAACCCTCACGTTCACCCTCAGCCTAAGCCTAAAGCTAAGCCTAAGCCTAAGCCTAACCCTAACCCTCACCCTCACCATAGCCCTCACCCTAACCCTAATCCTAACCCTAACCCTCATCCTAACCCTTAACCTAACCATAACCCTAACCATCATACTAAACCTAATCCTCATTCTCACCCATACCCTCAGCTTAACCGTAAGACTAAGCCAAACCCTAACCCTAACCCTCACATTCACGCTCACCGTCAACGTAATCCTAAACCAAACCCTAAACCTAATATTAAAACTCAACCTAACCCTCACCCTAACCCTAACACTAACCCTAACCCTAACACTCAACCTAACCCTCCCCCTAACCTTAACTCTAACCCTAAACCTCACCCTCACCCTAACCATAATCCTAACCCTAAACCTCACCCTAACCCTGATCCTAAACCTCACCCTCACCCTCACCCTTACTGTAACTCTAAAACTAACCTTAGCTATAAAACTAACCCTAAACCTAACCCAAACCCTGAACCTCACCCTAAGTCTAACCGTAAAACAAACCCTCACCCTAATCCTAATCCTAATCCTCAGCCTTACCTTAACCCTAACCCTAACCCTAACCCTAAACCTCACCCTCACCATAACCCTAACCCCAACCCTAAACCTCTCCCTAACTCTAGTCCTCCCCCTAACCCTAATGCTAAACCGAAACCTCATCCTAACACTCACCCTAACCCTAAAACACTAACACTAACCCTTACCCTCACCCTCACGCTCTGCCTAAGCCTCCGCCTCAGCCTATTACTAACCCTGACCCTCACACTCACCCTCACCCTAACCCTAACCCTAACACTAACCCTAACTCTACCCCTCACACTAACCCTCACCCTAACGCTAACTATAACCTTAAACCTCACCCTCATCCTAAACCTAAATCTCACCCTGACCCTCACCCTCTGCCTAACATTAAGTCTAACCCTAAGCCCAACCCTAACCCTAACACTAACCCTAACCCTCACCCTAACCCTCACCCTAACCCTAAACCAAACCCTCACCCTCATTCTAGCCCATACACAAACGATAAGCCTAAGCCTAACCCTCACCCTAATCCTCACTCTAACTCTAACCCCAACACTCACGCTAAAACTTAACCCTCACCCTCACCCTAACTCTAACTCTAATCCTAACCCTAACCCTAACCCTCACACTCACCCTTACCTTAAGCCTAACCTTAATCCTAACCCTAACACTAACCCCCAATCCCACACTAAACCTCACCCTATCCCCAACTCTAACCCTAACACTAACTCTAACCCTCACCCCATCCCTCACCCTAACCCTAATCCTAAACCTCACCCTCAACCTAGCCCATACCCAAATCCTAAGCCTAAGCCTAACCATCACACTAACCTTCACTCTAACCCTAACCCCAACACTCACCCTAACCGTAAACCTCACCCTCACCCTCACCCTAACTCTAACCCTAACCCTAACCCTAACCCTCACACTCACCCTAACCCTAACCTTAACCCTAATCCTAAACCTCAGCCTAAACCTAAACCTTACCCTAACACTTACCCTCACCTTAACACTAACACTAATCCTAACACTAACCCTCACACTAACGCTAACAATCACCCTAAACCTAAACCTCACCCTAACCCTAAAGCTAAACCTCACCTTCACCCTAGCCCTCAACCTAACCCTAACACTCATCCTCACACTAAACCTCACACTAACCCTAACACTAATCCTCAACCTAAACTTCACCCTCACCCTTAACCTAACCCCGACCCTCACCCTAACCATAACCCTCACCTCAATCTGACCCTCAGCCTAACACTAAGCCTAACCCAAACCCTAACCCTAACCCTCACACTCACCCTCACTCTAACCCTAATCCTAACACTAACCCTAACACTAAACCTCAACCTAACCCTCACCCTAACCCTAACCCTAACACTAACCCTAACCCAAACCCTCACGCTAACCCTCCCCCTAACCCTAACTCTAAACCTAAACCTCACACTCACCCTAACCCAAATCCTAACCCTGACCCTAAACCTCACCCTAACCCTAACCCTAACCCTCACCATTACCCTCACCCTCACCCTCACCGAAACTCTAACCATAAACCTAACAATAACACTAATCCTAACCCTAAACCAAACCCTAACAATAATCCTATCCCTAACCCTCAGCCTGACTGCAAAGGTAGCCAGAACAATAACACTTAAAATAATCCTAACACTAACCCTAATCCTAATCCTCACCCTCACCCTAACCCTCATCCTCACCCTAACCCTCACCCTAAACCTAAGACTCACCCTTACCATAACCATAACCCTCACCCTAACCCTAACCCTAACTCTCACCCTAACACTAACTCTAACTCTAAATCTCACCGTCACCCTCACCCTAAACCTCACCCTCACACCCTGACCCTCAGCTTAACCCAAAGCCAAAGCCTAACGCTAACCTTAACCCTCACCCTCACACTAGCCCTCACCATAACCCTAACTGCAACACTAACCCTAACCCTAACACTCACACAAACCCTAACCCTAACCCTAACTCTACCCTAAACCTCACCCTGACCCTAACCCTAACCCTAACCCTAACACTAAATCTCATCCTAACCCTAACCCTAACCCTCAACATCACCCTCACCCTCACCCTTACCCTAACCTTAACCCTAACCCTAACCCTAAGAATAACCCTAATCCTAAAACTAACCCTAAACCTCACCCGCACCATAACTCTAACCCTAACCCAAACCCTCACCCTAACCCTAACTCTGACACTAAAACTAAGGCTAAACGTCACCCTAACCCTAAATCTAAACCTAACCCTCATGCCAGCACATACCTTAACCCTAATCCTAACATTAACCCTAACTCTAACCCTCACACTCACCCTCACCTTAAACTTAATCCTAATCCTAACCCTAACCCTTACCCTAACCCTAACTCTAACCCTAATCCTAACCCTAACCCTAACCCTAATCCTCAACCCCACTCTCACACTCAGCCTAACCCTAAGCCTGTCCCTAACACTAACCCCTACTCTAACCCTAAACCTCACCCTCACCATAACCCTATCTCTAAACCAAACCCTCAACCTCACCCTGACCCTAATCCTAAACCTCACCCCCACCCTCAACCTCAATGTAACTCTAACCCTAACCCTAACAATAACACTAACCCTAACCCTAACGATCACCCTAACCCTAACCCTCAACCCCACCCTCACCCTCAGCCTAACCCTCAGCCTAAGCCTAACCCTAACACTAACCCTCACCCTCATTCTCACCCTAACCCTAATCCTAACCCTAACCCTATCCCTAAACCTCAACCTAACCCTCACCCTCACCCTAATGCTAAAACTAAACCTAACCCTAACCCTCACCCTAACCATCCCCCTAACCCGAACTGTAACCCTAAACCTCACCAGCACCCTTACACTAACCCTAAACCTAACCATAAACCTCACCGTAAACCTCACCCTAATCCTCACCCTCACCCTCACTCTCACCATGCCCGTAACTCTAACCCTAACCCTAACAATAACAGTAACCCTAAGCCTAACCCTAACAATAACCATAAACCTCACCTTGTGCCTCACCCTCACCGCAAACTTAACACTAACCATAACACTAACAATAACCCTAAACATAACCCTAATCCTAAGCCTAAGCCTAAACCTAACCCTAACCCTAACCCTCACCCTAACCCTAACCCTAACGCTACCACTAATAACCCTAACCCTCACCCTAACCCTAACCCTAACCCTACCACTAACACTAAACATAAACCTAACCCTAACCCTAACCCTAAACCTCATCCTAGCACTCATCCTAAACCTAACCCTAACTCTAACCCTCACTCTCGGCCTAAGCCTAGCCTAAGCTTAAGCCTAACCTGAACTCTAAACCTCACCCTAACCCTCACCTTAACCCTAACCCTAACAGTAACCCTAACTCTAACCCTAAACATCATCATCACCCTAACCCTAACTCTAACCCTAACCCTAAAACTAAACCTCACCCTAACCCTAAACCTAACCTTCACCCTCAACCTCACCGTAACCCTAAGCCTAACACTAACAATAACCCTAACACTAAACCTAACCCTCACCCTAACCATAACCCTCAACATAACCCTAACCCTCAATCTACCCCTCACCCTCACCCTAACCCTAACCCTAACCCTCACCCTCACCCTAACAATAAATGTAACCCTAACCCTCACCGTAACCCTCACCCTAATCCTAACCCTAATCCTAACCCTAACCCTAATTCTAAACCTAAACCTAACCCTAACCCTAACCATCACCCTAAACCTATTCCTCATCCCCACACTCACCCTGAGCCTAAACCTAAGCCTAAACCTTACCCGAACTCTAAACCTCACCCTTACACTCACCTTAACCCTAACCCTAACACTAACCCTAACTCTAACCCTAAACCTCACCCTGACCATAACCCTAACTCTAACCCTAACCTGAAACCTAAACCTCATCCTAACCCTAACCCTCACCCTCAACCTCAACAGAACCCTAACCCTAACACAAACAATAACCCTAACCCTAACACTAACCCTCATCCTAACCACAGCCTTCACCCTAACCCTAATCCTCACTCTAATACATACCCTCACCCTAACACTAACCCTAATCATTTACACAAACCCTCACACTAACCCTAACCATCACCCTAACCCTAAACCTCACCCTAACCCTAACTCTCACAGTCAACCTATCCCTCAACCTAACCCTAACCCTCATCCTCACCCTTAACCTCACACTAACCCTAACACTAATCCTGAATCTAACCCTCAACCTCACCCAAACCCTAACCCTCACCTTACCATAACCCTCACACTCAGCCTAACCCTCACCTTTAACCTGAGCCTCAGCCTAACCCTAAGCCTAAGCCTAACCCTAATCATAACCCTCACCCTCACCCTAGCCCTCACCCTAACCCTAATCCTAACCCTAACCCTCATCCTAACCCTTAACCTACCACAACCCTAACCATCATTCTAAACCTAATCCTCATCCCCACTCATAACCTCAGCCTAACCGTAAGCCTAAGCCAAACCCTAAACCTAACCCTCACACTCACCCTACAGTCAACCTCATCCTAACCCTAAACCTAACCCTAACATTAAACCTCAACCTAACCCTCACCCTAACCCTAACACTAACCGTAACCCTAAAACTCAAACTAACCCTCCCCCTAACCCTAACTATAACCCTAAACCTCACCCTCACCCTAACCATAATCCTAAAACTAAACCTCACCCTAACCCTGATCCTAACCCTCACCCTCACCCTCACCCTTACTGTAACTCTAACCCTAACCTTAACTATAACACTAATCCTAAACCTAACCCAAATACTGAACCTCACCGTAACTCTAACCCTAACACAAACCTAATCCTAATCCTAACCCTCAGCCTCACCTTAACCCTAACCCTAACATTAACCCTAACCCTAACTCTCACCCTCACCATAACCCTAACCCTAACCCTAAACGTCACCCTAACGCTAACCTTAACACTCATGCTAACTCTAGCCCTCCCCCTAAACCTAATGCTAACCCTAAACATCATCCTAAATCTCACCCTAACTCTAAAACCCTAACACTAACACTCACCCTCAGCCTCACGTTCCACCTAAGCCTCCGCCTCAGCCTAAGACTAACCTTGACCCTCACATTCACCCTAACCCTAACCCTAACCATAACACTAAACCTAACCCTAACCTTCACACTAACCCTCGCCTTAACCCGAATTCTAACCCTAAACCTCACACTCACCCTAACCCTAATCCTAAACCTGACCCCAAATCTCACCCTAACCCTAACCCTAACCCTCACCCTTACCCTCACCCTCATGCTCACCATAACTCTAACCCTAAACCTAACAATAACACTAATCCTAACTCGAAACCTAAACCTAATCCTAATCCTATCCATAACAATCACCCTCAGCCTCACCATCAGTGCAAAAGTCACCAGAACCATAACACTAACAATAATCCTAACCCTAACCCTAATCCTAACAATCACCCTCAACCTAACCCTAATCCTAACCATAACCCTCACTCTAACCCTAATCCTAACCTCACCATAACCCTAAACCTCATCTTATCCCTCACCCTAACAATAACCCTAACCCTCACCCTCACCCTAGCCTTCACCCTAACCCTAATCCTAACCCTATCCCTCATTCTAACCCTAAACCTAACCCTCACCATAACCCTCAAACTCACCCTAACCCTCATCCTCACCCTAACCATCACCCTAACCCTAACCCTCTCCCTCACCATAACCCTAAACCTCATCCTAACCCTCACCCTAACCCTAACCCTAAACCTAAACCTCACCCTAACAATAACCCTAACCCTCACCCACACCCTAGCCCTCACACTAAACCTAATCCTAACCCTAATCCTCATCCTAACACTCACCCTAACCCTAACCCTAATCTTCACCCTAAGCCTAATCCTAACCCTAACCCTCAACCTAACCCTAACCCTCACCCTCACTGTAACCCGAACTCTAAACCTCATCCAACCCTAAACTAAACCCGAACCCAAAATCTCACCCTAACGCTAACCCTAACCCAAACCCTAACCCTAAACCTCAACCTTAACCTCACCCTCAGCTTAACCATTAGACTAACCCTAACCCTAATCCTAACCCAAACACTCACCCTCACACTAACCCTAATCATAATCCTAACCCAACCCTAACCCTCAACCTCATCCTAACCCTCACCCTAACCCTAACACTAACCCTCACCCTAACCATCACCCTAACCCTAAATCTAACCCTAAACCTCACCCTCACCCTAACCCTAACCTAACCCTAAACCTAAACCTCACCCAAACCCTAACCCCTACCCTCACCCTCACCGTCAGCCTAAACCTAACCCTAAACCAAACCCTCACCATGACCCTAACCCTAACCCTAAACCTCATCCTAACCCTAACCCTAATCCTCACCCTCAGCCTCACTCTCACTGTAAACTTAACCCTAACCATAACACCAACAATAACCCTAACCCTAACCCTAATCTAACCCTCACCTTCACCCTCACCCTCAACATAACCCTAACCCTAACCCTAACAATAAACCTAACCCTATCCCTAACCCTCATCCTAACCATAACCTTCACCCTAACCCTAACCCTCACCCTAACACTTACCCTCACCGTAACATTAACCCTAACCATAACACTAACCCTAACCATCACCCTAACCCTAAACCTCACCCTAACACTAACTCTCACCCTCAACCTAGCCCTCAACCTAACCCTAACCCTGATCCCCACCCTTAACCTCACACTAACCCTAACACTAATACTGAATCTAACCCTCAGCCTCACCCTAACCCTAACCCTCACCCTTAGCATAACTATCACCCTCAGCCTAACCTTCACATTTACCCTTATGGTCACCTCACCCTAATCCTCACCATAACCTAAATCCTCATCCTAACCCTCACCCAAAAGGCAAACCCAACCATCACCCTAACCCTAACCCTCACATCACCCTCAGCCTCAGCCTAACCCTAAGCCTAAGCCTAACCCTAAGCCTAACCCTCACCCTCATCCTAGCCCTCACCCTAACCCTAATCCTAACCCTAACCCTCATCCTAAACCTTAAACGAACCATAACCCTAACCATCATTCTAAACCTAATCCTCATCCCCACCCATAATCTCAGCCCAACGCTAAGCCTAAGCCGAACTCTAACTATAACCCTCACACACACTCACCATCAACCTAATCCTAAACCTAACCCTAACCCTAACATTCAAACTCAACCTAACTCTCACCCCAACCCTAACACTAACCCTAAACCTAACCCTCAACCTAACCCTCCCCCTAACACTAACTCTAACCCTAATCCTCACCCTCACACTAACAATAATCCTAACCCTAAACAGCACCCTAACCCTGATCCTAACCCTCACCCTCACCCTTATTGTAATTCTAATCCTAACCTTAACTATAACACTAACCCTAAACCTAACCCAAACCCTGACCCTCACCGTAACTCTAACCCTAATCCTAACCCTCATCCTCACCTTAAACTTTACCCTAACCCTAACCCTAAATCTCACCCTAACGCTAACCCTCACCCTCACCCTAACTCTAGTCCTCACCCTAACCCTAATGCTAACCCTAAACCTCATCCTAACACTCACCCTAACCCTAAAAGCCTAACCCTAAACCTCACCCTCACCCTCACGCTCTGCCTAAGCCTCCGCCTCATTCTAAGACTAACCCTGACCCTCACACTCACCCTCATCCTAACCCTAACAGTAACACTAACCCTACCCCTAACGATCACACTAACCCTTACCTTAACGCTAACTCTAACCCTAAACCTCACCCTCACCCTAACCCTAACCCTCACCCACACCCTCCCCATCCGCCTAACATTAAGCCTAACCCTAACCCCAACCCTAACCCTAACACTAACCCTACCCCTCAACCTACCCCTCACCCCAACCCTAACCCTCACCTTCACCCTAGCCCATACCCAAACCATAAGCCTAAGCTAACACTCACCCTAACTGTAACCCTCACCCTCACCCTCACCCTAACTCTAAACCTAACCATAACCCTAACCCTAACCCTCACACTCACCCTCACCTTAACCCTAACCCTAATCCAAACTAACACTAACCCTCAACCCCACACTAAAACTCACCCTATCCCCAACACTAACCCTAACACTAACCCTAACCCTCACCCTTCCCCTCACACGAACCCTAACCCTCACCCTCAAGCTAGCCTATACCCAAACCCTAAGCCTAAGCCTAACCCTCAACCTAACCCTCATTCTAACCCTAACCCCAACACTCACCCTAACCGTAACCCTCACCCTCACCCTCACCCTAATTCTAAACCTAACTGTAACCTTAACCCTAACCCTCACACTCATCCTCACCTTAACCCTAACCCTAATCCTAAACCTAACACTAACCTTCACACCCACACTAAACCTCACCCTAACTCTAACCCTAACACTAACCCTAACCTTAAACCTCAGCCTGACCCTAACCCTAACTCTAACCCTAAACCTCACCCTCACCCTAACCCTAACCCTAATCCTAAACCTCACCCTAAACCTAAACCTTACCCTAACACTTACCCTCACCCTAACACTTACACTAACCTTAATACTAACCCTCACACTAATGCTAACAATCACCCTAAACCTAAACCTCACCCTATCCCAAACCCTATCCCTCAACTTCTCCCAGCCCTCACCATAAACCTAACATGCATCCTCACCCTAAACCTCACACTAACCCTAACACTAATCCTCAATCTAACCCTCACCCTCACCCTCACCCTAACCAGAACCCTCACCCTTACAATAACCCTCACCCTCAGCCTAACCCTCACCTTTACTCTGTCACCCGCATCCTAACCCTCACCCCAAAGCTAACCCTCATCCTAACCCTCACACTAACCGTAACCCTAACCATCACCCTAACCCTAACCCTCACCCTCGACTTCAGCCTCAGCCTAACCCTAAGCCTAAGCCTAACCCTAACCCTCATCCTAACTCTCAACCTAACCATTACCGGAACGATCACTCTAAACCTAATCCTCATCCCCACCATCACTAACACCAACCCTCACACTCACTCTCGCCCTCAGCCTAACCCTAAGCCTAAGCTTAACCCAAACAGTAACCCTCAAACTCACCCTCAGCCTAACCGTAATCCTAACCCTAACCCTAACCCTAAACCTAAACCTAAATCTAACCCTCACCCTAACCCTAACCCTAACCCTCAAACTAATGCTAACCCTGACACTCACTGTAATTCTAACCCTAAACCTCAAACTAACACCAACCCTCACACTCACCCTCGCCCTCAGCCTAAACCTAAGCCTAAGCCTAACCCTAACCCTAACCCTCATACTCACCCTCACCCTAACCCTAATCCTAACCCTGACACTAAACCTCACCCTAACCCTAACCCTAACCCTCACGCTTACCCTCACCCTCACCTTCACCGTAACTCTAACCCTAACCCTAACAATAACACTAATCCTAACATGAAATGTAAACCTAACCCTAATCCTACCCCTAACCCTCACCCTCAGCCTCACCATCACTGCCAAGGTAACCAGAACTATAACATTAACAATAATCCTAACCCTAACCCTAATCCTAACCCTCGCCCTCACCCTAACCCTCATCCTCAACCTAACTCTCACCCTAACCCTAACCCTCTCCCTCACCATAACCCTAACCCTCATCCTAACCCTCACCCTAACCCTAACACTAACCCTTAACCTCACCCTAACAATAACTCTAAACCTCACCCTCACCCTAGCCATTACCCTAACCCTAATCCTAAACCTAATCCTCATACTAACACTCCCCCTAATCCTTAACCGAAAACCTAACTCAAAACTATCACCCTAACCCTAAACTAAACCCGAACCCTAACTGTCACCCAAATGCTAACCCTAACATGAACCCTAACCCTAACCTTCACCCTCACCCTCGGCTTAATGCTAAGCCTAATCCTAACCCTAAGCCTAACCCAAGCACTCACCCTAACACTACCCCTAATCGTAATCCAAACCCTAACCCTAACCCTCACCCTCATCCTAACCCTCACCCTAACCCTAACACTAACCCTAACCCTAACCCTCACTCTAACCCTAACACTAACACTAACCCTAACCCTAAACCTCACCCTAACCCTAACCCTAACCCTCAAGCTCACCCTAACCCTAACCCTAACATTAACCCTCACACTCACCCTCAACTTAATCCTAATCCTAATCCTAACCCTAATCTTCACCTTCACCCTAACCCTCACCCTAACTCTACCCCTAACACCAACACTAACCCTAACTCTCACCCTAACCCTAAGCCTAACCCTACCCCTTACACTTACCTTCAATCTAAACCTGATCCTAACCCTAACCCTCACCTTTACCCTTACTGTCACCCTCACCCTAACCCTACCCCTAACACTATCACTAACCCTAACCCTAACCCTCACCGTAACCCTAAACCTAAACCTCACCCCAACCCTAACCCTAACCCTCACACTCAGGCTCGGTCTAAGCCTAAGCCTAACCCTAAGCTTAAGCCTAACCCTAACCCTCACACTGACCCTCACCCTAACCCTAACACTATCACTAACGCTAACTCTAACTCTAAACTTAACCCTCACCCTAAACCTAACTCTAACCCTAACCCTAAACATAAACCACACCCTAACCCTAACCCTAACTCTCACCCTCACCATAAATGTAACACTAACCCTAACCTAACAATAACCCTAACCCTAACCTTAACCCTCATTCTAACCATAACCCTCACCCTAAACCTAACCCTCAAACTAACACTTACCCTCACCCTAACACTAACCCTAACACTAACACTCACACTAACCCTAACCATCACCCTAACATTAAACCTCACTCTAAGCCTAACCCTAACCCTCACCCTCAACCTAGCCCTCATCCTAAGCCTAACCCTCATCCTCACTCTAAACCTCACACTAACCCTAAACTTAAGCATCAATCTTAACCTCACCCTCACCCTAACCCTAACCCTCACCCTAACCCTAGACCTTACCTTAATCCTCACTCTCAGCCTAACCCTCAGCTTTACCCTTACTGTCACCCTCACCCAAATCACTCACCCTAAACATAACCCTCATCCTAACCTTCACGCTGACCATAATCCTAAGCATCAAACTAACCCTAACCCTGACCCTCAACCTCACCATCAGCCTAACCATAAAGCCTAAGCCTAACCCTAACACTAACCCTCACCATCACTCTACCCTCAACCTAACCATAATCCTAACCCTAACCTTAATGATAACCCTAAACCTAACACTAACCCTAACCATCACCCAAAACCTAATCCTCATCCCCACTCTCACCCACAGCCTAACTCTAAGTCTAAGCCTAACCTTAACCCTAACCCTCACCCTCACCCTGACCATAACCCTAATCCTAAGCCTAACCCTAACCCTAAACCTCAAGCTAACCCTCACCCTCACCCTAACCCTAACACTAAACCTAACCCTAACCCTCACCCTAACTCTCTCCCTAACCCTAATTCTAAACCTAAACCTTACCCTCACCCTCAACCTAAACCTCAACCTCACCCTCACCCTCACCATAACTCTAAACCTAACCCTAACAATAACCCTAACCCTAACACTAAACCTAACCCTAACCTTCACCCTAACTTTCCCCCGAAACCTAACTCTAACAATAAACCTAACACTCAACCTCACCCTCACCCTCACCCTCACCATAACTCTAAAACTACCCCTAACAATAACCCTAAGCCTAACACTAACCTTAACCCTCACCCTCACCATAACCCTAAACCTAACCCAAGCCCTCACCCTAACCCTAAACCTAACCCTAACCCTCACCCTCAGCCTCACCCTCACCGAAAACTTAACCATAACACTAACGATAACCCTAATCCTAACCCTAATCCTAACCATCACCCTCACACTAAACCTAACCCTAACCTTCACCCTAATCCTAAACCTCAACTTCACCGTAACCCTAACCCTAACACTCACCCTAACCCTAACCCTAACCCGAATCCTAAACCTTGCCATAATGCTAACCCTGACCCTCACACTCAACCTTGCCCTCATCCTAAACCTAATCCTAACCCTAAACCTCATCCTATCCCTCACCCTAATCCTAACCCTAAACCTCACCCTAAACCTAACCCTCACCCTCACCCTCAGCCTAAGCCTAAGCCTAAGCCTTACCCTAAACCTCACATTCAACCTCATCCTAACCCTAATCCTAATCCTAACACTAACACTAACAATAACACTAACCCTCACCCTAACCCTCACCCAACCCTAAATCTAAACCTAAACCTCACCCTCACCCTAACCCTAACCCTCACCCTCACCCTCAGCCTAACCCTAAGCCTAACCCTAACCCTCACCCTACCCCTCACCCTAACCCACCCACTAACCCTAACTCTAAACCTAATCCTCACCCTCAACCTAACCTTAACCCTAAATCTCACCCTATATCTCACCGTCTCACCGTAAGCCTAACCTGCACCCTCACCCTCACCCTCACAGTAAGTCTAACCCTAACCCTAAAAATAACACTAACCATAACCCTAACCCTAACCATAAATCTCACCCTCAGCCTCACCCTCACTGCAAACTTAAACCTAACCTAACACTAATTTTAACCCTTACCCTAACCCTAACCCTAACACTAACTCTAACCCTAACCCTAACAATAATCCTCACCCCACCCTCACCCTCAGCCTAACCCTAAGTCTAACCCTAACCCTAACCCTAACTTTAACCCTAAACCTCACCCTCACCCTAACCCTAACTCTAAACCTAACCCTAAACCTCAGCCTAACCCTAACCCTAACCCTACCCGCACACTCACCCTCATGGTAATTCTAACCCTAACCCTAAAAATAACACTAACCCTAACATCACCCTAAACCTAATCCTCACCCCCAGCCTCACGCTCAGCCTAACTTTAAGCCTAAGCCTAAGCCTAAACCTCACACTCACCCTCACCCTACCCCTAATCGTAACACTAACCCTATCCCTAAACCTCAACCTAACCCTCACCCTCACCCTAATGCTAACACTAAACCTAACCCTAACCCTCACCCTCACCCTCCAACTCACCCGAATTCTAACCCTAAACCTCACCAGCACCCTAACCCTAACCCTAACCCTAACCCTAAACCTCACCCTAAAACTCACCCAAACCCTCACCCTCACTCTCACCATGACCGTAACTCTAACCCTAACCCTAACAAAAATACTAACCCTAACCCTAACCCTAACACTAACACTAACCATAAACCTCACCCTGAACTTCACCCTCACTGCAAACTTAACACTAACCATAACACTAACAATAACCCCAAACCTAACACTAACCCTAACCCTAACCATAACCCTCACCCTAAAACTAATCCTAGTCCTAACACTAACCCTCAACCGAACCCTTACACTCATCCTCACCCTAAACCTCACTCTAACCTTAACACTAATCCTCAATCTAATCCTCACCCTCACCCTAACCCTAACCCTAATCCTCACCCTAACCCTCAACATGACCATTACTGTCATCCTCACCCTAACCCTCACCCTAACCCTAATCCTCATCCTAACCCTCACCCTAACCATGAACCTAACCATCATGCTAACCCTAACTCTCAACCTCACCCTCAGCCTCAGCCTAAAGCCTATGCCTAACTCTACCCTAATCCTCACCCTCACCCTACCCCTCACCCTAACCCTAATCCTAACCCTGACCCTCATGCGAACCCTAACCCTAAAAATAACCCTAAACCTGACCCTAACCCTCATTCTAAACATAAAACTCACCCTAACACAAACCCTCACCCTAACACTTACCTTCACCCTAAAACTAACCCTAACCCTAACACTAACCCTCACACTAATTCTAACGATCACCCTAACACTAACACTCACCCTAACCCTAAACCTAACCCTCATCCTCAGCCTAGACCTCAACCTAATCCTAACCCTCATCCTCACTCTAAACCTCACACTAACCCCAAAAACGAATCCTCAATCTAAACCACACCCTAACCCTAACCATAAACCTCACCCTAAACCTAACCCTCACCCTTACTGTAATCCTCATTCTCAGCCTAACACTCAACTTTACCCTAACTGTCACCCTCACCCTAACCCTCACACTATCCTAACCCTCATCCTAACCCTCACACTGACCATAACCCTAAGCATCACCCTAATCCTAACCCTAACCCACAACCTAACCCTAACACTCACTCTCACACTAACCCTCACACTAACACTAACTCTCACCCTAAACCTCACCCTCACCCTAACCCTAACCCTCAACCTCACCCTCACCCTCAGCCTAACCCTAAGCCTAACCCTAACCCTCACCTAACCCTCACACTCACCCTCGCAGTAACCCTAATCATAATCCTAACCATAACCCTTACCCTCACCCTAACCCTAACACTAACCAAAACATTAACCCTAACACTAACCCTAACCCTAAACCTCACTCTAACCCTAACTCTAAAATTAAACCTCACCCTCAACCTAACCCTAACCCTAAACCTCACTCTAACCCTAACCCTAAACCTCACCCTCAAGCTAGCCCTCAGCCAAACACTAATCCTAACCCTAACCCTCACCCTAACCCTCCCCCTAACCCTCACCCTAACCCTAATTCTAACATTCATCCTAAACCTAAACCTCACCCTCAACCTCACCCTCAGCCTAACCCTAAGCCTAACCCTTAACCTAACCCTAAACCACACACTCACCCTCACCCTAACCCTAATCCTAATCCTAACCCTAACTCTAACCCTAACCCTCACACTAACTCTCATCCTAACCCTAACCTAACACTAACCCTAACCCTAACTGTCAACCTAACCCTCACCCTAAGCCTATCTAACCCTAAACCTCACCCTACCCCTAACGCTAACTCAAACTCTAATCCTAACCCTAAACCTCACACTAACCCTAACCCTAACCTCACCCTTATCCTCACCCTCAACGTAACCCTAAACCTAAAATTAAAAATAACCCTAACACAAACCCTAACCCTCAACCTAACTGTAACCCTCACCCTAACCCTAAGCATCACCCTAACACTAACCGTAACCCTAACACTAACCCTCACTCTAACCCTAAAACTCCCCATCACCCTAAACCTCACCCTAACCCTAACTCTAACCCTAACCATCAACCTCACCCTAGCCCTCACCCTAACCCTAATTCTAACTCTTACCCTCACCTAACCCTCAACCCTTACCCTCACCATAAACCTCACACTAACCCTAACCCTAATCCTCAATCTAACCCTCCCCCTCACCCTAACCCCTAACTGTCACACTTACCCTATCCCTCACCCTAACCCTAACCCTCACCCTTATCTTAACCCTCACCTACAGCCTAACCCTCAACTTTACCCTTACCTTCACCCTCACCTTAACACTCAATCTATCCCTAAACCTCATCCTAACCTGCAAGCTCACCATAACACTAACCATCACCCTAACCCTAACTCTCACCCTCAATCTCACCCTCACCCTAACCCTAATCCTAACCCTAACCCTAATCGTAACCCTAACCCTCACCCTCAGCCTCACGCTCACTCCAAAAGGAACCTTAACCATAACACTAACAATAAACCTAACCCTAACCCCAATCCTAACCCTCAACCTCACCCTAACCCTAATCGTAACCCAAACCCTAACCCTAACTTTAAACCTCACCCTCACTGTAACCCTAACCCTCATCCTAACCCTCACCCTAACCCTAATCATCACCCTCAGTGTAACACTAACCCTCACCCCCAACATCACCCTCAACCTAACCCTAAGCCTAAGCCTAACCCTCACACTCAACCTCAACCTATCCCTAATCCTAACCCTAACCCTATCCCTAAAAATCAACCTAACCCTAACCCTCAATCTAACCTTCCCACTAACCCTAACTCTAAACCTAATCCTCACCCTCAACCTAACTCTAACCGTAAACCTTACCCTAAATCTCACCGTAAACCTAACCCTCACCCTCACCCTCACCGAAACTCTAACCCTAACCCAAAGAGTAACACTAACCATAACCCTAACCCTAACCATAAACCTCAACCTCAGCCTCACTCTCACTGCAAACTTAAACCTAACCATAACACCAACATTAACCCTTACACTAACGCTAAACCTAACTCTAACCCTAACCCTAACCCTAGTCCTCACCCCCACCATCACCCTCATCCTAACCCTTAGCCTAACCCTAAAATTAACCCTAACATTAACCCTAAACCTCACCCTCAACCTAAACCTAACTCTAAACCTAACACTACACCTCAGCCTAACCCTAAACCTAACCCTACCCTCACCCTCACCGTCATGGTAACTCTAACCCTAACCCTAACAATAACACTAACCCTAACCCTAACAATCACCCTAACCCTAATCCTCACCCCCAGCCTCACCCTCACCTTAACCCTAAGCCTAAACCTAACCATAACCTTCACCCTCACCCTCACCCTATCCCTAATCCTAACCCTAACCCTATCCCTAAACCACAACCTAACCCTCACCCTCACCCTAATACTAACACTAAACCTAACCCTAACCCTCACCCTAACCTTCCCCCTCACCCTAACTCTAACCCTAAACCTCACCAGTACCCTAAACCTAACCCTAACCTTAACCCTAAACCTCAACCTAAACCTCACCCTAACCCTCACCCTCACTCTCACCATGACCTTAACTCTAACCATAACCCTAATAATAATACTAAACCTAACCCAAACACTAACACTAACCATAACCCTCACCCTGAGCCTCACCCTCGCCGCAAACTTAACACTAACCATAACACTAACAATAACCCTAACCCTAAGCCTAAGCCAAACCCTAACCCTTACCCTAACCCTAACCCTCACCCTAACCCTAACCCTAACCCTAATCCTAACCCTAAAACTAAACCTAACCCTAAACCTCATCCTAAACCTCACCCTAAACATAACCCTAACCATCACCCTAAACCTAACCCTAACCCTCATCCTAACCCTCACACTAACCCTAACCCTAACACTAACCCTAACTCTAACCCTAAACCTCACTATCACCCTAAACCTAACTCTAACCCTAACCCTAAACCTAAACCTCACCCTAACCTTAACCTAACCCTCACACTCACCCTCAGCTTAACCGTTACCCAAACCCTAAAATAACCCTAAGCCAAACCCTAACCCTAACCCTCACCCTCACCTTAACCCTAACCCTAACCCAAGCCCTCACCCTAAACCTAACCTTAACCCTAACCCTAAACCTCACCATAACCCTAACCCTAAACCTCACCCTCAGCCTCACCCTCACCTTAAATTTAACCTTAATCATAACACTAACAATAACCCTAACCCTAAACCTAATCCTAACCCTCACCCTCACCTTAACACTAACCCCAACCCTAACCCTCACTCTAACCCTAAACCTAACCCTAATCTTAAACCTCGCCATAATTCTAACCCTAACTCTCACCCTCACACTAGCCCTCATGCTAACCCTAATACTAACACTAAACCTCATCCTAACCGTCACTCTAATTCTAAACCTATCACCACACACTAATACTCACCCCCACCCTCACCCTCAGCCTAAGCCCAAGCGTAACACTAACCCTCACAATCACGCTCACCCAAGCCTAATCCTAAACCTAACCCTAACCCTAAACCTCAAACTAACCCTCACCCTAACCCTAACCCTAACACTAACCCTAACCCTAACCCTGACCCTAAACCTAACCCTGACCCTAACCCTAAACCTGACCCTAAACCTAACCATAACCCTAACACTAACCCTCACACTAACCCTAACACTCACCCTAACCCTAAACCTCACCCTAACCCTAACCCTAACCCTAACCCTCACCCTCACCCTAGCCCACACCCTAACCCTAATTCTAACCCTTAACCTCACCTAACCCTAACCCTCATCCTCACCCTAAACCTCATATTAAACCTAACCCTCATCCTCACCCTAACCCCTAACCCTCACACTTACCCTAACCCTCACCCTAACCCTAACACTCACCCTTATCTTAACCCTCACCCACAGCCTAACCCTCAACTTTCCCCTTACAGTCACCCTCACCCTAACACTCACCCTATCCCTAAACCTCATTCTAAACTTCAAGCTAACCGTAACCCTAACCATCAACCTTACCGTAACTCTCACCCTCAATCTCACCCTCAGCCTAAACCTCAGCCTAAGCCTAACCCTAACACTAACCCTCACCCTCACCCTAGCCCTCACCCTAATCGTAACCCTAAACCTCATCCTAACCGTCACTCTAATTCTAAACCTAACTATCACCAAACACTAATCCTCACCCCCAACCTCACCCTCAGCCTAAGCCCAAGGGTAACCCTAACCCTCACACTCACCCTCAACCAAACCTAATCCTAAACCTAACCCTAACCCTAAACCTCAAACTAACCCGCACCCTAACCCTAACCCTAACACTAACCATAACCCTAACCCTGACCCTAAACCTAACCCTGACCCTAACCCTAACCCTCACCCTAACCCTAACCATAACCCTAACACTAACCCTCACACTAACCCTAACTCTCACCCTAACCCTAAACCTCACCCTAACCCTCAACCTCACCCTAACCCTCAACCTCAACCTAACCCTAATCCTAAACCTAACCTTCACGCTCAGCCTCATCCTCACTGCAAAGGTAACCTTAACCATAACACTAACAATAACCCTAACCCTAACCCTAACCCTAACCCTCACCCTAACCCTAACCCTAACCATAACCTTCACCCGAACCCTGACCCTAAACCTAACCCTAACCCTAACTCTCATCCTAAACCTCACCCTAACCCTAACCCTATCCCTAACCCTAACGTTAACCCTAACGCTCATCCTAACCATAACCGTACCCCTCAAACTAACTCTCATCCTAAACTTAACCCTAACCTAACCCTCACCCTAACCCTAACCATAGCACTCAACCTAACCTTAATCCTCACCCACACCCTCAGACTCATCCTCAGCCTAAACCTAACCCTAACCCTAATCTTAAACTAATCCTCACCCTCATCCTAACTCTAACCCTAACCTTCACTCTCAACCTCACCCCCAACCTCACCCGAACACTAACCCGAACCCTAAACCAAACCCGCACCCTAACCCTCATCCTAACCCTCTTCCAAACCTTCATCTTTACCCTAACCCTAACCCTTATCATAACCCTAAACCTCACCCTCACTCTAACCCTAACCCTAACCCTAACTCTCACACTCACCATAACCCTCACCCTAAACCTTACCCTCACCCTAACCCTCATCCCAACCCTCAACATATCCCTAATCCTAACCCTCATCCTAACCCTTACACTCACTCTAACACTAAGCCTAACTCTAACACTAACTCTCACACTAACCCTCAATCTAAATATCACCCTATCAGTAACCCTAATCCTAACCCTCACCCTCAGCCTAAAACACAGCCTAAAGCCTAAACCTAACCCTAACCCTAAGAGTCACCCTCACCCTAACCCTAACCATAATACTCACCCTAACCCTCAACCTCATCCTAAACCTAAAGCAAACCCTCAAACTAACCCTCACCCTCACCATAAACATCACCCTAACCCTAACCCTCACCCTTACCCTCACCCTAGTCCTAACCCTCATAGTATCCCTCAACCTCACCCTATCGCTAACCCAAACCCACAACTGAACCCTCACCCTCACCCTCACCCTAACCCTCAAGCTCACCCTAAACATCACCCTAACCCTCACCCTTACCCTCACCCTAGCCCTAACCCTCATACTAACCCTAAACCTCACCCTAACCTAACGCTCCACCTAACGCTTACCCTCACCCTAACACTAAGGCTAAACCTAACATGAACCCTCACAGTAACCCTAAACCTCAGCCTAACCGTAACCCTCACACTATCCCTAACCCTCACCCTAACCCTAACCCTAACCCTAACCCTAACCCTAACCCTCATCTAAACCTCACCCTAACCCTCACACTAACCCTCACCCTAACCGTCAACCACACCCTCACCCTAAACCTAACCCTAATGCTCACACTCAACATAACCCTCACTCTCACACTCACCCTCACACTCACCCTCACCCTCAGCTCAAACCTAAGCCTAACAATAAACCTAACCCTAACCCTCACACTCACCCTCACCCTAAACCTAATCCTAACCCTAAACCTAATCCTCTCACTCACCCTCACGCTCAACTTAAACCTAACCCAAACACTCAACCGAACATTCGCCCTCACCCTAACCCTAACCCTCACCCTCAACCTAAACATCACCCTATACCTAACACTCACCCTAACCCTTAACCTAACCCTCACCCTAAACCTAAACCTCACCCTCACCCTCACACTCAGGCTCACCTTAAACCTAACCTTAACCCTAATCCTCACCCTCACTCTCAACCTAACCATACCCCTAACGCTAACCCTCACCCTATCCCTAACCTCCTACCTAAAACTAACCCTAAACCTAACGCTAACCCTCACACAAACCCTAACACTCAACCCAACCCTTACCCTCACCCAAACCCCAAACCTAATGCTCACCATAACCCTAACACTCAAGCTCACAGTCACACTCAGCCTAACCATAAACCTAATCCTAACCCTATCCCTAAACCTCACACTCACCCTGACCCTAACCCTAATCATAAACCTAACCCTCCTCCTAACTCTCACCCTAAACCTAACCCTACCCCTAACCCTCCTCCTAACTCTCACCCTAAAACTAACCCTAACACGATCACTAACATTAACCCTAAACATCACCCTAACCCTAACCCTAATCCTCACCCTCACCGTTATTCTAAACCTAACCCTAACGAATACACTAACCCTAACCCTTACCCTAACCCTCACCCTCACCCTAACCCTAACCCTAAGTCTCAACCTCAGCCTAACCCTAACCCAAACCCTCAACTTAACCCTCACCCTCAACTCACCCTAAACCTCACCCTCACCCTAAACCTCACCCTAACCCTAACCCTCACACATACCCTCACCCTAGGCCTAACCCTCATACTAACCCTAAACCTCACCCTAACCTAACCCTCAACCTAACCCTTACACTCACCCTAACTCTAAGGCTAAACCTAACATGAACCGTCACAGTAACCCTAAACCTCAGCCTAATCCTAACCCTCACACTATCCCTAACCCTCACCCTAACCCTAACCCTAACCCTCACTCTAACCCTAACCCACGCCCTCATCTAACCCTAACCCTAACCCAAACCCTAAACCTCACCCTAACCCTCAACAACACCCTCACCCTAAACCAAACCTTAATGCTCACACTCAACATAACCCTAAACCTCACACTCACCCTCACTCTCAGCTTAAACCTAAGCCTAACAATAAACCTATCCCTAACCCTCACACTCACCCTCACCCTCACCCTAAACCTAATCCTAACCCTAAACCTAATCCTCTCACTCACCCTCATCTTCAAACTAACCCTAACACAAACCCTCAACTTAACCTTCACCCTCACACTAACCCTAACGCTCACCCTCAAACTAAACATCACCCTAAACCTAACCCTAACCCTCACCCTAATCCTTAGCCTAACCCTCCCCCTAACCCTAACCCTCACCCTCACCCTCACCCTCAGGCTCACCTTAAACCTAATCCTAACCCTAACACTCACCATCAACCTAACCATACCCCTAACACTAACCCTTACCCTAACTCTAACCTCCAACCTAACCCTAACCAGAAACCTAACTCTAACCCTCACCCAAACCCTAAAACTCACCCCCACCCTTACCCTCAACCTAACCCCAAACCTAATGCGCACCATAACCCTAACCCACAAGCTCACAATCACTCTCAGCCTATTCCTAAACCTAAGCCTAACCCTATCCCTAAACCTCACACTCACCCTCACCCTAACCCTAATCCTAAACCTAAACCAAACCCTAACCCTCCTCCTAAATCTCACCCTAACCCTAACCCTAACACTATCATTAACATTAACCCTAAAACTCAATATAAACCTAACCCTAATCCTCACCCTCACCCTTATTCTAACCCTAATCCTAATGATAACACTTACCCTAACCCTAACCCTAACCCTAACCATCACCCTAAACCTAACCCTAAATCTCAAACTTACCCTAACCCTAACCCAAACCCTCAACTGAACCTTCACACTCACCCTCACCCTAACCCTCACCCTCACCCTAAACATCACCCTAACCCTAACCCTCACCCTTACCCTCACCCTAGCCCTAACCCTCATACTAACCCTAAACCTCACCCTAAACCTAACACTCAACCTAACCTTTACCCTCACCCAAACACTAAGACTAAACCTAACATGAACCCTCACATTAACCCTCAACCTCACCCTAACCCTAAACCTCACACTAACCCTAACACTCACCCTAAACCTAACCCTATCCCTCACCCTAACCCTCACTCTAACCCTAACCGTCACCCAAACCCTCACCCTCACAGTAACTTTAATCCTAACCCTAATCCTAACAATAACCCTAAACCTGACCCTAACCCTCACCCTGTCCATAACCCTCACCGTAACCCTAACCCTCACCCTAACCCTCACCCTCACCTTTAGGCTCGGACTAAGCCTAACACTAAGACTAACCCTTACCGTCACATTCACCCTCACCCTAACCCTAAAAGTAACACTCACCCTAACTCTAACCCTCACACTAACCCTCACCCTAACACTAACACTAACCATAAACCTCACCCAAACCCTAACTCTAACCCTCACCCTCACCATCACCCTCCGCCTAACACTAAGACTATCCCTAACCCCAACATTAACCCTAAAACTAACCCTCACCCTAACCCTCACTCTAACCCTGACCGTAACCCTCACCCTCACCTTAGCCCATACCCTAACCTTAAGCCTAAACCTAACCCTCACCCTAAACCTCACTCTAACCCTAACCCCAACCCTCACCCTAACCCTAACCCTCACCTCACCCTCACCATAACTCTAATCCTAACTCTAACCCTAACCCTAACCCTCACACTCACCCTCACCTTAACCCTCATCCTAATCCTCACCCTAACACTAACACTCACCCCCAACCTGAACCTCAAGCTAAACCTAACCCTAACACTAACCATAACCCTAACCCTCACCCTAACACTAACTCTAACCATAAACCTCACCCTAACTCTAAACCTCATCCTAACACTTACCTTCACACTAAAACTAAACTTAACCCGAACACTAACCCTCACACTAACCCTAACCATCACCCTAAATTTAAAACTCACCCTAACCCTAACCCTCAACCTCGACCTAGCCCAAAACATTACCCTAACCCTAACCCTCACCCTAACCGTAACCTCCACCCTCACCCTCAAGCTGGTCCTTAGCCTAAGCATAAGCGTAAGACTAACCCTAACCCAAACAATCACCCTCAACCAAACCCTAACCGTAACCATAACCATAACCCTAACCCTCACCCTCAACCTCACCTTCCGCCTAACACTGACTATCCCTAATCCAAACCCTAACCCTAACACTAACCCTAAACCTAACCCTCACACTAACCCTCACCCTAACCCTGACCCTAAACCTCACCCTCACCCTAGCCCATACCTTAACACTAAACCTAATCCTAACCCTCAACCTAATGCTCACCCTCAGCCTAAACCTAAGCCTAACCCTAACCCTAAACCTAAACCTCACACTCACCCTAACCCTAATCCTAACCCTAAACTTAACCCTCACTCTCACCCTAACCCTAACTCTAACACTAAGCCTAACCCTAACCCTCACCCTCAGCCTCACCCTCAGCCAAACCCTAAGCCTAACCCCAACCATAACCCTAAACAACACCCTCACCCTCACCCTAACACTAATCCTAACCCTAAACCTAACCCTAACCATGCTCCTAACTCTCACCCTAACCCTAAACCTAACCCTAACCCTAACATTAACACTAACCCTTAACCTCATCCTAAGCCTAACCCTAATCATCACCCTCACTGTTATTCTAACCCTAACCCTAATGGTAACACTAACCCTAACCCTAACCCTAACCCTCACCCTCACCTTAAACCAAACCCTCCTCCTAACCCTAACCCTAACCCTCACCCTCACCCATACGCTCAGCCTAAGCCTAAGCCTAAGACTAACCGTAACCCTCACACTCAATTTCACTCTAAGCCTAACCCTCACACTAAACCTAACCCTAAAACTCACCCTCATGCTAGGCCTAAGCCTAAGCCTAAGCCTAAGCCTAACCCTAACCTTAACTCTCACGCTAACCCTCACCCTAACCCTAACCCTAACACTAACCCTAACTCTAACCCCAAACCTCACCCTTACCCTAACCCTAACTCTAACCCTATCCCTAAACCTAAACCTCATCCTATCCCTAACCCTAACCCTCACCCTCACAGTAACTTTCAACCTAAACCTAATCCTACCAATAACCCTAACCCTAACGCTAACCCTCACCTTGTCCATAACCCTCACTCTAACCCTAACCCTCACCCTCACACTTAGGCTCAGCCTAAACCTAAGCCTAAGCCTAAGACTAACCCTTACCCTTACACTCACCCTCACCCTAACCCTAACAATAACACTCACCCTAACCCTAACCCTTACACTAACCCTCACCCTAATGCTAACACTAACCCTAAACCTCACCTGCACCCTAACCCTAACCCTCACCCTAACCCTAACCCTCATCCTCTCCCTTAGGCTCGGACTAAGCCTAATACTAAGACTAAGACTAACCCTTACCCCTCACACTCACCCTCACCCTAACCCTAAAAGTAACAGTCACCGTAACCCTAACCCTCACACTAACCCTCACCGTAACACTAACACTAACCATAAACCTCACACAAACCCCAACCCTAACCCTCACCCTCACCCTCACCCTCCGCCTAAGACTAAGACTATCCCTAACCCCAACCCTAACCCTAAAACTAACCCTAAACCTGACCCTCACCCTAACCCTCACTCTAACCCTGACCATAACCGTCACCCTCACCTAAGCCCATACCCTAACCCTAAGCCTAAACCTAACCCTCACCCTGAACCTCACTCTAACCCTAACCCCAACCCTCACCCTAACCCTAACCCTTACCTCACCCTCACCATAACTCTAATCCTAACCCTAACCCTAACCCTAACCCTCACACTCACCCTCACCTTAACCCTAATCCTAATCCTAACCCTAACCCTAACACTCACCCCCACCCTAAACCTCAAGCTAACCCTAACCCTACCACTAACCATAACCCTAACACTCACCATACACTAACTCTAACCCTAAACCTCACCCTAAATCTAAACCTCACCCTAACACTTACCTTCACACTAAAACTCACCTTAACCCGAACACTAACCCTCACACTAACCCTACACATCACCCTAAACTTAAAACTCATCCTAACCCTAACCCTAACCTTCAACCTTGCCCTAACCATTACCCTAACCCTAACACTCACCCTAACCGTAACCCCCACACTCAACCTCAAGCTGGGCCTAAGCCTAAGCATAAGCCTAAGACTAACCCTTACCCTCACACTCACCCTCGCCCTAACCCTAATCGTAACCCTAACCCTAACACTAACCCTAACACTAACCCTCATCCTAACACTAACACTAACCCTAAACCTAACCCTCAACCTAACCCTCACCCTAACCCTTAACCTTCACAATTACCATAACACTCACCCTCAGACTAACCCTCACCTTTACCCGTACTGTCACCCTCACCCTAACCCTCACCCTAACCGTAATCCTCATCCTAATACTCACCTAACTGTAACCCTAAACATCACCCTAACCGTAACCCTCACCCTCACCTTCATCCTCAGCCTATCCCTAAGCCTAAGCCTAAGCCTAACCCTAAACATCACCCTCATCCTAGCCCTCACCTTAACCCTAATCCTAACCCTAACCCTCATCCTAACCCTCAACCTAACCATAACCCTAACTATCAATCAAAAGTGAATTCTCATCCCCATTATCGCCCTCAGCCTAATCCTAAGCCTAAGCCTAACCCTAACCCTAATCCACACACTCACCCTCACTGTAACACTAATCCTAAACCTAACCCTAACCCTAAACCTGATCCTAAACCTCACCCTCACCCTAACCCTAACCCTAACCTTAACACTCACCCCAACCCTAACGCTCACCCTCAACCTAACCCTAAACCTAAACCTCACCCTAACGCTAACCCGAACCCTCACCCTCACTCTAGCCCTCACTTAACCCTAATCCTAACCCTAAACCTCATCCTAACCCTCACCCTAACCCTAAAACCCTAACCCTCATCCTAACACTAACCCTCTCCCTCACACTCATGCTCGGCCTAAGCCTTAGACTAAGACTAAGACTAACCGTAACCCTCACACTCACCCTAACCCTAACACCAATCCTAAAACTAACCCTCACACTCACCTTAGCCCATACTCTAAACCTAAGCCTTAGCCTAACCCTCACCCTTACCCTCACTCTCACCCTCACCCTAAGTCTAATCCTATCCCTAACCCTCACATTCCCTCATCCTAAACCTAATTGTAACACTAACCCTAACCCTAACACTAAACTTCACCCTAATGCTAACTCTAACCCTAAACCTCATTCTCACCCAAACCCTAACCCTCACCCTCATCTTCACCCTCTGCCTAACACTAAGCCTATCCCTAACCCCAACCCTAACCCTAACACTAACCCTAAACCTAACTCTCACACTAACCCTCACCCTATCCCTCGCCCTAACCCTCAACCTCACCCTCACCCTAAACCTAACCCTAATTCTCACACTCAACATAATCACTCACACTCAACCTCAGCTTAAACCTAAGCCTAAAAATAACCCTAACCCTAACCCTCACATTCACCCTCACCCTAAACCTAATCCTAACCAAAAACTTTACCCTCTCACTCACCCTCACCCTCACTCTAACCCTAACCAAAACCCTCAACCGAACCCTCACCCTCACCCTCAACCTAACCCTAACCCTCACCCAACCCTCAACCTAACCCTACCCCTAACGCTAACACACCTACTAACCCTAAACTCCAACCTAATCCTAACCCTAGCGCTAACACTCACCCTAACCCTAACACTCACCCCAACCCTTACCTTCACCCTAACCCTAAACCTCACCCTAACCCTAACCCTCACGCTCACAGTCACCCTCAGCCTAACCCTAAACTTAAGCCTAACCCCATTCCAAACCTCACACACACCCTCACACTAAACCTAACCCTACGACTGACCCTCACCCTCAACCTCACCCTAACGCTAACCCAAACCCTCAACTTAACCCTCACGCTCACCCTAACCCTAACCCTCACCCTCACCCTAAACATCACCCTAACCCTAACCCTCATCCATACCCTCACCTTCATACTAACCCTAAACCTCACCCTAAACCTAACCCTCAACCTAACCCTAAGCCTAACCCTAACACTAAGCCTAAACCTAACATAAACCCTCAAAGTAACCCTAAACCTCACCCTAACCCTAACCCTCACACTAAGCCTAACCCTCAACCTAACCCTAACACTAAACCTACCCTTCACCCTACCCCTCACTCTAACCCTAAACCCAACCCTAACCCTCACCCTCACCGTCACCCTAACACTCACCCAACCCTAACACTCAACCAAACCCTAACGCTCATACTCTCCCGAACCCTAACCCTCACTCTATCACTCACACTCATCCTCACCCTAAACCTCACCCTAACCCTAACCCTCACCCTAACCTCACCCTTACCCTCAACCTAACCCTAACCCTCACCCTAACCTCACCCTTACCCTCAACCTAACCCTCAACCTCAACCTAACCCTAACCGTAACCCTAACCCTAAACCTCACCCTAACCCTCACCCTAACCCTAAGCCTAACCCTCACCCTCACCCTAACCTTTAACCTTAGGCTCACCCTAACCCTCACACAAACCCTAACCCTCACCCTAACCCTAACCCTAACCGTCACCCTCACCCTCACGCTCACCCTCAGCCTAACTTTAAACCTAACGCTACTCCTAACACTAACCCTCAACTTCACCCTCACACTAACTCTAACCCTAACCCTAAGCCTAACCCTCACACTCACCCTCACCCACAACCTAAGCCTCACTGTCACCCTCACGCTCACACTCACAATAACCCTAACCCTAACCCTCATGCTAAACCTATCTCTCACCCTAACCATAAACCTCACAATCACCCTCACCCTCACCTCACCCTAACACTAAACCTAAACCTAAACCTCACCCTAAAAGTCACCCTAATCCTAATGCTAACTCTAAACCTCACACTCACCCTAAACCTCACTCTAACCCTTACTCTCATCGTAAATCTAAACCTAACCTTAACCCTCACTCTGACCGTAACCCTCACCCGAAAACTAATCCTAACCCTAGCCTTCACCCTCACCCTCAACCTACCCCTACCCCTAACGCTAACCCTCACCCTAAATCTAACCTCCAACCTAACCCTAACACTAACACTATCGCTAACCCTCACCCTAAACCTAACCCTCACCCTCACTCTCACAGTCACCCTCATCCTAACCCTAAAACTAAGCCTAACCCTATCCCTAATCCTCACACTCACCGTCACCCTAAACCTAACCCTAAGTCTCATCCTCACCCTCAACTTCACCCTAACCCTAACCCAAACCCTCAACTGAAACCTCACCCTCACCCTAACACTCACCCTAACCCTAACCCTCACACTCACCATAACCCTCAACTTAAACCTTATCCTCACCCTAACCCTGACCCAACCCTCACCCTATCGCTAAAGTTAACCCTCAACCTAACACTTACACTCACTCTAACACTAAGCCTAACCCTAACACTAACTCTCACACTAACCCTCACCCTAAATATCACCCTATCATTAACCGTAACCCTAACACTATCCCTCACCCTCACCCTCAGCCTAACCCTCAGCCTAAAGCCTAACCCTAACCCTAACGCTCAGAGTCACCCTCACCCTAACCCTAACCCTAAGCCTCACTCTCACCCTCAACCTCACCCTAAACCTAATGCAAACCCTCAAACCAACCCTCACCCTCACCATAAACATCACCGTAACCCTAACACTCAACCTAATCCGCACCATAAACCTAACCCTCACCCTAACGCTAACCGTCACCTTCACCCTAACCCTAACCCTCACCCTAACCCTGACCCTCACCCTCATCTAACCCAAACCCTAACCCTCACCCTAACCCTCAACCTCACCCTCACCCTAAAACTAACCCTAATGCTCACACTCAACATAACCCTAAACCTCACATTCACCCTCACTCTCAGCTTAAACCTAGGCGTAACAATAACCCGAACCCTAACCCTCACACTCACCATCACCCTAAACCTAACCCTAACCCTAATCCTAACCCTCTCACTCACCCTCACACTCACCCTAACCCTAACCCAAACTCTCAACCTAAACATCACCCTAAACCTAACCCTCACCCTAACCCTTAACCAAACCCTCACCATAACCCTAACCCTCACCCTCACCCTCACCCACAGGCTCACCCTAAACCTAATCCTAACCCTAGCCCTCCCCCTCCCCCTCAACCTAACCCTACCCCTAACGCTAACCCTCACCCTAAACCTAACCCTCACCTTAACCCTAACCCTCACGCTCACAGTCACCTTCAGCCTAACCGTAAACCTAAGCCTAATCTATCTCTAATCCTCACACTCACCATCACCCTAAACCTAACCCTGAGTCTCACCCTCACCCTCAACCTCATCCTAACCCTAACACAAACCCTCAACTGAACTCTCACCCTCAACCTCACCCTCACCCTAACCCTAACCCTAACCCTCACACTCACCATAACCCTCACCCTAAACCTTACCCTCAGCCTAACCCTCATCCCAACCCTCACCCTATCCCTAACCCTAACCCTCAACCTAACCCTTACACTCACTCTAACACTAAGCCTAATCCTAACACTAACTCTCACACTAACCCTCACCCTAAATATCACTCTATAATTAACCCTAACCCTAACACTAACCCTCACCCTCACCCTCAGCCTAACCAACAGCCTAAAGCCTAAACCTAACCCTAACCCTCAGAGTCACCCTCAACTTAACCCTAACCCTAAGCCTCACCCTCACCCCCAACCTCAACCTAAAACTAACGCAAACCCTCAAACCAACCCTCACCCTCACCATAAACATCACCGTAACCCTAACACTCACCCAAATCTACACCATAACCCTAACCCTCACCCTAACGCTAACCCTCACCGTCACCCTAACCCGAACCCAAACCCTAACCCTAACACTCACCCTCATCTAACCCTCAGCCTAACCCAAACCCTAACCTTCAAACACACCCTCACCCTAAACCTAACCCTAATGCTCACACTCAACATAACCCTAACCCTCACACTCACCATCACCCTCAGCTTAAACCTAAGCCTAACAATAACCCTAACACTAACCCTCACACTCACCCTCACCCTAAACCTAATCCTAACCCTAAACTTAACTCTCTCACTCACCCTCACCCTCAACCTAACCCTAACCCTCAACCTAAACATCACCCTAAACCTAACCCTCACCCTAACCCTTAGCCTAACCCTCACCCTAACCCTAACCCTCACCCTCACCCTCAGGCTCAGGCTCACCTTAAACCTAATCCTAACCCTAACCCTCATTCTCATGCTCAACCTAACCCTACCTCTAATGCTAACCCTCACCCTAACCTAACATCGAACCTAACCCTAACCCTAAACCTAACGCTAACACTCACGCAAACCCTAACACTCACCCCAACACTTACCCTCACCCTAACCCCAACCCTAATGCTCACCATAATACTAACCCTCAAGCTCACATTGACCCTCAGCCTAACCCTAAAACTAAGCCTAACCCTATCCCTAAACCTCCCACTCACCCTCACCCTAAACCTAACCCTAAATCTCAACCTCACCCTAACCCTAACCCAAACCCTCACCCTCACCCTCACCCTAACCCTCACCCTCACCCTAAACATCACCCTAACCCTAACCCTCACCCTTACCCTCAACTTAGCCCTAACCCTCATACTAACCCTAAACCTCACCCTAAACCTGACCGTCAACCTAACACTTACCCTCACCCTAATACTAAGCCTAAACCTAACGTGAACCCTCACAGTAACCCTAAACCTCACCCTATCCCTAACCCTCACACTATCCCTAACCATCATCCTAACCCTAACCCTAACCCTCACCCTAACCCTAACCCTCACACTCACCCTCACCCTCAGCCTAACCCTCAGCCTAAAGCCTAACCCTAACCCTAAGCCTCAGAGTCACCCTCACCCTAACCCTAAATCTAAGCCTCATTCTCACCCTCAACCTCACCATAAACCTAAGGCAAACCCTCAAACCAACTCTCACTCTCAGCCTAAACATAACTCTAACATTAACCCTCAACCCTACTCCCCACCAAAACCCTAACCCTCACCCTAACGCTAATCCTCACCCTCACCCTAACCCTAACCCTCACCATAACCCTAACCCTCACCCTCATCTAACCCTCACCCTAAACCAAACCCTAACCCTCAACCTCACCCTCACCCTAAACCTAACCCTAATGCTCACACTCAACATAACCCTAACCGTGAGTGTGAGACTCACTCTCTCACCCTCAGCTTAAAACTTAAGCCTAGCAATAACCGGAACCCTAACCCTCACACTCACCCTCACCCTAAACCTAACCCTAACCCTAATACTTACCCTCTCACTCACCATCACACTCACCCTAACCCTAACCCGAACTCTCAACCTAAACATCACCCTAAACCTAACCCTCACCCTCACCCTTAACCTAACCAAACCCTCACCATAACCTTAACCCTCACCCTCACCCTCACCCACAGTACAACCTAAACCTAATCCTAACCCTAGCCCTCACCCTCACGCTCAACCTTATCCTACCCCTAACGCTAACCCTCACCCTAAACCTAACCTCCAACCGAACGCTAACCCTAACCCTAACGCTAACCCTCACCCTAAACCTAACCCTCACCCTAACCCTAAACCTCAAGCTCACAGTCACCCTCAGCCTAATCCTAAACCTAAGCCTAACCCTATCCCTAATCCTCACACTCACCATCACCCTAAACCTAACCCTTAGTCTAACCCTCACCCTTAACCTCACCCTAACCCTAACCCAAACCCTCAACTGAACCATCACCCTCACCCTCACCCTCACCCTCACCCTAACCCTAACCCTAACCCTCACACTTACCATAACCCTCACCCTAAACCTGACCCTCACCCTAACCCTCATCCCAACCCTCACCCTATCCCTAACCCTAACCCTCAACCTAACACTTACACTCACTCTAACACTAAGCCTAACCCTAACACTAACACTCACACTAACACTCAGCCTAAATATCACCCTTTCATTAACCCTAACCCTAACCCTAACCGTTACCCTCACCCTCACCCTCAGCCTAACCCTCAGCCTAAAGCTTAACCCTAACCTTAACCCTCAGAGTCACCCTCACTCTAACCCAAAACCTGAGCCTCACCATCACCCTCAACCTCACCCTAAACCTAACGCAAACCCTCAAACCAAGCCTCACCCTCACCATAAACATCACCGTAACCCTAACACTCACCCTAATCCGCACCATAACCCTAACCCTCACCCTAACGCTAACCGTCACCCTCATCCTAACCCTAAAACTCACCCTAACCCTAACCCTCACCCTCATCTAACCATCACCCTAACCCAAACCCTAACCCTCACCCTAACCCTCAACCTCACCCTCACCCTAAACCTAACCCTAATGCTCACACTCAACATAACCCTAACCCTCACACTCACCCTCACCCTCAGCTTAAACCTAAGCCTAACAATAAACCGAACCCTAACCCTCACACTCACTCTCACCCTAAACCTAATCCTATGCCTAAACCTAACCCTCTCACTCACCCTCACCCTCAACCTAACCCTAACCCTCAACCTAAACATCACCCTAAACCTAACCCTCACCCTAAACCTTAGCCTAACCCTCACCCTAACCCTAACCCTCACCCTCACCCTCACCCTCAGGCTCACCTTAAACCTAATCCTAACCCTAACCCTCACCCTCATGCTCAACCTAAACCTACCCCTTACGCTAACCCTCACACTAACCCTAACCTCCAACCTAACCCTAACCCTAAACCTAACGCTAACCCTCACCCAAACCCTTACACTCACCCGAACACTTACCCTCACCGTAACCCCAACCCTAATGCTCACCATAACCCTAAACCTCAAGTTCATAGTCACACTCAGCCTAACCCTAAACCTAACCCTAACCCTATCCCTAAACCTCACACTCACACTCACCCTAAACCTAACCCTAAGTCTCAACCTCATCCTAACCCTAACCCAAACCCTCAACTGAACCCTCACCCTCACCCTAACCCTAACCCTCACCCTCACCCTAAACATCACCCTAACCCTAACCATCACCCTTAACCTCACCCAAGCCCTCATACTAACCCCAAACCTCACCCTAAACCTGACCCTCAACCTAACCCTTACTCTCACCCTAACACAGAGCCTAAACCTAACATGAACCCTCACAGTAAACCTAAAACTCACCCGAAACCTAACCCTCACACTATCCCTAACCCTCACCCTAACCCTAACCCTAAACCTCACCCTAACCCTAACCATCACCCTCACTCTCAACCTGAGCCTAACCCTCAGCCTAAAGCCTAACCCTAACCCTAACCCTCAGAGTTACCCTCACCCTAACCCTAACTCTAAGCCTCACCCTCACCCTCAACCTCACCCTAAACCGAACGCAAACCCTCAAACCAACCCTCACACTCACCCTAAACATCACCCTAACCCTAACCCTCACCCTAACGCTATTCATCACCCTCACACTAACACTAACCCTCACCCTAACCCTAACCCTAACCATCACCCTAAATCAAACCCTAACCCTCACCCTAACCCTAAACCTAACCCTCACCCTAAACCTATCCCTCACCCTAACAATAAACTTCACAATCACTCTCACCCTCACCTCACCCTAACCCTAAACCTAACCCTAACCCTCAAGCTAAACCTACCCTAACCCTAATGTAACTCTAACCCTCACACTCACGCTAAACCTCACGCTAACCCTTACTCTCAGCATAAATCTAACACTAACCCTAACCCTCTCACTCACCCTATCCCTTACCCTAACCCTAACCCTAACCATAACCTTCACCCTAACCCTCACCCTAACACTCACCCTTACCCTAACCCTCATCCTAAACCTCACCCTAACCCTAACCCTATCCCTAACCCTAATGCTAACCCTAATGCTCAATCTAACTGTAACCGTACCCCTTAAACTAACTCTCATCCTAACCTTAACCCTAACCCAAACCCTTACGTTAACACTAACCCGAACACTCAACCTAACCCTAATCCTCACCCACACCCTCAGCCTTATCCTCAGCCTAAACCTAACCCTAACCCTAACCCTAACCCTAATCCTCACCCTCATCCTAACTCTAACCCTAACCTTCACTCTCACCCTCACCCCTACCCTCACCATAACCCTAACCCGAACCCTCACCCTAACCCTCATCCTAACCTTCTCCCTAACCCTCATCCTAACCCTAACCCTAACCCTTACCATAACCCTAAACCTCATCCTAACCTCACCCTAACCCTAAACCTATCCCTAACCCTAACGCTAACCCTAATGCTCACACTAACCGTAACCGTACCCCTCAACCAAACCCTCATCCTAAACTTAAGCCTAACCCAAACCCTCACGCTAATCACCCTCAGCCTAACCCTCAGCCTAAGCCTAAACCTAACCCTAACACTCACACTCACCCTCACACTCACCCTAACCCTAAGCCTCACCATCACCCTCGACCTCACCCTTACCAAAACCCTAACCCTCAAATTAACCCTAACCCTCACCCTAATGCTAACCGTCAACCTAACGCTTACACTCACCCTAATATTAAGTGTAACCCTAACACCTACTCTCACAATAACCCTCACCCTAAACATCACCCTATCCCTAACCCTAACCCTAACCATCACCCTAACCCTAACCCTCACACTCACTCCCACCCTCAGCCTAACCCAAAGCCTAAGCCTAAGCCTAACCCTAACCCTCACACTCACGCTCACACTAACCCTAACCCTAATCCTCACCCTCACCCTAAACCTCACCCTAACTATATCCCAAACCCTCAAACCAACCCTCACCCACAACCTCACCCAAACCCTCACCCTAAACATCACCCTAAAACTCACCCTAATCCTCACCCTAACCCTAACCCTCACCCTCACCCTAACCCTCACCCTAAACCTAACCCTCAATCTAAACATTACCCTCAACCACCACTAAGTCTAACCCTAACACTAACCCACACTAACCCTAAATCTCAATTTAACCCTAACCCTCACCCTAACCTAACCCTAACACTCACCCTAACCCTCAACCTAACCCTTAATCTCACCCTACACTAACCCTAACACTAAACCTCAACCTCACCCTAAACCTCACCCTAACCCTAACCCTAACACTAACTCTCAACCTCACCCTCAACCTCACCCTAACCCTAACCCTCACCCCAACACTTATCTTAACCAAAACCCTCACCCTAACGCTAACCCTAACGCTAAACCTCACCTAACCCGCAACCTCACCTTAAACATAACCCTAACCCTAACAATAACCCTAACCCTAACCCTAAACCTAATCCTTAACCTAACCCACACCATCACCCTCACCTTCACCCTAAACCGAACCTAATCCTCTCCATAACCCTAAACCTCTCCCTAAACTTAACCATCACACTCACCCTAACCCTCACCCTAAAACTTACCCTGACCCTAACCCTCAGCCTAACCCTAAAGCTAACCCTAACCCTCACCTTAACCTTCACCCTAAACCCAACCTTAACGGTAACCCTCAAACCAACCCTCACCCTCATCATAAACATCACCGTAACCCTAACACTCACCCTAATCCGCACCATAACCCTAACCCTCACCCTAACGCTAACCGTCACCCTCATCCTAACCCTAACCCTCACCCTAACCCTAACCCTCACCCTCATCTAACCATCACCCTAACCCAAAACCTAACCCTCACCTAACCCTCAACCTCACCCACACCCTAAACCTAACCTAATGCTCACACTCAACATAACCCTAACCCTCACACTCACCCTCACCCTCAGCTTAAACCTAAACCTAACAATAACCCGAAACCTAACCCTCACACTCACTCTCACCCTAAACCTAATCCTATCCCTAAACCTAACCCTCTCACTCACCCTCACCCTCAACCTAACCCTAACCCTCAACCTAAACATCACCCTAAACCTAACCCTCACCCTAACCCTTAGCCTAACCCTCACCCTAATCCTAACCCTAACCCTCACCCTCACCCTCAGCCTCAACCTAACCCTACCCCTAAGGCTAACCCTCACTCTAACCCTAACCTCTAAACTAACCCTAACCCTAAACCCTCACCCTAACCCTAACCTCCAACCTAACCCTAACCCTAAACCTAACGCTAACCCTCACAAAAACCCTAACACTCAACCCAACACTTACCCTCACCCTAACCCCAACCCTAATGGTGACCATTACCCTAACCCTCAAGCTCACAGTCACCCTCAGCCTAACCCTAAACCTAGGCCTAACGCTATCCCTAAACCTCACACTCATCCTCACCCTAAACCTAACCCTAAGTCTCAATGTCACCCTAACCCTAACCCAAACCCTCAACTTAACCCTCACCCTCACCCTAACCCTCAACCTCACCTTAAACATCACCCTAACCCTAAACATCACCCTTACCCTCACCCTAGCCCTAACACTCATACTAACCCTAAACCTCACCCTAAACCTGACCCTCACCCTAACCCTTACCCTCACCCTAACACTAAGCCTAAACCTAACATGAACCCTCACAGTAACCCTAAAACTCACCCGAACCCTAACCCTCACCCTAACTCTAACCCTAACCCTCACCGTAAACCTAACCATCACCCTCACCCTCATCCTCAGCTTAACCCTCAGCCTAAAGCCTAACCCTAACCCTAAGCCTCAGAGTCACCCTCACCCTAACCCTAAATCTAAGCCTCACTCTCACCCTCAACCTCACCCTAAACCTAATGCAAACCCTCAAACCAAAGCTCACCCTCACCCTAAACATCACCCTAACATTAACCCTCACCCTAATCAGCACCAAAACCCTAACCCTCACCCTAACGCTAATCCTCACCCTCAACCTAACACTCACCCTCATCTAACCATCACCTAACCCTAAACCTCACCCTCATCTAACCCTCACCCTAACCCTCACCCTAACCCTCAACCACACCCTCACCCTAAACCTAACCCTAATGTTCACAGTCAACATAACACTAACCCTCACACTCACCCTCACCCTCAGCTTAAACCTAAGCCTAACAATAACCCGAACCCTAACCCTCACATTCACCCTCACCCTAAACCTAACCCAAACACTAATCCTAACCCTCTTACTCACCCTCACACTCACCCTAACCCTAACCCAAACCCTGAACCAAAACATCAACCTAAACCTAACCCTAACCCTAACCCACACCCTCACCCTCACCCTCATCCTCACCCTCATCCTAAATCTAACCCTAACAATAACCCTAACCCTAAACCTAACCCTCACCCTAACTCTAACCCTCACTCAAACCCTCATCCTCACCATCACCCTCACCTTAACTCTAAGACTAACATTAACCCTCACTCTCACCTCACCTTAACACTAAAGCTAACTCTAACCCTCACCCTAACAGTAACCCTAACCCTCAACCTCACCCTAACCGTCACCCGAACTTTATCCTCACTCTATCCCTCACCCTTAAATTAACCCTAATGCTCACCCTAACCTTAACAGTACACCTCACCAGAACCCTCACCCTAACTCTAATCCTAACCCTAAACCTAACCCACATCTAAACCTAACCCTAATTTTCAACGTTACCCTAACCCTCACCATCACCCGAACCATCACCCTAACCCTAACACTCACCTTATCCTCACACTAACCTTAACCATTATCTAACAAAGACCCTCACCCTCACCCTCACCCTAACCTTCACCCTAACCCTCACCCTCACCCTAGCCCTCACCCTAAACGTAACCCTAACTCTAAACCTCACCCGCACCCTCACCCTCATGCTCAGCCTTACCCTAACCCTACCCCTAATCCTAAACCTAACCCTCAACCTGATCATAACACTCAACATAACCCTTACCCTCACCCTCACAATATCCCTAACCTTAACCCTCAAACTAAACCTAACCCTCACCCTAAACCTAACCCTATCCCTCAACCCAAACCTCAACCTAAACCTAAATCTCACCCTCACCCTCACCCTAGCCCTCACCCTAATCCTAACCCTCATCTTAAACTTCACCCTCACACCACCCTCAAACTAACCCTAACCCTAACCCTCACCCTAATCCTAACCCTAACCCACACACTAGCCCTCACCTTAAACCGAACCCTAACTCTCCCCCTCAACCTAACCCTACACTTAACCCTAACACTAACCCTCACCCTAACACTAACCTTAACCCTAACCATCACCCTTACCTTAACCCTCACCCTAACCCTCAACTTCATCCTCACCCTAAACCTTACACTAAACCTAAATCTCACCCAAACTCTAACCCTAACCGTCATCCTCACCCTCACCCTCATGCTAACCCTAACCCTAACCCTCACCCTAACCCTAAATCTCACCCTAACCCTAACCCTAACCCTCACCCTCAAGCTCACCTTAACCCTAACCCTAACCCTCACCCTAACCTTCACTCTAACCCTACTGCTAACTCTACCACTCACCCTAACCCTCACGCTATCGCTTACCCACACGATAAACCTAAACCTAACCCTCACCCTCACCCTCACCCTAAATCTCACCCTAAACTTAACCCTAACCCAAACACGAAACCCTAACCCTAACCTGAACCCTAACCCTCAACCGAAACCTTAACCCTAAACCTAAACCTAACCCTAAAGCTAAGTGTCACCCTATCCCTAACCCTATCCCAAACCCTAACCCTCACCCTAACTCTCACCCTAAACCTTATACTCAGCCTCACCCTAACCCTAACCCTAACGCTGATGCTTACAATAACTCTAACCCTCACCCTAAACCTAACATTACCCCTCACCCTAACCCTCATCCTAACCCTAAACCTAACCCAAAACCTATCCCTAACCCTAATCCTAACCCTAACCCTCACCCTCATCATAACTAACACTAACCCTAACACTAACTCTCACCCTCACCCTCACCCTCAGCCTAAACCTTACCCTCACACTAACAATAACCATCACGCTAACCCTCAACCTAATCCTCAACACTAACCCTAACCATAACCATTACACTAACCCTAACCCTAAACATCACCAAAATCCTCAATAACCCTAAACCTAGTCCTAACCCTAACCCTTACCCTCACCCTAACCCTAAAACTCACCCTAACCCTAACCTTCACCCTAACACTAGCCTAACCCTAACACAAACCCTCACACTAAACCTAACCCTCAGCCTAAACCTAACCCTCAACCTAAACCTATCCCTAACCCAAATCCTCACCCTCAACTTATCCCTCACACTAACCCTTTTCCTATCCCTAAGCCTAACCCTCACCCTTTCCGTAACCCTCACCCTCACCAAAAACCTCACCCTTACCCTTATCTTACCCTCACCCTAACCTTCACACTAACCCAAAACCTCAACCTAACCTAATCATAACACTCACACTAAACCTCACCTTAACCCTAATGCTAACCCTAACACTCACTCTCACCCTAACCCTCACCCTAAACCTGAACCTCACTCTAACCCTAACCCTAACCCACAACCTCACCCTAAACCTCACCCTAACCCTAACCCTCACCCTAATCCTTACCCTCACCCTAACCCTCACCCTAAAGCTAACCATAAACCTCACCCTAACCCTCACACTTACCCTAACCCTAACCTTCACCCTAACACTAAGCCTAACCCTAACAAACGCTCACACTAACCCTAACCCTCAGCCTAAACCTAACCCTCAACCTAAACCTAACCCTAACCCAAATGCTCACCCTCATCTTATCCCTCACACTAACCCTTTTCCTATCCCTAACCCTAACCCTAACAGTAACCCTAACCCTCACCCTCACCCTCACCCTTTCCGTAACCCACACCCTCACCAAAAACCTCACCCTTACCCTTACCTTACCCTCACCCTAACCCTCACAGTAACGCAAAACCTCAACGTAACCTAATCAAAACACTCACACTAAACCTCACCCTAACCCTAATGCTAACCCTAACACTCACCCTCACCCTAACCCTCAGCCTAAACCTGAACCTCAGTCTAACCCTAACCCTAACCCACAACCTCACCCTAAACCTCACCGTAACCCTAACCCTCACCCTAATCTTTACCCTCACCCTAACCCTCACCCTAAACCTAACCCTAAGCTAACCATAAACCTCACCTTAACCCTGACCCTCACCCTAACCCTAATCCAAACCCTAACCCTCAGCCTAAACCTCACCCTAACCCTAACCTTAACCTTCACACTAACCCTAACCCTCACACTAACCTTAACCCTACCCCTCAGCCTAACCCTAACGCTCATGCTCACCCTAAACCTAACCCTAACCCTATCCCACACACTCACCCTCACCCTCATCCTCACCCTCGCCCTAAACCTAATCCTAACAATAACCCTAATCATAAACCTAACCCTCACCTTAACCCTAACCCTCAAGCTAACCCTCATCCTCACCCTCACCCTCACTTTAACCCTAAGCCTAACCCTAACCCTCACCCTCACCCTCAACATAACACTAAAGCTAACCCTAACCCTCACCCTAACAGTAACCCTAACCCTCACTCTCACCCTAACCGTCACCCTAACATTATCCTCACCCTAACCCTAACCCTCACATTAACCCTAATGCTCACCCTAACCTTAACAGTACCCTTCACCCAAACCCTCATCCTAACTCTAACCCTAACCCTAAACCTAACCCTCACCTAACCCTAAATCTCAACCTTACTCTAACACTCAACATCACCTGAACCCTCACCCTAAATCTAACACTCACCCACACCCTAACCCTAAAGCTCACCCTCAACCTCACCTAATCCTCACCCTAACCCTAACCATTATCTAACAAAGGCCCTGACCCTCACCCTCACCCTAACCTTCACCCTAACCCTCACCCTCACCCTAGCCCTCACCCTAAACGTAACCCTACCCGTAAACCTCACCAGCACTCTCACCTTCATGCTCAGCCTTACCCTAACTCTACCCCTAATCCTAACCCTAACCATCAACCCCATCATAACCCTCACCATAACCCTTACCCCCACCCTCACCCTAAGCCTAACCGTAATGCTTTCACTAAACCTAACTCTCACCCTAAATCTAACCCTACCCCTCACCCCAAACCTCAACCTAAACCTAACCCTAACCCTCACCCCAACGCTAAACCTAACCCTCACCCTAGCCCTCACCCTAATCCTAACCATCATCCTAAACCTCACCCTTACACCACCCACAAACTAACCCTAAACCTAACCCTCACCCTAAGCCTAACCCTCACCCTAACCCTAAACCGCACCCTAGCCCTCACCCTAACCCTAACCCTAAACCTCCCCGTCACCCTAACCCTAAACCTAACCCTAACCCTCACCCTAACCCTCACCCTCACACTAACCCTAACCCTAACCCTCACCTTTACCTTAACCCTCACCCTAACCCTTAACCTCATCCTTATCCTAAACCTCACACCAAACGTAACCCTCACCCTAACTCTAACAATAACCGTCACCCTCACCCTAACCCTCACTCTAAACCTAACCCTAACCCTCGCCCTCACCATCACCCAAACCCTACTAATAACTCTAACACTCACCCTAACCCTCACGCTATCACTTAAACACACCATAAACCTAAACCTAACCCTAACCCTCACCCTCACCATAAACCTCACCCTAAACCTAACAGTAACCCAAACACGAAACCCTTAACCTAACCCTAAACTGAACCTGAACCCTCACCCGAAACCTTAACCCTAAACCTAAACCAAACCCTCAAGCTAACAGTCACCCTAACCCTAACCCTATCCCTAACCCTAACCCTCACCCTAACCCGCACCCTAAACCATATCCTCACCCTCACCCTAACCTTTACCCTAACGCTAACCCTCACAATAAATCTAACCTCACCCTAAACCTAAACTTACCCCTCACCCTAACCCTCATTCTAACCCTAAACCTAACCCAAAACCTCTCCCTAACCCTAATCCTAACACTAACTCTCACCTTCACCCTCACCCTCAGCCTAACCCTACCCCCACACTAACCCTAACCGTCAAGCTAACCCTCAACCTAATCCTCACACTAACCCTAACCCTAACCCTTACACTAACGCTAATCCTAAACCTCAACAAAACCCTCAATAACCCTAAACCTAGACCTAACCTTAACCCTTACCCTCACCCTAAACCTAACCCTCACCCTCACCCTAACCCTAAACGTCACCCTAAAACTAACCCTCACCCTAAACTTTACCCTCACCCTAATACTAAGCCTAAACCTAACACCAACACTCACACTAACCCTAACCCTCAGCCTAAACCTAACCCTCAACCTAAACCTAACCCTAACCCTAATCCTCACCCTCACCTTATCCCTCACACTAATCCTTTTCCTAACCGTAACTCTAACCCTCACCCTAACCCTAACCCTCTCCCTTTCCGTAACCCTCAACCTCACTAAAAACCTCACCCTTACCCTTACGTTACCCTCACCCTAACCCTCACACTAACCCAAAACCTCACCCTAAACTAACCAAAACACTCACACTAAACCTCACCCTAACCCTAATGCTAACCCTAACACTCACCCTCACCCTAAAACTTACCCTAAACCTCCACCTCAACCTAACACTAACCCTAACCCTCAACCTCACCCTAAACCTCACCCTAAGCCGAACCCTCAGCCTAACCCTTAACCTCACCCTAACCCTAAACCTAAGCTAACCCTTAACCTCACCCTAACCCTCACTCTCACCCTAACCCTAATCTAAACCCTAACCCTCAACCTAACCCTCATCCTAACCCTAAACCTAACCTTCACACTAACCCTAACCCTCACCCTAACCTTAACCCTACCCCTCACCCTAAACCTCATCCTAACCCTAACCCTAAACCTAACCCTAACCCTAAACCTCACACTAACAATAACCCTCACCCTCACCCTCACCCTCAACGTAACCATAAACCTAACCCTAACCCTAAAAATAACCCTAACCCTAACCCTTATCCTAACCCTCACCTTCACCCTCACCCTAACCCTAACCCTCACCCTTAACCTAACCCTCAACCTCACCGTAAACCTAAACCTAACCCTAAAACTTACGCTCACCCTAACACTAACCCTAACCCTAAAACTAGCCATTACACTAACCCTAATCCTCAGCCTAACCCTAACCCTCAACCTATACCTATCCCTAACCCTAACCCTCACCCTCACCCTAGGTCTCACCCTAAACCTAATCCTAATCCTAACCCTCACCCTAAACCTAACCCTCACCCTATTCCCAACCCTCAATCTCACCCTCACCCTAACCCTAACCCCAAACCTAACACTCACCCTAACACTCACCCTTACTGTAAACCTAAACCTAACCCTCACCCTAACCCACAAGTTTACCATAATCCTCACCATAACCCTAACCCTCACACTTAACATTACTCTCACCCTCAACGTAACCCTCACCCTAAACCTAACCCTCACACTAACCTTACGCTTACCCTCACACTAACCCTCACCCTAAACTTAATGCTAACCCTAACACTCACCCTGACTCTAACCCTCACCCTAACCCGAAACCTCACCCTAAACCTAACCCTATCCCTAACCCTCAACCTAACCTTTACCCTCAACCTAACACTAACACTAACACTCACATTAACAATAAACCTAACCCTAACTCTAACCTCACCCTAACCCTAACCCTCACCCTAACCCTAACCCTAACCCTCACCCTCACCCTAACCTTTAACCTTACCCTCACCCTAACCCTCACACCAACCCTAACCCTAAGCCTAACCATTACCCTCTCCCTCACGCTCACACTCAGCCTAAATTTAAACCTAACCCTACTCTTAACCCTAACCCTCACCTTCACCCTCACACTCACCCTAACCCTAAACCTAACTCTAAGCCTAACCCTCACACTCACCCTCACCCTCAGCCTAAGCCTCACTGTCAACCTCACTCTCACCCGCACCCTAACCCAAAGCCTAACCCTCACCCTAAACCTATCTCTCACACTAACCATAAACCTCACAATCACCCTCACTCTCACCTCACCCTAACCATAAACCTAACCCTAACCCTCACCCTAACCCTAAGGCTAACTCTAACCCTCACACTCACCCTAAACCTCATGCTAACCCTTATTCTCACCGTAAATCTAACCCTAACACTAACCCTCACCCTGACCCTAACTCTCACGTAAACCCTAACCCTAACCCTAATCCTAACCCTCATCCTAAACCTCACCCTAAACCTAAACCTATCCCTAACCCTAACGCTAACCCTAACGCTCACCCTCACCCTCACCCTAAACTAATCCTAACCCTAACCCTCACCCTAACCCTGACCCTGAACCTTAAACTAACTCTCATACTAACCATCACACTAACTCTAACCCTAAACCTAACTTACCACTAAACCTCACCCAAACACTCACCCTCACCCTATCCCTATTCCTCACCCTAACCCTCACACTCACACTCACCCCCACCCTATTCCTAACCCTAAATCTCACCCTCACCACACCCTAACCCTCACCCTCACCGTCACACTAACCCTAACCCTAACCCAAACCCGAACCCTAACGCTAATCCTAACCCTCAACCTAACACGCACCCTCACACTCACCCTAACCCTAAACCTAAACCTAACCCTCACGCTAACTCTAACCCTAACCCTAATGGTAACCATAACCCTCACCCTCAACTTAACCCTCACCTTAAACCTTACCCTCACCCTAACCCTCATCTTAAGCCTCACCCTAACCCTAACCCTAACCATCACTCTAACCCTAATCCTCAACCCCACCCTCACCCTAAGCCTAACCCTAAGACTAAGCCTAACCCTAAACCTACCCCTCAGCCTAATGCTCACCCTAACACTAATCCTAATCCTAATACTCACCCTATCCCTAACCCTAACCCTAAGCCTCACCCTAACCCTAACACTAATGTTAACCGTAATCCTCACCATCAATCTAACCCTCACCTTAACCCCTACCATCCGCCTAACCCTAACACTCACCCTCACCTTAACCCTCACACTAATCCTTACCCTCAACCTAACCCTAAACCTAACCCTAAAACTCACACTCACCCTCACCCTCACCATCACCCTCAGCATAACACTAACCATAACCCTAATCCTAACCCTAAACCTCTCCCTCACCCTAACCGTCACCCTAATTCTTACCTTCACACTAATCCTAACCATAACCCTAACCCTAATACTTACACTAAACCTAACCCTCACCTTAACCATAACCATACCCATTACCCTAACCTTCACCCTAACCCTAACCCTATCCCTAACCCTAACCCTATCCCTAACCCTCACCCTAACACTAACCCTAACCCTCACCCTTTCCCTAAACCTCACAATAAGCCTCAACCTCATTCTCACCCTAAACCTCACACTAAACCTAACCCTCAGCCTAACTCTAACCCTAACCGTCACCCTTACCCTCCCGCTCACACTGACCCTAACCCTCACCCTAATGCTAAAACCCACGATAAAGCTAACCCTAACCCTCGCCCTCAAGCTCACCTTAACCCTAACCCTATCCCTCACCCTAAACTTCACTCTAACCCTAATGCTAACTCTAACACTCACCCTAACCCTCACACTATCACTTACCCACATGATAAAACTAAAACTAACCCTAACCCTCACCCTCACCTTAAGCTTCAACCTAACCCTAACCCTAACCCTAACCCGAAAGCCTCACCCTAAACCTAACCATAACTCTAACACTAATCCTAAACCTAACCCTCACCCTAACGCTAACCCTTACCCTAACCCTAACTCTAACCTAACCCTCAGCCTAACCCTAACCCTAACCCTGACCCTCACCCTAACCCTAACCCTCACCCTAACCCTAACCCTCACTCTAACCCTTATCCTCACCCTAACACTAAGCCTAACCCTAACACCAACCCTCCCACTAACCCTAACCCTCAGCCTAAGCCTAACCCTCACCCTAAATCTAACCCTAACCCTAACCCTCAGCCTCACCATATCCCTTACACTGATCCTATTGCTAACCCTAACCCTCACCCTAACACTAACCCTAACCCTTAACCTCACCCTAAGCCGAACCCTCACCTTAACCCTAACCAAAACCCTACCCCTCACCCTATCCCTAACCCTACCCCTCACCCTAAACTTCCTCCTAACACTAACCTTAACCCTAACCCTAAACCTCACCCTAACCGTAACCATATCCCTCACCTTCCCCCTCACCCTAAACTGAACTGTAACCCTCACTCTAACCCTAACAATAACCCTAACACTAAACCTAATCTTAACCCTCACCCTCACCCTAACACTAACCCTAACCTAAACCCTCACCCTCACCCTAAGCCTCAGCCTCACCCTCAAACTCAACTTCACCCTAAACCTCACCCTCACACTAGCCCTCACCCTAACCCTAACGCTAACACTAAACCTCACCTGCACCCTCACCCTCACCCTCAGCCTAAACCTAACCCTATCTCTAATCATAACCCTAACCCTCACCCTCAACCTAACCCTCACCATAACCCTTACCCTAACCCTCACCCTAACCTTAACTGTAAACCTCACACTAAAGCTAACCCTCACCCTAACCCTCACCCTAAACATAACCCTAACCCTCATCATAACCCTAAAGTTCACCCTCAACCTAGCCCTCACCTTATCCCCAAGCCTCAACCTAAACCTCACCCTCACACCAGTCTGAAACTAAAACTAACCTTAACCCTCACACTAACCCTAACCCTAAACCTAACCCTCACCCTCACCCTCATCCTCACCCTCAGCGAAACTCTAATCCTATCCATATTCCTAAACCTAAACCTCACCCTCACCCTAAACATCACCCTAATTCCTACCCTCACACTAATCCTAACCTTAACCCTAACCATAACTCTCACACTAAACCTAACCGTCACCCTAATTGTAACCCTACCCCTTACCCTAACCCTCACCTTAACACTAAAGCTAATCCTCACCCTAAACCTCACAGTCACCCTAAACATGACCCTAACCCTAATCCTAACCCTAACCCTCACCCTAACCCTAACCCTCACCCTGACCCTTACCCTCACCCTAAACCTCACACTAATCCTAACACTATCCCTCAGCCTATCCCACACCCTAACCCTAACCCTAACCCTAAACCTCACCCTAAACCTCACCCTAACCCTAATCCTAACCCTCACCCTAAACCTAACCCTAACACTCACTCAAAAACTCAACCTCACCCTCACTCTAACCCTAACTCTCACCCTCACCATAACCTTCACTCTTACCGTAACCCTCAATCTCACCCTAACACTCACCCTTACACTTATTCTTACTCTCACCCTAACCCTCACCCTAACCCTAACCCTCATCCTAACCTAACCTGAACCCTCACCCTAGCCCTCAACCTAAAGCTAATGCTAACCCTAACCCTCACCCTAACACTAACCCTTAACCTCACCCTAAACCTAACCCTAAAACTAACCCTCACTCTCACCCTAAACCTCACCCTAAGCCTAACCTTCACCCAAACACTTACCCTCACCCTAACCCTCACCCTAACACTAACCCTGACGCTAAACCTCACTTCACCCACAACCTCACTGTAACCGTAACCCTAAACCTAACCCTAACAATAACACTAACCCTCACCCTAACCCTAACCTCACACTCACCCTAACCCTCACCCTAAAACTTATCTTCACCCTAACCCACACCCTAACTCTAAACCTAACCCTAATCCTCACCCTAACCCAAACACTAACCGTAACCTTTAAACTAACCCTGAACTTCACCCTAACCCTAACCCTGCCCCTCATCCTAACCATCATCCTAACCCTAACTCTAAACCCTCACCCTGACCCTAAACCTAATCCTAAACCTCACCTGCACCCTAACAGTCACGCTCACCGTCAGCCTCAGCCTAACCTTCAACCTCACCCTAAACATCAACCTATACCTAACCCTCACCCTAACCCTAAGCCTAACACTCATCCTAACCCTAACCCTCACCGGCATCTAACCATCAGCCTATCCCTAACCCTAACCCTAACGCTCACACTCACCCTAACCCTAAACCTCACACTCACCCTCACCCTCAGCTTAAACCTAAGCCTAACAATAACCCTAACCATAACCCTCACAATCACCCTCATCCTAAGCCTAACCCTAACCCTAACCCTAAACCTAACACTCACCCTCACCCTCACCATAACCGTAACCCAAACCCTCAACCGAATCCTCACCCTCAAACTCACCCTAACACTCACGCTCAACCTAAACGTCACCCTAAACCTAACCCTCAACCTAACCTTTAGCTTAACCCTCAATCTAACCCTAACCTTCACACTCACCCTCTCCCTCAGGCTCACCCTAACCCTAATCCTAACCCTAACCCTAACCCTCACACTCACCCTCAACCTAAACCTATTTCTAACCCTAACCGTCACCCTAACCGTAACCTCCAACCTAACCCTAAGCCTCACCATAACCCTAACTCTAACCCTCACCCTAACCGTAACCCTCACCCTCACTCTCAGCCTAAGCCTAACCCTATCCCTAACCCTCACACTCACCCTTACACTAAAACTAACCTTAAGCCTCACCCTCACCCTCAACCTCAACCTCAACCTAACTCAAACACTCAACCGAACCTTCACTTCAACCTCACCCTAACCTTTACCCTCACCCTAAACATCACCCTAACCCTAACCCTCACCCTAACCTTAACCCTCACATTAACCCCAACCCTCACCCTAACCCTAACCCTCAACCTAACCCTTACCCTCACCATAACACTAAGGCTAACCCTAACTTGAACCCTCACAGTAACCCTAAACCTTACCCTAACCATAACCCTCACAGTAACCCTAACCCTCACCCTAACCATAACCCTACCCCTCACTCTAACCTTAACCCCAACCCTAAACCTCACCCTCACCGTCACCCTAACACTCACCCTAACCCTAACCCTCACCGAAACCCTAACCCTCACACTCTCCAAAACCCTCATCCTCACTCTAACACTCACCCTCAACCTAAACATAACCCTAAACCTAACCCTCACCATAACCGTAACCCTAAACCTCACACTAAGAGTAACCCTAAACCTCACCCTCACCCCAACCCTCACCCTTACCTTATCCTCACCGTAACCCTAACACTCACCCTAACCCTAAGCCTCACCGAAACCCTAACCCTCACACTCTCCAAAACCCTCATCCTCACTCTAACACTCACCCTCACCCTAAACATAACCCTAACCCTAACCGTCACCATAACCGTAACCCTAACCTTCACCCTAATCCTAACCCTTAACCTCACCCTCACCCTAACCCTCACCGTTACTGTAACCCTCACCCAACCTTAACCCTCACCCATACCCTAACCCTCACACTCACCCTCACCCTAACCCTCAGCCTCATTCTACACATCACCCTAACCATAACACTCACACTAACCCTAATCCTATCTCTCACCCTAACCCTAACACTCACCCTAACCCTCACCCTAACCTCCAACCTAACACTAACCCTCACCCTAACCGTAACGCTAACCCTCACCCTAACCCTAACCCTGAACCTAACCCTTACACTCACTCTAACCCTAACACTCACACTATCCCTAATCCTCACCCTTACCATAACCCTACCCCTCACCTTAACCCTCAGCCTAACCCTAACCCCAACCCTAAACCTCACCCTCACTGTCACCCTATCACTCATTTTAACCCTCACCCTTCCCCTCACCCTAACTCTAACCCTAACCCTAAACCTCACACTCAGCCTAACCCTCACCCTGAATCATAACCTCACCGTCATCCTAACCCTAAACCTCACCCTAACCCTAACGCTTACCTAAAACCTCACCCAAGTACTCACCCTAACACTAATTCTGACCCTAACCCTCCACTGAACCCTTACCCTCATCCTCACCCTAAACCTCACATTAACCCTAAACCTAATCCTCAATCTAATACTCACCCTAACCCTAACCCAAAACCTTATCCTAATCCTCACCCTAACCCTAACCCTCACCCTTATCTTAACCCTCACCCTCCGCCTAACCCTCACATTTACAATTACCATCACCCTCAACCTAACCCTCACCCTAAACCTAACCCTCACCCTTGCCCTCAGCCTAACCCTAACCCTAACCCTCACCCTCACCCTCACCCTCAGTGTAACACTAACCCTATCACTATTCCTAACCCTAAACCTCACCCTCACCCTAATCATCACCGTAATTCTTACCCTCACACTAATCCTAAACCTAACCCTAACACTAAATCTCACACTAAATCTAACCCTCACCCTAACCGTAACACTAACCCTTATCCTAACCCTCATATCCTAACCCTAAACCTCACACCAACCCTCACCCTAAACCTCACCGTCATCCTAAACCTGACCCTAACACTAATAATAAACCTAACGCTCACCCGACTCCTAACCCTTACCCTCACCCTAACCATCACCCTAACCCTCACCCTAATCCTAACCATAAACCTCACCCTAACCCTAAGCATAACCATAAACCTAACCCTCACCCTAACACTCACCCTTTACCTAACCCTCACCCTAACCCTAAAACTCACATTAATCCTCACCCTAACCCTCACTCTCACACTCACCCTCACCCTAATCCTCACCCTAACCCTCACCCTAACCCTCACCCTAACCCTAATGCTAACTCTAACACTCACCCTAACCCTCATGCTATCACTTACCCACACCCCAAACCTAAGCCTAACCTTAAACCTCACCCTCACACTAAACCTCATCCTAAGCCTAAACCTAATCCTAACCCTCACCCTCACCCTATCCCTAACCCTAACCCTAACCCTAACCTAACCCTAACCCTAACCTTCAACGACACCCTAACCCTCACCATTACCCGAACCCTCATCCTAAACCTAACCCTCACCCACAACCTAACGCTCAAGCTCACCCTCACACTAAACCTCACCTAATTCTCACGCTAACCCTAACCATTACGTAACCAAGACCCTCAGCCTAAACCTCAACTTTACCCTAACCCTCACCCTCACCATAGACCTCACCCTAACCATAAACATAACCCTAACCCTCACCCTCACCCTAACCCTCACCATAACCCTTCCCCCCACCCTCACCCTCACCCTAAACGTAACCCTCACACTAAACCTAACTCTCATCCTAAACCTAACCCTACCCCTCACCCTAAACATAACCCTAACCCTAAACCTCACCCTCACACTTGCCCTCACCCTAACCCTAATTCTAACCCTAACCCTCATCCTCACCCTAAACTTCACACTAGCCCTAACCCAAATCCTCAGTCTAACCCTAACCCTAACCCTTACCCTAACCCTCAACCTCAGGCTAACCCTCACCGTTACTCTTACAGTCACGCTCATCCTAACCCTCACCCTAAACCTAAACTAATCCATCACTATAACCCTAACCCCCACCCTCACCCTCACCCTCATCCTTACCCTATGCCTAAGCCTAACCCTAACCCTATCCCTCACCCTCACCCTAGCCCTCACCCTAACCCTAATCCTAACCCTAACCCTAACCCTAACCCTCACCCTAACCCTAAGGCTAAACATCACCCTAAGCCTCATCCTCTCCCCAACCGTCACCCTCAACCTTACCCTAAGCCTAAGCCTAATCCTTATCCTAACCCTCACACTCACCCTCACCCTAAGCCTAATCCTAACCCTAAACCTAACCCTAAACCTCAACCTAACCCTCACCCTAGACCTAACGCTAACCCTAACACTAACACTAACCCTAACAGTCACCATAACCCTCACACTCAACCTAACTCTAACTCTAAACCTCACCATCACCCTATCCCGAATCCTAACCTTATCCCTAAACCTCACACTAACCCTAACCCTAACTCTCACCCTCACCCTCACCCAAACCGTAACTCTAACCCTAACCCTAACATTAACACTAATCCTAAACCTAAAACTAACCCTAACACTAACGCTAACCTTCACCCTCAGCCTCACCCTAATTGCAAATGTAACCCTAACCATAACACTTACAATGATCCTAACCCTAATCCTAACCATCACCCTCACCCTAACTCTAATCCTAAACCTAAACCTCACCCGAACCCTAACACTGACCCTCACTGTAACCCTCACCATAATCTTAAGCCTCACCTTCACCCTAACCCTAACCCTCACCCTAACCCGTAACCTCACCCTAATCCTAACACTAAGCCTAAATTAAAACTCACAATAACCCTCACCCTCACCCTAACTGTAACCCGAAACCTAAAGATCAACCTAACCCTCACCCTAACCCTAACCCTAAACCTAACCCTAAACCTCACATTAACCCTAACTCTCACCATAACCCTAACCCTACCCCTCACCCTAACCCTCATGCTAACTCTAAACCTCACCCTTACCAGAACCCTAACCCTATCCCTAACCATAAACCTCACCTTAAGGCTAACTCCAACCCTAACCCTAACCTAACCCGTACCCTAACCCTAAGTCTAACCCTTTCCCTAAACTTAAACCTTACCTTCACCCTCTCCCTCAGCCTAACCTTAAACCTAACCCTAACCTCACACTCACCCTAGCCCTCACCCTAAACCTAATCCTAACCCTAACCCTCATCCTAATCCTCACCCTAACCCTAATCCTAACCATCACCCAAAGCCTATTCCTCATCCCCACCCTAACCTTCAGCCTAACCCTAAGCCTAAGCCTAACCCTAACCCTAAACCTCACCCTCAACCCAGCTCGCACCCTAACCCTAATTCAAATGATAACCCTCAACCTAACCCTCACCCTAATCCTAACCCTAAAACTCACACTAAACCTAACCCTAACCTTCAACCTAACCCTAACCCTCATCCATACAGTAATTCTAACCCTAACCCTCACCCTAAACCTAAACCAAACCCAAACCCTAAACCTCACACTAACCCTAACCCTAAACTTAACATTCAACCTAGCCCTCATCCTAACCTGAATCCTAAACCTATAACTCATCCTAACCCTAATCCTAAACTTAACCCTAAACCTCATCCTAACCTTAACACTCACCCTCACCCTCAGCCTAACCCTAAGCCTAAGCCTAACCCTAACCCTGACCCTCACCCTCACCCTAACCATAATCCTAAATGTAACCCTATCGCTAACCCTAACCCTCACACTCACCCTCAACCAAACCCTAACCCTAACACTAATCCTAAAACTAACCCTCACAGTAACCCGCACCCTAACCCTAACTCTAACCCTAAACCTCACCCTCAAACTAACCCTAAACCTCACCCTCACCCTCAGCTTAAACCTAAGCCTAACTCTAACCCTAACACTAATCCTCACACTCACCCTCACCCTAAACCTAAACTTTATCCCAGCCCTAACACTAACCCTCATCCTAACACTAACTCTAACCCTAAACCTCACCCTCACCCTAACCCTAAACTGCACCCTCACCCTCAGCTTAAACCTAAGCCTAACTCTAACCCTAACCCTAAACCTAACACTAACGCTAACTCTAACCCTCACACTAACCCTAAATCTAAACCTAAACCTCAACCTCACCCTAACCCTAACCCTAACCCTAAACCTCACCCTAACCCTAACCTCACCCTCACACTAACCCTAATCCTATTCCTAACCCTAACAATAAACCTAACCCTAACACTAACCCTCACCCCAAACATAAACCTCACCCTAATCCTAACCCTCACCCTAAAACTTACCGTCAAGGTAACACTAACCTCACCCTAATACTAACCCTCACACAAACCCTAACCCTCACCCTAACCCTAAACCTCACCCTAACACTAACCCTAAACTTCACCCTCACCCAAGCACTCAACCTAACCCTAATTCTAACCCTAACACTCAACCTCAACTTCACCCTCATCCTCATCGTAACCATAACCCTAACCCTAACAATAACCCTAACCCTACCCCTAAACCTCACCCTAACCATAACCCTCACCCTAACACAAAACCTCACCCTAACTCTTACCCTCACCCTAACACTAACCCTCACACTATCCCTAAACCTCAAAAAACCCCTAAACCTAACCCTAATCCTAACCCTCACCCTAACCCCAATTCTAACCCTAAACCTCACCCTAACCCTAACCCTATCACAAACCCTCACCCTAACCCTCACCCTAACCCTAATCCTAAACCTCACACTCACCCTATCCCAATCCTCAACCTAACCCTAACCCTAACACACACCCTCACCCTAACCCTCACCCGAACCCTAACCCTAACACTAACCCTAAACCTAACTCTCACCGTAACCCACAACCTAACACTAATCTCTAACCCTAAACCTCAAACTCATACTGATCCTAACCCTAACCCTAACCCTTAACCTCACCCTAACACTAACCCTAAACCTCACTCTCACCCTAGCCCTAACCCTAATCCTAATCCTAAACCTAAACCTCAACTTAACCCTCACCCTAACCCTCACACTAACCCTAATCTTAACCATAACCCTAACAATAAACCTCACCCTAACCCTAAACCTAACCCTAACCCTAACCCTAACCCTCATCCTAACCCTCACCTGATCCCTAAATCTAACCCTAAACCTCACCTTCACGCTAACCCTAACTCTAACCCTAACCCTTACCCTAAACCTCACTCTAACCCTAACCCTCAACCTCACCCTCACCATAACCTTAATCCTCACCCTAACCAAAACCTTCATTCTAACCCTAACCCTCACCCTAACCACAACCTTCACCCTAACCCTAACACTCACCCTAACACTTACCCTCACACTAACAATAACCCTAAATCTAACACTAACCCTCACAGTAACCCTAAATCTCACCCTCACCTGAAACCTCACCCTAAACCTAACCCTAAACCTCAGCCTCGCCCTAGCCCTCACCCTAACCCTAATTGTAATCTTAACCCTAAACCTAACCCTAACCCTTATCCTCGCCCTAAACCTCAAACTAACCCTAACAATAATCCTCAATCTAACCCTCACCCTCATCCTAACCCTCACCGTAAACCTTACCCTAACCCTCACCCTAAACCAAACCCTCACCCTTAGGGGAACACTGACCATCAACCTAAACCTCACCTTTACTCTTACCAACACGCTCACCCAAATCCTCATTCTAACCCTAACCCTCATCCTAACAATCACCCTAACCCTAACCCAGTCCATCACCCTAACGATGACTCTCATCCTCACCCTCAACCTCAGCCTAAACATAAGCCTAAGCCTAACCCTAAGCCTAACCCTCACCCTCACCTTAGCCCTCACCCTAAAACTAATACTAACCCTAACCCTCATCCTAACCCTCACCCTAACCCTAACCCTAACCATCACCCAAAACCTATTCCTCACCCCCAACCTCACCCTCAGCCTAACCCTAAGCCTAATCCTAACCCTAACCATTACCCTCACCCTCAGCCTCACCCTCACCACACACTTAACCCAAAACAAAACACTAACAATAACCCGAATTTTAACCCTAACCCTAACCCTAATCCTCACCCCCACCCTCACCTTAAGCCTAACCCTAAGCCTAACCCTCACCTCAAACCTAACCCTAACCCTACCCCTAATCATAAACCTAAATCTAATCCTCAGCCACACCCTCACTCTAACCCAAACCATAACGCTAACCCACATCCTAACCCTAAGCCTAATGCTTACCATAACCCTAACGTTCACCCTAGCCCTCACCCTAACCCTTATCCTAACCCTAAACCTCATCCTAACTCTCACCCTAAGCCTAACCCTAACCCTCACCATAACCATAACCCTCACACTCAACCTCTTGCTCGGCCTAAGCCTAAGCCTAAGCCTAAGCCTAACCCTAACCCTCACCATAACTCTAACCATAACACTAACCCTAAATCTAACCCTAAACCTCACCCTCACCCTAACCCTAACCCTAACTCTAACCCTAACCCTAAACCTAAACCTCAACCTAACCCCAAACCTAACCCTCACCCTTACCCTCACCGCAACCGTAACCCTAACCCTAACCCTAACAATAACCCTAACCCTAACCCTAACACTCACCCTATCCCTAACCCTAACACTCACTATAACGATAACTCTCACCCTAACCCAAACCCTCACCCTAACCCTAACCCTAACACTAACCCTCACACTAACCCTAACCATCACCCTAAACCTAAACCTCACCCTAACACGAACCCTCACACTAATCCACACCCTAAACATAACTCTACCCCTAAACCTCATCCTCACACTAACCCTAACTCTAACCACAACCCTAACACTAAACCTCACCCTAACCCTAACCCTCAAAATCACCCTCACAGTAACCGTAACCCTAACCCTTACCCTAACAATAACCCTAACCCTAACCCTAACCCTAACCTTCACCCTCACCCTAACCCTAACCCTAATCCTAACCCTAAAACTCACCCTCACCTTAACCCTTACCCTAAACCAAACCCTCACCATAACCCTAACCCTCACCCTCAGCGTAAACCTAAACCTAACTCTCAACCTAACCATAACCCTAAACTTAATCCTAAACTCCACCCTAACCCTAACCCTCACCCTAACCCTAACCCTAACCCTAAACCTCACCCTAACCCTCACCCTCAACTTAATTCTAACCAAAACCCTAACCTCACCCTAACCCTCACCCTAACCCTAACCCTCATTCTAACCGTCACACTAACCCTAACCCTACCCCTCACCATAAACTTCATCTTAACACTAACCCTAACCCTAACCCTAAACCTCACCCTAACGCTAACCATAACCCTCACTTTCACCCTCACCCTAAACTGAACTGTAACCCTCACTCTAACCCTAACAATAACCCTAAATCTAATCTTAAACCTCAACCTCACCCTAACCCTAACCCTAAACCAAACCCTCACAATCACACTAACCCTCAGCCTCACCCTCAACCTCACCTTCACCCTAACCCTGACCCTCACCCTAGCCCTCACCCTCACCCTAACCCTAACCCTAAACCTCACCTGCACCCTCACTCTCACCCTCAGCCTAAACCTAACCCTATCTCTAATCATAACCCTTACCTTCACCTTCACCCGAACCCTCAGCATAACCCTTACCCTCAACCTCAACCTATCCTTAACCGTAAATCTCACACTAAACCTAACCCTCACCCTAAACCTAATGCTAACCCTCATCATAACCCTAAAGTTCACCCTCAACCTAGCCCTCACCCTAACCCAAAGCCTCACCCTAAACCTCACCCTCACACCACCCTCAAACTAAACCTAATCCTTACCCTCACCCTAACCCTAGCCCTCACCCTAACCCTAACCCTCACCCTAGCCCTCACCCTAACCCTAAACCTAACGCTCACCCTCACCCTCATCCTCACCCTCAGCGTAACACTAACTCTATCCCTAATCCTAAACCTAAACCTCTCCCTCACCATAACCATCACCCTAATTCTTTCCCTCACACTAATCCTAACCCTTACCCTAACCGTTACTCTCACACTAAACCTAACTCTCACCCTCACCCTAACACTACCCCTTACCCTAACCCTCACCTTAACCCTAAACATAACCCTCACTCTAAACCTCACAGTCACCCTAACCCTGACCCTAACCCTAATCCTAACCCTAAGCCTCACTCTAAACCTAACCCTCCCCCTCCCCCTAACCCTCACCCTAAACCTCACCCTAATCCTAACCCTAACCCTCAGCCTAACCCAAAACCTAACCCTCACCCTAACCCTAATCCTAACCTCCACTCTAACCCTAACATTCAGCCTAACCCTAAACCTAACCTTAAACCTCACACTCACCCTCACCATCTCCTTAACCCTAAGCCTAACTCTAACCTTCACCCTCACCCTTATCTTAACACTAAACCTAACCCTAACCCTCACTTTAACAGTAACCATAAACCTCACCCTCACCCTAACCCTAACCCTTACTTTATCCTCACCCTAACCTTAACCCACACATTAACCCTAATACTCACCATAACCGTAACCCTACCCCTAACCCTAAACCTCACCCTAATTTTAACCCTAACCCTAACCCTCACCCTAAACCTCACCCTCATACCACCCTCAAACTAACCCTGACTGTAACCCGAACCCTCACCCTAAACCTAAATCTCACCCTAACCCTAACCGTAATCCTAGCCCTCACCCTAACCCTAACCCTAAAACTCACCCTCACCCTCACCATCACCCTCACCGTAACACTAACGATAACCCAAATCCTAACCCTAAACCTCACCCTCACCCTAACCGTCACACTAATTCTTTTTTTTTTAATTTTTTTAAATATTATTTTATTTTATTTTAGAACATACTGTACAGAGGGGCAACAATTACATGGGCAGGATAATGCATACATTTCTTACCAAGCATTGCAGCCTCCTCCTTTGTTTATCCTGCACCTCCCTTCCCAGCCTCCCCCCTCCCCCCAACCAATTATACCCCCCTCCCCCCCCACACCGACATTGTAAAGCTGGTTTTGACATGACATTTTGTATTTCTCATTGTTGCAACAGGTCCACCTGAATCCTTAAACGACTTGTTTGTCCCCATCTCCTCCACATGTTATACTGACATCAAATATAGCGAAAGCGGGGGTTACACTGTGGGGGAGGGACATACAAAGCAACAAAGAAATAATCTTATAAATGCGTTAGAAACACATGCATGAAAAAAACAAAAACATTAAAATACATATTTAAGGGTTCATTTTCCTAACATCACATTATCTGACCTTTTCTGCTTGACTCATACCTATACTAGATATTGCAAATAAGGGAAACCATGGGACCTATGCTTCTTTGGGCCTGGCTTACTTCACTTAATATAATTTTTTCCAAACCTTTCCATTTCCTAACAAATGGGGAAATGTCATTCTTTCTGATGGAGGCATAGAATTCCATTGTGTATATATACCACATTTTCTTGATCCATTCATCTACTGAGGGGCATCTGGGTTGGTTCCATATCTTATCTATAGTAAATAATGCTGCAATAAACATAGTTGTGCTGGTAGCTTTAGTGTGGTCTTGTTTGTAAACATTTGGGTAAATACCCAAAAGTGGGATTGCTGGATCATAGGGGAGATCTATGTGAAGTCTTTTGAGGAACCTCCATACTGCTTTCCAAAGTGGTTGAACAAGTTTACATTCCCACCAACAATGAAGTAAGGTTCCTTTCTGTCCACATCCCCTCCAGCATCTGTTGTTGTTAGAGTTCTTGATTTTTGCTGTTCTAACTGGAGTGAGGTGATATCTCAATGTTGTTTTGATTTGCATTTCTTTTATGGCTAGGGATGTTGAACATTTCTTCATGTGTCTATTGGCCATCCTTCTTTCTTTTTCAGAGAAGCTTCTCTTTAAGTCTTTCGCCCACTTATTTATTGGGCAGTTGTTTCTTTGAGGATTTGTTGTTGGGTGGTTTAATTTTTTGAGTTCCAAGTATATTTTAGATATGAGACCCTTGTCCGTTGTATGGCTAGTAAAGATCTTCTCCCAATCGGTGGGCTTTCTATTGATCTTGCTAGCTATGTCATTTGCCCTGCAGAAGCTCTGCAACCGTATGCAATCCCATTTGTCCAACCTTTCTTTGATTTGTTGTGCTTCCGGGTCTCTATTCAGAAAATTTCGGCCTGAGCCAAGGAGACCTAGGGTTTCTCCTATTCCATCCTGTAATGTTTTCAGAGTGTCTGCTTTGAGTTCAAGGTCTTTGATCCATTTGGAGTTGATTCTGGTGCAGGGTGATATATAAGGATCTAGCTTTAGTTTTCTACATTTAGTTAACCAATTTTTCCAGCACCATTTACTGAAGAGGCTGTCTTTCTTCCATTCTATTGTTTTAGCTTCCTTATCGAAGATTAGATGGCTATAGGTCTGTAGGTTCATTTCTGGGTTTTCAATTCTATTCCATTGGTCCTGAGGTCTGTTCTTATGCCAATACCAAGCTGTTTTGATTACTATGGCTTTATAGTAGAGTTTGAAATTTGGTATTGATATTCCTCCAGCAGTGTTCTTTCCGTTGAGGAGCGTTTTTGCTATTCGGGGTCTTTTATTGTTCCATATGAATTTTTGGATTGCCTCTTCTATTTCCTTGAAGAATGAGGGTGGAATTTTGATAGGTATCGCGTTGAATTTGTAGATAGCCTTGGGAAGTATTGCCATTTTCACGATGTTAATCTTGCCAATCCAGGAGCATGGGAGGTTTTGCCATTTTTTAAGTTCTGTGTTGATTTCCTTTTTCAAGATTTTAAAGTTTTCATCATAGAGGTCCTTCACTTCTTTGGTTAAGTTAATTCCTAGGTATTTTATTTTTTGTGGGGCTATTACAAATGGAGTTGCTTTCCTAATTTCAGCCACACTTTTCTCATTGTTGGCATATAGAAAAGCCATTGATTTTTGGGGGTTAATTTTATAACCTGCTACTTTGCCAAAGTTTTGAATCAGCTTGAGTAATTTTGGAGTGGAGTCTATGGGATTCTTTAAATACAAGATCATGTCATCTGCAAAGAGGGAGAGTTTTATTTCTTCTTTCCCTATTTGGATCCCCTTTATGTCTGCATCTTGTCTTACTGCTGTAGCTAGGCATTCTAATACTAGATTGAAAAGTGGAGAGAGTGGGCATCCTTGTCTTGTTCCTGAGTTAAGAGAAAATGGCTTTAGTTTTTCACCATTGAGTATAATGCTGGCTGTAGGTTTGTTATATACAGCCTTTATTGTATTGAGGAATGTTCCATGGATTCCTAATTTTTCCAGAACCTTCATCATAAAGGGGTGTTGGATCTTGTCAAATGCTTTTTGTGCATCTATTGAGATAACCATGTGGTTCTTATTCTTGCTCCTGTTGATGTGATGAATAATATTAATTGATTTGCGTATATTGAACCAGCTTTGCATCCCTGAAATGAATCCTGTTTGATCATGGTGTATGATTTTTTGGATGAATTGTTGAAGTCGATTGGCCAAAATTTTGTTGAGAAGTTTTGCATCAATGTTCATCAAAGAAATGGGTCTATAGTTCTCTTTCTTTGACAAGTCCCTGCCTGGTTTTGGGATGAGGGTTATGATGGCTTCATAGAATGTGTTCGGTAGTGAGCTTTCTCTTTCAATTTCATTGAAGAGTTGGAGGAGTATTGGTGTGAGCTCTGCTTTGAAGGCCTTGTAAAATTCCGATGTAAAACCATCTGGTCCTGGACTTTTCTTAGCTAGGAGGTCTCTTATTGCTGTTTCTATTTCAATGCTTGATATGGGCCTGTTAAGCTGGTTTAACTCATCTTGGTTTAGTTTTGGCATGTCAATATTTGCTAGGAAAAGGTCCATTTCTGTCAAGTTCTCAAACTTATTAGCATAAAGTTTTGAGAAGTATTCCCTTATAATGTTCTGAATCTTGGTTGTTTCCGTGGTGATGTTTCCATTCTCATCTCTGAGTTTATTAATTTGGGTGTGTTCTCTCCTTTTTCTGATAAGGTTTGCTAAGGGTCTGTCAATTTTGTTAAGTTTTTCGAAGAACCAACTCTTTGTTTTGTTGATTCTTTCTATAGTTTTTTTGGATTCTAATTCATTTAATTCTGATTTAATTTTGATTATTTCTTTCCGTCTACTGGATTGGGGTTTATCTTGCTGCTCTTTTTCAAGGAGGTTTAGATGTGTCATTAAATTGTTAGTTTCCGATCTCTCCAATTTGTTGATGTAGGAGCTCAGAGCTATAAACTTGCCTCTGAGTACTGCCTTTGCTGTGTCCCAGAGGAGCTGGTAATTTGTGTGTTCATTTTTGTTGAATAGCATGAACATTTGAATTTCCTTTCTAATCTCTTCCATGACCCACTCATGATTCAGCAGTGTGTTGTTCAGCCTCCATGTGATACCGGACTTTCTTTGGTGGCTTTTGGTGTTGAGTTCTAATTTTATTCCCTTGTGGTCAGAGAGAATGCAAGGTATAACTTCAATGTTTCTGAATTTAGACAAGTTTGCTTTGTGGCCTAAAATGTGGTCTATTTTAGAAAACGTTCCATGTGCTGCTGAGAAGAACGTGTATTCTGATGCTGCTGGGTGAAATGTTCGGCAAATGTCTGTTAAGTCTACTTGATCTATACAGCTGTTTAGATCTGCTGTTTCTCTGTTGAGTTTTGCCGAGTTGATCTATCTAGTGGGGAGAGTGGTGTGTTAAAATCTCCAACAATTAATGTCTTTGGATCTATATGGGATTTGAGGGAAAGTAGTGTTTCTTTGATAAATTTGGGTGCTCCATTGTTTGGCGAATAGATATTTAGAATTGTAATATCCTCCTGAAGGAGAGATCCTTTAATTAGTATGCAGCGACCTTCTTTATCTCTTCTCACGAATTTTAATTTGAAGTCTATTTTATCTGATATTAGGATTGCAACTCCCGCCTGTTTATGAGGGCCGTTTGCTTGGTAGATTTTGTTCCAGCCTTTAACCTTGAAAATGTATTTGTTTTTACGGGCAAGATGTGACTCCTGCAGGCAGCAGATAGAAGGGTCTTGTTTTTTAATCCAACTAGACAGTCTATGTCGCTTAATTGGAGAGTTCAGTCCGTTAACGTTAAGAGATAGGACTGAGAGGTATTTGGGAGTTCCTGCCATGTTATCCACCTTATTGGGGGCTGCGAAAACTGGGTTCTTCCTAAGGTTCTTGGATTCTCAGTTTGGGTGCAGTTTCTTGGCCTTTGTTGCGGTCTTGTTGGTTTTCTATGTGTAGGACATCTTTAAGAATCTTTTGTAGGGCTGGTTTGGTGGAGATGTATTGTTTCAATTTTTCTTTGCTATGGAAGGTTTTTATTTGGCCTTCAGTTATGAAGGAGAGTTTAGCTGGGTACAGTATTCTTGGTTGATAGTTGTTTGTTTTTAGGGCATGGCATACGTCATTCCAGGCTCTTCTTGCTTTGATTGTCTCTGCTGAGAAATCTGAGGTAATTCTGATTGGTTTCCCTTTATAGGTGTTTACCCTTTTCTCCCTGACAGCTTTAAGGATCTTTTCCTTGGTCTGGGTTGATCCTGTGTGGATTATAATGTGACAGTGGGATGTCCTATTCTGGTCTGGTCTATTTGGGGTTCTAAAAGCTTCTTGTATCTGAATAGGCCTATCTTTTTGTATGTTTGGGAAGTTCTCTGCTAGGATCCTGTTAAACAAATTTCCTAGACCATTAACTTCTGTTTCTAGGTGCTCCTCTACACCCATTATCCTTAGATTGGGCCTTCTGATGGTGTCTTCCAGGTGTTGGATAGACCTATCATATTTCTTGGACTTGTCTTGGATGGTTGTATGTTCTTTCTCTATAATATCTAGGCTGTCTTCAATCCCTGAGATTCGATCTTCTGCATGGTCTAACCTGCTGTCAAGACTCTCTACTTTGTTTTTTATCTCTTTTCCTTCTAATTGGTCAGCTTTGATGGCTTCAAGTTCTTTGTTGAAGCTCTGTTTTAGGTCTTGTATGAATTTCTTTACTTCCTTAATTTGGTGTTCAGTGTTTGTTCTCAAATCACTTAGTTGATTGGTTATGGTTTCTTTGGACTCCCATTCCTTCTGTTGGGTTCCATTCAGCATTCCCTTTGTGGTCTCCCTGACTTCCTTCAGCTCTTTGTTAATGGATTCCATGAATGCCTTTAGTGATCTTTGTGTATTCTCTACCTGGTATCTCAATTCCTGAATTACTCTTTGATTAGCTTCCTCCCGTCTGTGGGATTCCTGCAGTTCTCTTTGAGTGTTCTCTGCCTGCTCACGCCATTCCTCCCTTTCTCTTTGAGTATTCTCAAGTTGTTCACGCAAATCCTGTATCAGTTTTTGAGTAGCTTCCTCACGCTTGTGATATTCCTGTATAAACTTCTGGGATGCCTCCTCTCTCTCCCTATCACGCTCATACAGAGTCCTTTGTACATTGTCAAACTTCTCATTTATCATGTTTGCTATTAGTGTTTGTAGAGCTATTTGGGAACTCTCCTCTGGATTATTCTTTATCTGTTCTAATCCCTGATTATCAAGATTGGGAATTGAGATACCCGAATTTGCCATTTTTCTTGTGTTTTTCCGGCTTACTCGGACCATTTGAGATGAAGATTGCACCAGTTTTGTGCTAGAACACTATCTTAAGGCAACCATCAACCAAAGTTTGCGTTTGTACAGTCAATAGTCTACAGATACAATCTAGTTCAACAGATACATCTATTCAACATCAAACAACTATATGTTAAAGGACTTCGAACCGCAGAAAAGAATTTGGAAAACCAGAAATTATTAGGATTAGGGAGAGATGTGGGTAAAAAATAGGAATCGATTGGTGTGGGGAGGCACAGGGAGAGTTAACTATGTCCTAATCACAATGCAGGAAATGGGTTGGGTAGGATGCAAGTAGAGAGAGAGAGAAAAAGTAGAGACGGAAAGGGGAATGAAGAGAGACCAGAAAAAAAATAGAAACGTAAAAATTAATGTTATTATAGAGGTTAAAAGACCATCTATTTAGAGAAGAATGTGAATATGTTCAGAGAAGGGGAGGGACATAGAGGAGATGTGAAAAACTTTAAGGATGGGAAAGGGAGAAGAAAAGATCAGAAGTTCAGTAGAGCTAGACAAAAAACAAAAAGATAATTAAGAAAGAAAGAAAAAGAAAAAGAAGACACGAAAAGAAAGGAAAACGCTCATTCACATATTCCTAAAATAAAAATTATAAGATGAGAAAAAAAAAGTTACTGGAAAACAATTATTTTTTCAGAAGAGGCAAAAATTAAAGATTAATAAAAGTTTTAGAAGGGAAAAAAATTTATATATATATATATATATATATATATATATATATATATATATATATATATATATATATATATATATATAAGGTAACAAAAAACAAAAAACCAGCAAAAAAAAAGAAAAGAAGAAGAAGAAAGAAAAAAAAAGAAAAAGAAATTCTTTTGATTTTTTTTGGGGGGGGAGGAGTGGGAAGAATCCTGTATCTCCCTTTTGTCTGTAACCAGTCTCTTGTTGGAGTCTCTGGTCAGCTTGAGGTCCTGTGGCTTGATTGGTTTCTTAAGTCGGTTGGTTGGAAGAAGCAGAAAAATGCTCTGCTTTACCCAAGCTTTTGAGATCCCCCTCCCAGGTTAGTTTTCTGGGAGGGTGATCTGCTTTGAGAATCACAAAAGAGGGGGATGTGGTGATGAGGCTAGGTTCTGGGTAGAGTTGAGGCCTTTCAACAAACAGTAGTTTTTCCCTGGGGCTATTTTGTGATAAAGCTCACAGCGCCCAGCCTGGAGCCATTCTCAGGGTTTCTGTTTTTCAATTGATTGTGGTGGCTGCTAGAGGGAGGGGCAGCCTCTGGCTCTGGTTACCCAGTGAGGCAAGGCACTCCAATGGCTGGCGCCTGAGCTGGGTGACTTTTCCCTGGATGGAGCTGAGTCTGGCAGGTCACTTCGCCATTAAGTTCTTGTGACCTGCTAAATGACTCGTTTTATTCCAAGGCCTGAGCTGGAGCTGGCAGCTCCTCTGAGCTTTGTCGGTATCCAAGATGGAGATCACCGGTGCTAGGGGGGAAGGGGTGGCCTTCCCTCCTCTGCTCCCTGAGAAGGAGTGAGGATGTCGGGCTTGTACTCACGCCGAGTCTTGGATCCTGGGTCGTCTCTGGTCTGCAAACAGCAGGATGAAGATGTCCGTTCCTTGTCGGTTCTTGTTGGTGTTGAGTAGAATCCGCTCGTCCGCTGCGTCTGGCACCTTCGTCCCGGACTCTCTGTGTCTCAGGTATGACCCCGCGGCGGTGGTCGCTGCCGCGACCCTGCCACCGCAGAGGCAGCTGATGGGTTTCCTTGGCTTCCCCTCTCTTGTCTAACTCTCTGTCCTGTGATGGCACACTTGGTGTGATTCTCTGGCTTAGGACTGTTCACTGGAATTCTAAAACTGCTTTCTATGCGAGAGCTTGTTCAGATTCCAGCTTCTCCTCCGCCATCTTCCCAGAACTCGTCACCCTAATTCTTACCTTCACACTAATCCTAAACCTAACCCTAAACCTAACACTCACACTAAACCTAACCCTCACCATAACCTTAACCATACCACTCATCTTAAACCTCATCCTAACCCTAACCCTAAACCTAACCCTAATCCTAAACCTCACCATAACCTTAACCCTCACCCTCAACATAACCATAAACCTAAACATAACTCTAAAAATAACCCTAACCCTAAACTTTATCCTAACCCTCACCCTCACCCTAACCCTAATCCTAACCCTAACCCTCACCCTAAACCTAACCCTCACCCTCACCGAAAACCTAAACCTAACCCTAACACTTACACTCACCCTAACACTAACCCTAACCCTAAACCTCACACTCACTCTAAACCTCACCCTAAACCTTACCCTCACCCTAACCCTCATCCTACCCCTCACCCTATCCCTAACCGTAACCCTCAAACTAACCCTAACCCTCACCCTAACCTTAACCTTACCACTCACCCTAAACCTCATGCTAACCCTAACCTTAAAACTAACCCTAATCCTAAACCTCACCCTAACCATAACCCTCACCCTCAACATAATCATAAACCTAAACATAACCCTAAAAATAACCCTAACCCTAACCTTTATCCTAACCCTCACCCTCACCATAACCCTAACTCTAACCCTAACCCTCACCCTAAACCTAACCCGCACCCTCACCGTAAACCTATACAAAACCCTAACACCCTCACCCTAACACTATCCCTAACCCTAAACCTCACACTCACTCTAACCCTCACCCTAAACCTAACCCTAACCCTCAACCTTATCTTACCCTCACCCTAACCCTAACCCTTACCCTTACCCTAAACCTCAATCTCACCCTCACCCTAATCGTAACCCTCACACTAAACCTCACCCTAATCATAATCTTCACTCTTACCATAACCCTCAAACTCACCCTAAACCTCACCCTTACCCTTATTCTTACCCTCACTCTAATCCTCACTCTAACCCTAACCCTCACCCTAACCTAAACTTATCCCTCACCCTAGTCCTCAACCTAACCCTAATGCTAACCCTAACCCTCACCCTAACCCTAACCCTAACCCTTAACCTCTCCCTAGCCCTAACCCTCACCCCAACACTTACCCTCACCCTAACCCTCACCCTAATGCTAACCCTAACGCTAAACCTCACCTCACCAGCAACCTCACTGTAATCGTAACCCTAACCCTAACAATAACACTAACCCTAACCTTAAAACTAATCCCTAACCCACACTCTCACCCTCACCTTCATCCTAAATCTAACCCTAAACCACTCCATAACCCTAACCCTAAACTCACACTCACCCTAACCCTGACCCTAAAACTTACCCTCACCCTAACCCTCACCTTAACACTAAACCTAACCCTAAACCTCAACATAAAACTTACCCTAACCCTAACCCTACCCCTCATCCTAACCATCATCCTAACCCTAACACTAAACCCTCACCCTAACCCTAAACCTAACCGTAAAACTCACCTGCACCCTAACAGTCACGCTCACCCTCACCCTTACCCTAACACTAAACCTTACCTTAACCATCAAACTATCCCTAACCTTCACAGTAACCCTAAGCCTAACACTCGCCCTAACCCTAAGCCTCACCCTCATCTAACCCTCAGCCTATCCCTAACCCTAACCCTAACGCTCACACTCACCCTAACCCTAACACTCACACTCACCCTCAGCTTAAACCTAAGCCTAAAAATAACTCTAAACCTAACCCTCACAATCACCCTCACCCTAAGCATAACCCTAACTCTAAATCTAACCCTCACCCTCACCCTAACCCAAACCCTCACCCTCACCCTCACCCTCAACCTCACCCTAACCCTCACCCTCAACCTAAACATCACCCTAAACATAACCCTCACTCTAACCCTTAGCCTAACCCTACCGTAACCCTAACCCTCACCCTCAGGCTCACCATAACCCTAATCCTAACCCTAACCCTCACCCTCACCCTCATCCTAAACCTATCACTAACCCTAACCTTCACCCTAACCGTAACCTCCAACCTAACCCTAACCTTCACCATAACCCTAACGCTAACCCTAACCCTAACCCTAAACCTCACCCTCACCCTCAACCTCAGCCTGACTAACCCTATCCCTAACCCTCACACTCAACCTTACCCTAAAACTAACCCTAAGCCTCACCCTCACCCTCACCCTCAGCCTGACTAACCCTATCCCTAACCCAAACACTCAACCCAACCTTCACCTTCACCCTCACCCTAACCCTCACCCTCACCCTAAACATCAACCTAACCCTAACCCTCACCCTAACCCTCACCCTAAACCTAACCCTCACATTAACCCTAAACTTCACCCTAACCCTAACCCTCAACCTAACCCTTACCCTCAACCTAACACTAAGCCTAACCCTAACTTAAACCCTCACAGTAACCCTAAACCTCACCTTAACGCTAACCCTCAGAGTAACCCTAACCCTCACCCTAAACCTAACCCTACCCCTCACCCTACTCCTCATTCTAACTCTAATCCCAACCCTAACACGCACCCTCACCGTCACCCTAACACTCACACTAACCCTAACCATCACCCAAACCCTAATCCTCACACACTCCAGAACCCTCATCCTCACTCTAACATTCAACCTCACCCCAAACCTCACTCTAACCTTATCCTCACCCTTCCCCTCTCCCTAACTCATACCCTAACCCTAATACTAACCTTCACCCCAATCCTAACCCTTACACTCAGCCTCACCCTAAACCTTACCCTTACCTTAAATCTCACCCTAAACCTAACCCTCATATTACACATCACCCTAACCATAACCCTCACTCTAACCTTAACCCTATCACTCACACGAAACCTAACACTCCCCCTAACCCTCAACCTAACCCTAACCTCCAAACTAACACTAACCCTCACCCTAACCCTAAAGCTAACCCTCACACTATCCTTAATCCCTTATCCTCACTGTAACCCTAAGCCTCACAGTAACCCTAATCCTCACTGTAATCCTAACTCTACCCCTCACCCTAACCCTCACTCTAACCCTAACTCCAACCCTAAACCTCACCCTCACCGTCACCCTAACACTCAGCCTAACCCTCAACCTTATCCTCACACTAACCCTAACCCCAACCCTAACCCTCACCCTAACCCTCACCCTAAACATTAACCTCATCATCAGCCTAAACCTAAACCTCACCCTAACCCTAAACCTAACCCTAAACCTCACCCTAGCCCTAACCCTAACCCTATCTCTAACCCTCACCCTCACCCTAACCCTAACCCTCATCCTCACCCTAAACCTCACATTAACCCTAACCGTAATAATCAATCTAACCCTCACCATAACCCTAACTCGAAACCTTACCCTAACCCTCACCCTAACACTAAACCTCACGCTTATATTAAACCTCACCCCCAGCCTAACACTCACCTTTACCCTTACCATCAACCTCACCCTAAACCCCACCCTATCCCTAACCCTCACAATAGCCCTCACCCTAAACCTAACCCTAACCCTCACCCTCACCCTCACCCTCAGCGTAACATTAACCCTATCACTATTCCTAACCCTAAACCTCACCCTCACCCTAACCATCACCTTAATTCTTACCCTCACACTAATCCTAACCCTAACCCTAAACCTAACTCTCACACTAAACCTAACCCTCACCATAATCGTAACCCTACCCCTTATCCTAACACTCACGTTAACCCTAACCCTAAACCTCACCCCAACCCTCACCCTAAACCTCCCCATCACCCTAAACCTGACTCTAACCCTAATAATAATCCTAACCCTCACCAGAACCCTAACCCTCACCCTCACCCTAACCCTCACCCTAATCCTCACCCTAATCCTAAGCCGAACCCTCAGCCTAACCCTCACCCTAACCTTAAGGATAACCCTAATCCTAACACTCACCCTAACCCTAACCCTCTCCCTAACCCTAAACCTCAGCCTAATTCTCACCCTAACCTTCACTCTCACCTGCACCCTCAGCCTAACCCTCACCCTAACCCTAATGCTAACTCTAACCCTCACCCTAACCCTCATGCTATCACTTACCCACACCACAAACCTATCCCTAACCTTAAAACTCACCATCACCCTAAACCTCACCCTAACCCTAAACCTAATCCTAACCCTCACCCTAACACTTACCCTCACCCTAACACTAACCCTCATACTAACCCTAAGCCTCACCATAAACCTAAACCTCACCCTCACCATAAGCCTAACCCTAATCCTAACCCTAACACTCAGCCTAACCCCAAACCTAACCCTAAACCTAACACTAACTGTCACCCTAACCCTAACTCTAAACATAAACCTCAACCTCAACCTAACCCTAACCCTAACCCTAACCCTAAACCTCACCCTAAACATAACCCTAATCCTCACCTTCATCCTAACCCTCATCCTAACCCTCACTCTAACCCTAACCCTAACCATCACCCTAACCCTAATCCTCAAGCTCAACCTCACCCTCAGCCTAACGCTAAACCTAAACCTAAACCTAACGCTAACCCACACACTCACCCTCATCCTAACCCTAACCCTAATCATAACCTAACCCTAACACTAACCCTCACCCCAAACATAACCCTCACCTTCACACTAACCCTCACCCTAACACTTCCCCTCATCCTAACACTAACCCTAACTCTAACACTAACCCTCACACTAACCCTAACTCTCAAATTAACCCTAAACCTCATCCTAACCCTAAAGCTAAACTTCACCCTCATCCTAGCCCTTATTGTAAACTTAATTCTAAACCTAACCCTCAACCTAATCATAACCCTCATCCTCACCCCAAACCTCACACTAACCCTAACTCTAATCCTCAATCTAACACTCACTCTATCCCTAACCCTTAACCTAACCCTCACCCTAACCCTAACCCTCACCCTTATCTTAACTCTCACCCTCAGCCTAACCCTCACCTTTACCCTTACAATCACCCTCACACTAACCCTCACCCATACCCTAACCCTCACCATAGCCCTCACCCAACCCTAAACCCAACCCTCACCCTCACCCTCACCCTCAGCATAACACTAACCCTATCACTATTCCTAACCCTAAACCTCACCCTCAACCTAACCGTCACCCTAATTCTTAACCTCACACTAATCCTAACCCTAACCCTATACATAACCCTACCCCTTATCCTAACCCTCACATTAACCCTACTCTAACCCTCACCCTAACCCTCACCCGAAACCACCGTCACCCTAAACCTAACCCTAACCCTAAAAATAACCGTAAACCTCACCCTAACACTAACCCTCACCCTCAATCTAACCCTCAACCTAACCCTCACCCTAATCCTAATCCTAACACTCAGCCTAACCCTCAAACTAACCCTAAGCATAACCCTAACCCTAACCCTCACACTAACCCTCACCCTAACCCAAACCCTAACCCTAACCCTCACACGCACCCTAACCCTCACACTAACCCTTAACCTCATACTCACCCTAAACCTCACACTTAATCGAACCCTCACCATAACTCTAACCCTAACCGTCACCCTCACCGTCACCCTCACGCTAACCCTAACCCTAACACTCAGCCTAACCCTAAAACTCACCCTAATCCTCACCTTAAACCGCACTCTCACCCTCACCCTCACCCAAATCCTAAACCTAACCCTCACCCTAACCCTCACCCTAACCCTAATGCTAACTCTAACACTCACCCTAACCCACATGCTATCACTTACACACACCACAAACCTAAGCCTAACCTGAACCCTCACCCTCACCCTAAACCTCACCATAACCCTAAACCTAATCATAACCCTAACCCCCACCCTCAACCTAACCCTCACCATAACCCTTACCCTCACCCTCACCCTCACCCTAACCATAACCCTCACACTAAACCTAACCCTCACCCTAAACCTAACCCTACCCCTCACCCTAACCCTCACCCTAAACTTAGCCCTAAACCTAACCCTCACCCTCATGCTATCCCTCACCCTAACCCTAATTCTAACCCTAATCCTCATCCTCACCCTAAACCTCACACTAACCCTAACCCTAATCCTCAATCTAACCCTAACCCTAACACTTACCCTAACCCTCACCCTAACCCTAACCCTCACCCTTACTGTAACCCTCAGGTTCAGCCTAACCCTCAACTTTACTCTTACCATCACGCTCATACTAACCCTCACCCTAATCCGAACCCTCATCCTAACCCTCCCTCTAACCTTAACCCTAGCCATCACCATAACCCTAACCCTCAACCTCACCATCACCCTCAGCCTAAACCTATGCCTAAACCTAACCCTAACTCTAACCCTCACCCTCACCCTAGCCCTCACCCTAACCCTAATCCTATCCCTAACCCTCCTGCTAACCATCACACTAACCCTAAGGGTAAACATCACCCTAAGCCTAATACTCATATCCACCCTTACCCTCAGCCTAACCCTAAGCCTAAGCCTAATCCTAACCCTAACCCTCATACTCACCCTCACCCTAACCCTAATCCTAACCCTAATCCCAATCCTAACCCTAAACCTCAACCTAACCCTCACCCTATACCTAATGCTAACCCTTTACACTAACCCTAAGCCTGACCCTCACCCTAACCCTCCCCCTCAACCTAACTCTAACCCTAAACCTCACCCTGACCCTATCCCTAATCCTAACCCGAAGCCTAAAACTCACCCTAACCCTAAACCTAACCCTCACCCTCACCCTCACCCTCACCCAAACCGAAAGTCAAACCCTAACCCTAACATTAACACTAATCCTAACCCTAAAACTAACCCTAACCCTAATCCTAACCTTCACCCACAGCCTCACCCTCACTGCAAATGTAACAGTAACCATAACACTTACAACAACCCTAACCGAAATCGTAACCATCACCCACTCCCTAACCCTAATCCTAACCCTAACCATCACGCTAACATTAACCCTCACCCTCACTGAAACCCTAACCCTCATCTTAACTCTCACCCTAACCCTAAGCCTAACACTCACACTAAACCTTAACCTCACCCTAATCCTGACACTAAGCCTAACCTAAACCCCACGCTAACCCTCACCCTCAGCCTAATCCTAACCCAAACCCTAACCCTCAACCTAACCCTCACCCTAACCCTAACCCTAACCCTAAACCTCACATTAACCCTAACATTCACCCTAACCCTAACCCAAACGCTCACACTAACCCTGATGCTAACTCTAACCCTCACCATTACCAGAACCCTAAACCTAACCATAAAACTCACCTTAAGGCTAACTCTAACTCTAAACCTCACCCTAACCCGCAACCTAACCCTAACCCTAAGCTTCACCCTCAACCTCAGCCTAACCCTAAGCCTAACCCTAACACTAACCCCAACCCGCACACTCACCCTCACCTTAACCCTAATCCTAAACTTACTCTATCCGTAAACCTAACCCTCACCATAACCCACACCCTAAGCCTAACCCTAACACTAACCCTAACCCTAACCATCACCCTAACACTCACCCTAACCCTAACTCTAACCCTAAACCTCAACTTCACCCTAACCCTAAATCTAACCCTAAGTCTAACCCTAAATCTCACCATAACCCTAACCCTAAACCTCACCCTCACCCTCAACCTCACCATAAACATAAACCTAACCCTAACCCTAACAATAACCCTAACCATAAGCCTAAACCTCACCCTAATCATAACCCTCACCCTAACGCTAAACCTCACCCTAACATTTACCCTCAACCTAACACTAACCCTCACACTAAACCTAACCCTCACCATAACCCTAAGCATCACCCTAAACCTAACCCTAACCCTAACCCTCACCCTAACCCTAATTCTAACACTAACCCTCACCCTAACCCTAACCCTCATCCCAACCCTAACCCTCACCCTAACCCTAACCCTCACCGTTACCGTAACCCTCGCCCTCAGACTAACCCTCACCTTTAACCTTATCGACACCGTCAAACTAACCCACACACTAAACATAAACTTAAGCCGAACCCTAACTCTCACCCTAACCCTAACACTAACACTCACCTAACACTAACCCTCATCTTCACACTCACCCTCAGCCTAACCCTAAGCCTAAACCTAACCCTAACAATAATCCTCACACTCACCCTCTCCCTAACCCTAATCCTAAACCTCACCCTAACCCTAGCCCTCACCCTAACCCTAAACCTAAACCTAACCCTCACCATAACCCTAACACACACCCTCAGCCTAACCCTCACACTAACTCTAACCCTAACACCAGCCCTAACAATAACCCTCACCCTAACCCTATCTCTAATGCTAAACCTCAAACTCACACTGACCCTAACCCTAACCCTAACCCTAAACCTCACCCTAACACTCACCCTAAACCTCACCCTCACCCTAACCCTCACCTTAACCCTAATCCTAAACCTAACCCTCATCCTAAACCTCACCCTCACCCTAAACCTAACCCTCACCCTAACCATAACCCTTACCCTCAACCTAACTCTCAGACTAACCCTAAGCCTAAACCTAAACCTAACCCTAACCCACTCACTCACCCTCAAAATAACCCTAATCCTAACCATAACCCTAACCCTAAATCTCACACTAACCCTAAACATAAAATTAACCCTAACCCTAAACCTCATCCTAACCCTGACCTGACCCCTAACTCTAAACCTAAACCTCAACCTTACCCTAACCCTAACTCTAACGGTAATCCTAAACCTGTCCCTAACCCTAACCCTCACTCAAACCCTCAACATAACCCTAACCCTCACCCTAACCATAACCCTCACCCTAACCCTAACCCTCACCCTAACCCTTACCCTCACCCTAACCATAACCCTCACCCTAACCCTAACCCTCACCCTAACCAAAACACTCATCCTAATCCTAACCCTCTCCCTAACACTTACCCTCACCCTAACACTATCGCTCACTATAACACTAACCATCACAGTAACCCTAACTCTCACCCTAACCCTAAACCTCACCTTAACCCTAACCGTCAGCCTCACCCTAGCCCTCACTCTAACCCTATTCTCACCCTAACCCTCACCCTAAACCTAAACCTCATCCTTACCCTAAACTCACACTAACCCTAACCCTAATCCTCAATATAACCCTCACCCTCACCCTAACCCTCACTCTAACCCTTACCCTAACCCTCACCCTAATCCTAACGCTCACCCTTAGGGGAACACTCACCCTCAGCCTAAACCTCACCTTTACTCTTACCGTCACGCTCATCCTAACCCTAATCCTAACCCTAACCCTCATCCTAACACTCACCCTAAACCTAACCCTGTCCATCACCCTAACCCTAACCCTCATCCACACTCTCAGCCTAACCCTAGGACTAAGCCTAATCCTAAACCTAACCCTCACCCTCACCCTAGCCCTCAGCTTAAACCTAATCCTAACCCTAACCCTCATCCTAACCCTCACCCTAACCCTAACCCTAACTTTAACCCTCCAACATTAAATCTATCAGTAAACCTCACCCTCACCCTAACTCTAATCCTAAACCTAACCCTAAACCTCACCCTAACCCTATCCCTAACACTCACCCTCACCCTCACCCTGACCATAACTCTAAATCTAACCCTACAAATAACACTAATCTTATCCCTTAACCTAACCCTAAACCTAACACTCACCCTAACCATAATCTTAACACTAAGCCTCATCCTAACCCTAACCCAAACCCTACAACTAACCCTACACCTTACCCTAACACTAACCCTAAACCTCACCCTTACCTTAGCCCTCACCCTAACCCTAATCCTAACCTTAACCCTCATCCTAACCCTCCCCATAACCCTAACCCTCACCCTCACCCTAACCCTAACCGTCACCCTCACACTCACCCTCAGCCTAACCATCACCCAAAACCTATTCCCCACCCCCACCCTCACCCTCAGCCTAACCCTAACCATAACCCTCACCCTCAGTCTCACCCTCACCCTAACCCTAACTTTAACCCTCACCCTCACCATAACTCTAACCCTAACCCTAACAATAACACTAATCCTTACGCTAAACCTAACCCTAACCCTAACCTTAACCCTAAACCTAATCCTAACACCCATCCTCATCCTAACCCTAATCCTAATTATAATCCTCACCCTAACCCTAACCCTCAGCATTACTGTAACCCTAACACTAATCCTAACCCTCACCCTAACCATAACCCTAAACCTCACCCTAACACTAACCCTAACTCTCACCATCACCCTAGCCCTCACCCTAACACTAATCCTAACCCTAATCCTCATCCTAAAACTCACCCTAACCCTCACCCTAACACTAATCCTAAAACTAACCCTCACTCTAACACTAATCCTAACCCACACCCTCAACATCAGCCTAAACCTAAGCCTAACCCAACACTAACACTAACCCTCACCCTCAACTAACCCTCACCTTAACCCTAACTCTAACACTAACACTAACACTAACCCTCACACTCAGCCTCACTCTAAACCTAACTCTAAACCTAAACCTCACCCTCACCCTAACCCTAACCCTAACCTAATCCTAAACCTCACCCTAAACCTAACCCTAAACATCATCTTCACCCTAGCTCTCACCCTAACCCTAATCCTAAACCTAACATTCATCCTAACCCTAGCCATGACCCTAACCCTAACCCTCACCCTAACCCTAAAACTCACCCTCACCCTCTCCCTTAGTATAACACTAAGCCTAACCCTAACACTAACCCTAACCCTCACACTCACCCTAAACCTAAACCTAATCCTTATCCTAACCCACAACCTCACCCTAACCCTCACCCTAACCCTAAAACTAACCCTAACCCTAAACCTCACCCTCAGCCTCACCCTAACCCTAACTCTAACCCTAAACCTCACCCTAACCCTAACCCTAAACCTCACCCTCACCCTAGCCCTTACATTAACCCTAATCCTAACTCTAACCCTCATACTAACCCTCCCCCTAAACCTAACCCTAACCCTGAACCTAACCCTAGACCTCACCCTCAACCTCGCCCTCATCCTAACCCTAAGGCTAACCCTAAAAGTAACCATAACACTCACGCTCACCCTCACCCTAAGCCTAAACCTATCCCTAACCCTAACCCTAAACCTAAACCTAACTCTTACCCTAACCCTAAACCTAACACTATCCCTAAACCTGACGCTCACTCTCAGCCTCATACTAACCCTAACTCTAACCCTAAACCTCACCCTCACCCTAAACATAACTCTAAACTTACCTAAACCCTAAACCTCACCCTAAACCTAAACCTAACCCTCAACCTCACCGTAACATTAACCCTAAACCTAACCCTAACAATAACCCTAACCCTAATCCTAAACCTCACCCTAACCACAACACTCACCCTAAACCAAGCTCTCACCCTAACACTTAACCTCACCCTAACACTAACCCTAACCCTAACACTATCCTCACCCTAACCCTAACTGTAAACCTAAGCCTAAAACTCAACTTAACCCTCACACTCAACCTAACCGTAACAATAAGCTTAACCCTAACAATAACACTAACCCTAACCCTCACACTCAGCCTCACTCTAAACCTAACTCTAAACCTAAACCTCACCCTCACCCTAACCCTAACCCTAACCTAATCCTAAACCTCACCCTAAACCTAACCCTAAACATCAACTTCACCCTAGCTCTCACCCTAACCCTAATCCTAAACCTAACATTCATCATAACCCTAGCCATGACCCTAACCCTAACTCTCACCCTAACCCTAAACCTCACCCTCACCCTCTCCCTTAGCCTAACACTAAGCCTAACACTAACACTAACCCTAAACATCACACTCACCCTAAACCTAACCCTAATCTTCATCGTAACCCACAACCTCACCCTAACCCTCACCCTAACCTTAACCCTAAAACTAACCCTAAGGCTAAACCTCACCCTCAGCCTCACCCTAACCCTAACTCTAAACCTAAACCTCACCCTCACCCTCACCCTAACCCTAACCCTAACCCTAAACCTAATCTTAAACCTCACCCTAACCCTAACCCTAAACCTCACCCTCACCCTAGCCCTTACACTAACCCTAATCCTAACTCTAACCCTCATACTAACCCTCCCCCTAAACCTAACCCTAACCCTGAACCTAACCCTAGACCTCACCCTCAACCTCACCCTCATCCTAACCCTAAGGCTAACCCTAAAAGTTACCATAACACACACACTATCCCTCACCCTAAGGCTAAACCTATCCCTAACACTAACCCTAAACCTCACTCTAACTCTTACCCTAACCCTAAACCTAACACTATCCCTAAACCTGACGCTCACTCTCAGCCTCATCCTAACCCTAACTCTAACCCTAAACCTCACCCTCACCCTAAACATAACTCTAAACTTACCTAAACCCTAAACCTCACACTAAACCTAACCCTAACCCTCAACCTCACCGTAACATTAACCCTAAACCTAACCCTAACAATAACCCTAACCCTAATCCTAAACCTCACCCTAACCACAACCCTCACCCTAAACCAAGCTCTCACCCTAACACTTAACCTCACCCTAACACTGACCCTAACCCTAACACTAACCCTCACACTAACCATAACTATAACCCTAACCCTAAACCTCAACTTAACCCTCACCCTCATCCTAACCGTAACACTAATCCTAACCCTAACAATAACACTAACCCTAACACGAACCATCACCATCACTTTAGTCCTCACCCCCACCATCTCCAACAACCTAACCCTAAGACTAAGCCTAACCCTCACCCTAAAACTCACACTCACCCTCACCCTAACCCTAATCCTAAACCTAAACCTATCCCTAAACCTCAACTTAACCCTCACCCTCACCCTAAACCTTACACTAACCCTAACCCTAAAAATCACCCTAACCCCAACTCTAAAACTAACCCTAACAGTAACACTAACACTAAAACTAAACCTAACGCTCACCCTAAGCCTCCCCCTAACACTATATCTAATCCAAACCCTCACACTCAGCCTAACCCTAACCCTAACCCTTAACCCCACCCAAAACCTAACCTAACCCTCACCCTCACCGTAAATCTAACACTAACCCTAACAATAACACTAACCATAACCCTCACCCTAACCCTAACAATCACCCTCACCCTTACCCTCAGCCTAACACTAAGCCTAAGCCTAACCCGGACCCTAACCCTCACACTCATGCAAACCCTTACCCTAATCCTAATCCTAACCCTAAGCCTAGCCCTCACCCTCATCCTAACCCTCACCCTAACCCTAACCCTAACACTAAACCTAACCCTAACCCTCACCCTCAGCCTCATCCTAACCCTAACTCAAACCCTAAACCTCACCTTCACCCTAACCCTAAACCTCACCCTAAACCTAACCCTCACCCTAGCCCTCACCCTAACCATAATCCTAAACCTAACCCTCAACCTAATCCTCACCCTCACACTAACCCTAACCCTCACCCTCACTCTAACCCTAAACCTAACACTAAAGCTCAACCTAACCCTAACCCTCACCCTCATCATGACCCTTACACTAACCCTCACCCTAACCCTAAACCTAACCCTCACCCCCACCCTCGCCCTCACCATAACTCTAACTCTAACCCTAACAATAACACTAACCCTAACCATCACACTAACCCTAATCCTCAGCCCCACCCTCATCCTCAGCCTAACCCTAAGCCAAAGCCTAAACCTCACCCTAAACCAAACACTCACCCTCACACTAACCCTAATCCTAAAGCTACCCCTAACCCTCACCCTAACGCTAAATCTATCCCTAAACCTCAACCTAAACCTCACCCTCACCCTAACCCTAACACTAAACCTAACCCTAAACCTCACCCTAAACCTCACCCTAACCCTCACCCTAACCCTAAATCTATCCCTAAACCTGAAACTCACCCTCACCCTAACCCTAACAGTAAACCTCATGCTAAACCTCACCTTAACCGTAACCCACACACCCACCCTCAATCTCACCATAACTCTAACCCTAACCTTAACAATAACACTAACCGTAACAATAACCATAACCCTCAGCGTCACCCTCACCACTAACTTAACCCTAAGCATAACAATAACAATAACCAAAACCCTAACCCTAACCCTAATACTCAGCCCCACCATCACCCTCAGCCTAACCCTAAACCTCACCCTAACCCTAATCCTCAGCCTCACCCTAATGCAAACCCAAAACCTAACCCTCACCCTAACCCTAAGCCTAACCCTAACCCTAACACTCACACTCACCCTCAACCTAACCCTAATCCTAACCCTATCCTTAAACCCAACCCTCACAGTCAGCCTCAGCCTAGCCCTCACCCTAACTCTAATCCTAACCCTAAACCTCATCCTAACCCTCACCGTAACCCTAACCCTAACCCTCACCCTAACCCTAACCCTCATGCTCAGCCAAAGATTAAGCCTAAGCCTAAACCTAAGCCTAACCCAAACACTAACCCTCTCCCTAACCCTAACCCTAACACTAACCCTAACTCTAACCCTAAACCTCACCCTCACCCTAATGCAAACCCAAAACCTAAACCTCACCCTAACCCTAACCCTAACCCTAAACCTAAAACTCATCCTAACCCTAACCGTGACAACACCCTAATCCTTAACCTAATCCTAATCCTTTCACTAAGCCTAACCATCACCCACACCCTAACCCTCACCCTAACCCTAACTCTAACACTAACCCTAACCCTAAACCTCACACTCAGCCTCACCCTAACCCTAACTCTAACTCTAAACCTCAACTTCAACCTAACACTAACCCTAAACCTAACGCTGAACCTCACCCTAACCCTAACACTAAAACTCACCCTCACCATAGCCCTCACCCTAACCCTAAACCTCAACCTAACCCACACCCTAACATTAACCCCAACACTAACCCTAACATTAACCCTCGACCTAACGCTCCAACTAAACCTAAATCTAACCCTAAACCTCACCCTCACCCTAACTCTAATACTAAGCCTACCCTAAAACTCACCCTAACCCTAACATTAACCCTAACCCTCACCCTCACCCTCACCCTCAAAATAACTCTAACCCTAACCCTAACAATAACACTAATCCGAACCCTAAAATTAACCCTAACCCTAACCCTAATCCTAACATTCGCCCTCACCATAACCATAATCTTAAACCTAACCCTCACCCTAACCCTAACCCAAACCCTAACCCTAACCCTAAACCTTACCCTAAAAATCCCCCTAAACCTAACTCTAACTCTAAAATTCACCCTCACCCTAACAATAACCCTAAGCCTAACCCTAATCCTCACCCCCACCCTCACCCTCAACCTAACCCTAACCCTAATCCTAAACCTCACCCAAACACTAACCCTAACCCTCACCCTCACCCTGGCCCTCACCCGAACCCTAATCCTAACCCTAATCCTCATCCTAAACCTCACCATAAACCTAATCCTAACCCTCACCCTAATCCTAAGATTTACCCTAACCTTCAAACTAACCCTAACCCTCACCCTCACTGTAACCCTAACACTAACCCTCACCCTAACCCTAAACTTAACCCGAACCCTAACTTGCACCCTAACCCTACCCCTAACTCTCACCCTAACCCTAACCCTCACCATCACCCTCACCATAAGCCAAACCCTAAGCCTAACCCTAACCCTAAACCTAAACCTTACACTCACCCTAAACCTTACCCTAATCCTAATACTAACACTAAGCCTTACCCTCACCCTAACCCTCACCGTAACCCTAACTCTAACACTAACCTTAACCCTAACCCTCACCCACAGACTCAACCTAAAGCTAACTCTAAACCTAAACCTCACCCTCACCCAAACCCTAACCCTAAACCTAACCCTAAACCTCACCCTAATCCTAACCCTAAACCTCACCCTCCCCCTAGTCCTCACCATAAACCTACTCCTAACCCTAACACTCATCCTAAACCTCACCCTAACACTAACCCTAACCCTAACCCTCAACCTATCTCTAACCCTCACCCTCACTGTAATTCTTACCTAACAAGCACCCTAACCCTAAACTTAACCCGAACCCTAACTTTCACCCTAATCCTAACCCTAACATTCACCCTAACCCTAACCTTCACCCTAACCCTCACCTTCAGCCTAACACTAAGCCTAAACCTAACCCTAACCCTAACCCTCATACTCACCCTAAACCTAACCCTAATCCTAATTCTAACACTAACCCTAATCCACACCCTCACCCTAACCTTCACCTTAAGCCTAACCCTAACATTAATCCTAACCCTAACCCTAACCCTAAACCTCATGCTCACCCTAAACCTCACACTAACCCTAACACTAATCCTCAATCTAACCCTCACCCTCATCCTCACCCTAGCCCTCACCCTAACCCTATTCCTCAACCTCACCCTAAACCTCAAACTTACCCTAACACTAATCCTCAATCTAACCCTCACCCTCACCCTAACCCTAACCCTCACCCTGAACCTAACCCTACCCCTAAACCTCAACCTCAACCTAACCCTAAATCTAAACCTAACCTAACCCGAAACCTCACCCTATCCCTAACCCTAACCATCACACTCAACCTCATGCTCAGCCTAACCCTAAGCCTAACACTAAACCTAACCCTAACACTCAGCCTAACCCTTACCCTAACTCTAACTCTAAAGCTCACATTCACCTGCACCCTCACTGTCACTGTAATTCTAAACCTAACCCTAACACTAACCCTAAACCTCACCCTAACTCTAACACTAACCCTAACCCTAACCCTCACCCTAACCGTAACTCTAACCCTAAACTTAACCCAAACCCTAAACCTCACACTAACCGTAACCCTAACCCTAACCCTAACCCACCCCGAACCCTATATCTAACCCTAAACCTCACCCTCACCCTAACACTAACACTAACTCTAACCCTAACCCTCACACTAACCCTCATCCTTACCCTATATCTAACCCTGAACCTCAACCTCACCCTCACCCTAACCCTAACCCTAACTCTAAACCCCAACCTAACCCTAACACTAACCCTCACCCCCACTCTCACCTTCACCGTAACTCGAACCCTAACCCTATCAATAACACTAACCCTAACCCTAACCATCACCCCCACCCCACCCTCAGCCTAACCCTAAGCCTAAGCCTAACCCTCAGGCTAACCCTCATACTCATGCTCACCCTAACCCTAATCCTAACCCTAAACCTATCCCTAAACCTCAAACTACCCCTCACACTCACCCTCTCCCTAACACTACCCCTAACCCTAAACCTCACCATAACCCTCCCCCTAACCCTAACTCTAACCCTAAACATCACCCTCACCCTAACCCTAACCCTAACTCTAACCCTAAACCTCACCCTAAACCTAACCCTCACCCTCAACCTCAACCTCACTGTATCTCTAACCGAAATCCTAACAATAACACTAACCCTAACCCTAATCCTAACCCTAACCATAACCCTCACCCTCTTCCTCACCCTCACAGGAAACTTAACCCTAAACAAAACACAAACAATAACCCTAACCCGAACCCTAACACTAATCCTCACCCCCACACTCAACCTCAGCCTAACCCTAACCCTAACCCTAACCCTCAAGGTAACCCTAACCCTAACCCTAACACTAACCCTAAACCAAACCCTAAACCTCACCCTAATCCTCAGCCTCACCCTCACCCTAACCCAAATCCTAACACTAACCCTCACACTAACCGTAAGCCTAACCCTAACACTACTCCTAACCCTCACACTCACCCTCAACTAACCCAAATCCTAAACCTAAACCTATTCCTAAACCTCACCCTAGCCCTCACCCTAAACCTAATCCTAACCCTAAACCTCATTGTAAACCTCATCCTATCCTCAACCCTAACCCTCACCCTAACCCTAACCTTCACCCTCATACTCGGCCTAAGCCTCAGCCTAAGCCTAAGTCTAACCCTAACCCTCACCCTATCCCTAACCCTAACACTATCCCTAACTCTAAACCTAACCCTCACCCTCAACCTAAACCTAACACTAACACTAACCCTAAACCTAAACCTCATCCTAACCCTAAGTGTAACCCTCACCCTCACCATAACAGTAACCCTAAACCTAACAATAACACTAACCCTAACGCTAACCCTCACCCTAACCATAACCCTCACCCTAACCCTCACTCTAACCCTAACTCTAACCCTAAACCTCACCCTAACACTAACACTAAACCTCACACTCAACCTAGCCCTCACCCTAACCCTAATCCTAACCCTAGTACTCATCCTATCCCTCACACTAACCCTAACCCTAAACCTCACCGTAACCCTAACCGTAACCAACAACCTAACCCTAACCCTCACCCTCAATGTAACTCTAACCCTCATCCTATCCCTCATGCTAACCATAATCCTAACCCTAAACTTCACCCTAACTGTAACCCTAACACTCACACTCAACATAACCCTTACTGTAATTCTAATCCTAACCCTAATCCAAAACCTCACCCTAAGCCTCACCTTAACCCAAAGGCTAAACCTAAACCTCAACCTCACGCTAACCCTAACCCTAACCTTCAGCCTAACCCTAACCCTAAACATAACCCTCACCCTAGCCCTCACTCTAACCCTAATCCTAACCCTAAACCTCATCCTAACCCTCCCCATATACCTAACCCTAACCCTCACCTTAACCCTAAACCTCAGCCTCAGCCTAACCCTAAGCATAAACCTAAGATTAAGCATAAACCTAACCCTAAACCTCACACTCACCTGCACCCTCACCCTCACCCTAACCCTAAACCTAAACCTAACCCTCAACCTGACCCTAACCCTAACACTAACCCTAGTCTTAACTCTCACCCTAACTCTCCCCCTAACCCTATATCTAACCCTAAACCTCACCCTCACCCTAAACCTAACCCTAACCCTAAACCCCACCCTAACCCTAAACCTAACCCTCACCCGAACCCTCATTCTCACCTTAACTCAAACCCTAACCCTAATAATAACACTAACCCTACCCATAAACATCAAGCTAACTCTAATCCTCACCCCCACCCTCACCCTCAACCTAACCATAAGCCTAAGCCTAACCCTCACCCTAAGCCTCATACTCATGCTCACCCTAACCCTAATCCTAAACCTAACCCTATACCTGAACCTCAACCAAATCCTCACCCTCACCCAAACCCTAACACTAAGCCAAACCCTAAACCTCAACCTAACCCTCCCCCTAAACCTAACTCTAACCCTCAAACTCATCATCACCCTAACAATAACCCTAAGTCTAACCCAAATCCTCAGCCCCACCCTGACCCTCATCCTAACCCTAACCCTAACTCTAACCCTAACCCTAACACTAAACCTCACCATATCCTTAACCCTAACCCTCACACTCAACCTCATGCTCAGCCTTACCCTAACACTAACCCTAAACCTAACCCTCACACTCACCCAAACCATTACCCTATTCCTAATCCTAACAGTAAGCCTTACCCTCCCCCTCCCCCTACTTCCTCACCATAACACTAACTCTAACACTAACCCTAACCCTAACACTGAGCATAACCCTAACCCTAACTCTAAACCTAAACCTCAAACTAACCTGCACCCTCACCGTCACTGTAATTCTCACCCTAACTCTAACCCTAACCCTAAACCTCACCCAAACCCTAACCCTATCCCTAACCTAATCCTCACCCTAACCCTATGTCTAACCCTAAACGTCACCCTCACCCTAACCCTAACACTAACCCTAACACTCAACCTAATCCTAAACCTAACCCTAACCCTCAACCTAACCCTAACCCTCACCCTCACTGTAACCCTAACCCTAACCCTCACCCTAACCCTAAATTTAACTCGAACCCTAACTCTCACCCTAACCCTACACCTAACTCTCACCCTAACACTAACCCTCACCCTCAACCTCACCCTAAGCCTAACCCTAACCCTAAACCTAACCCTCACACTCACCCTAACCCTTACTCTAATCCCAATCCTAACACGAAGCCTTACCCTCAACCTGACCCTAACCCTCACAGTAACAATAACTCTAACACTAACCCTAACCATAAACCTCACCGTCAGACTCAACCTAAACTTACCTCTAACCCTAAACCTCACGCTCACCCTAACCCTAACCCTAAACCTAACACTAAACCTCACCCTAACCCTAACCCTAAACCTCACCCTCACCCTAGCCCTCACCCTAATCCTAATCTTAACCCTAACCCTGATCCTAAACCTCACCCTAACACTAACCATAACCCTAACCCTCAAACTAACTCTAACCCACACCCTCACTGTAACCCTTACACTAACCCTCACTCTAACCCTAAACTTAACCGGAACTCTAACTCTCACCATAACCCTAACCCTAACACTCATCCTAACCCTAACCCTCACACTCACCCTCATCTTCAGCCTAACACTAAGCCTAACCCTAACCCTGACACTCACCCTAAACCCAACCCTAATCCTAATCCTAACACTAACCCTAAACCTCACCCTCACTCTAACCCTCACGTTAAGACTGACCCTAACATTAATTCTAACCCTAACCCTAACCCTAAATCTTATCCTCACCATAAACCTCACACTAAACCTAACACTAATCCTCAATCTAACCCTCAAACTCACCCTCAACCTAGCCCTCACCCTAACCCTAACCCTCATCCTCACCCTAAACCTCACACTAACCCTAACACTAATCCTCAGTCTAACCCAAACCCTCACCCTCACCCTAACCCTAACCCTCACCCTAAACCTAACCCTCACCCTTACCATAACCCTGACCCTCAGCCTAACTCTCACCCTTACCCTTACCGTCACACCCACCCTAACCCTCACCCTAACCCTACCCCTCACTCTGACCCTAAAACTACCCCTAAACCTCACCCTCACCCTAACCCTAACTCTAACCCTAATGCTAACACTAAACCTCACCCTATCACTAACCCTCAACCTCATGCTCAGCCTAACCCTAAGTCTAAACTTATCCCTTACCCTAAACTTCACCCTCATCCTAGCCCTCACCCTAAGCCTAACCCTCATCCTAACCCTCACCATAACCCTAACTATAACCATCACCCTAACCCTAATCCTCACCCCCACCCTCACCCTCAGCCTAACCCAAAGTTTAAGACTAAGCCTAACCCTAACCCTCACACTCACCCTCAACCTAACCCTAATCCTAACCCTAAGCATAAACCTAAACCTATCCCTAAACCTCAGCCTAACCCTAACCCTAACCTTAACCCTAACACTAACCCTAACATTAACGCTGGACCTAAGCCTCCAACTAACATTAAATCTAACACTAAACCTCACCCTCACCCTAACTCTAAGAATAAACCTAAACCTAACCCTCACCCTAACCCTAACCCTAAACCTCACCCTCACCCTCACCCTCACCCTGACCATGACTCTAACCCTAACCCTAACAATAACACTAATCTTATCCCTAAACCTAACCCTAACCCTAACCCTAATCCTAACACTCACCCTAACCATAATCTTAACCCTAACCCTAACCTTTACCCTCACAATAAACATCAACCAACCCTAACCCTCACCATATCCCTAACCCTAAACCTCACCCTCACCCTCACCCTCAGCCTAACCCTAACCCTAATCCTAACCCTAACCCTAACCCTAACCCTCACCCTAACCCTAACCCTCACCCTCACCCTCACCCACAGCGTAACCCTAAGCCTAAGTCTTACCCTAACCCTAACCCTCACACTCACACTTACCTTACCCAATCCCTAATCCTAACTCTAAGCCTAAACCTCACCCTCACCCTAACCCTCACCCTAACCCTAAGTCTAACACTAACCTTAACACTAAATCTCAACTTCAGCCTCAACCTTACCAAAACTCTAACCCTATACCTCACCCACACCCTAACCCTAAACCTCACCCTAAACCTAACCCTAAAACTAACCCTCACCCTAGCCCTCACACTAACCCTAATCCTAACCCTAACCCTCATCCTAACCCTCCCCATAACCCTAAACCTTACCCTCACCCTAACCCTAACCCTCACCCTTACCCTCACTCTCAGCCTAACCTTAAGCCTAACCCTAAACCTAAACCTAACCCTCACCCTAAACCTCACCCTAACCCTAACTCTAACCCTAACACTAACCCTAAACCTAACCCTCAAACTCACCCTATCCCTAACCCTAACCCTAAAGCTAAACCTCACCCTAAACGTCACCCTCACCCTAGTCCTTACCTTAACCCTAATCCTAACCCTAACCCTCATCCTATCCCTCCCCTAACCTTAACCCTAACCCTTAACCTAAACTTAACCCTCACCCTCAACCTCACCCTCACCCTAACCCTAAGCCGAACCTTAAACCTAACCCTAAAAAACACACTCACCTTTACCCTAACAATAATCCTATCCATAACCCTCAACCTAAACCTCACCCTAAACCTAACTCTAACCATAAACCTAACCCTCACCATAACACTAACTCTAACTCTAAACCTCAACCTAACCCTAACCTGAAACCTAACCCTAAACCTAAATCTCACCCTAACCCTAAACATAAACATAACCATCACCCTAGCCTTCACCCTAACCCTAATCCTAACCCTAACCCTCATCCTAACCCTCCCCATGACCCTAACCCTAAACCTCAACTTAACCCTAACCCTCACACTCACCCTCACTCTCAGCCTAACCCTAAGCATAAACCTAAGCCTAACCATACACTTAACCCTAAACTTCACACTCACCCGCAATCTTACCCTCACGGAAATTCTAACCCTAACCCTAACCCTAACCCTCACCCTCACACTATCCCTAACACTAAACCTAATCCTAACCCTAACCCTAACCCTCCCCCTAAACTCCACCCTAACCCTAAGCCTTAACCTCACACCCACCCTCACCGTCACCCTAACTCAAACCCTAACGCTAACCCTAACCCTAAACATCACCCTAACCCTAATACTCACCCCCACCCTCACCCTCAGCATAACCCTAACCCTAAGCCTAACCCTCACCCTAACCCTCATACTCATGCTCACCCTAACCCTAATCCTAAACCAACCCTATCGCTAAACCTCAACCTAACCCTCACCCTCACCCTAACCCTAACACTAACTCTAACCTTAAACCTCACCCAAACCCTCCCCCAAAACCTAACTCTAACCCTAAATCTCACCCTCACCCTAACACTAACTCTCACCCTAACCCTAATCCTCACCCCCACCCTCACCGTCATCCTAACCCTCATCCTAGCACTCATCATAACCCTAATTCTAAACCTCAAACTCACCCTAACCCTAACCCTCATGCTCACCCTAAACCTAAAAGTAACCCTAACCCGTACCCTAATCCTCAATCGAACCCTCACCCTAACGCTAACCTTAACCCTAAACCTAAACCTAAACCGCACCCTAACCCTAACCCTAAACCTCACCCTCACCCTAGGCCTCACCATAACCCTAACCCTCATCCTAACCCTCACCCTAACAATAACACTAACACTAACCCTCAACCTAACCCTAACCCTCACCTTCACTGTAACCCTTAACTTAACCCTCAACCTAACCCTAAACCTAACCCAAAGCCTAACTATCACCCTAACCCTAACCCTCACCCTGACGCTCATCCTAACCCTCACCCTAACCCTGAACCCTCACCCTTACTCTATACCTACCCCTAAAACTCACACTGAACCTAACCCTAACTCTAACCCTAAACCTAAAATTAAACCTCACCCTATCCCTAACCCTAACACTCACACTCAACCTCATGTTCAGCCTAACCCTAAGCCTAACACTAACCCTAACCCTAACCCTCACACTCAAAATAAACCTTACACTAATCCTAATCCTAACACTAAGCCTTACCCTCATCCTCACCCTAACCCTCACTATAACTCTAATTCTAACACTAACACTAACCCTAACACTCAGCCTAACCCTAAAACTAACCCTAAGCCTAAACCTCACACTAACCTTTACCCTCACCCTCACTGTAATTCTAACCCTAACCTTAACCCTAAACCTAAACCTCACCCTACCCTTATCCCTAACCCTAACCCTAACCATCCCCCTAACGCTATATCTAACCCTAAACCTCATCCTCACCCTAACCCTAACACTAACCCTAACCCTAACCCTCACCCTAACCCTCAACCAAACCCAATATCTAACCCTAAACCTCACCCTCACCTTCACCCTAACCCTAACCCTAACCCTAAACCCTACCCTAATCCTAAGCCTAACCCACACCCGTACTTTCATCTTCACCCTAACATGAACCTTAAACCTAACAATAACACTAACTGTAACCCTATCTATCACCCTAACCCTAATCCTCACCCCCACCCTCACCCTCAGCCTATCCCTAAGCCTAAGCCTAACCCTCACCCTAACCCTCATACTCACGCTCACCCTAACCCTAATCCCAACCCCAAGCCTATCCCTAAACCTCAACCTAACACACACCCTCCTCTCAACCCAAAAACTAACCCTAAACCTCACTCTAACCCAAACTCTAACCCTAAACCTCACCCTCACACTAACCCTAACCCTAACTCTAAACCTAAACTTCACCCTAAACCTAAACCTCACCCTCCACCTCACTGTAACTCTAACACTAACCCTAACAATAACACTAACCTTAACCCTAATCCTAACACTAACCATAACCCTCATCCTCAGCCTCACCCTCACTGCAAACTTAATTCTAACCATAACACTAACAATAACCCTAACCCTATCCCTAACTCTAATCCTCCCCCGCACACTCACACTCAGCCTAACCCTAAACCTAACCCTAACCCTAAACCTAACCCTCAAGGTTACCCTAATCCTAACCCTAACACTAACCCTAACCCTAACCCAAAACGAAACCCTAAACCTAACCCTAATCCTCAGCCTCAACCTCACCCTAACCCAAACCCTAACACTAACCCTCACCCTAACCCTAAGCCTAACCCGAACCCTAACCCTCACATTCAAACTCATCCTAATCCAAATCCTAAACCTAAACCTATCCCTAACCCTCACCCTAACCCTCACACTAGCACTCAACCTAACTCTAATTCTAACACTCACCCTCACCCTAACCCTAACCCTCATCCTCACCCTAAACCTCACACTAACCGTAACTCTAACCCTAATGCTCAATCGAACCCTCACACTAACCCTAAACATAACCCTAAACCTAATCCTAACACTCACCCTTATCTTAATCCTCACCCTCAGCGTAAACCTCACCTTTACCCTTACCATCATACTCACCCTAACCCTAAACCTCATCCTAACCCTCACCCTAACCATAAACCTAACCATCACCCTACGCTAACCCTCACCCTCAACCTCATGCTCAGCCTAAACCTAAGCCTAAGCCTAAGCCTTACCCTTACCCTCACCCTCACCCTAGCCCTCACCCTAACCATCACCCTAACCCTAATCCTCACCCCCACCCTCACCCTCAGCACAACCCTAACCCTAAGCCTAAGCCTAACCCTAACTCTCACATAGCCTTACCCTAACCCTAATCCTAACCCTAAACCTAAACCTCAACCTAATTCTCAACCTAAGCTTAACCCTAATACTAACCCTAATCCTAACCTTTGACCTAACCCTCCCCCTAACCCTAAATATAATCCTAAAACTCACCCTCACCCTAACCCAAATCCTAACCCTAAACCTCAACCTAACCCTAACCCTCACCCTCACTGTAACCCTAACCCATATCCTAAACCTCACCCTAAACCTAACCCCAAACCTCACCCAATCACTAATCCTAACACTCAACCAGACCCTACCATCACCCGAACCCTAATCATAACCCTAATCCTCATCCTAACCCTCATTGTAACATTACACTAACACTCACCCTAATCCTAAGCCTAACCCTAACCCTCAACCTAACCCTAACCCTCACCCTCACTGTAACCCTAACCCTAACCGTCACTCTGACCCTAAACGTAACCCGATCCATAACTCTCACCCTAACCCTACCTCTAACTCTCACCCTAACCCTAACACTCACCCTCACCCTCACCCTATGCTTAACCCCAAGCCTAACCCTAACCCTCACACACAACCTAACACTTAACCTAATCCTAATCCTAACACTAAGCCTTACCATCAACCTCACTCTAACCCTCACAGTAACCCTAACTCCAACACTAACCCTAACCCTAACCCTCACCCTCAGCCTCACCCTAATGCTAACTCTAAGCCTAAGCCTCACCCTCACCCTAACCCTAACCCTAAACCTAACCATAAACCTCACCCTAACCCTAAACCTAAACCTCACCCTCACCCTAGCCCTCACCCTCAATTTAACCCTTAACCTAACCCTCAACCTAACCCTAAACTTAACCTGAATCCTACCTCTCACCCTAACCCTAACACTCACCCTAACCATAACCCTCACCCTCACCCTCACCTTCAGCCAAACACTAAGCCTAACCCTAAAACTAAACCTAAACCTCACACTCACCCTAAACCTACCCTAATCCTAATCCTAACACTAACCCTAAACCTCACCCTCACCCTCACCCTCACCTTAAGCCTAACCCTAACATTAATCCTAACCCTAACCCTAACCCTTAACCTCATCCTCACCCTAAACCTCACACTAACCCTAACACTAATCCTCAATCTAACACTCACCCTCACCCTAACCCAAACCCTAGCCCTAACCATAAACCTAACCCTCACCTTTATCATAACCCTCACCCTCAACCTAACTCTCACCTTTACCCTTACCGTCACCCCCATCCTAACACTCACCCTAATCCTAGCACCCTCCCTGACCCTAACCCTACCCCTAAACCTCACCCTCACCCTAACCCTAACTCTAACCCTAACCCTAACACTAAACCTCACCCTATCCCTAAGCTTAACCCTCACTCTAAACCTCATGCTCAGCCTAAACCTAAGCCTAAGCTTATCCCTTACCCTAAACTTCACCCTCACCCTAGCCCTCACCCTAACCCTAATCCTAACCCTAACCCTAACCCTAAACCTTAACCTCAACCTAACCTTAACCTTAACCCTAACATTAACCCTAACATTAACCCTCGAACTAACCCTTCAACTAACCCTAAATCTAACCCTAACCCTCAACCTCACACTCACCCTCACCCCAACTATAATCTTAACCATAATCCTCATCCTAACCCTAACCCAAACCCTAACCATAACCCTAAATCTTACCCTAACACTAACCCTAAACCTCACCCTCAGCCTAGCCCTCACCCTAACCCTAATCCTAACCCTAACTCTCACCCTAACACTAAACTTAACCGAACCCTAACTCTCACCCAAAACTAACCTTAACCCTCAACTTAAATCTCACCCTCACCTTCACCCTCACTCTCACCTAACCCTAAGCCTAAGCCAAAACGTATCCCTAACCCTCACACTCACCCTAACACTTACCCTAATCCTAATCATAAGAGTAAGCCTAACCCTCACCCTCACTCTCACCCTAACCCTCAACCTAACCCTAACTCTAACACTAACCCTAAACCCAAATCTCAACCTCAGCCTCACCCTTACCCTAAATCTAAACCTAAACCTCATCCTCACCCTAATCCTAACTCTAACCCTAACCCTAAGATTGAACCTCACTCTAACCCTAACCCTCACCCTCACCCTCACAGTAAACATAACCCTAACCCTAACCCTAACAATAACCCTCACCCTCACTGTAACCGTAATCCTAACCCTAACCCTCAACATAAACCTAACTCTCACCCTCACTTAACCCTAACCCTCATCCTAACCCTCACCCTCACCCTAAACTTCACCTTAAACCTCGCCTAACCCTAACTCTAACCCTAAACCTCATCCTCACACTAACCCTAACCCTAATTCTAACCCTAAACCTAACCCTAAACCTAACCCTCACCCTCAACCTCACTGTAACTCTAACCCTAACCCTAGCAATAACACTAACCCTAACCCTAATCCTAACCGTAACAATAACTCTCACCCTCAGCCTCACCCTCACTGCAAACTTAACCATAACACTAACAACAACCCTAACCCTAACCCTAACCCTAAGCCTCCTCCCCATCCTCACACTCAGCCTTACCCTAACCCTACACCTAAACCTAACCCTAACCCTCAAGGTAACCCTAACCCTAACCCTAACACTAACACTAACCCTAACCCTAAACCAAACCCTAAACCTAACCCTAATCCTCAGCCTCAACCTCACCCTAACCCAAACCCTAACAATAACCCTCACCTAACCCTAAGCCTAAGCCTAACCCTAACCCTAAACCTCACACTCAACCTCACTCTAAACCAAATCCTAAACTGAAACCTAATCCTAACCCTCACCCTAACCCTCACCCTAGCACTCAACCTAAATCTAATTCTAACCCTCACCCTAACCCTAACCCTGACCCTCATCCTCACCTTAAACTTCACACTAACCGTAACCCTAACCCTAATGCTCAATCGAACCCTCACCCTCACTGTAACCCTAATCCTAACCCTAACCCTCACAAAAACCCTAATTCTCACCCTCACCTTAACCCTAAACCTCACCCTAAACCTAACCCTAACCCTAAACCTAACCCTAACCCAAACCCTAACTCTCACCTTCTCCTGAGCCCTCACCTTAAGGCTAATCCTAACCATAATCCTCATCCTAACCCTCACCCTAACCCTCACCCTAATCCTAAGCCTAACCCTAACCCTCAACCTGACCCTAACCCTCACCCTCACTGTAACACTAACCCTAACCCTCACCCTAACCCTAAATTTAACCTGAACCCTAACTCTCACAAAAACTCTACCCCAAACTCTCACCCTAACCCTAACCCTCAATCTCACCCTCACCCTAAGCCTAACCCTAAACCTAACCCTAACCCTAAAACTAACCCTAACCCTCACACTAACCTTTACCCTAATCCTAATCCTAACACTAAGCCTTACACTCATCCTCACCCTAACCCTCACCGAAACCCTAACTCTAACACTAACCCTAAACCCAAGCCTCACCCACAGCCTCACCCTAACCCTAACACTAACCCTAAACCTCACCCTCACCCTAATCCTCACCCTAAACCTAACCCTAAACCTCACCCTAACACTAAACCTAAACCTTACCCTCACCCTAGCCCTCACACTAACCCTAATCCTAACTCTAACCCACATCCTAACCCTCACCCTAACATGAAACCTAAACCTCAATCTAACCCTAACCCTCAACCTCACTGTAACCCTTACCCTAAACCTCACCCTAACCCTAAACTTAACCCGAACCCTAACTCTCACCCTAACCCTAACTTTAACACTCACCCTAACCCTAACCCTCACCCTCAACCTCACCTTCAGCCTAAGAGTAAGCCTAAACCTAACACTAACACTAACCCTCACACTCACCCTAACCCTAAACCTAATCCTAATCCAACACTAACTCTAAACCTCACCCTCAGCCTAACCCTCACCTTAAGTCTAACCCTAATATAAATCCTAACCCTAAACCTAAACCTAATCCTCACCCTAAACCTCACACGAATCCTAAAACTAATACTCAATCTAACCCTCACCCTCACCCTAATCCTAACCCTAACCCTCACTCTAAAACTAACCCTCACCCTCAGCCTAACCCTCACCTTTACCCATACAGTCACCCCCACCCTCAGCCTAACCCTAACCCTAACCCTAACCCTAAACCTTACCCTAAACCTAAACCTCAACCTCAAACTGACCTTAACCTTAACCCTAACACTATCCCTAACATCAACACTTGAACTAACCCTCCAACTTACCCTAAATCTAAACCTAACCCTCAACCTCACGCTCAACCCCACCCTCATCATAACTCTAACCCTAACCCTAACAATAACACATATCTTAACTCTAAACCTAACCCTAATCCTAACCCTAAACCAAACACTCACCCTCACCCCAACCATCATCTTAACCCTTACCCTCATCCTAACCCTAACCAAAACACTAACCCTAATCCTAATCCTCACCCCCACCCTCACCCAAAGCCTAACCCTAAGCCTAAGCCTAACCCTCAGGCTAACCCTCATACTCACACTCACCCTAAACCTAATCCTAACCCTAAAGCTATCCCTAAACAGCAACCTAACCCTCACCCTCAACCTAACACTAACACTAATCCTAACTCTAAACCTCACCATAAACCTCCCCCTAACCCTAACTCTAACCTTAATCCTAGCAATAACACTAACCCTAACCCTAATCCGAACCCTAACCATAACCCTCACCCTCAGCCTCACCCTCACTGCATACTTAACCCTAACCCTAACACTAACAATAATGCTAATCCTAACCCTAACCCTAATCCTCACACTCGCCCTCACACTCAGCCTAACCCTAACCCTAACCCTAACCCTCAAGGTAAACCTAACCCTAACACTAACATTAAACCTAAACGAAACCCTAAACCTAACCTTAAACCTAAACCTAATCCTCAGCCTGAACCTCACCCTAACCCAAACCCTAACACGAACCCTCACCCTAAATATAAATCTCACCCTAACCCTAACCCTAACCCTCACACTCACCCTCAACCTAACCCAAATCCTAAACCTAAACCTATCCCTAAACCTCAAGCTAACCCTAATCCTAGCCCTTACCCTAAACCTAATCCTAACCCTAAACCTCATCCTGAATCTCACAATAACCCTAAACTTAACCGTCTCCCTAACCCTAACCCTAACCCTCACCCTCATGCTCGGCCTCAGCCTAAGCCTAAGCCTAAGGCCAAGCCTAACCCTCACCCTATCCCTAACCCTAACATTATCTCTAACTCTAACCCTAAACCTCTCACTCACCCTAACCCTAACTCTAAACCTAAACCTCACCCTAACCCTAAACCTAACACTAACCCTCACACTCACCGAAACAGTAACCCTAACTCTAACAATAACAATAACCCTAATCTAACCCTATCCCTCACCTTCACCCTAACATTTACCCTCACCCTAAAACAAACTCTAACGCAACACTAATGCTCACACTAACTTTAACCATTTTCCTAACCCTAAAACTCACCCTAACACTAACCCTAACCCTCACCCTCATCCTAGCCCTCACCCTAACTCTAATCCTCATCCTAAGCCTAAACCTCACACTAAACCTAACACTAATCCTCAATCTAACCCTCATCCTATCCCTAACCCTAACAATAACACTAACCCTATCCCTAAACCTCACCTTAAACCTAACCCTCACCCTAATCCTAAGCCTAACCATAACCCTCAACCTAACACTAACCCTCACACTTACCGTAACCCTAATCCTAACCCTAAACTTAAACCGAACCCTAACTCTCACCCTAACCCTAACGCTAACCCTCATCCTACCAATAACACTCACCAATAACATTCACCCTCAATTTAACCCTTACCCTAACTCTCACCCTAAACCTAACCCTAACACTCACCCTGACCCTAAACTTCACTGTAACCCTCACCTTCAGCCTAACACTAAGCATAAACCTAACCCTAACTCTAACCCTCACACTCACACTAAACCTTACCCTAATCCTAATCCTAACACTGAGCCTAACCCTCACCCTCACCCTAACCTTCAATGTAACCCTAACTCTAAGGCTAACACTAACCCTAACCATCAGCGTCACCCTAACCCTAACCCTAACCCTAAACCTCACCATCACCCTCACCCTAACTCTAACCCTAACCCTAACCCTCAACCTAACCCTAACACTCACCCTCACTGTAAACCTTACCATAACCCTTACCCTAAGCAAAACTTAAATCAAAACCTAATTCTCACCCTAACCCTAACCCTAACCCTCAACCCAACCCTAACACTCACCCTCATTGTAACCCTTACCATAACCCTCACTCTAACCCTAAAATTAATCCGAACTCTAACTCTCACCCTAACATTCACCCTAATCCTAAACCTCACACTCACCCTCACCTTCAGCCAAACACTAAGCGTAACAATAAACCTAACCCTAACCCTCACACTCACCCTAAACCTAACCCTAATCCTAATCCTAACACTAACCCTAAACCTCACCCTCACCCTATCCCTCACCTTAAGCCTAACCCTAACATTAATCCTAACCCTAAACATAACCCTAAACCTCATCCTCACCATAAACCGCACACTAACCGTAACACTAATCCCCAATCTAACCCTCACCCTCATCCTCACCCTACCCTCATCCTCACACTAAATCTAACACTAATCCTCAATCTAACCCTCACCGTCACCCTAACCCTAAACCTAACCCTCACCCTGTCCCTAACCCTACCCCTAAATCTCATCCTCAACCTAACCCTAACTCTAAAGGTAACCCTAACACTAAACCTCACTCTATCCAGAACCCTAACCCTCACACTCAACCTCATGCTCAGCTTAAACCTAACCCTAATTCTAACCCTATCTCTAACCCTCACACTCACTCTAACACTTACCCTAATCCTAATCCTAACAGTAAGCCTTACCCTGACCCTCACCCTAACCCTCACTATAACCCTAACTCTACCACTAACCCTAACCCTAACAATCAGCCTAATCCTAACCCTAACTCAAACCCTAAACCTCACACTCAGTGGCACCCTCACCCTCACTGTAATGCTAACCCTAAATCTAACCCTAAACCTCACCCTAACTCTAACCCTAACCCTAACCCTAACCCTCACCCTCACCATAACTCTAACCCTAACCTTAACCCTAACCCTAAACCTCACCCTAACCATAACCCTAAACCTCACCGTCACCATAACCCTAACCCTAATCCTAATCCTAACACTAACCCTAACCCTAATCCTAACCCTAACCATAACACTCAACCTCAGCCTCACCCTCACAGCAAACAACCCTAACCATAGCACTAACAATAACCCTAAACCTAACCCTAACCCTCATCCTCCCCACCCACCCTCACCCTCAGCCTAACCATAGCCCTAACCCTAAACCTAACCCAAACCTTCAAGGTAACCCTAACCCTAACCCAAACCCTAAAAATAACCCTAACCCTAAAAGAAACCCTAAAGCTAACCCTAATCCTCAGCCTCACCCTCACCCTAACACAAACCCTAACACTAACCCTCACCCTAACCCTAAGCCTAACCCTAACCCTAACCCTCACACTCACCCTCACCATAATGCAAATTCTAAACCTAATCCTATCCCTAAACCTCAACCTAACCCTCATACTAGCCCTCACCCCAAAACTAATCCTAAGCCTAAACCTCAACCTAAACCTCATTATAACCCTAACCCTAACCCTCACCCTAACCATCACCCTAACCCTCAACCTCATGCTGGTCCTAAGCCTAAGCCTTAGCCTAAGCCTAACCCTAACCCTCACCCTATCCCCAAACATAACACTATCCCTAACTCTAACCCTAAACCTCACCCTCACGCTAAACCCAACTCTAATCCTAACCCTAAACCTAAACCTCAACCTAAACCTAACCCTAACCATCACCCTCACAGTAACCCTAACCCTAACAATAACCCTAACCCTAACCCTAACCCTCACCCTAACCCTCACCTTAACCCTAACATTTACCCTCACCCTAACACTATATCCCTAATGCTAACACTAATACTCACACTAACCCTAATCTTCACCCTACCCCTAAACCTCACCCTAACACTACCCCTAAGCCTCACCATCACCATAGCCCTCACCTTAACCCTAATCCTCATCCTCACCCTAAAGCTCACACTAACCCAAATACTAATCCTCAATTTAACCCTCATCTTCATCCTAACCCTAAACCTAACCCTCACTCTAACCCTAACCCTCACCCTTACCTTAACCCTCACCCTCAGCCTAACCCTCACCTTTACCCTTACCGTCACCCACACCCTAACCCTCACCCTAACCCTAACACTCACCCTAACCCTAACTCTAGCCCTAAACCTCACCCTCACCCTAAACCTAACTCTCACCCTAACCCTAACACTTAACCTCACCCTAACCTAATCCTAACCCTCACCCTCACCCACACCGTAAACCTAACCCTAACCCTAACACTCACAATAACCCTAACCCTAACCCTAAACGTCACACTAACCAGAACCCTCACGATAACATTAACAGTCACAATAACACTCTCACCCTAACACTAACCGTAACCCTAACCCTAACCCTCACCCTAATCCTAAACCTCACCCTAACCCTAACACTAACTCTAACCCTCACCCTCAACCTAGCCTTCACCCTAACCTTAATTCTAACCCTCACCCTCACCCTAACCCTAACCCTCATCCTCACACTAAACCTCACACTAACCCTAACCCTAACCCTAAAGCTCAATCGAAACCTCACCCTAACCCTAACCCTAATCCTAAACCTAATCCTAAACCTCACCCTAATCTTAAATCTCACCCTGAGCCTAATCCTCACCTTTACCATTACCATCATCCTCACCCTAACCCTAAACCTCATCCTAACTCTCACCCTAACCGTAAACCTAACCATCACTCTAACCTACCCTCACCCTCCAAATAATGCTCAGCCTAAACCTAAGTCTAAGCCTAACCTTACCCTTACCTTCACAATCACCCTAGCCCTCACCCTAACAATAATCCTAACCCTATCCTTCATCCTAATCCTCACCCTAATGCTAACCCTAACCATCACCCTAACCTTAATCCTCACCCCACCCTCACCCTCAGCATAATCCTAACCCTAAGACTAACCCTAACCCTAAGCCTCACCCACCCTAACCATAACCCTAATCCTAACCCTAAACCTAACCCTAAAGTCAACCTAACCCTCACCCTAACTTTAACCATAACACTAACCCTAACCCTAACCCTTGACCTAACCCTCCCCCTAACCCTAAATATAATCCTAAAACTCAGCGTGACCCTAACCCAAATCCTGAACCTAACCCTCACCCTAAAATTAACCCTCACCCTCACTGTGACCCTAACACATATCCTAACCCTCACCCTAACCCTAACCCTAAACCTCACCCAAACACTAATCCTAACCCTCACCCTCACCCTAGCCCTCACCTGAACCCTAATCCTAACACTAATCCTCATCCTAACCCTCACCCTAACACTTATACTAAACCTCAACCTAATCCTAAGCCTAATCCTAACCCTCAACCTAACCCTAACCTCACCCTCACTGTAACCCTAAACCTAACCCTCACCCTAACCCTAAACATAACCTGAACTCTAACTCTCATCCTAACCCTACCCCTAACTCTCACCCTAACGGTAACCCTCACACTCACCCTCACCTTCAGCCAAACACTAAGCCTAAACCTAAACCTAACTCTAACCCTCACACTCATCCTAACCCTAACCCTAATCCTAATTCGAACACTAATCCTGAACCTCACCCTCACCCTAACCCTCTCCTTAAGCCTAACCCTAATATTAATCATAACCATAAACCTGACCCTAAACCTCATCCTCACACTAAACCTCACACTAACCCTAACACTATTCCTCAATCTAACCGTCACCCTCACCCTCACCCTAGCCCTCACCCTAACCCTAACTCTCATCCTCACTCTAAACCACACACTAACCCTAATACTAATCCTCAATCTAACCCTCATCCTCACCCAAACCGTAACCCTAACCCTCACCCTAAACCTAACCCTCACCCTTACCATAAACCTCACCCTCAGCCTAAAACTCAACTTTACCCTAACCGTCACCCCCACCCTAACCCTCACCCTAACCCTCACCATAACCCTAACCCTTACACTAACCCTAAACTTCGCCCTAACCCTAACCCTAACCGTAACCCTAACACTCACCCTCACAGTAAGTCTAACTCTAAAACTAACCCTAACCCTAAACCTCAACCTAACTGTAACCCTAACCCTAAGCCTAACCCTAACCCTCCCCCTAATCCTATATCTAACCCTAAACCTCACCCTCACCCTAACCCTAACACAAACACTAACACTAACCCTAACTGTAAACTCTACCCTAACCCAAACCCTAAACCTCATCCACACCCTCACCTTCACAATAACTCGAAACCTAACCCTAACAATAACACTAACCCTAACCCTAAACATTACCCTAACCCTAATCCTCACCCGCACCTTCACCCTCAGCCTAACCCTAAGCGTAAGCCTAAACTTCACCCTAACCCTCATACTACGGTCACCCTAACAATAATCCTAACCTTAACCATATCCATAAACCTCAACCTAACCCTCACCCTCACCCTAACCCTAACACTAACCCTAACCTTAAACCTCACCATAACCCTCCCCCTAACAATAACTCTAACACTAAACCTCACCCTAACCCTAACCCTAAAACTTATCCTCATCCTCAACTTCAACCTCACTGTAATTTTAACCCTAACCCTAACAATAAAACTAACCCTAACCCTAATCCTAACCCTAACCATAACCCTCAGCCTCAGCCTCACCCTAACTTCAAACTCAACCCTAACCACAACACTAACCCTAAAACTAACCATAAAAGTAATCCTCACACCCACCCTCACCCACAGCCTAAACCTAACCCTAACCCTAACCCTAACCCTCAAGGTAACCCTAACCCTAACCCTAACATTAAACCTAAACCAAACCCTAAACCTAACCCTAAACCTAACCCTAATCCTCAGCCTCACCCACACCCTAACCCAAACACTAAAACTAACCCTCACCCTAACCCTAAGCCTCACCTTAACCCTAACCCTAAATCTCACACTCACCCTCACCTTAACCCAAATCCTAAACCTAAACCTATCCCTAAACCTCACCCTAACCCTCAACCTACCCTCACCCTAAACCTAATCCTAACCCTAAACCTCATCCTAAACCTCTCCCTAACCCTAACCCTAACCATCACACTAACCCTAACCCTAAACCTCACCCTCATGCTCAGCCTCAGCCTAAGCCTAAGCCTAAGCTTAACCCTAACCCTGACCCTATCCCTAACCCTAACACTATCCCTAACTATATCCCTAAACCTCACCCTCACCTTAACCCTAATTCTAACCCTAAACCTAAACCTAAACCTCATCCTAACCCTAACCCTAACCCTAAACCTCCCCCTCACCGTAACAGTAACCCTAACACTAACCCTAACAATAACCCTAACCCTACCTCTAACACTCACCCTAAACATAACCCTCACCCTAAACCTCACCTTCACCCTAACATTTACCCTCACCCTAACACAAAGCCTAATGCTAACACTAATGCTAACACTAACTCTAACCATCACCCTAACCCTAAAATTCACCCTAAAACTAACCCTGTACCTCACCCTAGCCCTCACCTTAACCCTAATCATCATCCTCACCCTAAACCTCACACTAACCTTAACACTCATCCTCAATCTAACCCTGACCCTAACCCTGACCCTAACAATAACCCTAACCCAAACCCTAAACTTCACCCTAACCAGAACCCTCAGTATAACATTAACCGTCACCCTAACACTTACCCTCATCCTAATACTAACCCTAAACCTAACACTAACCCTCACACTAACCCTAACACGCACCCTAATCCTAAACCTCATCCTAACCATAACCCGAACTCTAATCCTCACCCTCACGCTAGCCCTCACCCTAATCCTAATTCTAACCCTCATCCTCACCCTAACCCTAACCCTCATCCTCACCCTAAATCTAACGCTAACCCTAACTCGAAACCTAATCCTCAATAGAACCATCACCCTAATGCTAACCCTAACCCTAAACCAAACCCTCACCCTCACCCTTATCTTAACCCTCACCCTCAGGCTAAACCTCACCTTTACCCTTACCATCATCCTCACCCTAACCCTAAACCTCATCTTAACCTTCAACCTAACCATAAAAATAAACATCACCCTAACCCTAAACCTGACCCTCAACCTCATGATCAGCCTAAAGATAAGCCAAAGCCTAACCCTTAATCTAACCCTCACCCTCAGCCTAGCCCTCACCCTAACCCTAATCTTAACCATATCCCTCATCCTAAACCACACCCTAACCCTAACCCTAACCATAACCCTAACCCTAATACTCACCCCCATCCACACCCTCAGCCTAACCCTAAGCCTAAGCCTAACCCTAACACTAACCCTCACATACACTCACCCTAACCCTAATCCTAACCCTAACCCTCACCCTAACCCTAAACCTCACCCTCACTGTAACACTCACCCTCATCCTAAACCTAACATTAAACCTAAACCTCACCCAAACACTAACCCGAGCCCGAGCCCGAGCCCGAGCCCTCACCCAAACCTTAATCCTAACCCTAGTCCTCATCCTAAACCTCCCAATAACCCCAACCCTAACCATCAACCCAACCCTAGTCCTAAGCCTAACCCTAAACCTCAACCTAACACTAACACTCACACTCACCATAATCCTAACCCTAACTTTCACCCTAACCCTAAACTTAACCCGAACACTAACTCTCACCCTAAAACTACCCCTAACTCTCAGCCTAACCCTAAACCTCACCCTCACCCTCAGCCTAACCCTAAGCCTAAGCCTAACCGTAACCTAAACTTCACACTCACCCTAACCCTTACCCTAATCCTAATCCTAACACTTAGCCTAACCCTTACAGTCACACTAAACCTCAGTGTAACCCTAACTCTAACACTAACCGTAACCCTAAGCCTCAGCCTCACCCTAACCCTAACACTAACCCTAAACCTCATCCTAACCCTCACCCTAATCTTAAACCTAAACATCACCCTAAACCTAAGCCTCACCCTCAAACTCACGCTCAGCCTAAACCTAAGCCTAAGCCTAAACCTTACTCTTACCCTCACCCTCATCCTAGCCCTCACCCTAACAATAATCCTAACCTTATCCCTCATCGTAACCCTCAACCTAACCCTAACCCTAACCATCACCCTAACCCTAATCCTCACCCCCACCCTCACCCTCAGCGTTACCCTAACCCAAAGCCTAACCCTAACCCTAACCCTCACATACCCTAACCCTAACCCTAATCCTAGCCCTAAACCTAACACTAAACCTCAACCTAACCCTCACCCTAACCTTAACGCTGACACTAACCCTAACCCTAACTCTTGACCTAAACCTTCCCCGAACCCTAAATTTAATCCTAAAACTCACCCTCACCCTAACCCAAATCCTAACCCTAAACCTCACCCTAACCCTAACTCTCACCCTCCCTGTGACCCTAACACATATCCTAACCCTCATTCTAACCCTAACCCTAAACCTCACCCAAACACTAATCCTAACCCTCACCCTAGCCCTCACCCAAACCCTAATCCTAACACTAATCCTCATCCTAACCCTCACCCTAAACCTAACCCTAACCCTCACCCTAATCCTAATCCTAACCCTAACCCTCAACCTAACAATAACCCTCACCCTCACTGTAACCCTAATCCTAAACCTCACCCTAACCCTAAATTTAACCCGAGCCCTAAATCTCACCCTACCCCTACCCCTAACTCTCAACCTAACCCTAACCATCACCCTCACCCTTACCCTAAGCCTAACCCTAACCCTAAACCTAACACTAACCCTCACACTCACCCTAAAACGCGAATCCTAATTTTAACACTAAGCCTAACCCTCACCTTCACACTAAAACTCAATGTAACCCTAACTCTAACACTAACCCTAACCCTAACTCTTGACCTAACCCTCCCCCTAACCCTAAATTTAATCCTAAAACTCACCCTCACCTTAAACCAAATCCTAACCCTAAACCTCACCTTAACCCTAACTCTCACCCTCCCTGTGACCCTAACACATATCCTAACCCACACTCTAACACTAAACCTAAACCTCAACCAAACACTAATCCTAAACCTCACCCTAGCCCTCACCCAAACCCTAATCCTAACCCTAATCCTCATCCTAACCCTCACCCTAAACCTAACCGTAACCCTCACCCTAAACCTAAGCCTGACCCTAACCCTCAACCTAAAAATAACCCTCACCCTCACTGTAACCCTAACCCTAACCCTCACCCTAACCCTAAATGTAAACCGAGCCCTAACTCTCACCCTAACCCTACCCCTAACTCTCACCCTAACCCTAACCCTCACCCTTACCCTTACCCTAAGCCTAATCCTATCCCTAAACCTAACACTAACACTAACCCTCACACTCACCCTAACACCCGAATCCTAATCGTAACACTAAGCCTAACCCTCACCCTCACACTAAAACTCAATGTTACCCTAACTCTAACACTAACCCTAAACCTAACCCTCACCCTCAGCCTCACCCTAACCCTAACTCTAACCCTAAACCTCACACTCACACTAATCCTAACCCTAATCCTAACCCTAAACCTCACCCTAAGCCTAACCGTAAACCTCACCCTCACCCTAGCCCTCACCCTAACCCTAATCCTAACCCTAAATCTCATCATAAGCCTCACCCTAACACTAACCCTAACCCTCACCCTCACCCTCACCCTCACCCTAACCCTAACCCTAGCCCTAACCCTCAACCTAACCATATCCCTCACCCTCAGAGTAACGCTTACCCTAACCCTAAACTTAATCGAACCCTAACTCTCACCTTAACCCTAACCCTAACCCTCAACCTAACCCTAAACCTCAACCTCACCTTCACTCTCAGCCTAACCCGAAGCCTAGGCTAACCCTAACCATAACCTTCACACTCAACCTAACCCTAACACTAACCCGAATCCTCACCGTAAGCCTAATGCTCACCCTCACCCTCACCCTCACCCAAACCCTCAACCTTACCCTAACTCTAACACTAACCCTACACCTAACCCTCAAACTCAGCCTCACCCTTACCCTATCTGTAACCCTAATCCTCAACCTCAGCCTAACCTTAACTCTAACCCTAACCCTAACACTGAACCTCACCCTAACCATAACCCTAACCCTCACCCTCACCGTAACATTAACCCTAACCCTAACCCTTAAAATAACCCTAACCCTACCCTAACCCTCACCCTAACCATGACCGTCACCCTAACATTAACCCTCACCTTAACACTTACCCTCACTTTAACACTAAACCTAACCCTAACCCTAACCCTCACACTAACCCTAAGACTCACATAATCCTAAACCTCACCCTAACCCTAACCGTAACTCTAACCCTCACCCTCACCCTAGCCCTCACCCTCATCCTCAACCTAACCCTCACACTAACCCTAATCCTAACCCTAATTCTCAATCTAACCCTCACCATAACCCTAACCCTAACCCTCAACCTAAACCTAACCCACACTCTCACCGTAACCCTTACCCTAACCCTCACCATAACCCTAAACAAGACACGAACCCTAAATCTCACCGTAACCCTACTCCTAAATCTCACCCTAACACTAACCCTCACCCTCAACCTTACCCTAAGCCTAACCCTAACCCTAAACCTAACCTTAACCCTAACCCTCACACTCACCCTAACACCCTAATCCTAATCCTAACACTAAGCCTAACCCTCAGACTCACACTAACCCTCACTGTAACACTAACTCTAACTCTAACCCTAACCCTAACCCTCACCCTCAGCCACACCCTAAGCCTAATTCTAACCCTAAACCTCACCCTCACCCTAACCCTAACCCTAAACCTAACCCTAAACCTCACCCTAACCCTATCCCTAACACTCAACCTAACCCTATTCCTCACGCTCACAGTAACGCTTATCCTAACCCTCACCTTAAACCTAAACTTAACTCGAACCCTAACTCTCACCGTAACCCTAAACCTAACCCTCACCCTAACCCTAACCCTCACCCTAACCCTCACCCTCAGCCTAAACCTATCCTTAACCCTAACTCTCATCCTATACCTCACCCTAATCCTAACCCTCATCCTATCCCTAAACCTCAACCTTACCCTCATCCTCACCCTCACTGTAACTCTAACCCTAACCCTAACAATAACACTAAGCCTAACCCTAAACCTCAAACTAAACCTCACCCTCACCCTAACCCTAACACTAACCCTAACCCTAACCCTAACCCTCACCATAACCCTCCCACTAACCGAAACTCTAACCCTATACCTCTTACTCAGCATAACCCTAATCCTAACACTAACCCTAAACCTCCCCCTAAACCTAACCCTAACCCTCACTCTTACCCTCACCCTCACCCTAACCATTAACGGAATCCTAATCTTAACAATAAGCCTAACACTCACCCTCAACCTAACGCTCACTGTAACCCTAACTCTAACACTAACCCTAACGCTAACCCTCACCCTTAGCCTCACCCTAACCCTAACTCTAACCCTAAACCTCACCCTCACACTAACCCTAACCCTAAACCTAACCCTAAACTTCACCATAACCCAACCACTAAACCTGACCCTCACCCTAGCCCTCACCCTAACACTAATACTAAAACTAAACCTCATCCTAAGCTAATGCCTAACACTAACCCTAACCCTCACCCTCACCCTCACCCTAACCCTAAACCTAACCCTAACTCTCAAAATAACCCTAACCCTCACCCTCACTGTAACCGTTACCCTAAACCTCACCCTAACCCTAAATTTAACCCGAAACCTAACTGTCAACCTAACCCTAACCTAACCCTCACCCTAACCCTGACCCTCACCCTAACCCTCACTCTCAACCTAACCCTAAGCCTAACCCTATCCCTAACCCTCACTCTCATCTTATCACTCACCCTAACCCTAACACTCATGCTATCCCTAACCCTCACCGTTACCCTCACCCTCACCCTCACCGTAACTCTAACTCTAACCCTAACAATAACACCTAACCTAACCCTAAACCTAAACCTCAACCTAAAACTCACCCTCACCCTAACCCTAACACTAACGCAAAACCTAACCCTCACCATAACCCTCCCCCTAACCCTAATTCTAACCCTATACCTCACACTCAACCTAACGCTAATCCTAACCCTAACGCTAAACCTCACCCTAAACCTAACCCTAACCCTCATCCTATCCCTAACCCTCACCCTAACCTTAACCCTCACCCTCACCATAACATTAACCCTGACCCTAAACCTCACCCTAACCCTAATCCTAACTCTAACCATCAACCTAAACCTTACTCTCACTCTCACTGTAACCCGAAACCTAAACCTCATGCAAACCCTAAACATAACCATCACCGTAACTCTAACCCTAACCCTAACAATAACAATAACCCTAACCCTAAACCTAACCTTCACCCTCACCCTAACCCTAAACCTAACCCTAACTCTCACCCTAACCCTAACCCTAACCCTAAATCTCACCCTAAACCTAACGATAACCCTAACCCTCAACATCACCGTAACCGTAACCTAACCCTAACCCAAACAATATCCCTAACCATAACCCTCACCCTAACCATAACCCTCACCCTAACACTTACCCTCACCCTAACACTACCCCTAACCCTAACACGAACCCTCACACTAACCCTAACCCTCACCCTAACGATAAACATAACCATCACCCTAAGGCTAACCCTCACCCTCAAACTCACGCTCAGCCTAAACCTAAGCCTAAGCCTAACCCTTACTCTAACCCTCACCCTCACCCTAGCCCTCACCCTAACCCTAATCCTAACCCGAATCCTCACCCCCACCCTCACCCTAACCCTAACCCTAACCATCACTCTAACCCTAATCATCACCCCCAACCTCACCTTCAGCCTAACCATAACCCTAAGCTTAACCCTAACCCTAACCCTCACATAACCTCACCCTCGCCCTAATCTTAACCCTAAACCTCAACCTAACCCTCACCCTAACCTTATCCCTAACGCTAACACTAACCCTCGACCTAACTTTCCCCTAACAATAAATCTAACCCTAAAACTCACCCTCACCCTAACCCAAATCCTAACCCTAACCATCACACTTACACTAATCCTCACCCTCACTGGAACCCTAACCCTCATCCTAACCCTCACCCTAACCCTAAACCTAATCCTAAACCTCACCCAAAAACTAACCCTAACTCTCATCCTCACCCTAGCCCTCACCCTAAACCTAATCCTAACCCTAATCCTCATCCTAACCCTCACCCTAAGCCTAACACTTAACCATGACCCTAATCCTAAGCCTAAGCCTAACCCTCAACATAACCCTAACCCTCATGTTCACAGTACCTCTAACCCTAACCCTCACCCTAAACCTAAACTTAAACCGAACCCTAACACTCGCCCTAACCATACCCCTAACTCTCAACCCAACCCTAACCCTTACCCTCACCCTCACCCTCAGCCTAAACCTAACCCTAATCCTCACACTCACACTAACCCTTATCCTAATCCAATTCCTAACACTAAGCCTAACCCTCACACTCACCCGAACCCTCATCATAACCCTAACTCTAACACTAACCCTAACCCTAACCCTAAACCTCAGCCTAACCCTAAACCTAACTCTAAACCTAAACCTCAACCTCACCCTAACCCTAACCGTAATCCTAATGCTAAACCTCACCCTAACCCTAACCCTAAACCTCACCCTCACCCTAGCCCTCACCCTAACCCTGATCCTAACACTAACCCTCATCCTAACCCTCACCCTAACACTAACCCTAACCTTCACCCTCACCCTAACCCTAACGCTAGCCTCACCCTAACACTAACCCTAAACTTCACCCTCACCCTAACCCTAACGCTAGCCCTAACCCTCAACCTAACCCGAACCCTCACCCTCAATGTAACTGTTAACCTAACCCTCACCCTAACCCAAAACTTAACCGAACCTTAACTCTCACACTTATCCTGACCCTAACCCTCACCCTAAACCTAACCCTCACCCTCACTCTCACCCTCAGCCTAACCCTAAGCCTAACCCTATCCCTAACGCTAACACTCATCGTATTATTCACCCTAACACTAACCCTAATCCTAATCCTAACCTTAACCCTAAATTTCACCCTCACCCTAACCCTCAACTTAAGCCTAAGCCTAACATTAATCCTAACCCTAACCTTAACCCTAAACCTCATCCTAAACCTTAAACCTCACACTAACCCTCACACTAATCCTCAACCTAACCCTCACCCTAACCTTAACCCTAACACTAACCCTAACATTAACGCACTCCCTAACCCTACAACTAACCCAAAATCTAACCCTAAAACTACCCTCATCCTAACCCTAATCCTAACCCTAACCCTAATCCTCACAATAAACCTAACCCTCACCCTCACCCTCACTCTCACATTCACCATAACTCTAACCCTAACCCTAACAATAACACTAATCCTAACCCTAAACCTAACCCTAACCCTAACCCTAATCCTAAAACTGACACTCACCCTAACCATAATCTTAACCGTAATCCTCAACCTAACCCTAACCCTCACCCTCAATGTAACCCTAAACCTCATCATAACCCTAACCCAAACCCTAACCCTAAACCTAAACCTTACCCTAACACTAACCCTAACACTCACCCTCACCCTAGCCCTCACCCTAACCCTAAACCTAACCCTAACCCTCACCCTAACCCTAATGCTCACCCTCACCCTCACTCTCAACCTAACCCTAAGCCTAAACCTAACCTTAACCCCAACCATCACACTCACCCTAAACTTACCCTAATCCTAATCCTAACCCTAAGCCTAAGCCTAACCCTCACCCTCACCCTCACCTTAACCCTAACCCTCAACCTATCCCTAAATCTAACACTAACCCTAACCCTAACCCTCAACCTCAGCCTCACACTTACCATAACTCTAAACCTAAACTTCAACCTAACCCTAACCCTAAACCTAAACCTAAACCTCACCCTAACACTAACTTTAAAACTCACCATCAACCTAGCCCTCACCCTAACCCTAACCCTAACCCTCACCATAACCCTACCCTAACCCTAACTCTAACCCTATACCTCACACTCAACCTAACGCTAATCCTAAGTCTAACCCTAACCCTCAACCTAACTCTAACACTCACTGTAACCCTAAACTTAACCCGAACCCTAACTCTCACTCTAACTCAACCCCTAACTCTCACCCTAACCCTAACCCTCACACTCGCCCTAAACCTTACCCTAAACCTAATCCTAACACTAAGGCTAACCCTTACCCTCACCCTAACCCTCAAGGTAACCCTAACTCTAACACTGAACCTAACACTAACTCTCACCCTCAGCCTCAACCTAACCTTAACTCTAATCTCAAACCTCACCCTCACCTTAACCCTAACCCTAAACCTAACCCTGAACCGCACACTAACCCTAAACCTAAACCTCACCCTCACCCTAGCCCTCACCCTAACCCTAATCCTAACCCTAACCCTCATGCTAAGCCTCACCCTAAAACTAACCCTAACCCTCACCCTCACCCTCACCCTAACCCTAACCCTAAGTTTAACCTAAGCCTATCGGTCAACCTAACCCTTACCCTAACCCTCACCCTCATCATAACTGTAACCCTAACCCTAACAATAACCCTAACCCTAACCCTAACTCTAACCATAAACCCTCACCCTAACATTAACCCTCACCCTAACACTTACCCTCACTCTAACACTAACCCTAACCCTAATACTAACCCTCACACTAACCCTAACCTTCACCCTGATCCTAAACCTCACGCATATCCTAAACCTAACTCTAAACCTTACCCTCAACCTAGCCCTCATCCTAACCCTAATTCTAACCCTCACCCTCACCCTAACCCTAACACTCATCCTCACTCTAAACCTCACAGTAACCCTAACCCTAACCCTAATCCTCAATCTAACCCTCACCCTAACCCTAACCCTAACCCAAAACCTAAAGCTAACACTCACCCTTATCTTAACCCTCACCCTCAGCCTAAACCTCAACTTAACCCTTACCAACATCCTCAACCTAACCCTCACCCTAACCGTAATGCTAATCATCACCCTAACCATAACCCTCATACTCAACCTCTCACTCAGCCTAACCCTAAGCCTAAGACTAGCCCTAACCCTAACTCTCACACTCACCCTAACTCTTACCTGAATCCTAACCCTAACCCCAACCCTCAACCTCACACTAACACTCACCGTAACCCTAACTCTAACACTAAGCCTAACCCTAACACTCACCCTCAGCCTCACCCAAAAACTAACTTTAACCCTAAACCTCACCCTCACCCTAACCCTAAGCCTAAACCTAACCTTAAACCTCAGCCTAAACCAAACCATAAACCTCACCCTCACCCTATCCCTCACCCTAACCCTAATCCTTAAACTAACCCTCATCCTAACCCTCACCCTAACACTAACCCTAACCCTCACCCTCACCCTCACCCTCACCCTAACCCTAAACCTTACCCTAACCCTCAACCTAACCCTAACCCTCACTCTCACTGAAACCGTTACCCTAACCCTCACCCTAACCCTAAACTTAACCCGGACCCTAACTCTCACCCTGAACCGAACTCTAACACTCACCCTCACCCTAACCCTCAACCTTACCTTCACTCTCAGCCTAACCCTAAGCCTAACCCTAACCCTCACATACCCTCACCCTCACCCTAACCCTAGCCCTAAACCTCAACCTAACCCTCACCCTAACCTTATCCCTAACGCTAACCCTAACCCTCGTCCTAACCTTCCCCCTAACAATAAATCTAACCCTAAAACTCACCCTCACCCTACCCCAAATCCTAACCCTAACCATCACACTTACCCTAACCCTCACCCTCACTGTAACCCTAACCCTCATCCTAACCCTCACCCGAACACTAACCCTAACCCTAAACCTCACCCAAACACTAACCCTAACCCTCACCCTCATCCTAGCCCTCACCCCAAACCTAATCCTATCCCTAATCCTCTTCCTAACCCTCACCCAAAGCCTAACACTTACCATCACCCTAATCCTAATCCTAAGCCTAACCCTCAACCTAACCCCAACCCTCATGCTCACAGTACTTCTAACCCTAACCCTCAAACTAAACATAAATTTGATCCGAACCCTAACTCTCACCCTAAACATAACCCTAAATCTCACCCCAACCCTAACCCTTAACCTCACCCTCACCCTCAGCCTAAACCTAAGCCTAAGCCTAACACTAAACCTAACCCTAAACCTAACCCTAACCCTAAACCTAACCCTCACATACCCTCACCCTCACCCTAACCCTAGCCCTAAACCTCAACCTAACCCTCACCCTAACCTTATCCCTAACGCTAACCCTAACCCTCGACCTAACCTTCCCCCTAACAATAAATCTAACCCAAAACTCACCCTCACCCTAACCCAAATCCTAACCCTAACCATCACAATTACCCTAACCCTCACCCTCACTGTAACCCTAACCCTCATCCTAACCCTCACCCGAACACTAACCCTAACCCTAAACCTCACCCAAACACTAACCCTAACCCTCACCCTCATCCTAGCCCTCACCCTAAACCTAATCCTATCCCTAATCCTCATCCTAACCCTCAGCCAAAGCCTAACACTTACCATCACCCTAATCCTAATCCTAAGCCTAACCCTCAACCTAACCCCAACCCTCATGCTCACAGTACCTCTAACCTTAACCCTCAAACTAAACCTAAATTTGAACCGAACCCTAACTCTCACCCTAAACATAACCCTAAATCTCACCCCAACCCTAACCCTTAACCTCACCCTCACCCTCAGCCTAAACCTAAGCCTAAACCTAACCCTAACCCTAACCCTCACACTCACACTAACCCTTACCCTAATCCTATGCATAACACTAAGCCAAACCTCACACTTACCCGAACCCTCATCTTGACCCTAACTCTAACACTAAACCTAACCCTAACCCTCACCCTCAGCCTAACCCTAACTCTAACCCTAAACCTCACCCTCACCCTAACCCTAACCCTAAACCTAATGCTAAACCTCACCCTAACCCTAACTCTAAACCTCACCCTCATTCTAGCCCTCACACTAACCCTTATCCTAACCCTAAACCTCATTCTAACCCTCACCTTAACACTAACCCTAACCTTCACCCTCACCCTAACCCTAACCCTAGCCCTAACCCTCAACCTAACCCTAAACCTCACCCTCAATGTAACTGTTAACATAACCCTCACCCTAACCCTAAATTTAACCGAACCCTAACTCTCAAACTTATCCTGACCCTAACCCTCACCCTAACCCTAACCCTCACCCTCACCCTCACCCTCAGCCTATACCTAACCCTAACCCTATCCCTAACCCTAACCCTTATCATATTCCTCACCCTAACACTAAACATAATCCTAATACTAAACCTAAACCTAAACCTCATCCTCACCCTAACCCTCAACTTAAGCCTAAACCTAACATTAATCCTAACCCTAACGTTAACCCTAAAACTCATCCTAAACACTAAACCTCACCCTAACCCTAAACTTAACCGGAACCCTAACACTCACCCGAATACTACCCCTAACTCTCACCCTAACCCTATCCCTCACCCTCACCCTCACCCTCAGCCTAAACATAAGGCTAACCCTATCCCTAACCCTAACCCTCACAGTTACCCTAACCTGTACCCTAATCCTAATCCTAACACTAATCCTAAACCTCACCCTCACCCGAACCATCACTGTAACCATAACTCTAACACTAACCCTAACCCTAACCCTCACCCTCAGCCTCACCATAACCTTAACTCTAACCCTAAACATTGACCCTCACCCTAACCCTAACCCTAAACCTAATCCTAAACCTCACCCTAAACCTAAACCTGAAACTCACCCTCACCCTAGCCCTGACCCTAACTCTAATCCTAACCCTAACCCTCATCCTAACCCTCACCCTAACACTAACCCTCACCCTCATCCTCACCTTCACCCTAACCCTAACCCTAACCCTAATCATCAACCTAACCCTAACCCTAACACTCACCCTAACCCTAACCATAACCCTCACCGTAACCCTCACCCTCACCCTCACATTCAGCCTAAAACTAATCCTAACCCTAACCCTAACACTAACCCTCACACTCACCCTAAATTTAACGCTAATCCTAATCCTAACACTAACACTAAAGTTCACCCTCACCCTAACCCTCACCTTAAGCCTAACCCTAACATTAATCCTAAGCCTAACCCTAACCCTAAAACTCATCCTCACCCTAAACCTCACACTAACCCTAACACTAATCCTCAATCTAACCCTCACCCTCAGCCTAACCCTAACCCTAACACTCATCGTAAACCTAACCCTCACCCTTACCATAAACCTCACCCTCAGCCTAAGCCTCACCTTTACCCTTACCGTCACCCCCACCCTAACCCTCACCCGAACTATAACCCTCACCCTGACCCTATCCCTACCCATAAACCTCACCCTCACCCTAACCCTAACTCTAACCCTAATCCTAACACTAAACCTCACCTTATCCCTAACCCTAACCCTCACCCTCAACCTCATGCTCAGCCTAACCCTAAGCCTAAGCTTAACCCTTACCCTTACCCTAACCCTCACCCTCACCCTAGCCCTCACCCTAACCCTAAGCCTTACCATAAACCTCATCCTAACCATAACCCTAACCCAAACACTAACCATCACCCTAACCCTAATCCTCACCCCCACCCTCAACCTTAGCTTAACCCTAAGCCTAAGCCTAACCCTAACACTATCCTTCACACTCACCCTCAACCTAACCCTCATTCTAACCCTAACCCTAACCCTAAACCTCAACCTAACCCTCATCCTAACCTTAACCCGAACACTAATCCTAATATTAACGCTCGACCTTACCCTAAATCTAACCCTAAACCTCACCCTCACCCTCAATCTAATCCTAACCCTAACCCTAAACCTCATGCTAACACTAACCCTAACCCTCACCCTACCCTCACCATAACTCTAAACCTAACCCTAACAATAACACGAATCCTAACCCTAAACCTAACCCTAACCCTAACCATAATCCTAAAACTCACCCTCACACTAACGATAATCTTAACACTAACCCTCAACCTAACCCTAACCCTCACCCTCACCGTAATCCTGAGCCTCATCCTAACTGTAACCGAAAACCAAAACCTAACCCAAAACCTTACCCTAACAATAACCCTAACCCTCACCATCACCCTAGACCTCACCATCACCCTAATCCTAACCCTGATCCTAACCCTAACCCTATACTTAACCGAACCTTAACTCTCACTCTAAACCTAACCCTAACCCTCACACTAACCCTAACCCTCACCCTCAACCTCACTCTAACCTAACCCTAAGACTAAGCCTAACCCTAACCCTAAACCTCACACTCACCCGAACCCTTACACTAATCCTAATCCTAACACTAAGCCTAACACTCACCCTCAACCGAACCCTCACTGTAACCCTAACTCTAAAACTAACTCTAACCATAACCCTCAACCTCAGACTCACCCTAACCTTAACACTAACCCTAAACCTCACCCTCAGCCAAACCCTAACCCTAAACATAAACCTAAACCTCACCCTAACCCAAACCTAACACTCACCCTCACCCTCACCCTCACTCTCACCATAACTCTAACCCTAACTATAACACTAATACTAAACCTACCCCTCAAGCTCAGCTTCAAACTTACCCTAACTCTAACCCTAACCCTTACACGAAACTTCACCCTAACCCTAACCCTAACCTTCACCCTCACAGTAACCTTAACCCTAACCCTAACAATAACCCTAACCCTAACCATAACTATAACCCTCATCCTAACATTAATCCTCACCCTAACACTTACCCTCACCCTAACACTAACCCTAACCCTAACACTAAATCTCACACTAACCCTAACCCTAACTCTAACCCTCACCCTCACCCTAGCCCTCATCCTAACCCTAATTCTAACCCTCACCCTCAGCGTAACTCTAACCCTCATCCTCACCCTAAACCTCACACTAACCATAACCCTAACCCTAATCCTCAATCTAACCCTCAACCTATCCCTAAACATAAACCTAACCCTAACCCTAGCCCTAGCCCTCACCCTGAACCTGAAGTTCAGCCTCACCCTAAACCTAAGCCTAAACCTTACTCTAACCCTCACCCTCACCCTAGCACTCACCCTAACCCTAGTCCTAACCCTATCCCTCATCCTAACCCTCTCCCTAACCCTAACCGTAACCATCATCCTAACACTAATCCTAACCCCCACCCTCACCCTCAGCATAACCCTAACCCTAAGCCTAACCATAACCCTAACCCTCACATACCCTAACACTCACCCTAATCCTAACCCTAACAATAACCCTAACCCTTAACAATAACCTAACCCTCACCCTAACCTTAACCCTAACACTAATCCTAACACTAACCCTGGACCTTAACCTCCACCTAACCCTAAATCTAACCCTAAAACTCACCATCACCCTAACCCAAATCCTAACCCTAACCCTGACCCTAAACCTAAACCTCACCTTCACTGTAACCCTAACCCTCATCCTAAAGCTCACCCTAACCCTAACCCTAACCCTAAATCTCACCCAAACAATAACCCTAACCCTCACCCTCACCCTAGCCTTCACCCTAACCCTAATCCTAACCTTAATCCTCATCCTAACCCTAACCTTAACCCTAACCCTACCCTTGCCCTAATCCTAAGCCTAACCCTAACCCTCAAAATAACCCTAACCCTCACCATAACCCTAAACTTAACCTGAAACCTAACTCTCACCCTAACTCTACCCCTAACTCTCACCCTAACCCTAACCCTCACACTCACCCTAACCCTTACACTAAACCTAATCCTAACACTAAGGCTAACCCTTACCCTCACCCTAACCCTCAAGGTCACCCTAACACTAACACTGAACCTAACACTAACCCTCACCCTCAGCCTCACCCTAACCTTAACTCGAACCTTAAAACTCACCCTCACCCTAAACCTAAACCTAAACCTCACCGTCACCCTACCCCTCACCCCAATCCTAATCCTAACCCTAACACTCATCCTAAGCCTCACCCTAAAACTAACCCTAACCCTCACCCTCACCCTCACCCTAACCCTAACCCTAACGCTCAACCTAACCCTATCCCTCACCCTCACTGTAAGCCTTACCCTAACCCGCACCCTAACCCTATCCCTCACCCTCACTGTAAGCCTTACCCTAACCCGCACCCTAACCGTAAAATTAACTGAACCCTAACTGTCACCCTAACCCTAACCCTAACCCTCACCCTAACCCTAAACCTCAACCTCAACCTCACTCTCAGCCTAACCATAAGCCTAAGCCTAACACTAAACATAACGCTCACACTCACCCTAAAACTTACCCTAATCCTAATCCTAACCCTAAGCCTAACCCTCACCCTCACCCTCACACAAACCCTCAACCTAACCCTAACTCTAAAACTAACCCTACACCTAACCCTCAACCTCAGCCTCACCCTTACCCTAACTCTAACCCTAAACCTCTCCCTTACCCTTAACCTAACTCTAACAATAACACTAACACTAAAACTCACCCTAACCCTTACCCTAACCCTCACCCTCATCATAACCATACAGTAACCCTAACCCTAACAATAACCCTAACCCCAACCCTAACTCTCACCATAAACATAACCCTCACCCTAACATTAACCCAAACCCTAACACCTACCCTCTCTCTAACCCTAACCCTAACCCTAATACTAAACCTCACACTAACCCTAACCTTCACCCTAATCCTAAACCTCACCCTAACCCTAACCCTAACTCTAACCCTCACCCTAGGCCTCAACTTAACCCTAATTCTAACCCTCACCCTCACCCTAACCCTAACCCTCATCCTCACTCTAAACCTCACACTAACCCTAACCCTAACCCTAATCCTCAATCTAACCCTCACCCTAACCATAACCCTAACCCTAAACCTAACCCAAACCCCCACCCTTATCGTAACCCTCACCCTCAGCCTAAACCTCAACTTAACCCTTACCAACATCCTCAACCTAACCCTCACCCTAACCCTAAACCTCATCCTAACCCTCACCCTAACCATAATCCTAACCATCACCCTAACCCTAACCCTCACGCTCAACCTCTCACTCAGCAAAACCCTAAGCCTAAGCCTAGACCTAACCCTAACTCTCACACTCACCCTAACCCTTATCTGAATACTAACCCTAATCCCAACCCTCCCCCTCCCTAATCCTAAACCTCACCCTAACCCTAACCCTACCTCTATCACTAAGCCTAACCCTAAACCTCACCTTCAGCCTCACCCAAACCCTAACTCTAACCCTAAACCTCACCCTCACCCTAACCCTAAGCCTAAACCTAACCCTAAACCTCAGCCTAACCCAAACCATAAACCTCACCCTCACCCTAGCCCTCACCCTAACCTTAATTCTTAAACTAACCCTCATCCTAACCCTCACCCTAACCCTAACCCTAACCCTCACCCTCATCTCACCCTAACCCTAAACCTTACTCTAACCCTCAACCTAACCCTATCCCTCACCCTCACTGTAACTGTTACCCTAACGCTCACCCTAACCCTAAATTTAACCCGAACCCTAACTCTCACCCTGAACCTAACTCTAACCCTCACCCTAACCCTAACCCTCAACCTCACCCTCACTCTCAGCCTAACCCTAAGCCTAAGCCTAAGCCTAACCCTAACCCTCACACTCACCCTAACACTTACACTTATCCTAATCCCAATCCTAAGCCTAACCCTCGCCATCACCCTCACCCTCACCCTAAACCTCACCCTAACCCTAACTCTAACACTAACCCTACACCTAACTCTCAACCTCAGCCTCAACCTTACCCTAACTCTAAACCTAAACCTCACTCTCACACTAACCCTAACTCTAATCCTAACCCTAACACTAAACCTAACCCTAAACCTAACCCGAACCCTCACCCTAACCATAATCCTCACCCTAACATTAACCCTTACCCTAACACTTAACTTCACGCTAACACTAACTCTAAACATAAGACTAACCCTCACAATAACCCTAAACCTCACCCTAACCCTAACTGTAACCCTCACCCTCACTCTAGCCCTCACCCTAACCCTAATTCTAACCCTCACCCTCACCTTAACCCTTACCCTAATCCTCACCCTAAACCTCACACTAACCATAAACCTAAACCTAATCCTCAATCTAAACCTCACACTAACCCTAAACCTAACGCAAAAGCTAACCCTAACCCTCACCCTTATCTTATTCCTCACCCTCAGCCTAAACCTCACATTTACTCTTATTATCATCCTCATTCTAACCCTAAACCTCATCCGAACCCTCAACCTAAACTTAAACCTAACCATCACCATAACCCTAACCCTCACCCTCAAACTCATGCTCAGCCTAACCCGAAACCTAAGCCTATACCTTACTATAAACCTCACCCACACACTAGCCCTGACACTAAAACAAATCCTATACTTATCCCTCATCCTAACCATCACCCTAACCCTAACCCTAACCATCACCCTAACCCTAATACTCACCCCCAACCTCAACCTCAGGATAACCCAAACCCTAAGCCTAAGCCTAACCCTAACCCTCACATACACTCACCCTAACCCTAATCTTAACCCTAACCCTAAACCTAAACCTCAACCTAACCTTCACCATAACCTTAACCCTAACACTGACCGTAACCTTAACCCTCGACCTAACCCTCCCCCTAACACTAAATCTAACCCTAAAACTCACCCTTACACTAACCCAAATCATAACCCTAACCCTCACCCTAACACTAACCCTACCCCCTCACTGTAACACTCACCCTCACCATAGCCCTCACCCTAACCCTAATCCTAACCCTAATCCTAATCCAACCCTCACCCTAACCCGAACACTAACACTCACCCTAATCCTAATCCTAACCCTAACCCTCAACCTAACCCTAACCCTCACCATAACCCTAACCCTCACCCTAACCCTAAATATAACCCGAACACTAACACTCACCATAATCCTACAACAAACTCTCACCCTAACCCTATCCCTCACCCTCACCCTCAGCCTAACCATAAGGCTAACCCTATCCCTAACCCTAACCCTCACACTTACCCTAACCTGTACCCTAATCCTAATCCTAACACTAATCCTAAACCTCAACCTCATCCGAACCCTCACTGTAACCCTAACTCTAACACTAACCCTAACCCTAACCCTCACCCTCAGCTTCACCCTAACCTTAACACTAACCCTAAACCTGACCCTCACCCTAACCCTAACCCTAAACCTCACCTTAAACCTAACCCTAAACCTCACCCTCACCCTAGCCCTCACCCTAAACCTAATACTAAACCTAACACTCATCCTAACCCTCACCCTAACACTAACCCTCACCCTCACCCTCACCTTCACCCTAACCCTAACCCTAACCCTCAACCTAACCCTAACCCTAACTCTCACCCTAACCCTAACCATAACCCTCACCCTCACCGTAACCCTCACCCTCACCCTCACATTCAGCCTAAAACTAAGGCTAACCCTAACCCTAACACTAACCCTCACACTCACCCTAACCCTAACCCTAATCCTAATCCTAACACTAACACTAAAGCTCACCCTCACCCTGACCCTCACCTTAAGCCTAACCCTAAAATTAATCCTAACCCTAACCATAACCCTAAACCTCAACCTCACCCTAAACATCACACTAACCCAAACACTAGTCCTGAATCTAACCCTCACCCTCACCCTCACCCTACCCCTCACCCTAAACCTAACCTTCATCCTCATCCTAAACATCACACTAACCCTAACACTAATCCTCAATTTAACCCTCACCCTCACCCTAACCCTAAAGCTCATCCTAAACCTAACCCTCACCCTTACCATAACCCTCACCCTCATCCTAACCCTCACGTTTACCCTTACCGTCACCCCCTCCCTAACCCTAACCCTAACCCTAACCCTACCCCTAAACCTCACTCTCGTCCTAACCCTAACTCTAACCCTAACACTAACACTAAATCTCACCCTATACTTAACCCTAAACCTCACCCTCACCCGCATGCTCAGCCTAACCCTAAGCCTAACACTTACCCTAACCGTCACCATCACCCTAGCCCTCACCCTAACCCTAAGCCTATCCCTAACCCTCATCCTAACCCTCACCTTAACCGGAACCCTAAACATCACCCTAACCATAATCCTCACCCACTCCCTCACCCTCAGCCTAACCCTCACACTCAACTCACCCTAAGCCTAATCCTAACCCTAACCCTAACCCTAAACCTCAACCTAACCCTCACCCTAACCTTAACCCTAACACTAACCTTAACATTAACGCTCGACCTAACCCTCCAACTAAGCCTAAATCTAACGCTAAATTTCACCCTCACCCTAACCCTAAACCTAAACCTCACCCTAACCCTAACCCTAACCCTAAACCTAACCATAACTCTAACCCTAATCCTAACACTCACCCTCTCCCTAAACATAATTTAACCCTAACCCTCAACCTAACCCTAACCCTCAACCTCACGGTAACAATAACCCTCAACCTAACCCTAAACGAAACCCTAACCCTAACCCTAAACCTTACCCAAACACTGACAATAACCCTCATCATCAACCTAGCCCTCACCCTCACCCTAACCCTAACCCTCAACCTCACCGTCACTCTCAGCCGAATCCTGAGCCTAACCCTAACCCTCACACTCACCCGAACCCTTACACGAATCCTAATCCTAACCCTAAGATTAACCCTCACCCTCACACTCACCTCACCCTAACCATCACCCTAACCCTAACTCTAAAACTAACCCTAAACTTTACCCTCCAACTCTGCCTCAACCTCACCCTAACCCTAACCCTAAGCCTCACACTCACAGTAACTGTTACCCTAACCCTAACCCTAACAATAACCCTAACAATTACCCTAACCCATACACTAACCCTCACCCTAAACATAACCCTAACACTAACATTAACCTTGACCCTAACAACCTCACCCTAACACTAACCCTTACCCTGACACTAAATTTCAAACTAACCCTAACCCTCACCTTAATCCTAAACCTCACCCTAACCCTAACCCTAACTCTAACCCTCACCCTCTCCCTAGCCCTCACCCTAAACCTAATTCTAACCCTCACTCTCACCATAACCCTAACCCTCATCCTCACCCTATACATCACACTAACCCTAACTCTAACCCTAATCGTCAATCTAAACCTCATCCTAACCCTAACCATAACCATAAACCTAACCCTAACCCTCACCCTTATCTTAACCCTCAACCTCAGCCTTAACCTCACCTTTACTCTTACCATCATAGTCACCCTAAACCTCACCCTAACCCTAAACTTCATCCTAACCCTCACCCTAACCTTAAACCTAACCATCACCATAACCCTAAACCTCACTCTCAACCTCATGCTCAGCCTAACCCTAAGCCTAAGCCTAACCCTTACTCTAACCCTCACCCTCAACCGAGCCCTCAGCCTAACCCTAATCCTAACCCTATCCCTCATCCTAAACCTCACACTAACTCTAAACCTAAACCTCAACCTCACCCTAGCCCTCCCCCTAACCCTAATCCTAACCCTAACCCTCATCCTAACCCTCACCCTAACACTGACCGTAACCCTCACCCTCACCCTCACATTAACCCTAAGCCTAACCCTAACCCTCAACCTAACCCTAACCCTTACCCTCACTGTAACCTTTACCCTAACCCTCACCGTAACCCTAAACTTAACCTGAATCCTAACTCTCACACTTATCCTGATCCTAACCCTCACCATAAACCTAACCCTCACCCTCAACCTCACCCTCAGCCTAATCCTAAGCCTAACCCTATCTCTAACCCTAACCCTCAACCTATCTTTCACACTAACCCTAATCCTAATCCGAATCCTAACCCTAACCCTAAACCTCACCCTCACACTAACCCTCAACTTAAGCCTAACACTAACATTAATCCTAAACCTAACCCTAACCCTAAACCTCATCCTAAACCCTAAATCTAAAACTAACCCTCACACTAATCCTCAACCTAAACCTCACCCTAACCTTAACCCTAACACTAACCCTAACATTAACGCTGGACCTAATCCTACAACTAACCCTAAATCCAACCCTTAACCTCCCCGTCATCCTAACCCTAATCCTAAACTTAACCCTAAACCTCACCCGAACCCTAACCCTCACCCTCACACTCACCCTCACCATCACCATAACTCTAACCCTAACAGTAACCATAACAGTAATCCTAACAATAAACCTAACCCTAACCCTAACCCTAATCCTAAAACTCACCCTCACCCTAACCATAATCGTAACACTAACCCTCAACCTAACACTAACCCTCACCCTCACAGTAACCCTAACCCTCATGCTAACCGTAACTCAAACCCTAACCCTAACAATAAACCTTACCCTAACACAAACCCTAAACCTCACCCTCACCCTAGCCCTCACCCTAACCCTAAACCTAACCCTAACCCTCACCCTAACCCTAAATATAATCGAATCCTAAGTCTCACCCTAACCCTAACCCTAACTTTCACCCTAACCCTAACCCTCAAACTCACCTTCACTCTCAGCCTAAACCTAAGCCTAAGCCTAACCCTAACCCTAACCATCTCACTTACCCTATCCCTTACCCTAATCCTAATCGTAACCTAAGCCTAAGCCTAACCCTCACCATTACCCTCACCCTAATCCTAACCCTCACCCTAACCCTAACTCTAACACTAACCCTAATGCTAACCCTCATCCTCAGCCTCACCCTTACCCTAACTCTAAACCTAAACCTCACCCTCACCCTATCCCTAAAACTAAACCTCACCCTAACCCTAAGCCTAAACCTGACCCTCAACCTAGCACTCAACTTAGCCCTAATCCTAAACCTAACCCTCATCCTGAACCTCCCCATAACCCCAACCCTAACCTCACCCTCACCCTAAACTTAACCCTAACCCTAACACTAACCCTAACCCTAACATTCAAGCTAACCCTCACCCTTACAATAACTCTAACTCTATACCTCACCCTCACCCTCACCCTAATCCTAACTCTAACCCTAACCCAAAACCTAAACCTAACCCTAACAATAACCTAACCCTAATCCTAACCCTCACCCTAACCACAACCCTCACCGTAACCCATACCCTAAACCAAACACTAACCCTCAGAGTAACCCTAACCCTAACCTCACCCTAACCCTAACTCTAACCCTAACCCTAACACTAAAAACCTCAACCTAACCCTAACCCCAACCCTCACCCTCACCCTCACCCTCACCGTAACCGTAACCCTAACAATAACCCTAACCCTAACCCTAATCCTAACCCGCACCCTCATCCTAACTCTAAACCTAACTCTAACCTTCACCCAAACCCTAGCCCTCACCCTTACGTAACCCTAACCCTCATCCTAACCCTCACCCTAAACCTAACCCTAACCCTAACCCTAAAACTCACATTAACACTAACCCTAACCCTCACCCTAAACCTAGCCCTCAACCTAACCCTAATCCTAACCCTAAACCTCACCCTAACACTAACCTTAACTCTCAAACTCACCATAGGCCTCACCCTAAACCTAACCCTCATCCTCACACTAAACCTCACACTAATCCTCAATATAACCCTCACACTCACCCTAAAGCTAACACTAACCGTCACCCTAACCCTAACCCTCACCCTTACCATAACCTTCACCCTCAGCCTAACCTTCATCTTTACCCTTACCGTCACCCCCATGCTAACCCTCACACTAACCCTAACCCTCATCCTAAACCTAACTGTACGCCTAAACCTCACCCTCACCCTAACCCTAACTCTAACCCTAAGCCTAACACTAAACCTCACCCTACCACTAACCCTAACCCTCACCCTCACCTGAACTGGAACCCTAACCCTATACTTAACAGTAACCCTAACCCTCACCCTAACCCTTACCCTAACCATAACCCTCGCCCTAACTCTAACCCTCACCCTAAAACTAAAACTCATCCTAACACTAACCCTAACCCTAACATTAACCCTCACACTCAGCCTAACCCTCACCCTAATCCTCAACCACAACGTAACCCTAACCCTAATGCTAACCCTCACTCTCACCCTAGACCTCACCCTAACCCTAATTCTAACCCTCAACCTCACACTAACCCAAACCTTCATCCTCACCCTAAACCTCACCCTAACCCTAAACCCAACCCTAACCCTCACCCTTAACTTAACCCTCACCCTCAGCCTAAACCTCACCTTCACCCTTACCATCATCCTCACCCTAAACCTCATCCTAACCCTCACCCTAAACGTAAACCTAACCGTCACCCTAAGCCTAACCCTCCCCCTCCCCCAGCCCTCACCCTAACCTAATCCTAATTCGAACCCTCATCCTGACCCTCAGAATAACCCTAATCCAAACCATCACCTTAAACCTAATCCTCACCCCCACCCTAACCCTCAGCCTAACCCTAAGCCTAAGCCTAAGCCTAACCCTAACCCTCACACTCATACTCACCCTCACCTTATCCTTACCCTAAACCTAACCCTAACCCTAAACCCCAACCTAACCCTCACCCTAACCTTAATCCTAAAACTAAACCTAAACCTCACCCTCGACCCAACCCTCCAACTAATCATAAATCTAACCCTAAACCTCACACTCACCCTAATCCTAACCCTAATCCTAAACCTCACCCTAACCCTAACCCTAACACTCACCCTCACCCTCACCATAACTCTAATCCTAACCCTAACAATAACACTAATCCTAACCCTAAACCTAACCCTAACCATAAACCTAACCCTAATCCTAACTCTCCCCTTCACCCTAAACCTAATCCTAAACCTAACCCTCATCATAACCCTAACCCTCACCCTCACCGTAACCCTAACCCTCAAGCTAACGCTCACCCTAACCCTAACCATAAACCTAAACTTTATTCTAACACTAACCCTAACCATCACCATCACCTTAGCCCTCACACTAACCCTAATGTTAAACCTAATCCTCATCCTTACCCTCACCCTAACCTTAAAATTAACCCTCACCCTAACCCTAACCCTAACCATAAACCTCAACCTAACCCTCACGCTCACCGTAACGCTAACCCTAACACTGACCCTAACCCTAATCTTAACCGAACCCTAACTCTCACCCTAACCCTAACCCTAACTCACCCTAACCCTAACCCTCACCCTAATCCTCACCCTTAGCCTAACTCTAAGCCTAACCCTAACCCTAACCCTAACGCTCACACTCACCCTAACCCTTACCTTAAACCTAATCCTAACCCTAACCTTAACCCTCAACCTCAGCTTCACCCTAACCCTAAACCTAACCCTAAACCTCACGCTCACCATAACCCTCATCTGAACCCTAACCCTCAACCTAAACCTAACCCTCACCCTCACCAAAACCCTCAACCTAAACCTAAACTTAAACCGAACCCTAACTCTCACCCTAACCCTAAACCTAACCCTCATCCTAACCCTAAACCTAAACTTCACCCACACCCTAGCTCTCACCCTAACCCTAAACCTAACCCTAACACTCATCCTAAACCTCCCCCTAACCCTTACTCTAAACCTCACAGTAACCCTAACCCTCACCCTCAACCTCACCCTCAGCCTATTCCTATTCCTAACCCAAAACCTAACCCTAACAAACACACGCACCCTCATCCTTACCCTAATCCTAACCCTTTCCCTAACCCAAAACCTCCAAGTAACTCTCACCCTATTGCTAACCCTAAACCTAACCCTAACCCTAACCCTCAACCTAACCCTCAACCTAAACCTAACTCTGACCCTAAACCTCACCCTCACCCTAAACTTAACTCTAACCCTAACCTAAACCCTAAACCTCAACCTAACCCTAACCCTAACCCTCACCCTCACCCTCACAGTAACCTTAACCCTAAACCTAACCCTAAGAATAACCATAACCCTAATCCTAACCTTCACCCTAAACATAACCCTAACCCTAAGACTAACCCTAAACATAACACTAATCCTCAACCCCACCTCACCCTCAGCCTAACCCTAACCCTAACCCTAACCCTCAGAGTAACCCTAACCCTAACCCTAAACCTAACACTAACCCTAAAGCCAAACCTAACCCTAAAACTAACCCTAATCCTCAGCCTCACCCTGACCCTAACGCAAACCCTAACCATAACCATCACCCTAAATCTAAGGCTAAATTTAACCCTAACCCTAAGCCTCACCGTAACCCTAGCCCTAACCATAAACCTAAACCTAACACTAACCCTAAACCTAACCCTAATACTCAGCCTCACCCTCACCCTAACCCAAACCCTAACCTTAACCCTCATCCTAACTCTAAGCCTAACCCTAACCCTAATCCTAATTCTCACACTCACCCTCACCCTAACCCTAATCCTAAACCAAGCCCTATCCCTTACCCTAACCCTCACCCTAACCCTCAGCCTAGCTCTCACCCCTACACTTATCCTAATCCTAAACCTCATCCTAACCCTCACCCTAACCCTATCCCTAACCCTAACCCTCACCCTAACACTCAAGTTCATGCTCAGCCTAAGACTAAGCGAAAGCCTAAGCCTAAACCTAACCCTAACCCTCAGCCTAACCCTCACTTTAACACTAACCCTAAACCTAAACCTCATCCTAACCCTAACCCTAACCCTCACCCTCACCGTAACCTTAACCCTTTCCCTAACCCTAACAATAAACCTAACCCTAACCTAACCCTCACCCTAACAATAACCCTCACCCTATCCCTAACCCTCACTCTAACACTTACCCTCACCCTAACACTAACCCTAACCCTCTCACTAAACCTCACACTAACCCTAAAAATCACCCTAAACCTAAACCTCACCCTAACACTAACCTTAACCCTCAAACTCACCATAGCCCTCACCCTAACCCTAACCCTCATCCTCACCCTAAACCTCACACTAACCCTAACACTAATCCTCAATATTACCTTCACCCTCATCCTAAAGCTAACACTATCCCTCACCCTAACCCTAACCCTCACCCTTACCATAACCCTCACCCTCAGCCTAACCCTCATATTTACCCTTACCTTCACCCCCATGATAACCCGCACATTAAACTTAACCCTCATCCTAAACCTAACTGTACCCCTATACCTCACCCACACCCTAACACTAACTCTAACCTTAACCCTGACACTAAACTTCACCTTAACCCTAACCCTAACCCTCATCCTCACCTGAACCGGAACCCTAATCCTAAACCTAACAATAAACCTAACCAGAACCCTAACCCTCAACCTAACCATAACCCTCACCCTAACTCTAACCCTCACCCTAACACTAAACCTCATCCTAATACTAACCCTAACCCTAACACTAACCCTCAAACTAAACCTAACCCTCAGCCTAATTGTAAACCTCACCCTAACCATAACCCTAATCCTAACCCTCACATTCACCCTAGACCTCACCCTAACCCTAATTCTAACCCTCACCCTCACACTAACCCTAACCCTCATACTCACTCTAAACCTCACACTAACTCTAACCCTAATCCTCAATCTAAACCTCACCCTAACCCTAAACCTAAGCCTAACCCTCACCTTTAACTTAACCCTCACCCTCAGCCTAAACCTCACTTTTACCCTTACCATCAATCTCACCCTAAACCTCACCCTAACCCTAAACCTCATCCTAACCTCACCCTAAACCTAACCATCACCCTCACCCTAGACCTCACCCTAACCCTAATTTTAATTCTAACCCTCATCCTAACCCTCACCATAACCCTAATCCTAACCATCACCCTAAACCTAATCCTCACCCCCACCCTCACCCTCAGCCTAAACTTAAGCCTAAGCCTAACCCTAACCATAACCCTCACACTCACCGTGATGGTTAGGATTAGGGTTATGGATTAGCATTAGGATTAGGGTGAGGGTGAGCCTCACGATAATCCTAACCCTAACTCTAACCACAACCCTAAACCTCAACCTAACATTCACCCTATCCTTAACCCTAAAATTAACCTTAACCCAGGCCTCGAACTAACCCTCCAACTAACGCTAAATCTAACCCTAAACCTCAAGCTCACCCTAACTCTAATTCTACCCTATCCCTAAACCTCACCCTAACGCTAACCCTCACCCCCACCCTCACCCTCACCCTCACCATAACTCTAACCCTGACCCTAACAATAACACTAATCCTAACCTTAAACCTAACCCTCACCCTAAATCTAACGCTAATCCTATCACTCACCCTCATGCTAACCCTAATACCAACCCTAACCCTCACCCTAACCCTAATCCTCACCCTCAACATAACCCTAATCCTGAACCTAACCCTCACCCTAACAATAAACCAAACCCTAAACCTTAATCTAACACTAACCCTAACCATCAACCTCACCCTAGCCCTCACCCTAAGCCTAATCCTAACCCTAATCCTCATCTTTATCCTCACCCTAAACCTAAACTTAACTCTCACCCATTCCCTAACCTTAACCCTAATTCTCAACCTAACCCTAAACCTCAATCTAACCTTCACCCTAACCAGAACCCTAACCCTAATCCTAGCCCTCACCCTTACCCTAATCCTAACCCTAAAACTCAAACTAACTTTCACACTTACCCGAACCCTAACCTGATCCCTAACCCTCACCCTCACCCTCAACCTAACTTTAACTCTAACACAAACCCTAAAACTAAACTTCATTCTAACCCTAACCCTAACCATAACCCTAACCATAACCCTAACTCTAACCCTAACCATAACAATAACCCTAACTCTCACACTCACCCTAACCATAACCCTCACCCTAACCCTAACCCTCACCCTATCCCTTAATATCATGCTCACCCAACCCACACACTAAGCCTAAACCTCAACCTAAACCTAACGCTAAGCCTCACCATCACCCTCAACTTCACCCTCACCCTAACCCTAACCCTCACCCTAACCCTAACCCTCACACAACCTTAAACTTAACCCTCACCCTCACCCTAAGCCTCACCCTAACCCTCATCATCACAATAACCCTAAACCTAACCCTAACCCTTATCCTCACACTAACCCTCACCCTCACCCTAACCCTAATTCTAAGTCTCACCCTCACCCTAACCTTCACCTTCACCCTAACCCTCACCCAAACCCTAACCCTCACACTCACCCTAGACCTCACCCTCACCCTAAAGCTAACACTAAATCTAAACCTCACCCTAACACTCACACTAGACCTAACCCTCACTCTCACCATAACCCTAACACTAAACCTTACCCTAAACCTTACCCTAACCCTTACCTTCACCATAACCCTAACCTTAATCCTCACACTAACCCTAACACAAACCCACACACTAAAATTCAACCTAACCCTCACCCTAACCCTAACCCTAAACCTCAACCACACTCTCACGTTCAGCCTAACCCTAACCCTAACCCTAATCCTAACCCTGAACCTCACTCTCACCCTGAATCTAACCATAACCCTAAGCCTCACCCTCATCCTAACCCTAACCCTGAGCCTAATCCTCACCCTAAACATCACCCTAAACCTTACCCTGACCCTAACCCTAACCCTAAACCTCATCGTCACCCTAACCCTAACACTAAATGTATCCCTAACACTATCCCTAACCCTAAGCCTAACGCTAACTTTAAAACTAACACTCACTCTCACCATCACTCTAACCATAATCCTGACCGTATCCCTAACCCTCACCCTAACCCTAACCCACACCCTCACCCTCACCCTAAAACATACCCTCCCCCTAATCCTAACCCTAACCCTAACCATAAACCTAACACTAACCCTAACCCTAAACCTAACCCTAATCCTCAGCCTCACCCTCACACTAACCCAAACCCTAACCCTAACCCTCACCCTAACTCTAAGCCTAACCCTAACCCTAAACCTCACACTCACCCTCACCCTACCCCTAATCCTAAACCTAATGCTATCCCTAACCTTAACCCTCACCCTAACCTTAAACCTAGCCCTCACCCTTACCCTAATCCTAACCCTAAACCACAATCTAACCTTCACCCTAACCCGAACCCTAACCCTCACCCTCATGCTCGGCCTAAGCCTAAGACTAAGCTTAAGCCTAACCCTAACCCTCACCCTAACCCTAACACTAACACTAACCCTAACTCTAAACCTAAATCTCACCCTCACCCTAAACATAACTCTAACCATAAACCTAAAACTAAACTTCATCCCAACCCTAACCCTAAGCATAACCCTAACCATAACCCTAACTCTAACCCTAAACCTAACAATAACCCTAACCCTAACCCTCATACTCACCCTAACCATAACCCTCACCCGAACCCTAACCCTCACCCTAACACTTACCCTCACCCTAACATAAACCCTAACGCTAACAGTAAAGCTCACACTAACCCAAAGTATCACCCTAACCGTAAACCTCACCGTAACACTTACCCTAACCCTCATCTTCAGCCTAAACCTCACACTAACACTAACACTAATCCTAAAACTAACCCTCACCCTCACCCTAACACTAACACTAATCCTCACCCTAACCCTAACCCTCACCCTTACTGTAACCCTCACCCTCAGCCTAACTCTCAAATTTACCCTTACCTACAACCCCAACCTAACACACACCCTAACCCTAACCCTCACCCTAATCCTAACTCTACCCCTAAACCTCACTCTCACCTTAACCCTAACTCTAACCTTAACCCTAACACTAAACTTCACCCTAACCCTAACCCTAACTTTCAACCTCACACTCACAGTAACTGTAACCCTAAACCTAACCCTAACAAAAACCCTAACCCAAACCCTCACCCTAACCATAACCCTCACCCTAATCCTAACCCTCACCCGAACACTTACCCTCACCATAACACTAATCCTCACACTAACCCTAAACCTAACCCTAACCCTATCCCTCACACGAACCCACACCAAAACACTAACCCTAACCCTAACTCTCACCTTCACCTTAACCCTCACCCTATCCCTTAACCTCATGCTCATCCAACCCTCACACTAAGCCTAAACCTCAACCTAACCCTAAACCTAACCCTCACCATCACCCTCAACTTCACCCTCACCCTAACCCTCACCCTCACCCTCACCCTCACCCTAACCCAAAACCTAACCCTAACCCTCACCCTAACCGTAACCCTCACACAACCTTAAACTTAACCCTCACCCTCACCATAACTCTAACCCTCACCCTAACCCTAATCCTCACAATAACCCTAAACCTAACCCTAACCCTTATCCTCACACTAACCTGAACCCTAACTCTAAGTCTCACCCTCACCCTAACCTTCACCTTCACCCTAACCCTCACCCAAACCCTAACCCTAACCCTCACACTCACCCTAACCCTCACCCTAACCCTAAAGCAAAAACTAAATCTAAACCTCACCCTAACACTCACACTAAACATAACCCACACTCTCACCATAACCGTAACACTAAACCTTACCCTAAATCTAACCATAACCCTTACCTTCACCATAAACCTAACCCTAATCCTCACACTAACCCTAACACTAACCCACACACTAAAACTCACCCTAATCCTCACCCTCACCCGAACCCTAACCCTCACCCACACCCTCACCTTCAGCGTAATTGTAACCCTAACCCAAACCCTAATCCTAACCCTGAACCTCACACTCACCCTGAACCTAACCCTAACCCTCACCCTCACCCTCACCCTAAACCTAACCGTAAACCTATCACTAACCCTCACCCTAAACCTAACCCTCAACCTAACCCTCAATCTAACACATACACTCACCCTCACCTTAATCCTCACCCTAACATTCACCCTAAACCTCACCCTCACCCTCACCCTAAACCTCACCCTAAACCTTACCCTCACCCTAACCCTAACCCTAACCCTCACCGTCACCCTAACCCTAAACCTAACCATATGCCTAATCCTAACCTTAATACGAACACTCACTCTCACTGTCACTGTAACCATAATCCTAACCATATCCCTAACCCTCACCCTAACCCTAACCCTCACCCTAGCAGTCACCCTAAAACATACCCTCACCCTAATCCTAACCCTAACCCTCAACCTAACCCTAAACCTCTCCCTAAACCTCATCCTCACCATAAAACTCATCCTAACCTTTACCCTCACCCTAAACCTAACCCTAAACAAAAACCTCACCCAATCCCTCACCCTAACCCTCAACCTCAACCTAACCCTAACACTCACCTTAACCATCACCCTCACACTAACCCTCATCCTAAACATAACCCTAACCTTAACCCCAAACCTCTCCCTAACCCCCACCATAACCCTAAACCTAACCCTAAACCTCACCCTATCCCTTACCCTCACCTTCACCCTACTCCTCACACTAACCCTAACCCTCCCCCTAACACTAACCTTAACCCTCATCCTCACTCTAACCCTAAACCAAACCCTAACCCTTACCCTCACACTAACCCTCACCCTAACACTAACCCTAACCTTAAGTCTCACCCTCACCCCAACCCTCCCCCTCCCCCTTACCCTCATGCTCACCCTACCCTCACACTAACCCTAAACCTCAACTAATGGTAACCCTATCCCTCAACGTCACCCTAACCCTAACCCTAATCCTAAACCTAAACCTAATCTTCACCCTCTCCCTTATCCTAAATCTAACCCACACCCTCAACCTCACCCTCACCCCAACCCTCACCCTCACCCTCACCCTAAACCTAACCCTAACCCTCACACTAAGCCTAACCCTAATCCTAATGCTTACCCTAAAGCTCAACCTTATGCTAACCCTCACCCTAACCATTACCCTCACCCTAAACCTAACCCTAAACCTAACCCTCACACTAAACCTAACCCTCACCCTCACCCTAACCCTAACCCTAACAATAATCCTAATGCTAAACCTAAACCTAACCCTCACCCTCACCCTAACCCTAACGCTAACCCTAACCCTAACAAAAACCCTATTCCTAAGCCTAATCCTAACACTCATCCTCACTCTCACCTTAACCCTAAATCTATCCCTAAGCCTAACTCTAACAATAACCCTAACCCTAACCCTAACCTTAATCCTAACCCCAACCCTCAGTCTAATCCTCAGCCTAAACCTAAACCTAATCCTAAACCTCGCCCGAACCCTACAGATCACCCCAACCCTATCCCTAACCCTCACCCTCACCCTAGTCTAACCCTAACCCTAACGCTAATTCTAACCATGAACCTAACCCTCACCCTGAACCTAACTTTAAAACTAACACTCACCCTCACCATCAACCTAACCCTAACCTTAACCGTATCCCAAAACCTCACCCTAACTTTAACCCTCACCCTAATATATACCCTCACCCTAATCCTAACCCTAACCCTCAAACTAACCCTCACCTTAAACCTAACCCTCTCCTTAAACCTCATTCTCAACCTAAACCTCACCCTAAAGCTTACCCTCACACTAACCATCACCCTAACCCTAACCCTAATACTCACACTAAAACTAACACTAACACTAACCCTCACCCTAATGTTAAGCCTTACCCTAAACCTCACCCTCACCCTAACCCTCACCGTCACCCTAAGATTCACCCTTTCCCTAAATATCACCCTTACACTAACCCTCACCCTAACACTAACCCTAACCCTGACCCTTAGCCTCACCCTCACACTAAGCCTAACCCCAAACCTAACCCTAATCCTAAACCTAACCCTCTCCCTCACCCTCACGCTAAACCTAATGCTAACCCTAACCCTAACCCTCACCCTAACCCTCACCCTCAACATAACCCTAACCCTAAAACTCACTCTCAACATAACCCTAACCCTAACGCTCACGCTAATGCTAACCTTAACCCTCACCCTCACCCTAACCCTCACCGTCACCCTAACACTCACCCAAAACCTAACCCTCACAATCACCCTAACCCTCACCCTCACCTTAACACTCACACTTTCCCTAATTATCACCCTAACACTAAACCTCACCCTATCCCTAACCCTAACCCTGACCTGAAGCCTCAGCCTAACCATCACCCTAACACTAACCCTAACCCTGACCCTTAGCCTCACCCTCACCATCACCCTCACACTAAGCCTAACCCCAAACCTAACCCTAATGCTAAACCTAACCCTCTCCCTCACCCTCACGCTAACCCTAATGCTAACCCTAACCCTAAACCTCACCCTAACCCTCACCCTCAACATAATCCTAACCCTAAAACTCACTCTGAACATAACACTAACCCTAACACTCACTGTAATGCTAACCCTAACCCTCACCCTCAACCTAACCCTCACCCAAACCCTAACACTCACAATCACCCTTACGTTCAACCTCACCTTAACCCTCATCCTTTCCCTAAATATCACCCTAACACTAACCCTCACCCTAACCCTAAAATTAATCCTGACCTGAAGCCTCAGCCTAACCATCACACTAGCCCTAAGCATAACCGTAAACCTAACTCTAATCCTAAACTTAACTCCCTCCTTCACCCTCATGCTTACCCTAATGCTATCCCTAACCCTAACACTCATCCTCACCCTAACCCTAAACCTAACCCTGACCCTAACAATAACCCTAACCCTAACATTAAACCTATCCCTAACGCTTACCCTCAGCCTAACCCTAACCCTCACCCTCACCCTAACCCTAAAACTAAACCTAAGCTTCACCCTAACACTCACCCTAACACTCACACTAAACCTAACCCACACTCTAACCCTAACCCTCACACTAAAACTTACCCTAACCCTAACCCTAATCCTTACCCTCAGCCTAACCCTAAACCTAATCCTCACAATAACCCTAACCCTAACCATAACCCTAATCCTAACCCTCTCCCTAACCCTAACCTAACCCTAACCCTCATCCTAATGCTAACACTCACCCGAACCCGAACCCTCACCCTAACCCTCACCGTCACATTAACCCTAACCCTAACCTTACCCCTAACCCTCACCCTCACCCTAACCCTCACCCTAACAATCACCCTAACACATACCCTCACCATAATCCTAAACCTAACCCTCATCCTAACCCAAACCTTCTGCCTAAACCTCATCCTCTCCCTAAAACTCATCCTAACTTTTACCCTCACCCTAAACCTAACCCTAAACGTATCCCTCAACAGAACCATCACGCTAAACCTAACCCTCAACCTAACCCTAACCCTAACGCTAAACCTCACCCTCACCCTAGCCCTGACCCTAACCCGAATCCTAACCCTAAACCTCACCCTTAACCTAACCCTCAACCTCACCCTAACCCTCACCCTCACCCTAACCCTCGTGCTAAACATAACCCTAACCGTAACCCCAAGCATCACCCTAACCCCCACCATAACTCTAAACCTAATGCTTACCCTCACCCTAACCCTAATCCTAACCTTAACCCTAAACCAAAACCTAACCCTTACCCTCATACTAACCCTCACCCTAACACTAACCCTAACCTTAAGTCTCACCCTCACCCTAACCCTCACCCTAACCCTTACCCTCACGCTCACCCAAACCTCACCCTAACCCTAAACCTCAACCTAACCGTTAACCTAACCCTCAACCTCATCCTAACCCTAACCCTAATCCTAACCCTAAACCTCATCTTCACCCTCTCCCTTAACCTAAACCTAAACCTCACCCTCAACCTCACCCTCATCCTAACCCTCACCCTCACCCTAACACTAAATCTAACCCTAACCCTCACCCTAAACTTAACTCTCACCCTAAACTTAACCCTAACCCTCACCCTCACCCTAACCCTAACCCTAAACCTAACCCTTACCCTCACCCTAACCCTAACCCTAACCCTAATGCTAACCCTAAAGCTCAACCTTACCCGAACCCTCACCCTAACCTTTACCCTCACCCTAAACTTAACTCTAAACCTAACCCTCACTCTCACCCTAACCCTAACCCTAACAATAATCCTAATGCTAACCCTAAAACTAACCCTCACCCTCACCCCAACGCTAAACCTAACCATAACAAAAACCATATTCCTAAGCCTAATCCTCACACTCATATTCACCCTCACCCTAACACTAACTCTAACCCTAAGCCTAACCCTAAAAATAACCCTAACCCTAAACCTCACCCTAACCCTAATCCTAACCCCACCCCTCAGCCTAATCCTCATCCTAAACCTAAATCTAATCCTAAACCTTGCCCTAACCCTAAAGATCACCCTAACCCTAACCCTCACCCTCACCCTCACCCTAGCCTAACCCTAACCCTAAACCTAATTCTAACTATGAACCTCACCATCACCCTAAACCTAACCCTAACCCTAACACTCATCCTCACCCTCATCCTTACCCTAACCCTAACCCTTTCCCTAACCCTCACCCTAACTTTAATCCTCACCCAATCCCTCACCCTAACACATACCCTCACCCTAACCCTAAACCTAACCCTCACCCTAACCCTCACCTTAAACCTAAGCCTCTCCTTAAACCTCACTCTCAACTTAAACCTCATCCTAAACCTTACCCTCACCCTAACCATAACCCTAACCTTTACCCTAATCCTCACACTAACACTAACCCTCACCCAAACCCTAACCCTCACACTCACCCTAACACTCACCCTCCTCCTAACCCTCACCGTTTCCCTAAATATAACCCTTACACTAATCCTCACCTAACCCTAACCCTAAAGCTGACCCTAAGCCTCACCCTCACCATCAACCTCACCCTAAGCCTAACCCCAAACCTAATCCTAATCCTAAACCTAACCCTCTCCCTCACCCTCATGCTAACCCTAATGCTAATCAAACCCTAACCCTCACCCTAACCCTCATCCTCAACATAACCCTAACCCTAAACCTCACCCTCAACATAACCCTAACCCTAACCCTCACCCTAATACTAACCCTAACCCTCACCCTAATACTAACCCTAACCCTCACCCTAACCCTCACTGTCACCCTAACCCTCACCCAAACCCTAACCCCCACCATCACCCTAACCCTCACCCTCACATTAACCCCCAACCTTTCCCTAAATATCATCCTAACACTAACCCTCACCCTTACCCTAACCCTAATCCTGACCTGAAGCCTCACCCTTATCATCACCCTAACCCTAACCCTTACCGTAAACCTAACGCTAATCCTAAACTTAACTCCATCCTTCACACTCATGCTTACCCTAAAGCTATCCCTAACCCTAACCCTCACCCTCACCCTAACCCTAAACCTAACCCTAACCCTCACCCTCACCCTAACCCTAACACTAAACCTAACCTTTACCCTAACATTCACCCTAACACTCACACTAAACCTAACCCACACTCTCACCCTAACCCTCACACTAAACCTTACCTTAACCTTATCTCTAACCCTTACCCTCACCCTAAACCTAAACCTAAACCTAATCCTCACACTAACCCTAACCCTAACCATAACCCTAATCCTAACCCTAATCCTAACCCGAACCCGAACCCGAACCCTCACCCTAACACTCACCGTAACCCTAACCCTAGCGCACACACTAACCCTCACACTCACCCTAACTGTCACCACCACCATAATCCACACCCTCACCATAAGAAACACTCTAACCCTAACCTTCACCCTAAGCCTCACCCTCACCATGACCCTCGCCCTAAGCCTAAGCGTAAACCTATCCATAATTCTAAACCTAAACCTCTAACTTGCTCTCATGCTAACCCTAACGCTAACCTTAACCCTAAACCTCACCATAACCCTCACTCTCACGCTAACCTTAACCCTAATCCTCACACTAACCCTAACCCTTAACCTAAACCTAACACTAACCCTCACCCTCACCCTAACGTTAACCCTCAGGCTTACCCTCACCCTCAGCCTAACCCTAACCCTAACACTAATCCTAACACTGAACCTCACCCTCACCCTGATCTTAACCCTAAAACTAAACCTCACCCTCATCGTCACCCCAACCATAACCCTAAGCCTATCCCTAACCCTCATCCTAACCCTAAACCTAACCCTCACTCTAACACATACCCTCACCTTAAACCTAACGCTAGCCCTCACACTAACCCTCACCCTCTCCCTAAACCTCACCCTCACTCTAAACCTCACCCGAACCTTTACCCTCACCCTAACCCTAACCCTAAACCTACCCCTCACCCGAACCCTCACCCTAAACCTAATCCTCACCCTCACCCTAGCTCTCATCATATCCCTAACCCTATCCCTAACCCTATTCCTAACCCTCACCCTAACCTTCACCTCACCCTATCCCTAAACCTCATCCTAACCATAAACCTAACCCTAAACCCAACCCTCATCCTAACCCCCACCATAAATCTAAACCTAACCCTAACCCTGACCCTAACACTAACAATCAACCTAACCCTCAGCCTCACCCTAACCCTTAAACTAACAGTCACCCTATCCCTCACACTAACCCTAACCGTCACACTAACCCTAACCCTAATCCTCACCCTAACCCTAACCCTAAACCTAACTCTCACCATCACCTTAACCCTCACCCTATCCCTTAAACTCACACTCACCCAACCCTCACACTAAGCCAAAACCTAAACCTAACCCTAACCCTAACCCTCACCCTCACCCTCAAATTCACGCTCACCCTCAACCTCACCCTAACCCAAAACCTAACCCTAAACCTCACCCTAACCCTAACCCTCACACAACGTTAAACATAACCCTCACCCTTACCCTAAACCTAACAATAATCCTATCCCTAACCCTAAACTTCACCCTCACCCTCACGCTAACCTTGACCCTAACCCTAACCCTAACAATAACCCTAACCCAAACCCTCACCTTAACACTAAAAGTAACCCCATCTCTCAGGCTAATCCTCATCCTAAACCGAAACCTAAACCTAAACCTCACCCTAACCCTAAACATCACCCTAACCCTCAATATCACCCTCACCCTCACCCTCAGCCTAACTCTAAACCTAACCCTAACCTTCACCCTCACACTAACAATAACCCTAATCCTCAGCCTCACCCTAACCCTCACCCTAACCCTTACGCTCACCGTCATCCTACCCCTCACACTAACCCTAAACCTCACCCTAATCCTCACACTAACCCTAAACCTAACCCTAACCCTTATCCTCACACTAACCCTCACCCTAACTCTAACCCAAAACCTGTCTCACCCGCACCCTAACCCTTAACCTCACGCTCACCCAAACCTCACACAAACCCGAAACCTCAACCTAACTGTAAACCTAACCCTCAACCTCACCCTAACCCTAACCATAATTCTAACCCGAATCCTCATCTTCACCCTCTCCCTTACCATAAACCTAACCCTCACCCTCAACGTCACCCTCACCCTCACCCTCACCCTAACCCAAATACTAACACTAACCTTCACCCTAAACCTAACCTTCACCCTAATCTTAACCCTCACCCTCACCCTCACCCTAACCCTAAACCTAACCCTAACCCTCACCCTAACCCTAAATTAACCCTAATGCTAACCCTAAAGCACAACCTTACCCTAACACTTACCATCACTCTAAACCTAACCCTAAACCTAACCCTCACAGTAATCCTAACCCTCACCCTCACGCTAATGCTAATACTAACCCTAACAATAACCCTATTCCTAAATCTAATCCTACCCCTTATCCTCACCCTCACCCTCACCCTCACCCTAACCCTAAGCCTAACCCTAACAATAACCCTAACACTAACCCAACCCTAACCCTCACCCTAACCCTTATTCTAACCCCACACCTCAGCCTAATCATCATACTAATCCTAAACTAAACCTCGCCAAAACCCTAAAGATTACCCTAAACTTAAACCTCAACCTCACCCTCAGCATATCCCTAACCCTAACCCTAACCCTATACCTAAACCTCACCCTATCCTCAACCCTCACCCTAACACTCACTCTAACACTTACCCTCACCCTAAGCCTAACCCTAACCCTCACCCTAACCAACACCTTAACCCTTACCCTCTCCCTAAAACTCACTCTCACCCTAAACTTCACCCTAAACCTTACCATCACCCTAGCCCTAACCCTAACTTCTCCCTAACCCTCATCCTAACACTAACCCTAACCCTAACCCTCACCCTAAACCTAACCCTAACCCTCACCCTCACCCTAACCCTAACCCTCAGCCTTACCCTCAGCCTTAGCCTAACCCTAACCCTAACCCTAATCCTAACCCTGAACCTCACCCTCACCCTGAACTTAACCCTAAAACTAACCCTCATCCTCATCGTCACCCCAACCCTAACCCTAACACTATCCCTAACCCTCATAATAACCCTAACCTTAACCCTCACTCTAACACATACCCTCACCCTAATCCTAACGCTATCACTCACCCTAACCCTCACCTTAACCCTAACCCTCTCCCTAAACCTCACCCTCACCCTAAACCTAACCCTAACCCTCACCCTAATGCTAACCCTCACCCTTCCCCTCACCCTCACCCTAACCCTCACAGTCATCCTAACCCTAACCCACACCCTAACCCTCACACTCACCCTAACCGTCACCCTCACCATAACCCACACCCTCACCCTAAGTATCACCCTAACCCTAACCCTCACCCTAAACCTAACCCTAACCCTCACCCTAAGCCTCACACTCACCATGACCCTCACCCTAAGCCTAACTGTAAACCTAACCCTAATTCTAAACCTAAACCTCTTTCTCACACTCATGCTAACCCGGACGCTAAACTAAACCCTAAACTTCACCATAGCCCTTACTCTCACCCTAACCCTAACCCTAATCCTCACACTAACCCTAAACCTAACCCTCACCCTAACCCTAACCTTAACCCTCACCCTCACCCTAACCCTAACCCTCAGCCTTACCCTCACCCTTAGCCTAACCTTAACCCTAACCCTAATCCTAACCCTGAACCTCACTCTCACCCTGAACCTAACCCTAAAATTAACCTTTACCCTCATCGTCACCCCAACCCTAACCCTATTCCGAACCCTCATCCTAACCCTAACCCTAACCCTCACTCTCACACATACCCTCACACTAATCCTAATGCTATCCCTCACCCTAAACCTCACCTTAACCTTAACCCTCCCCCTAAACCTCACCCTCACCCTAAACCTCACCCAAAACCTTTCCCTCACCCTAACCCTAACCCTAAACCTACCCCTCACCCGAACCCTCATCCTAACCCTAACTCTCACCCTAACCCTAACTCTAACCCTAACACTCACGTTCACCCTAGCCCTCATCCTAACACTATTCCTAACCCTAACCCTCACCCTATCCCTCAAACTAAACCTAACCCTCACTCTAAGACTAACAATAACCTTAACCCTCAGCCTCACCCTGACCCTCACCCTAACTCTTACCCTCACCATCACCCTACCCCCACACTAACCCTAACCCTCACCCAAACCCTAAACTTCACACTAACCCTAAACTTAACCCTAACCCTTACCCTCCCACTAACACCTACCCTAACGCTAACACTAACCCTAAGTCTCACCCTCACCCTAACCCTCACCCTAACCCTTACCTTCACGCTCAGCCAACCCTCACACTAACCGTAACCGTCAACCGAATGGTAAACCTAACCCTCAACCTAACCCTAACCCTAACCCTAATCCTAAAACGGAACCTCACCCTCACCCTGAACCTAACCTTGAAACTAACCCTCACCCTCACCGTCACTCTAACCCTAACCCTAACCGGATCCCTAACCCTCACCCTAACAATAACCCTCACCCTAACACTCACCCTAACACATTCCCTCACCCTAATCCTAAACCTAACCCTCATCCTAACCCTAACCCTCTCCCTAAACCTCATCCTCACCCTAAAACTCAGCCTAACCTTTACCCTTACCCTAAACGTACCCCTCAAGCGAACCCTCACCCTAACCTAACCATCAACCTAACACTAACCCTAACCCTAAGACTCACCCTCACCCTAGCCCGCATGCTAACCCTAATCCTAACCCTAACCCTCACCCTAACCCTCACCCTCACCATCACCCTAACCCTCACCCTCACCTTAACCCTCACCCTCACCCTAACCCTCATCATAAACATAACCCTAACCCTAACCCCATCCCTCACCCTAACCCCCACCGTAACACTTAACCTAACCCTAACCCTCAACCTAACCCTTACCTCACCATACCCATACCTCTCACACTAAACCTAAACCTCCCTATAACCCTAACCCTAACCCTAACCCTTACACTAACCCTTATGCTAATCCTAATCCTAACCTTAAGGCTAAGCCTCACCCTCAACCTAACCCTCACCCTAACCCTTACTCTAACACTAACCCTAAACCTAACCCTCAATCTCAGCCTCACCCTAACACTAAAGCTAACCGTAAACCTCACCCTCACCCTAACCCTAAACCTAACGCTGGCCCTAAACCTCACCCTAACGAAAACCCTAAAGCTCAACCTCAAACTAGCCATCACACGAACCCTAATCCTAACACTAACAATCAAACTAACCCTAACCCTCACCCTCATCATAACCCTTACCCTAATCCTCAACCTAACCCTAAACTTAAACCGAACCCTAACTCTAAACCCAACCCTAACACTAGCCCTCACCCTCACCCTAACCCTCACCCTTACCGTAACCCTCACCCGCAGCCTAACACTGACCTTTAACCTTACCAACACCCTCACCCTAACCTTAACCCTAACCCTAACCCTAAACTTCACCCTAAAGCTAACACTAAAACTCAACCTCAAACTAGCCCTCACCCTAACCCTAATCCTAACCCTAACCCTCATCCTAACCCTCACCCTAACACTAACCCTAAACTTCACCCTCATGCTAACCCTAATACTAACACTAACCCTCAACCTAACCCTAACCCTCACCCTCACCGTAACCCTTACCCTAACCCGAAACCTAACCCTAAACTTAACCCTAATCCTAACCCTCTCCCTAACCCTAAAACTCACCCTTACCGTAACCCTCACCCTCAGCCTAACCCTCAACTTTAACCTTACCGACACCCTCACCCTAACTCTAACCCTAACCCTAATATTCAACCTCACCCTAACCCTTAACCTCACGCTCACCCTTAACCTCACCATAACTCTAGCCCTAAACCAAACAATAACACTTACCCTAACGCTAACCCTAACCATAACCATAACCCTCACCCTCAGCCTCAACCTCAGCCTAACTGTAAGCTTAAGCCTAACCCTAATCCTAACCCTCACCATAATTCTAACCCTAACCCTAAACCTAATTCTAACCGTCACCCTCACCCTAAACCTGACCATCAAGGTCACCCTAAACCTCACATTAACCCAAACACCAATCCTCAACCTAACCCTCATCCTATCCTTAACCCTAACCCTTACACTAACCCTAAACCTAATCCTAACCCTCACCCTTATCTTAACCCGCAACCTCAGCATAAACCTCACATTTATCCTTACCATTATCCTCACTCTAACCTCACCCTAACCCTAAACCTCATCCTAACCCTCACCCTAACCGTAAACCTAACCATCATGCTAATCCGAACACTCACTCTCAACCTCACCCTCAGCCTAAACCTAAGCCTAAGCCTAAGCCTTACCCTAACCCTCACCCTCACCCGAGCCCTCAGCCTAACCCTAAGCCTAAGTCGAACCCTAACCCTAAACCTCACACTCACCCTCACCCTCACCCTAACCCTAACACTAACCATAACCCTAACCCTAAACCTCAAACTAACCCTCAACCTCACCTTAACCCTAACACTAACCTTAACCCTAACCCTCGACCTAACAGTCCCCCTAAACCTAAATCTAACCCTAAACGTCACCCTAACCCTAACCCTAATCCTAACCCTAACCCTAAACCTAACCCTATCCCTCACACTAAGCCTCACACTCACCCTCACCCTCTCTCTCAATGTCACCCTCACCCTAGCCCTCACCCTAACCCTAATCCTAATCCTAATCCTCATCCTAACCCTCACCCTAAACCTAACCCTAAACTCACCCTAAACCTAATATTTACCCTAACACTCACCCTAAACGTCAACTTAACCCAAACCCTAAGTCTCACCCTAACCCTGAACCTAACCCTCAACCTAACCCTAACACTCACCCTCATGCTAACCCTCAGTCTAAACCTAGCCTAACCCTAATCCTAAACCTAACCCTCACACTCACCCTAAACCTTACCCTAAACCTAATCCTAACCCTAAGCCTAACCCTCACCCTCACCATAACCCTCACCCTAACCCAAAATCTAACACTAACCCTAACACTAACCCTCACCCTCAGCCTCACCCTAACCCTAATTCTAACCCTAAACCTCACCCTCACACTAACCGTAATCTGAACCCTAACCCTCAACCTATCCCTAACCCTAAGCCTCACCATAACCCTTACCCTAAACCTCCCCTTTACCCTAAACTTATCCCAAACCCTAACATTCACCCTAACCCTAACCCTCACCCTCAACCTCACCCTCAGCCTAACCCTGAGCCGAACCCTAAACCTAACCCTAACACATACACTCACCCTCACCCTAAACCTAATCCTAAACCTAACCTTAACCCTAACCCTAACCCTCCCCCTAACTCTCACCGTAACCCTAACGCTAACACTAACCCTAACCCTCAACCTAAACGTCACCCTAACCCTAACTCTAACCCTAAATTTTCCGCTCACCCTAAACCTAACTCTAACCCTAACCCAAACCCTGCACCTCAACCTAAACCTAAACCTAACCGTAACCCTTACCCTAACCCTAAACCTAAACCTAAACCTCATCCTAACCTTAACCCTAACTCTCAACCTCACCCTCACCATACCGTTACCCTAACCCTAACCCTAACAATAACCCTCACCCTAAACCTAACCCTCACCTTAACACTTACCCTCACACTAACACTAACCCTAAATCAAACACTAACTCTAACCATCACCCTAAAGCTCACCCTCACTCTAACCCTATTCCTTACCTCACTCTCACCCTAGCCCTCACCCTATCACTAACCCTCATTCTCACCCTAACACTCACCCTCACCCTCACCCTCAGCCTAACCCTAACCCTAATCCTAATCCTAAACCTATCCCTAACCCTCACCCCCAACCTAACACTCACCCTTACCCTAACCCTAAAACTAACACTAACCCTAACCCTAAACCTCACACTCAGCCTCACCCTAAACCTAACGCTAAACCTAAACCTCACAGTCACCGTCACCATAACCCTAACCCTAACAATAAACCTCACCCTAACCCTAACCCTAAACCTCACCCTCACCCGAGACCTTACCCTAACCCTAATCCTAACCCTAACCCTCATACTAACCCTCCCCCTAACCCTAACCCTATCCCTTTCCCTAACCCTCAACCTCACCCTAACCCTCAGCCTACACCTAAGCCTAACCCTACACCTAACCCTAACACACACACTCACCCTCAACCTAATCCTAATCCTATCCCTAACCCTAACCTCAACCCTCCCCCTAACTCTCACCCTAACCATAACCCTAACCCTCACCCTAAGCCTAACTATAAACCTAAACCTCACCCAAACCCTAACTATAACCCTAACCTCAACCTAACTCTAACCCTAACCCTCACCCTCACCGTAACCATAACCCTAAACCTAACCGTAACAATAATCCTAACCCTAATCCTAACCCTCACACTTACCATAACACTCACCCTAACCCATATTCTAAACCTAACACTTACCCTCATCCTAACACTAACCCTAACCCTAAAACAAACCCTCACACTCACCCTAAACCTAACCCTAACCCTAAACCTCAACCTAACCCTATCCCTATCCCTAGCCCTGATCCTAACCCTCATCCTAGCCCTCACCCTTACCCTAATCCTAACCCTAAACCTTAATCTAATCCTCGCCCTAGCACTAACACTAACACTCACTCTAACCCGAAGCCTAACCCTAAAACTAACCCAAACTCTCACCCTAAATCTCACCCTCATCCTAAACCTAAGTGTAAACCTAACCCTAAACCTAAACGTCATTCTAAACCTAACCCTAACTCTCACCCTCAGTGTTACTGTAACCTAACCCTAACCCTAACCCTAACAATAACCCTAACCATAACCCTAACCGTAACCCTCACCCTTACCCTAAACTTAACCAAACCCTAACTCTCACCCTAACCCTAACCTAACACTCACCCTTACCCTAACCCTCACCCTCACCCTCATCCTCAGCCTAAACCTAAGCCTAACCCTAAACCCAACCCTAACCCTCACACTCACCCTAAAACTTACCCTAATCCTAATCCAAACCCTAAGCCTAACCCTCACCCTCAACCTAACCCTCAACCTAACCCTAACTCTAACACTTATCCTAACCATAACCCTCAACCTCAGTCTCAACCTAACCCTAAATCTAACCCTAAACCGCAACCTCACACTAACCCTAAGCCTAAACCTCAACCTAACCCTAATCCTAAACCTCACCCTCAGCCTAGCCCTCACCCTAAACCTAATCCCATCCCTAACTCTCATCCTATCCCTCACCCTAATAATAACCCTAACCCTCACCCTCACCCTAACCCTAATCCTAACCCTAACCCTCAAACTAACCCTAACTCTCACCCTCACCGTAACCCTTACCCTAATCCTCACCCTAACCCTAAACTTAACCCGAACCCTAACTCTCAACCTAACCCTAACCCTAACCCTCACCCTAACCCTCACCCTTACACTAAACATCACCCTTAGCCAACCCTCACGTTTACCGTTACCATCACCCCCACCCTAACACTCACCCTAACCCTACACACTCAACCTCACCCTCATCCTAACCCTAACTCTAACACTAACCCTAACCCGAACGTTAATACTTAAACTCAACCTCAACCTCAGCTTAAACTTAAGGCTAACCCTAACCCTCACACTCACACTAACCCTAACCCTAATCCTAATCCTAACCCTAACCCTAACCATCACCCTCTCCCTCAGCCTCAACCTAACCCTAATTCTAAACCTAAACCTCAACCTCACCCTTACTCGAAGGCTAACCCTAACCCTAACCCTAATTCTCCCTCTAACTTTCACCCTAACCCTAACCCTAACCTCAACCTCAACCTCAACCTAACCCTCACCCTAAACCTAACTCTAACCCTAAATCTCACACTCACCGTAACCCTCACTCTAACCCTAACCCAAAGTCTAAACCTTACCCTAACGCTTAACCTAAACCTCAACCTCAAACTAGCCCTCACCCTAACCCTAATCCTAACCCTAACTCTAATCCTAATCCTCACCCTAACACTAACCCTAACCTTCACCCTCACGCTAACCCTAATCCTAACACTAACCCTCAACCTAACCCTAACCCTCACCCTCACCATAACCCTTACCTAACCCTCGACCTAACCCTAAACTTAACCCGAACCCTAAAGCTCACCCCAACCCTAACCATAACCCTCACCCTAACCCTAACCCTCACCCTTACCGAAACCCTCATCCTCAGCTTAACCCTCACCTTTAACCTTACCGACACCCTCACCATAAACCTAACCTTAACCCTAAACCTCAACCTAACACTAACCCTCACCCTCACCCTCAAAATTACCATAATTCTACCCCTAAACATAACAATAACACTTACTCTAAGCCTAAACCTAACCGTAACCATAACCATAACACTCACCCTCACCCTCACCCTCAGCCTAAACCTAAGCCGAACCCTAACCCTAACACTCACCATAATCCTACGCTAACCCTAACCCTAAACCTAGCCCTAACCCTAAATCTAACCCTATACTTAACCCTAATCCTCAGCCTCACCCTCACCCTAACCCAAACCCTAACCCTAACCCTCAGCCTTACCCTAAGCCTAACCTTAAACCTAACCCTCACACTCACCCTCACCCTAACCCTAATCCTATACCTAACCCTATCCCTAACCCTAACCCTCACCCTAACACTCAACCTAACATTTACCGTCACCCTAACCCTAACCCTCATCCTAACCATAACCCTCACCCTTAACCTAACCCTCACCCTACCACTTAACGTCACCCTAAAACTAACCCTAATCTTAAAACTAACCCTAACCCTCACCCTCATCCTAGCCCTCACCCTAACCCTAATTCTAACCCTCAACCTCAACCTAAACCTGATCCACATCCTCACCCTAAACCTCACACTAACTCGAACACTAATCTTCAATCTAACTCTCATCCTATCCCTAACCCTAAACCTTACATTAACCCTAAAACTTACCCTAACCCTCACTCTTATCTTAACCCTCAACCTCAGCTTAAACCTCACCTTTACGTTTACCATCATCCTCACCCTAACCCTCACCCTAACCCTAAACCTCATTCTAACCCTCACCATAACCGTAAACTTAACCATCAACTTAACCCTAATCCTCACCATCAACCACACGATCAGCATAACCCTAAGCCTAAGCTTAACCCTTACCCTAACTCTCACCTTCACCCTAGATCTCACCTAACCCTAATCCTAATCCAAACCCTCATCCTAACCCTCACCCTAGCCCCAACCCTAACCTAATCTTCACACCCACCCTCACCCTCAGCATAACCTTAAGCCTAAGCCTAAGCCTTACCCTAACCCGAGCCCTCACACTTAACGTAATCCTAAACATCACCCTAACCCTAATCCTCACCCCAACCCTCACCCTCAGCCTAACCCTAAGACTAAGCCTAGCCTTAAACCTAAACCTCAACCTAACCCTCATCCTAACCTTAACCCAAACACTAACCCTAACCCTAACCCTCGACCTAACACTCACCTTAACCCTAAATCTAACCCTAAACCTCACCCTCACCCTAATCCTAAGCCTAACCTTAACCCTAACCCTCACACTCACCCTCACCCTAACCGTAATCCTAAACCTAACCCTATCCCTAACACTAACCCTCACCCTAACCCTCACACTCACCCTCATCATAACTCTAAACCTCACCCTAACCATAACTCTAACCCTAACCCTAACCATAATCATAACCCTCACAGCCAACTTAACCCTAACTATAACACTAACAATAACCCTAACACTAACCCTAACCCTAACCCTAATCCTCATACCCACCCTGAAACTCAGCTTAACCCTAAGCCTAACCCTAACCCTAACCCTAACCCTCAACATGACACTAACCCTAACCCTAATATAAAAACCTAACCCTAACCCTAATACTAAACCTAAACCTAATCCTCAACCCACCCACATCCTAACCCAAACCCTAACCCTAACCCTCACCCTAACACTAACTCTAATCCTAAACCTCACCCTCACCCTAACCCTAACCCTAAACCTAACCCTAAACCACACCCTAACCCTAACCCTCACCCTCAACCTCAACCTCACCGTAACTCTAAACCTAACCCTAACACTAACCCTAACCCTAACCTAACCCAAAACCTAACCCTAATCCTCAGCCTCACCCTCAAACTAACCCAAACCCTAACCCTAACCCTCACCCTAACTCTAAGCCTAACCTTAACCCTAAACCTCCCACTCACTCTCACCCTAACCCTAAACCTAAACCTAACCCTATCCCTAACCCTTACCCTAATCCTAACTCTAAACCACAATCTAACCTTCACCCTAACCCGAACCCTAACCCTCACCCTCATGCTCGGCCTAAGCCTAAGCCTAAGCCTGAGCCTAACCCTAACCCTAACTCTCACCCTAGTCCTAACACTAACACTAACCCTAAGTCTAACCCTAAATCTCACCCTCATCCTAAACTTAACTCTAACCCTAACACTAAAACTAAACCTCATCCTAACACTAACCTAAACCCTAACCCTAACCCTAACAATAACAATAACCCTAACCCTAACCGTCACCCTCAACCTCACCATAACCCTCACCCTAACCCTAACCCTCACACTAATACTTACCCTCAACCTAACATAAACCCAAAAGCTAACACTAACGCTCACACTAACCCTCAGCATCACCCTAACCGTAAACCTCACCCTAACAAAAACCCTAACCCTCATCTTCACCCTAAACCTCGCACTAACCCTAACCCTAATCCTCAATCTAACCCTCACCCTCACCCTAACCCTAACACTAACACTCACCCTAACCCTAAACCTCACACTAACTATAACCCTCATCCTCAGCCTAACCCTCAAATTTACCTTTACCTTCAATCCCACCCTAACCCTCACCCTAACCCTAACTCTACCCCTAAACCTCACCCTCACCTTAACCCTAACTCTAACCCTAACACTAATACTAAACTTCACCCTAACACTAACCATAACTCTCACCCTCACACTCAACGAAACCATAACCCTAACCCTAACCCTAACAATAACACTAACCCTAAACCTCACCCTAACCATAAACCTAAACCTAAACCTAATCCTCACCCCAACACTTACCCTCACCCTAACACTAACCCTAACCCAAACACTAACCCTCACACTAACCCTAAACCTCACCTAATCCTAAACCTCACCATCACCCTAACCATAACACTCACATTCACCCTAGCCCTCACACTAACCCTACTTCTAAACCTGACCCTCACCCTAACCCTAACCCTCATCCTCACCCTAAACCTCACACTAACCCTAACCCTAATACTCAATCTAACCCTCACCCTGACCCTAACACTAACCCTTACCCTAACCCTAAACCTAACACTAACCCTCAGCCTAACCCTCAACCTCAGCCTAAACCTCACCTTTACCATTACCATCCTCACCCTAACCCTCACCCTAAATCTAATCCTCACCCTCACCGTAACCATAACCCTCAACTTAACCGTCACCCTAACCCTAACTCTAACCCTAATCCTTAATCTAACACTAACCCTAAACCTCACCCTCAACCTAGCCCTCACCCTATCCCTAATCCTCATTCTTACCCTCACCCTAAACCTAACCTTAACCCTTACCCTAACCCTAATCCTAACCCTAAACCTCAACCTAACCCTAACACTCAAGCTCACCATAAACCTAACCCTAAACCTCACCCTAACTCTAAACTAAATCAAACCCTAACTCTCACCGTAAACCTAACCCTAAGCCTCATTCTCAACCTCACCCTCAGCCTAACCTTACACCTAAGCCTAACCCTAACCCTCACACTCACCCTAACCCTTATGCTAATCCTAATCCTAACCTTAAGCCTAACCCTCACTCTCAACCTAATCCTCACCCTAATCCTAAATCTAACATTAACCCTAACCCTAACCTTCAATCTCAGCCTCAAACTAACCCTAACTCTAACCGAAAACCTCACCCTAACCCTAACCCTAACCCTAACACTAAACCTCACCCTAACGCTAACCCTAAAGCTCAACCTCAAACTAGGCCTCACCCTAACCCTAATCTTAACCCTAACCCTCATCCTAAACCTCACCCTATCACTAACCCGAACCTTTACTCTCACCCTAACCCTAATCCTAACACTAACCCTTACCCTAACCCTAACACTCATCCTCACCGTAACCCTTACCCTAACCCTCAACATAACCCTAAACTTAACCTGAAACCTAACTCTCACCCCAACCCTTACTGTAACCCTCACCCTCAGCCTAACCCTTACCTTTAACATTTCCGACCCCCTCAACCTAAACCTAACTCTAACCCTAACCCTAAACCTAAACCTCACCCTCACCCTCACCTCACGATCAACCTCATCATAACTCTAACCCTAACCCTAACAATAACACTTACACTAACCCTAACCCTTACCCTAACCCTAACCATAACCCTCACCCTCAGCGTCAAACTCATCCTAAACGTAAGCCTACGCCTAACCCTTACCCTAACAGTCGCCATAATCCTAACCCTAACCCTAAATCTAACCCTAACCCTAACCCTAAACCTAACCCTAAATCCAAACCTAATCCTCAGCCTCACCCTCACCCTGACCCAAACCTTAAAACTAACCCTCACCCTAACCCTAAGCCTATCCTTAACCCTAACCCTCACACTCACCCTCAACCTAATTATAATCCTAAACCTAACCCTATCCCTAACACTAACCCTCAGCCTAACACTCAACATAACATTTACCCTCACCCTAACCCTAACCCTCACACTAACTATAACCCTCACCTTAACCCTAACCCTCACCCTACCACTTACCGTCACCCTAACACTAACCCTAATTCTAAAACTAACCCTCACACTAACCCTAACCCTCACCCTCACCCTAGCCCTCACCCTAACCCTAATTCTAACCCTCACCCTCACCCTAAACCTGACCCTCATCCTCACACTAAACCTCACACTAACCCTAACACTAATCCTCAATCTAACCCTCATCCTATACCTAACCCTAACCCTTACACTAACCCTAAACCTAACCCTAACCCTCACCCTTATCTTAACCCTCACCCTCAGCATAAACCTCACATTTACCCTTACCATCATCCTCACCCTAACCTCACCCTAACTCTAAACCTCATCCCAACCCTCACCCTAACAGTAAACCTAACCATCACGCTAACCCTAACCCTCACCCTCAACCTCACCCTCAGCCTAACCCTAAGCCTAAGCTAAGTCTTACCCTAACCCTCACCCTCACCCGAGCCCTCAGCCTTACCCTAATCCTAACGATCACCCTAACCCTAATCCTCACCCCCACACTCACCCTCAGCCTAACCCTAACCCAAACCCTAAACCTCCCCTTAAACCTAACCCTAATCCTAAACCTCAACCTAACCCTAAACCTAAACCTAACACTCACCCTAACCCTAACGCTAACCGTCACCCTTAGCCTAACCCTCACGTTTACCCTTACCGTCACCCCCACCCTAAACCTCACCCTAATCCTAACAATCAACCTAACACTCACCCTAACCCTAACTCTACCCCTGAACCTCACCCTCACCCTAACCCTAACTCTAACACTAATCCTAACACTAAACCACATCCTAACGCTAACCCTAACCCCCAAACTAACGCTAACACTCACCCTCACCCACACCCTCAGCCTAAACCTAAGGCTATCTCTAACCCTCACACTCCCCCTCTCCCTAACCCTAATCCTAATCCTAACCCTAACCCTAACACACAACCTCACTCTAACCCTCACCCTAACCCTAACTCTAACACTAACACTAAGCCAAACCCTCACCCTAACACTCACCCTAACCCTATCTCTAACCCTAAACCTCTAACTCACACTGACCCTAACTCTAACCCTAAACCTCACGCTAACCCTAACCATAAACCTCAACTTCTCCCTAGCCCTCACCCTAACCCTAATCCTAAACCTAACCTTCATCCTAACCCTCACACTAACCCTAACCCTAACACTCACCCGAACCCTAACCCTCCCCCTCAACCTAACCCTCAGCCTAAACCTAAGCCTAACCCTAAACCTAACACTAACCCACCCACTCACCCTCAACCTAACCCTAATCCTAACCATAACTCTAAGACTTAACCTCACCCTAATCCTAAAACTAAAACTAACCCTAACCCTAACCCTCATCCTTAACCCTCACCGGAACCCTAACTCTAACCCTACACCTCACACTCACCCTAACCCTAACTCTAACCCTAACCTTAACCCTAAACCTCCCCTAATTCTAACCCTCATCATGACCCTCACCGTAACCCTAACCCTAAACCTCACAAAAACCCTAAAACTAACCCTAAACGTCACCCTAACCATAACCCCCAACCTAACACTAACCCTCACGCTAACACTTACCCTCACACTACCACTAACCCTAACTCTAACACTAACCCTGACAGTAACCCTAACTCTCACCCTAACCCTAAACCTAACCCTCACCCTAACCCTAACACTCAGCCTCACCCTAGTCCCCACCCCAAACTTAATTCTAACCGTAACCCACACCCTAACCTTAACCCTCATCCTCACACTAAACCTCACACTAACCCTAACCCTAATCCTCAATCTATCCCTCACCCTCACCCTATCACTCACCCTAACCCTAACCCTCATCCAAATACTCACCCTAACCCTAACCCTATCCATCTCCCTAACCCTAAACCTCACCCACACCCTCACCCTAGCCCTCACCCTAAACCGATTCCTAAACCTAAACATCATCATAACCCTCACCCGAGCCCTAATCCTAAACATCACCCAAAACCTATTCCTAACCCCCAAGATCACCCTCAGCCTAACCCTAAGCCTAAGCCTATCCCTAGCCATAACCCTCACCCTCAGCCTCACCCTCACTGCAAACTTAACCCAAAACATAACACTAAAAATAACCCTAATTTAAACCATAACCCTAACCCTAATCCTCATCCCACCCTCACCCCAGCCAAACCATAACCCTAACACTAACCCTCTCAATGAAAGCCTAACCCTAACACTAACCCTAACCCAAAACCTCACCATAACCTTAAACCTAATCCTAAACCTCATCCTCACCCTCACCCTAACCCAAACTCTAAACTTAACCCTCACCCTAAACCTAAGCCTAACCCTAACCCTCACCCTAACCCTCACCCTAGCCCTAATCCTAACCCTAATGCTAACCCTAAACCTCACCCTAACCCTCACCCTAACCCTAACCCTAACCCTCACCCTAACCCTAACCTTAACCCTCAACTTCATTCTCGGACTAAGCCTAACCCTAAGCCTAATCCTAACCCTAAACCTCACCGTAACCCTAATTGTAACACTAGGGCTAACTCTAACCCTAAACCTCACTCTCACCTTAACCCTAACTCTAACCCTAACCCTAAACCTAACCCTCATCCTAAACCAAAACATAACCTTCACTCTCACCCTCACTATAACTGTAACTCTAACCCTAACCCTAAAAATAATCCCAACCTTCACCCGAACCATAACCCTCACCCTAACCCAAACCCTCACCCTAACAAATACCCTCAACCTAACACTAACAGTAACCCTAACACTAACCCTCACACTAACCCGAATCCTAACCCTACGCCTCAACCTAACCCTCACCCTCACACTAAACCTAACACTAACCCTAAACTTAACCCTCACCCTAACCCTCCCCATAAAACTATATCTAACCCTAAATCTCACCCTCAACTTAACCCTAACCATAACCATAACCATAAACCCCACCATAACCCTAACCCAAACCCTCAGCAATACTCTCACCCTCACCATAAATCTAAACATAACACTAACAATAACACTAACCATAACCCTAAACATAACCCTAAACCTAAGCCCAACCCTAATCCTAACACTCACCCTCACCCTAACCCTAATCCTTACCCTAAACCTCACCCTAACACTAACCCTCACCCTAACCCAAAACCTAGCACTAACCCTAACCCTAACCCTAAGCCTAATCTTCATCCTAACCCTCACCCTAACCCTAACATTAACCCACACACGCAACCTTACCCTCACCCTCACCGTAAATCTAACCCTAACCCTAACAATAACACTAACCCAAACCCAAACCATCACACTAACCGTAATCCTCACCCCCACCCTCACCCTAAGCCTAAGCCTAACACTCACACTAACCCTCATACTCACCCTCACCCTAACCCTAATCCTAAACCTAAACCTATCCCTAAACCTCAACCTAACCCTAAACCTCCCCCTAACCCTAACACTAAACCTAACCCTAACCCTCACCCTAACCCTCCCCCTCACCCTAACTCTAACCCTAAACCTCACCCTCACCCTAACCCTAACCCTTACCCTAAAACTCACTCTAAACCTCACCCTAACCAAAACCCTCATCCTCACCCTCAACCTCACCGTAACTCTAACCCTAAAACTAACATTAATACTAACCCTAACCCTAACACTAAACCTGACCCTAACAATAACCCTCACCCTCAGCCTCAGCCTCACCACAAACTTATCCCTAATCATAACACTAACAATAAACCAAACCCTAACCCTAACCCTAAACCTAACCCGCACCCGCACCCTCACCCTCACCCTCAGCCTAACCCTAGGCCTAAGCCTAACCCTAACCCTAACCCTCACCATAATCCTAACCCTAACCCTAAACCTAACCCTAACCCTAACCCTAAACCTCAGCCTCACCTACACCCTTACCCAAACCCTAACCCTAACCGTCAGCCTAACCCTAAGCCTAAACCTAAACCTAACCCTAACCCTAACACTTACCCTCACCCTAACACTAACCCTAACTCTCACACTAACCCTCACAGTAACCCAAACTCTCACCCTAACCCTAAACCTCACCCTAACCCTAACCCTCATCCTCACTCTAAACCTCACACTAACCCTAACCCTAATCCTCAATCTATCCCTCACCCTCACCCTAACTCTCACCCTAAACCTAACCCTCATCCAAACACTCACCCTAAACCTAACCCTATCCATCACCCTAACCCTAAAACTCACCCTCATACTCACCCTCAGCCTAAACCTAAGCCTAAGCCAAAGACTAACATTAACACTCACCCTCACCCTAGCCCTCACCCTAAACCTAATCCTAACCCTAACCCTCATCATAACCCTCACCCTAACCCTAATCCTTACCATCATCCAAAACCTATTCCTAACATCCAAGATCACCCTCAGTCTAACCATAAGCCTAAGCCTAACCGTAGCCATAACCCTCACCCTCAGCCTCACCCTCACTGCAAACTTAATCCAAAACATAACACTAAAAATAACCCTAATTTAAACCCTAACCCTAACCCTAATCCTCACCGCACCCTCCCATTCAGCCTAAACCTAAGCCTAACCCTAGGCCTAACCCTAACCTTCACTGTTACTCTAACCCTAACCCTAAACCTAAACCTAACCCGAAACCTAAACCTAGTCCTCAGCCTCCCCCTCACCCTAACCCAAACCCCAACCCTAACCCTTACCCTAACCCTAACCCTCACTGTCACCCTCACAGTAACCGTAACCCTAAACCTAACCCTAACAATAGCCCTAACCCTAATATTAACCCTCATCCTAACCATAATCCTCACCCTAACCCAAACCCTCACCCTAACACTTAACCTCACCCTAACACTAACCCTAACCCTAACATTAACCCTCACACTAACCCTAACCCTATCCCTAAACCTAAACCTCAACCTAACCCTCAACCTCACCCTAACCCTAACACTAACCCTATCCCTAACCCTCACCATAACCCTCTCCCAAAACCTATATCTAACCCTAAACCTTACACTCACCATAACCCTAACCCTAACCCTAAACCCAACCCTAATCCTAATCCCAACCCTCACCCGCACCCTCACCCTCACTGTAACTCTAACCCTAACCCTAACAATAACACTAACCCTAACCCAAAACATCACCCTAACCCTAATGCTCACCGCCACCCTCACCCTCAGCCTAACCCTAAACCTAACCCTAACACTATCCCTAATCCTCACCCCCACCCTCACCCTCAGCCTAACCCTAACACTAAACCTCACACTAACCCAAATGCTAACACTCTCCCTCACCCTAGCCCTCACTCTAAAGCTAATCCTCAATCTAACCCTCACCCACACCCTTCCCCTAACCCTAACCCTGACGCTAACTCTAATTCTACCCCTAAACCTCACCCTCACCATAACCCTAACTCTAACCCTAAACCTAAAACTGAACCTCACCCTCACCCTAAACCTAACCCTCACCCTAAACCTAACCCTCACCCTCACCCTCACCCTCAGCCTAAACCTAAGGCTAACACTGACCCTAACCCTAACCCACACACTTAGCCTAACCCTAACCCTAATCCTTATCCTAACCCTAAACCTAACCCTCACCCTCACCCTAACCCTAATCCTAACCCTAACCCTAACCCTCAACCTCAGCCTCACACTAACCCCAATTTTAACACTAAACCTCACCCACATCCTAACCTAACACTAACCATAACCCTAACCCTCCCCCTAACTCTCAACCTAACCCTAACACTAAGAATAACCCTAACCCTAAACCTCAACCTAACCCTCACCCTAACCCTAACTCTATCCCTAAACCTCACCCTCACCCTAACCCTCACTCTAACCCAAACCCAAACCCTAATCCTCACCCTGACCCTAACCTAAACTTCACCCTCACCCTCACAGTAACCGTAACCCTAAACCTAACACTAAACCTATCCCTAACACTCACCCTAACCCTCTCCCTAACCCTATATTTAACCTTAAACTCACCCTCACCCTAACCCTTACCCTAACCTTAAACCCCACTCTAACCCTTAACCTAACCCTCAACCACACTCTCACCATCACTGTAACTCTAACCCTAACCCTAACAATAACACTAACCCTAACCCGAAACATCACCCTAACCCTAATGCTCACCGCCACCCTCACCCTCAGCCTAACCCTAAACCTAACCCTAACACTATCCCTAATCCTCACCCCCCACCCTCACCCTCAGCAAACCCTAAGCCTAAGCCTAACCCTCACCCTCACCCTCACCCTAACCCTAGTCCTAAACCTCACCTTATCCCTAAACCTCAAACTAACCCTCATCCTAACCCTAACCCTAACCCTCACCCTAACCCTAATCCTCAACCTAACCCTCACCCTAAACCTAACTCTACCTCGAAACCTCACACTCACCATCAGCTTAAACCTAAGGCTAAGCCTAAGCCTAATCCTAACCCTCACACTCACCCTAACCATAACCCTAATCCTAACCCTTACCCTAATCCACACCCTTACCTTAACCCTCACCCTAACCCTAAACTTAACACTAACCTTAACCTAACCCTCACCCTCAGCCTTACCCGAATCCTAATTCTAACACTAAACTGCACCCACATCTTAACGCTAATGCTAACCTAACCCTAACCCTAACCCTAAACCTCCCCCTAACTCTCAACCTAAAGCTAACACTAACACTAACCCTAACCCTAAACCTCAACCTAACCCTCAACCTCACCCTAACCCTAACACTAACCCTATCCCTAACCCTCACCTTAACCCTCTACCTAACCCTATATCTAACCCGAAACCTCACCCTCACCCTAACCCTAACCCTAAACCCCACCCAAACCCTAACCCTAAACCTCACCCTCACCCTCAAACTAACTGTAACTATAACCTTGACCCGAACAATAACACTAACCATAACCCGAACCATCACCCTAAACCTAATGCTCACCTCCACACTCACACTCAGCCTAACCCTAAACCTAACCCAAAAACTAACCCTGATCCTCACCCCCACCCTCACCCTCAGGCTAACCCTAAGCCTAAGGCTAACCCAAACCCTCACCCTCACCCTATCCCTAATCCTAAACCTAACCCTAACCCTAAATCTCAAACTAACTCCCACCCTCACCCTCACCCTCACCCTAACACTAACCCTAACCCTAAACCTCACTTTAACTCTGCCCCTAACCCTAACTCTAACCCTAAACCTCATCCTTACCCTAATCCTAAACCTAACCCTAACCCTAACCCAAACCCAAACCCTCAACCTAACGCTAGCCCTAACCCTAAACCTAACCCTAAGCCTAACCATAAACTTAACAGTAATGCTCAGCCTCACCCTCACCCTAACCCAAACTCTTAACCTAACCCTCACACTCACCTTCAGCCTAACCCTAAGCCTAACCCTCACCCTATCCATAACCTTCATCGTAACCCTCACTCTAACCCTAAGCCTAACCCTCAATGTAACCCTAACTCTAATCCTAAACCTAACACTAATCCTCAGCTTCACCCTCACACTAACCCAAAACCTAACCCTAAACCTCACCGTAACCCTAAGCCTAATGGTAACCCTAACCCTAACCCTCTCCCTCACCCTCACCCTCACCCTACCCCTAATCCTAACCTAACCCTATCCCTAAACCTAACCCTCAGCCTAGCCCTCACCCTAACCCTAATCCTAACCCTAAACCTCATCCTAACCATCACCCTAACCCTAACACTACCCCTCACCCTAACCCTAACCCTAACCCTCACCCTCATGCTCGGCCTAAGCCTAAGCCTAAGCCTAAACCTAAGCCTAACCCTAAACCTCACCCTCACCCTAACCCTAACATTAACCCTAATTCTAGCTGTAAACCTCACTCTCAACCTAACCCTAATTCTCACCCTAACCCTAAAGCTAAACCTCATCCTAACCCTAACCTAACCCTCAGCATCACCCTAACTGTAACCATAAGCCTACCCCTAAACATAACAATAACCCTAAACCTAACCCTAAACCTTTACCTATCCATAACCCTCACCCTAACCGTAACCCTCACTCTAACACTTACCCTCACCCTAACACGAACCCTAACCCTAACACTAACCCTCACACTACATCTAACCATCACCCTAACCCTAAACCTCACCCTAAACCTGACACTAACCCTCACCCTCACCCTAGACCTCACCCTAACCCTAACCCTCATCCTCACCCTAAACATCACAATAACCGTAACACTAATCCTCAATCTAACCTTCACCCACATCCTTCCCATAACCCTAACCCTCACCATATCCCTAACCCTCACCGGACCGTAACTATTACCCTCAGCCTAACCCTCAAGTTTGCCCTTACTGTCACCCCAACCCTAACCCTTACCCTAACCCTAAAACTCACCTAACCCTCACCCTAACCCTAACTCTACCCCTAAACCTCACCCTCAACCTAACCCTAACTCTAAATCTAAACCTAACATTAAACCTCATTCTAACGCTAACCCTAACCCTCACACTAACCCACACTATAAACATAAACCTAACCCTAACCCTAACAATAACCCTAACCCTAACCCTCACCTTAACCATAACCCTCACCCTAACACTTACTCTCACCCTAACCCTAACCCTAACCCTAACACTAACCCTTACACTAACCCTAACCCTCACCCTAATCCTAAACCTCACCCTAACCCTAACTCTAATCCTAACCCTCACCCTCACCCTAGCCCTCACCCTAAGCCTAATTCTAACCCTCACCCTCAAACTAACCCTATCCCAATTCCTCACCCTAAACCTCACATTAAACCTAACCCTAATCACTTAATTAACCATCACCCTAACCCTAACCCTAACCCTAAACCTAAACCTATCCGTAACCCTCAACCTTATTTTAACCCTCACCCTCAACCTAAACCTCCCCTTTACCCTTACCATCATCCTCACCCTCACCCTAAACATCATCCTAACAGTCACCCTAACTGTAAACCTAACCATGACCCTAAACCTAACCCTCACCCTCACCCTAGCCCTCACCCTAACCCTAATCCTAAACCTAACCCTCATCCTAACCCTCACCTTAACCATAACCCTAATCATCACCCTAACCCTAACACTCAACCCCATCCTCACCCTCAGTCTCACCCTAAACCTAACCCTAACCCTAACCCTGACATTCACCCTCACACTAACCCTAATCCCAACCCTAACCCTAACCCTAACCCATAACCTCAACCTAACCCACACCCTAACCTTAACCCTAACACTAACCCTAACTATAAACCACGAACTAACACTCCCCCTAACCCAAATCTAACCCTAAACCTCACCCTCACCATAACCCTAATACTACCCCTAAACCTAAACCTTACCCTAAACCTAACCCTAACCCTCACCCTCACCCTCACCCTCACCTTGAACTTAACGCTAACACAAACCCTAACAATAACACTTATCCTAACCCTAAACCTAACAGTAACCCTAACCCTAACCCTCATCCTAAAACTCACCCTCACCCTCAGCTTAACCCTAAGCCTAAGGCTATCCCTAACCCTCACACTTACCCTCACCCTAACCCTAACCATAACCCTAAATCTTAACCTCAACCCAAGCCTCACCCTAACCCTAACCCTCACCCTCACCCTCACCGTAACTGTAACCCTAAACCTAAACCTAACAAAAACCCTAAACCTAATCCTAACCCTCAACCTAACCATAGCCTTCACCCTAACCCACACCACACCCTAACACTTAACCTCACCCTAACACTAACCCTAACCCTTACACTAACCCTCACACTAACCCTAACCCTAACCCTAAACCTCAACCTAAACCTCACCCTCACCCTAACCCTAACACTAACCCTTACACTAACCCTCCCACTAATCCTCCCCCTAACACTATATCTAACCCTAAACCTCACCCCCACACTCACACTAACCCAAACCCTAACCCTTACCCTAACCATAACATTCACCCTCACCCTAAACTCCAACATAACCCTTACCCTCACCCTAACACTAACCCTAAACCTAACACTCACCCTCACACTAACCCTAACCCTCACCCTAATCCTCAACCTCAACCCTAACCCTAAAACTAAGCCTAACCCTCACCATCATCCTAGCCCTCACCCTATCCCTAATTCTAACCCTCATCCTCACCCTAAACCTCACACTAACCCTAACCCTAACCCTAATCCTCAATTTAAACCTCACCCTCACCCTAACCCTAACCCTTACCCTAACACTAAACCTAACACTAACACACACTTATTTTAAGCCTCACCCTCAGCCTAAATCTCACCTTTACCATTACCATCATCCTCACCATTATACTACCCCTAACCCTAAACCTCACCCTAACCCTCACCCTAACCGTAAACCTAAACATCACCCTAACCCTAACCCTCACCCTGAACCTCACGCTCAGCCTAACCCTTAGCCAAGCCTAACCCTTACCCTAACCCTGACCCTCACCCTAGCCCTCATGCTAAACCTAATCCTAACCCTAAACCTCATCCTAAACCTCAACATAACCCTAACCCTAACCATCATCCCAACCATAATCCTCACCCCCACACTCACCCTCACCCTAACCCTAATCCTAACCCTAACTCTAACCCTAATCCTAACCCTTAACCTCAAAGTAACCCTCACCCTAAACTTACCCCTAACACTAATCCTAAACCTAACCCGGGAAAAACCCTCTCTCTAACCCTAAATCTAATCCTATACCTCACTCTCACCCTAACCCTAATCCTAACCCTAACACTAAACCTCACCCTAAACCTAACGCTAAACCTCACCCTATCCCTAACCGATAAACTTCACCCTCACCCTAACCCTAATTCTAACCCTAACCCTAACAATAAACCTCACCCTAAACCTAAACCTAACCCTCAACCTAAACCTAACCCTAACCCTCACCCTCATATTCAGCCTAAACCTAAGGCTAACCCTAACCCTAACCCTTACACTAACCCTAAAGCTAATCCTAATCCTAATCCTACCCTAACCCTAATCCTCACCCTCACCCTAACCCTCACCCTAACCTTAACCCTAACACTAACCCTAACATTAACCCTCACCCTCAGCTTCACCCTAACCCTAATTTATCCCTAAACCTCACCCTCACCCTAACCCTAATGCTAACCCTAAGCCTCACTCTAACACTAACCCTCCCGCTAACTCTCACCTTAACCCTAAGACTAACACTAAACCTAACCCTAACACTAAACCTCACCCTAACACTAACCCTAACTCTCACCCTCACCATAACCCTCATCCTCACACTCACCCTCAGCCTAACATTTCGCCTAACCCTAATACCAACCCTAAACCTAACACTAACCTAACTCTTACCCTAACACTCACCCCAACCCTAACCCTAACCCTCACCCTCACCCTAGCCCACACCCAAACCCTAAGACTAAGATTAACCGTCACCCTAACCCTCACGCTAACCCTAACCCCAACACTCACCCGAACCATAACCCTCACCCTAACTCTAATCCTAATCCTAACCCTAACCGTATCACTCACACTCACCCTCACCTTAACCCTAATCCTAATCCTAACCCTAACACTAACCCTCACCCCCACACTAAACCTCACCTTAACCCTAACCCTAACAGTAACCTAACATTAACCCTAACCCTAACCCTCACCCTAACCTTATCTCTAACCCTAAACCCCACCTTCACCATAACACAAACCCTAACCCTAATCCTAAACCTCACCCTAAACATATACCTTACCCTAACACTTACTCTAACCCTAACACTAACACTAACACTAACCCTCACACTAACGCTAACCATCACCCTAAACCTAAACCTCAACCTAACCCTAACCCTAACCCTCAACTTGACCCTATTCCTCACCCTAACCCTAACCTTCATCCTCACCCTAAACCTCACAGTAACCCTAATACTAATCCTCAATCTAACCCTCACACTCACCCTAAACCTTACCCTCATCGTCACCCTTACCATAACCCTCACCCTCAGCCTAACCCTCACCTTTACTCTTACTGTCACCCTCATTCTAACCCTCACCCTAATCCTAACCCTCATCCTAACCCTCACCCTTACTGTAACACTAACCATCACCCAAACCGTAACCCTCACCCTCACGTTCAGCCACAGCCCAACCCTAAGCCTAAACCTAAACTTAAACGTCACACTCACCCTAGCCCTCACCCTAACCCAAATCCTAACCCTAACCCTCATCATAACACTCAACCTAACCATACCCAGAAACATCATTTTAAACCTAAGCCTCATACCCAACCTCACCCTCAGCCTAACCCTAAACCTAAGGATAACCCTAACCCTAACCCTTACACTCACCCTCACACTAACCCTAATCCTAAGCCTAACCCTAACCCTAAACATAAACCTCAACCTAACCCTCACTCTAACCCTAACCCTAACCCTCACCTTAGTCCTCACAATAACCCTCAATCCAAACCTAACCCACACCCTCACCATAACCCAAAAGCTCACCCTGAACCAAACCCTAACCCTTAACCACACCTTCACCCTAACCCTACCCCTAGCCATAAACCTTACCCTAAGCCTGACACTTACCCTCACCTTCACCCCAGCCCTCACCTTAACCCTAATTGTATCCCTAACCCTCATCCTAAACCTCACCCTAAACCTAACCCTAAACCTCACCCTAACCCTAAACCTCACAATCACCCTAAACCAAACCCTAGTCCTAACCCTCACCCTAACCCTAAGCCTAACCCTAACACTAACCCTAACCCTCACACTCACCCTCAACTTAAACCTAACCCTAAGCCTAACCCTAACCCTCACCCTTACCCTCACCTTCACCCTCAATGAACTCTAACCTTAACTCTAACAATAACACTAATCCTAACCCTAAAACTAACCTTAACCCTAATCCTATCCATAAATCTCACCCTCAGCCTCCCCCTCACTGCAATGTCACCATAATCATAACAATAACAGTAATCCTAACCCTAACCCTAATCCTAAACCTCACCCTAACCCTAACACTAATCCTAACCCTAACCCTCACCCTAACCCTAACCCTAACCCTCACCGTAACCCTAACCCTCATCCTAACCCTGACCCTAACCCTCACACAAACGCTAAACCTCACCCTAACACTAACCTTAACCCTCACCCTCACCCTAGCCCTCACCCTAACCATAATCCTAACCCTAATCCTCATCCTAACTATTACTCTAACCCTTACCCTAACCCTCACCCTAACCCTAATCCTAACCCTACCCCTCTCCCTAACTCTAACCCTCACCCTCACCATAACCCTAACCCTTACCCTCACCCTGACCCTAAACTTAACCCGAAACCTAACTCTCACCCAAACGCTAACCCTAACCCGAACCCTAACCCTAAACCTCACCCTCATCCTCACCCTCACCAAAACCCTAATCCTAAACCTAACCCTATACTAACCCTAACCCTCACCCTAACCCTCAATCTAACCCTAACCCTAACCCTAAACGTAACACTAACCATCACACTATCCCTCATCTTAACACTAACTCTAACCCTAAACCTCAGTCTCACCCTAACCCTCACCCTCACCTTCATGCTCAACGTTTCACTAAGCCTAACACTAACCCTAACCCTAACCGTCACACTCACCCTCACCCTAACCGTAAACCTAATCCTAACCCTAAACCTAACCTTCACCCTAACCCTCACCCTCACGCTAACCCTAACCCTAACAATAACCCTAAACCTAAAACTCACGCTATCCCTCACCCTAACCCTAACTCTAACCCTAAAGCTCACCCTCACCCTCACCCTAACCCTAAACTAAAACATCACTCTCACCCTAGCCCTCACCCTAAGCCTAACCCTAACCTAAACCCTAACCTGAACCCTAAACCTACCCCTACCTCTAACCCTAAACCTCACCCTAACCCTAACACTTAGCCTCACACTCACCCTAGCCCTCACCTTAACCCTAATTGTATCCCTAACCCTCATCCTAACCCTCACCCTCACTCTAACCCTAACCCTCCTAACCGTAAACTTAATTCTAATCCTCAACCTAACCCTAAACCTGACCCTCACCGTAACTCCAACCCTAAACCTCACCCTATCCATAAACCTAATCTGAAACCTAAACCTCACCGTAACCCTCACCCTAACCCTCACCCTAACCCTAGCCCTCATCCAAATCCTAATCCTCACCCTAACCCTCATCCTAAACCTAACCCTCATGCTAACCCTCACCCTAACCCTAAACTTAACCCTCACCTAACCTTAACCCTCACATTCAACATAACCCTTAGCCTAACCCTAAGCCCAACCCTAAACCTAACCCTAACCCACACACTCACCCTCACCCTCACCCTAATCCTAACCCTAATCCTAACCATCACCCTCAACCTAGCCTTCACCCTAATCCTAATCCTAGCCCTAACCCAAACTCTAACCTTAACCCTAACCCTAAACCTCACCCTAAACTTAACCCTAACCCTCAGCCTCACTGTAAGGGTAACCCTAAACCTAACCCTAAAAAGAACTCTAACCCTAACCCTAACCCTCACCCTAACACTTACCCTCACCCTTACACTAACCCTAACCATAACACTAACCTTCACACTAATCTTAAACCTCAACCTAAACCTAAACCTAACCCTAACCCTAACCCTAAACCTAACGCTCACCCTAGCCCTCACCCTAATCCTAATTCTAACCCTAACCCTCACCCTAAACCTAACCCTCATCCTCACCCTAAACCTCACACTAACCCTAACCCTAATTCTCAATGTAACCCTCACCCTCACCCTACCCTAACCGTAACCCTTACCCTAACCCTCACGCTAACAATAACCCTTACCCTTATCTTAATCCTCAACCTCAGCCTAACCCTCAACTTTACGCTTACCATCACCCTCACTTTAACCCTAACCCTCACGCGAAACCTCATCCTAACCTTAAACCTAACCATCACCCAAACACTAAACCACACCTTCAACCTTACCTTCAGACTAACTCTAAGCCTAAGCCTATACCTAAACCTAATAATCAACCTCACCCTAGCCCTCACCCTAACCCTAATCCTAACCCTAACTCTCATCCTAACCCTCAAACTAACCCTAACTCTAACCATCACCCAAACCCTAATCCTCACGCCCAAGCTCACACTCAGCCTAAACCTAAGCCTAAGCCTAACCCTAACAGGAACCCTCACACTCACCCTCACCATCACCCTCACCCTAACCCTAACTGTAACCCTAACCGTAAACCTCAACTTAAACCTCACCCTAACCCTAACCCTAACACTAACGCTAACACTAAACCTCACCCTAAACCTCCCACTAACCCTAACAGGAACCCTCACACTCAACCTCACCCTAACGCTAATCCTAACCCTAACCCTAAACCTCACCCTAACACTAACCCTAACTCTCACCCTTACCCTCACCCTCACCCTCACCATAACTCTAACCCTAACCCTAACAATAACACTAATCCTAACCCTAAACCTAACCCTAACACTAATCCTATCAATAAACCTCACCCTCAGCCTCACCTACAATGCAAACATAATGATAACCATAACACTAACAATAATCCTAACTCTAACCCTAATTCTAACCCTCACCCTCCCCCTAACCCTCATCCTATCCCTAACCCTTACCCTAACCTTAACCCACACCCTCACCATAACCCTAACCCTCAGCCTAACCCTCACCCTCACCCCAACCCTAACCCTAAACCTCAACTGAACCCTAACCCTAAACCTCGCCCTCACCCTGGCCCTCACCCTAACCCTAATCCTAACCCTAATCCTCAACCTAACACTCATCCTAACCCTAACCATAACCCTCACCCTAAACCTAATCCTATCCCTAACCCTCAACCTAACCCTAACCCTCACCCTCACTGTAACCCGAACCTTATATCTCACCCAAACCCTAAACTTAACCCTCATCCTATCCCTCACCCTAACCATTACACTAACCCTTATCCTAACCCTCACCATAACCCTCAACCTAACCCTAACTCTAACCCTAAATCTCACGCTCACCCTCACCCTAACCCTAACCATAACCCTAAAACTCTCTCTATCCCTAAACCTCCCCCTCGCCCTCCCCCTCTCTGTAACTCTAACACTAACCCTAACAATAACACTAAAACTTACCCTAACTCTATCCCTAACCCTCACCCTCACCATAACCCTAACACTAACCCAAACCCTCACCATAACCCTAACCCTAACACTCACCCTAAACCTTACCCTAACCCTAACTCTAACCCTAAACCTCACCCTCACCCTAACCCTAATTCTAACCCTAACACTAAAACTCACCCTAACCCTAACCCTAACCCTCACTCTAACCCTAAACCTCACCCTCACCATAACCCTAATCCTAACACTCACCATAACTCTAAAATTAATCCTAACCATAAGCCTCACCCTAATGCTAAACCTAACCCTCAGCCTCACCCTAGCCCTCACGCTAGCCATAATCCTAAACCTAAACCTAAACATAACCTTAACCCTCACCCCAACCCTAAAATCCTAACAATCACCCTAACCCTCACCCTCACCTTAAAACTAACCCTAACCCTAAATCTCACACTAAACCTAACCCTAACCCTAACCCTCAACCTCACTCTAACCCTCACCCTAATTCTAACTGTAACCCTAACACTTACCCTAAACCTTACCCTCAAACTCAGCCTCACCCTAACCCTAACTCTAACCCTAAACCTCAACCTCACCCTATCCCTAACCCTAACCCTAAAGCTAAACCTCACCCTAAATCTCACCCTCACCCTAGTCCTTACCTTAATCCTAATCCTAACCCTAACACTCATCCTAACACTCCCACTAACCGTAACTCTCACCCTCAACCTCACCCTTACCCTCAGCCTAAGCCTAAACCTAAACCTAACCCAAACCCTCTCCCTAACACTCACTCTAAACCTAACACTAACACTAACCCTAAAGCGAACCCTCAACCTAGCCTTCACCCTAAACCTAACTCTAACCCTAAACCTCACCCTCACCCTAACACTAACTCTAACTCTAAACCTCAACCTAACCCTAACCCTAACCCTAAGCCTAAACCTAAACCTCACCCTAACCCTAACCATAAACTTAACCCTCACCCTAGCCCTCACCCTAACCCTAAACCAACCTTAACCCTCATCCTAACCCACCCCATAACCCTAACCCTAACCCTCACCCTAACCCTAAACCTCACACTCACCCTCACTCTCAGCCTAACCCTAAGCATAAACCTAAGCCTAACCATAAACTTAACCCTAAACCTCACACTCACCCGCACCCTCACCCTCACCGAAATTCTAACCCTAACCCTAACCCTAACCCTAAACTTCACCCTAAGCCTAACCTTAAACCTAACCCTAACCCTCACCCTCACCCTAACCCTAACCCTAACCCTAACACTAACCCTCACCCTAACCCTCCGCCAAACCCTATATCTAACCCTAAACCTCACACTCATTCGAAAACTAACCGTAATCCTAAACTCCACCCTAACCCTAAGCCTAACCCTCACCCCCACCCTCACCTTCACCGGAACTCAAACCCTAACCCTGACAATAACACTAAACCTAACCCTAACCATCACCCTAACCCTAATCCTCACCCGCACCCTCACCCTCACCCTAACCCTAAGCCTAAGCCTAACCCTCACCCTAACCCTCATACTCATGCTCACCCTAACCCTAATCCTAAACCTAAACCTATCCCTAAACCTCAACCTAACCCTCACCCTCACCCTAACCCAAACACTATCCCTAACCTTAAACCTCACTCAAACCCTCCCCCCAAATCTAACTCTAACCCTAAAACTCACCCTCACCCTAACAATAACTCTAAGCCTAACCCTAATCCTCATCCCCACCCTCACCCTCATCCTAACCCTCACCCTAGCACTCACCATAAGCCTAATTCTAAACCTCAACCTCACCCTAACCCTAACCCTAATGCTCACCCAAAACCTAACACTAACCCTAACCCGAACCCTAGTCCTCAATCCAACCCTCACCCTAACGCTAACCTTAACCCTAAACCTAAACCTAAACCCCACAATAAACCTAACCCTAAACCTTACCCTCACCCTAGCCCTCACCATAACCTTATCCTAACCCTATCCCTCATCCTAACCCTCACCCTAACAATAACCCTAACCCTAACTCTCAACCTAACCCTAATCCTCACCTTCACTGTAAAACTTAACCTAACCCTCACCCTAACCCTAAACTTAACCGGAACCCTAACTCTCACCCTAAGCCTAACCCTCACCCTTACCCTCACCCTAACCCTCACCTTAACCCTTACCCTCACCCTGACCCAAAACCTATCCCTAAACTTCACCCTCAACCTAACCCTAACTCTAACCCTAACCCTAAAATTAAACCTCACCCTATCCCTAACCCTAACGCTCACACTCAACCTCATGCTCAGCCTAAACCTAAGCCTGACACTATCCCTACCCCTAACCCTCACACTCACAATAAGCCTTACCCTAATCCTAATCCTAACACTAAGCCTTACCCTCACCCTCACCCTAACCCTCACCATCACCCTAACCCTAACCTTAACACTTACACTAACCCTATCCCTAATGCTCACCCTTATCTTAAACCTCACCCTCAGCCTAAACCTCCCCTTTACCCTTACCATCATCCTCACCCTTACACTCACCGTAACCCTAAACTTCATCCTAATCCTCACCCTAACCGTAAACCTAACCATCACCCTAACCCTAACCCTCACCCTCAACCTCATGCTCAGCCTTACCCTAAACCTAAGCCTAACCCTTACACTTACCCTTACCCTCACCCTAGCCCTCACCCTAACCCTAATCCTAAACCTAACACTCATCCTAACACTCACCATAACCCCAACCCTAACCATCACCCTAAACCTAATATTCACCCCCACCGTCACCTACAGCCTAACCCTAAGCCTAAGCTTAACCCTAACCCTCACACTGAACTCACCCTCAGCCTAACCCTAAGCCTACCCCTAAACCTAAACCTAACACACACATTCCCCCTCACTCTAACCCTAATCCTATCCCTAACCCTAACCCTAACCCTAACACTTCCCCTAACTCTCAACCTAAACTTAACCCTAAAATTAACCCTTACCATAACCCTCAACCTAAACCTCACCCTAACCCTAACTCTAACCTTAAACCTCACTCTCACCCTAACCCTAACTCTAACCCTAACCCAAACCCTAAAGCTCACCCTAACACTAACCCTAATCCTAATCCACACCCTCACCCTCAGCCTAATCCTAAACCTAACACTAACCCTAACCCTTACACTCACCCTGACCCTAAACCTAAACGTCACCCTAACACTAAGCCTCACCCTCAACCTCAGCTTAACCCTAAGTCTGCCCCTAATCCTAACCTTAACCCTCACACTCAATCTAACCCTCACCTTAAACCTGACCCTAACATTAATCCTAAGCCTAACCCTGACCCTTAGCCTCACCCTAACCCTAACACTAAAGCTCACCCTGACCCTAACCCTAACACTAGCCCTATCCCTAAACCTCATCCTAGACCTAAACCTAACACTCAAACTCACCCTCACCATAACTTTAACCCTAACCCTAACACTAACAATAACCTTAACCCTAACCCTAACCTTCACCCTAAACATAACCCTCACCATAACCCTAACCCTAACACAAACACTAACACTAACACTAACACTAAACCTCAAACTCTCCATAGACCTCGCCCTAACCCTAATCCTCATCCTCACCCTAAATTTCACACTAACCCTAACAATAATCCTCAATCTAACCCTCACCCTCACACTAAACCTAACCCTAACCCTCACCATAACGCTAACCCTCACCCTTACTGTAACGCTCAACCTCAGCCTAACCCTCACATTTACACTTACCGTCACCCCCACCCGAACCCTCACTCTAACCCTAACCCTCACCCTAACCCTAACTCTACCCTGAAACCTCACACTCACCCTAGCCCTAACTCTAACCCTAACACTAACACTAACCCTCACCCTAACCCTAACCCTACCCATCACCCTAACCCTAATCCTCACCTCCACCCTCACCCTCAGCCTAACCCTAAGCCTAAGCCTAACCCTATACCTAAACCTCACACTCACCCTCACCCTAACCCTAATCCTATTTCTAACCCTAACCCTAACCTAAACCTAACACACACACTCACCCTCATCCTAACCCTAATCCTAACCTTAACCATAACAATAACCCTAACCCTAACCCTAACCGTAAACCCCACAGTAACCCTAACCCTAACCCTCACCTGCACCATCACCTTCACCGTAACTCTAAACCTAGCCCTAACAGTAACACTAATCCAAACCAGAACCATCACCCCAAACCTAACCCTCACCCTCATGCTCGGTCTAAGCCTAAGCCTAAGCCTATCCCTAACCCTCACCCTAACCCTAATGCTATCACAAACCTAAAACTCACTGTCATCCTAACCCTAATTCTAACCCTAAACCTAAACCAAAACCTCATCGTAACCCTAACTGTAACCCTCACCCTCACCCTCACCGAAACCGTAACCCTAACCCTATCCCTAACAATAACCTTAACCATAACCCTAACCCTCACCCTAACCAAAACTCTCAACCTAACCCTAACCCTAAACCTCACGCTAACCCTTTCACTAACCCTCACCCAACCCTAGCCCTCACCCTAACCCTAACCCTCATCCCCACCCTATCCCTCACCCCCAGCCTCACCCTCAGCCTAACTATAAACCTAACCCTAAACCTCACCCTAACCCTAACCCTCACCCTAACCCTAACCCTAAACCTAACACTAACCCTAAACCTATCCCTCACCCTCAGCCTCAACCTAACCCTAACTCTAACCCTGAGCCTCACCCTCACCCTAATCCTAACCCTAACCATAAACCTCACCCTAACTCTATCCCTAAACCTCACCCTCACCAGGGACCTTGCCCTAACACTAATCCTAAACCTATCCCTCATCCCAACCCTCCCCCTAACACTAACATTAACCCTAACCATCACCCTCACCCTCAGCCTAAATCTAAGCCTAACCCTAGACCTAACACTAACAAACAAACTCACCCTCACCCTAACGCTAACCCTAGCACTAACCCTTACTCTCCCCCTAACTCTCACCCTAACCCTAACCCTAACCGTCAACCTAACTCTAACTCTAACCCTAAACCTCACCCTCAACCTAACCCTAATTCTACACCTAAGCCAAACCCTAAACCTCAACCTAACCCTAACCGTCACCATCACCCTTACCCTCACCTTAACCGTAACCCTAAACCTAAACCTAACAATAACCAAAACCCTAACCCTAACCTTCACCCTAACCATAACCGTCACCCTAACCCATAACCTCACCTTAACACTTACCCTCACCCTAACACTAAATCTAACACTAACACTAACCCTCACACTGACCCTAACCCAAACCAAACCCTGAAACTCAACCGAACCCTCACCCTCAACCTAAACCTAACACTACCCCTAACCCTAATCCTCACCTTAACCATCCCCTAACCCTATATCAAAACCTCAACCTTACTCTCAACCTAACCTAACCCTAAAACTAACCCTAACACTAACCCTAAACCTAACCCTAAACCTAACCCTAAGCCTCAGCCTTAACCTCACCCTAACCCAAACCGTAAGCCTCATCATAACTCTAAGCCTAACCCTAACCCTAATCCTAATCCTCAGACTCACCCTAACCCTAACCCTAATCCTAAACCTAACCCTATCCATAACCCTAATCCTCACCCTAAGCCTCAGCTTAGCCCTCACCCTTAAACTTATCCTAACCCTAAACCTCAACCTAACTCTAAACATGACACTAAACTTAACCCTAAACCTCACCGGAACCCTCGCCCTCTCCCTCACACTTATGCTCAGCCTAAGGCTAAGCCTAAACCTAACCTTAACCCTCACCCTAACCCTAAATCTAACCCTAACCCTAAACCTAAACCTCATCCTAACCCTAATCGGAACACGCACCCACACCCACACCGTAACCGTAAGCCAACCCTAACCCTAACAACAACCTTAACCATAACTCTAAACCTCACCCTAACCATAACACTCATCCTAAAGCTAACCCTCACCCTAACACTTACCCTAAACCTAACAATAACCCTAAACCTAACACTAACCCTCACACTAACCCTAACCATCACCCTAACCCTAAACCTGACACTAACTCTATACCTAAACCTCACCCAACCCTAGCCCTCACCCTAACCCTAACCCTCATCCTCACCCTAAACCTCACCCTCACCCTAAGCCCAACCCTAACCATAAACCTCACCCTAACTCTAACCCTAAGCCTCACCCTCACCCTAGCGCTTGCCCTAACCCTAATCCTAAACCTAACCCTAATCTTAAACCTCCCACTAACCCTAACCCTAACCCTAACTATCACTCTCACCCTCAGCCTAAAACTAAGCCTAACTCTAGACCTAACCCTAACAAACACACTGACCCTCACCCTAAACCTCAACCTAATCATATCCCTAAACCTAACACTAACCCTTACCCTCGCCTAACTCTCACCCTAACCCTAACCCTAAGCGTCACCCTAAACCTAAACCTCACCCTCACCCTAACCCTAAATCTAACCCTAACCCAAACCCTAAACCTCAACATAACCCTAACCATAACCCTCACCCTCACCCTCACCGTAAATGTAACCCTAAACCTAAACCTAACAATTACCCTAACCCTAACCCTAACCCTCACCCTAACCCAAAACCTCACCCTAATACTTACCCTCACCCTAACACTAACCATAAAACTAACACTATCCGTCACACTGAACCTAACCCTAACCCTAACCTTAAACCTCAAGCTAACCATCACTCTCAATCTAAACCTAACACTACTCTAACACTAACCCTCACCCTATCCCTCCCCATATCCCTATATCTAAACCTCACCCTCACCCTAACAATAAACCTAACACTAACACTAACACTACCCCTAAACCTAACCCTAAACCTAAACGTAATCCTCAGCCTCAACCTCAACCTAACCCAAACCCTAACCCTAACCCTCATCCTAAACCTAACCCACACCCTCACCCTCAGCCTAATCCTAAGCCTAACCCTAACACTAACCTTCAACCTCAGCCTAATCCTAAGCCTATCCCTAACCCTAACCCTAACCCTGACACTCACCCTAATCCTAACCCTAATCCTACTCCTAACCCTAACCCTAACCCTCACCCTCAACCTAACCCTCACCATAAGCCTAACCCTAACATTAATCCTAACCCTAAACATCACCCTCCGCTTCACCCTAACCCAAACTCTAACACTAAAACTTATCCTAACACTAACCCTAAATCTAACCCTAAACCTCACCCTCAATCTAACCCTAACCCTAACCCTAACAGTAAACCCCACCCTAACCCTAAACCTAACTCTCACCTGCACCCTCACCCTCACCGTAACTCTAACACTAACACTAACAATAACACTAATCCTAAACAGAACCATCGCCCTAACCCTAACCCTCACCCTCATGCTTAGCCTAAGCCTAAGCCTAAGCCTAAGCCTAAGCCTAACCCTCACCCTAACCCTAAACCTATCACAAACCCTAACTCTAACCCTAAACCTCACTGTCACTCTAACCCTAATTCAATCCTTAACAGTAAACCTAAAACTCATCCGAACCCTAACCGTAACCCTCACCCTAACCCTCACCTTAACCGTAACCCTAAGCCTAACAATAACTTTAACCATAATCCTAACCCTCACCCTAACCATAACCCTCACCCTAAACCTGAACCTCAACCTAACACTTACCCTAAACCTAACAATAAACCTAACCCTAACACTAACCCTCACACTAACCCTAACCATTACCATAACCCTAAACCTCACGCTAACCCCATCCCTAACCCTCACCCAACCCTAGCCCTCACCCTAACCATAAACCTAATCCTCACACTAACCATCACCCTCATCCTCACCCTCAGCCTAACCCTAACCCTAAACCTAACCCTCACCCTAACCCTCACCCTAACCCTCATCCTAAACCTAACACTACCCCTAACACTAACCCTCACCCTCAGGCTCACGCTAAGCCTAAATCTAACCCTAAAACTCACCCTCACCCTAACCCTAACCCTAACCATAAACCTCACCCTAACTCTAACCCTAAGCCTCACCCTCACCCTAGCGCTTGCCGAAACCCTAATCCTAACCCTAACCCTAATCCTAACCCTCACCCTAACCCTAACCCTAACCCTAACCTTAAAACATCACCCTCACCCTCAGCCTAAAACTAAGCCTAACCCTAGACCTAACCCTAACAAACACACTGACCCTCACCTTAACACTAAACCTAATCCTATCCCTAACCCAAAAACTAACCCTTACCCTCCCCTAACTCTGACCCTAACCCTAACACTTAGCGTCACCCTAACCTTAAACCTCACCCTCACCCTAACCCTAAATCTAACCCTAACCCAAACCCTAAACCACAACCTAACCCTAACCCTAACCCTCACCCTCACCCTCACTGTAACCGTAAACCTAAACCTAAACCTAACAATAACCCTAACCCTAACCCTAACCCTCACCCTAACCATAACCGTCACCCCAACATATAACCTCACCCTAACAATTACCCTCACCCTAACATTAACCCTAACACTATCCCTCACACTGACCCTAAACCTGAACCTAATCTTAAACCTCAACCTAACCCTCACCCTCAACCTAAACCTAACACTACCCCTAACCCTAACCCTCACCCTATCCTTCCCCTTAACCCTATATCTAAACCTAACCTTCACCCTAACCTTAACCCTAACCCTAACACTAACACTACCCCTAAACCTACCCCTAAACCTAACCCTAATCCTCAGCCTCAACCTCACCCTAAACCAAACCCAAACCCTAAACCTCATCCTAACTCTAAGCCTAACCCTAACCCTAATCCTAACCCTCACACTCACCCTAACCCTAATCCTAAACCTAACCATATCCCTAACCCTCACCCTAACCCTCAGCCTAGCCCTCACCCTTAAATTTATCCTAACCCTAAACCTCAACTTAACTCTCAACCTAATCCTAACCCTCACCCAGACCCGAACACTAACCCTCACCCTCATGCTCCACCTAAGCCTAAGCCTAAACCTAAGCCTAAGCCTAACCCTAACCCTCACCCTAACCCTAATCCTCACCTTCACTGTAACATTAACCCTCAACCTAATATTCACACTAACCCTAACCCTAACCCTAAATCATAAGCTAACACTAACCCTAACCCTCAATCTCACGCTAGCCCTCACCCTAATCCTAACCCTAATCCTCATCCTTACCCTCACCCTAACCCTAACCTTAACCCTCACCCTAACCCTAACTCTAACCGTAATTCTCAACCTAACCCTAACCCTCACGCTCACGGTAACCCTAACCCTAACCCTCAACCTAACCCTAAGCCTCACACTCAACATAAACCTAACCCTCACCCCCAACCTCACCCTCAATCTAACCCTAAGCCTAAACCGAACCCTAACCATATCGCTCACACTCACCCTAACCCTTATCCTAAACCTAATCCAAACCCTAAGCCTAACCCTCACACTCAACCTAAACTTCACCCTAACCCTAAATCTAACACTAAACCTAACCCTCAAACTCAGCCTCACCCTAACCCTAACTCTAACCCTAAACCTTACACTCACCCTAACCCTAACATGAAACCTAACCCTAAACCTCACCCTAAACCTAACCCTAAACCTCACCCTCACCCTAATCCTAACCGAACCCTCATCCTAACCCTCACCCTAACACTAAACCTAACACTCACCATCACCCTCAATCAACCCCTAATCCGAACCCTAACCCTCAACCCAACCCTAACCCTCACCTTCACCATAACCTTTGTCCTAACGCACAACCTAACCCTAAAATTAAACCGAACCATAACTCTCACACATACCCTAAACCTAACCCTCACCCCAAACCTAAACCTAAACCTCACCCTCACCCTAGCCCTCACCGAACCCTAATCCTAACCCTAACCTTCTTCCTAACTGTCCCCCTAACTGTTACCCTAACCCTCACCCTAACCCTAACCCTAGCCCTCAAACTCACCCTCAGCCTAACCCTAAGCCTAACCCTAAACCTAACCCTAACACACACACTCACCCTCACCCTAACCCTAATCCTAAACCTAACCCTAATCCTAAACCTCCCCATAACCCTAACCCTCAACCTAAGCCTAACCCTCACCCTAACCCTCACCCTAACCCTAACCCTAACCCTAATCCTACTCCTAACCATAATCCTTACCCTAAAACTCAACCTAACCCTCACCTTAAGACTAACCCTAAAATTAATCCTAAACCTATCCCTCATCCTCAGCCTCACCCTAACCCTAACTCTAACCCTAACCGTAAACCCCAGCCTAACCCTAAACCTAACCCTCACCCTCACCGTAACTCTAACCCTAACACTCACAATAACACTAATCCTAACGAGAAACATCACCCTTTCCCTAACCCTCACCCTCATGCTAGGCCAAAGCCTAAGCCTAAGCCTAACCCTAACGCTAACCCTCACCCTAACCCTATCACAAACCCTAACTCTAACCCTAAACCTCACTCTCACCCTAACCCTAATTCTATCACTAACCCTAAACCTAAACCTCATCCTAACCCTAAATGTAACCCTCACCCTCACCCTCACCATAAACCTAAACCTAACACTAACAATAACCTTAAGCATAACCCTAATCCTCACCCTAAACATAACCCTCACCCTAACCCTTACCCTCACCCTAACACTTACCCTAACCCTTTAAATAACCCTAACCCTAACACTAACCCTCACACTAACAATAACCATCACCTAACCCTAAACCTCACGCTAACCCAGTCCCTAACCCTCACACAACCCTAGCCCTCACCATAACCCTAACCCTCATCCTCACCCTAACCCTCACACTCACGCTCACCCTCAGCCTAACCCTAACGCTAAACCTAACCATAACCCTCACCCTAATCCTAACCCTAAAGCTAACACTAACCCTAACCCTAACCGTCACCCATAGCTTCACCCTAACCCTAACTATAACCCTAAACCTCACCCTCACCCTAAACTTAACCCTAACCATAAACCTCACCCTAACTCTAACCCTAAACCTCACCCTCACCCTAGCCTTTGCCCTAACCCTAATCCTAACCCTAACCCTAATCCTAACTCTCCCCCTATCCCTAACCCTAACCCTAACCCTAACCATCACCCTCACCCTCAGCGTAAACCTAAGACTAACCCTAGACCTAACCCTAACAAACACACTGACCCTCACCTTAACCCTAACCGTAATCCTATCCCTAACCCTAACACTACCACTTACGCTCCCCCTAACTCTCACCCTAACTCTAAACCTAACTCTAACCCTAAACCTCACCCTCACCCTAACCTAACCCTAACCCAAACTCTAAACCTCAACCTAACCCTAACCCAAACCCTCATCCTCACCCTCACCGTAACCAAAACCCTAAACCTAAACCTAACAATAACCCTAACCCTAACCCTAACCCTCACCCTAACCATAACAGTCACCATAACCCATAACCTCACCCTAACACTTACCCTCACCCTAACACTAACCCTAACACTAACACTAACCCTCAAACTGACCCTAACCCTAACCCTAAACGTCAACCTAACCCTCACCCTCTACCTAAACCTAACACTACTCCTAACCCTAACCCTCACCCTAACCCTCCCCCTGACCCTATATCTAAACCTCACTCAAACCCTAACCCTAACCCTAACCCTAACACTAACACTACCCTTAAACCCAACCCTAAACCTAGCCCTAAACCTCAGCCTCAACATCATCCTAACCCAAACCCTAACCCTAAACCTCATTCTAACTCTAAGCCTAACCCTAACCCTAATCCTAACCCTCACACTCACCTTAACCCTAATCCTAAACCTAACCCTATCCCTAACCCTAACCCTCAACCTAAACCTGAGCCTAGCCCTCACCCTTAAACTTATCCTAACCCTAAACCTCAACCTAACTCTCAACCTAACCCTAACACACACATTCACCCTCACCCTAACCCTAATCCTAACCCTACCCTCATCCTAACCCTCCCCATAACCCTAACCCTCACCCTAACCCTAACCCTAACCCTAACACTCACCCTCACCCTAGCCCTCACCTTAACCCTAATTTAACCCTCACCTTCACCCTAACCCTAACCCACATCCTCACCCTACACCTCACACTAACCCTAAACCTAATCCTCAATCTAACAACCAGCCTGACCCTAACCCTCACCCTTACCTTAACCCTAAACCAAACACTAACCCTCACCCTAACCCTCAACCTCAGCATAAACCTCACCTTTACCTTGACCATCATCCTCACCCTAACCCTCACCCTAACCCTAAACCTCACCCTCACCATAACCCTAACCCTCAACCTAACCCTCACCCTAACCCTAACTCTAACCCTCAACCTTAATCTAACACTAACCCTAAACCTCACCATCAACCTAGCCCTCACCCTATCCCTAATCTTCATTCTTAACCTCACCCTAACCCTAACCTTAACCCTTACCCTAAACCTAATCCTAACCTTAAGCCTCCACCTTACCCTAAAACTCAAGCTCACCATAAACCTAACCCTAATCCTCACACTAAACCTAAATTTAACAGAACCCTAACTCTCACCATAAAGCTAACCCTAATCCTCACTCTCAACCTCACCCTAAGCCTAACCCTAAGCCTAACCCTAACCCTAACCCTCAAACGCACCCTAAACCTTATGCTAATCCTAATCCTAACCTTAAGCCTAACCCTCAACCTCAACATAACCCTCACACTAACCCTAACTCTAACACTAACCCTAAACTTAACCCTCAATTTCAGCCTCACCCTAACCCGAACTCTAATCGTAAACCTCACCCTCACCCTAACCCTAACCCTAACCCTAACCCTAAATGGCACCCTAATGCTAACCCTCACCGTAACTCTAACCCTAACACTAACAATAACACTAATTCTAAACAGAACCATCACCCTAACCCTAAACGTCACCCTCATGCTCAGCCTAAGCATAAGCCTAAGCCTAAGCCTAAGCCTAACCCTCCTCACCCTAACCCTAACCCTATCACAAACCCTAACACTAACCCTAAACCTCACTGTCAGCATAACCCTAATACTATCCCTAACCCTAAACCTAAACCTCATCCTAACCCTAACCGTAAACCTCACCCTCACCCTCACCTTAACCGTAACCCTAACCCTAACAATAACCTTAACCATAACCCTAAACCTCACCATAACCATAACCCTCACCCTAAACCTAACCCTCACCCTAACACTTACCCTAACCCTAACAATAACCCTAACTCTAACACTAACCATCACCCTCACTCTCAGCCTAAACCTAAGCCTAACTCTAGACCTAACCCTAACAAACACACTGACCCTCACTCTAACCCTAAACATAATCCTATCCCTAACACTTACCCTCCCCTAAACCTCATCCTAACCCTAACCCACACCCTCATCCTCAGCCTAATCCTCAGCCTAACCCTAAACCTAACCCTAACACTAACCCTAACCCTAACCCTATACCTCACGCTAACCCTAACACTAACCCTCAACCTCAGCCGAACCCTAAGCCTATCCCTAACCCTAACCCTAACCCTCACACTCACCCTAACCTTAACCCTAATCCTACTCCTAACCCTAACCCTAACCCTAACCCTAATCCTACTCCTAACCCTAACCCTAACCGGCACCCTCAAACTAAAACTCACCTTAAGCCTAACCCTAACATTAATCCTAAACCTAAACCTCACCCTCAGCCTCAGCCTAACCCTAACTCTAACACTAAAACTCACCATAACACTACCCTAAATCTAAACCTAAACCTCACCCTCAACCTAACCCTAACCCTAACCCTAACGGTAAACCCCACCCTAAGCCTAACACTAAACCTAACCTGCACCCTCACCCTCACCGTAACTCTGACCCTAATACTAACAATAACACTAATCCTAAACAGAACAATCACCCTAACCCTAACCCTCACCCTCATGCTCAGCCTAAGCCTAAGCCTAAGCCTAAAACTAACCCTAACCCTCCCCATAACCCTAACCCAATCACAAACCCTAACTCTAACCCTAAACCTCACTGTCACCCTAACCCTAATTCTATCCCTAACCCTAAACCTAAACCTCATCCTAACCCTTACCGTAAACCTCATCCTCACCCTCACCTTAACCGTAACCCTAACCCTAACAATAACCTTAACCATAACCCTAACCCTCACCCTAACCATAACCCTCAACCTAAACCTAACCCTCAACCTAACACTTACCCTAAACCTAACAATAACCCTAACCCTAACACTTACACTCACTCTAACCCTAACCATCACCGTAACCCTAAACCTCACGCTAACCCTATCCCTAATCCTCACCCAACCCTAGTCCTCAACCTAACCCTAACCCTAATCCTCACCCTAACCCTCACCCTCATCCTCAACCTCAGCCTAACCCTATCCCTAAACCTAACCCTAACCATCACCCTAACAGTCATCCCAAACCTAAACCTATACCTAAAACTAACCTTAACCCTAACCCTCACCCTCAGCCTCACCCTAGCCCTAATTCTAACCCTAAGCCTCACCCTCACCCTAGCGCTTGCCTAAACCCTAATCCTAAACCTAACCCTAATCCTATCCCCCCCTAACCCTAACCCTAACCCTAACCCTAAAACATCACCCTCACCCTCAGCCTAAATCTAAGCCTAAATCTAGACCTAACTCTAACAAACACACTGACCCTCACCTTAACCCTAAACCTAATCCTATCCCTAACCCTAACACTAACCCTTACCCTCCCCTAACTATGACCCTAACCCTAACCCTAAGCGTCACCCTAACCCTAAACCTCACCCTCACCCTAACCCTAAATCTACCCCTAACCCAAACCCTAAACCTCAACCTAACCCTAACAGTAACCCTCACACTCACCCTCACCGTAACCATAACCCTAAACCTAAACCTAACAATAACCCTAACCCTAACCCTAACCTTCACCCTTACCAAAACCATCACCCTAACACATAAGCTCACCCTAACACTTACCCTCACCCTAACACTAACCCTAACACTATCCCTCACATTGACCCTAACCCTAACACTACCCTTAAACCTCAAACTAAACCTCACCCTCAACCTAAACCTAACACTACCCCTAACCTTAACCCTCACCCTATCCCTCCCACTAACCCTATATCTAAACCTCACCCTCACCCTCACCCTAACCCTAACACTAACACTACCCCTAAACCTAACCCGAAACCCAACCCTAATCCTCAGCCTCAACCTCACCCTAACCCAAACCCAAAACCTAAACCTCATCCTAACTCTACGCCTAACCCTAAACCTAAACCTAACCCTCACACTCACCCTAACCCTAATCCTAAACCTAACCCTATCCCTAACCATAACCCTCACCCTAACCCTCAGCCTAGCCCTCACCCTTAAACTTATCCTAACCGTAAACCTCAACCTAACTCTCAACCTAACCCTAACCCTCACCCGGACCCGAAGCGGAACACTCACCCTCATGCTTGGCCTAACCCTAAGCCTAAGCCTAAGCCTTAGCCTAACCCTTACCCTCACCCTAACCCTAACCCTAACCCTAACCCTAAACCAAAACCTCATCCTAACCCTAAACTAATCCTCACGCTAACCCTCACAGTAACAGTAACCCTACCCCGAAACCTACCAATACATCTAACCCTAAACCTAACACTCACCCTAACCATAACACTCACCCTAACCTTATCCTCACCCTAAAACTTACCCTCACCCTAACACTAACCCTAACCCTCACACTCACCCTAGCCTTCACCCTAACCCTAACCATCATCCTCATCTTAAACCTCACACTAAACCTAAAGCTAATCCTCAATCTGACCCTCACCCTCACCCTAATGTTAACACTCACCCTCACCCGAACCCTAACCCTCACCCTTATCGGAATCCTCACCCTCAGCCTCACCCACACCTTTACCCTTACCGTCACTCCCCGGATAACCTGCACCCTAACCCTAACCCTCATACTAACCCTAACTGTACCCCTAAACCTCACCCTCACCATAACCTCATCCTAACACTCACCCTATCCCTAAACCTCATCCTAACACTCACCCTAACTGTAAACCTAACAATTATCCTAACCCTAACCCTTACCCTCAACCTCAAGCTCAGCCTAATCCTAAACCTAAGCCTAACCCTTACCCTAACCCTCACACTCACCCTAGCCCTCACCCTAACCCTAATCCTAATCCTAACCCTCACACTAACCCTAACCCTAACCATGACCCTAAACCTAATCCTCACACCCAAACTCACCCTCAGCCTAACCCTAAGCCTAAGCCTAACTCTAACCCTCACACTCACCCTCACCCTCACCCTAATCCTAACCCTAACCCTAACCGTAACCCTAAACCTCAACCTAACGCTCACCCCAAACTTAATCCTAAAACTAAACCTAACACTCACCCTCGACCTAACCCTCCAACTAACCCTAAATCTAACCCTAAACCTCACCCTCACCCTAACCCTAATCCTAATCCCTAACCCTAAACCTCAACCTAACCCTAACCCTAACCCTCACTCTCACCCTCACCATCACAATAACTGTAACACTAACCCTAACAATAACACTAATCCTAAACCGAACCCTAACCCTAATGCTAATACTCACACTCAAGCTAACCCTAATCCTAACCCTAAACCTCACCCTAACCCTAATCCTGACCCTCACTGTAACCCTAACCCTCAACCTAATCCTCACCCTAACCTTAAACCTTAATCTAACACTAACCGTAACCCTCAAACTCACCCTAGCCCTCACCCTAACCCTAATCCTAACCCTAATGCTCATCCTTACCCTCACCCTAACCCTAAACTTAACTCTCACCCTAACCCTAATTCTAACTCTAACTCTCAAACTAACCTTAACCCTCACACTCACCCTAAACCTAAAACTCACCCCCACCCTCACCCTCAGTCTAACCTTAAGCCTAACCCTAACCCTAACAATATCGCTCACACTCACCCTAACCCTTAACCTAAACATAATCCTAACCCTAAGCCTAACCCTCACACTCAACCTAACCCTAAATCTAACACTAACACTAACACTAACCCTCAAACTCAACCTCAACCTAACCCTAACTCTAACCCTAAACCTCATCCTCACCCTAACCCTAACACTAACCCTAACCCTAAACCTCACCCTAACCCTAACCCTAAACCTCACCCTCACACTAGCACTCACCCTAAACTTAATCCAAGCCTAACCCTCATCCAAACCCTCACCCTAAAACTAAACCTAACCTTCACCGTCACCTTCACCCTAACCCTAATCCGAACCCTAACCCTCAACCTAACCCTAACCCTCATCCTAACCGTAACCCTTACCCAAACCCTCAACCTAACCTTAAACTTATCCCGAACCCTAATTCTCACCCTTACCCTAACCCTAACTCAAACTCCAAACCTAAACCTAAACCTCACCCTCACCCTAGCCCTCACCAACACTAATCCTTACCCTAACCCTCTTACTAACCCTCCCCCTAACCCTTACCCTAACCCTCCCCCTAACCCTAACCCTAACCCTCAAAATCACCCTCAGACTAACCCTAAGCCTAACCCTAAACCTTACAATAACACACACAATCACCCTCATCCTAACCCTAATCCTAACCCTAACCCTGAGCCTAACCCTCCCCATAACCCTAACCCTCATCCTAACCTAACCCACACCCTCACCCTCAGCCTAATCCTCAGCATAACCCTAACCCTAACCCTCACACTCACCCAAACCCTAATCCTATACCTCACGCTAACCCTAACACTCACCCTCAACCTCAGCCTAACCCTAAGCCTATCCCTAACCCTAACACTAACCCTCACACTCACCCTTATCCTTACCCTAATCCTACTCCTAACCCTAACCCTAACCCTCACCCTCAACCTAACCCTCACCATAAGGCTAACCCTAATATTAATCCTAACCCTAACCCTCACCCTCAGCCTCACCCTAACCCTAACTCTAACACTAAACCTCACCATAACACTACCCTAAATCTAACACTAAACCTCACCCTCAACCTAACCCTAACCCAAACCCTAACCGTAAACCCCACCTTAACCCTAACCCTAAACCTAACCTGCACCCTCACCCTCACCGTAAATCTAACACTAACACTAACAATAACACTAATCCTAAACAGAACCATCACCCTAACCCTAACCCTCACCCTCATGCTCGGCCTAAGCCTAAGCCTAAGCCTAAAACTAACCCTAAAACTCACCATAACCCTAACCCTATCACAAACCCTAACTCTAACCCTAAACCTCACTGTCACCCTAACCCTAATTCGATCCCTAACCCTAAACCTAAACCTCATCCTAACCCTAACCATAACCCTCACCCTCACCCTCAACTTAACCGTAACCCTAACCCTAACAATAACCTTAACCATAACCCTAACCCTCACCCTAACCATAACCCTCACCCTAAACCTTACCCTCACCCTAACACTTACCCTAACCCTAACAATAACCCTAACCCTAACACTAACCCTCACACTAACCCTAACCATCACCATAACCCTAAACGTCACGCTAACCTTATCCCTAACCCTCACCCAAACCTAGCCCTCACCCTAACCCTAACCCTAATCCTCAACCTAACCCTCACCCTCAGCCTAAACCTAACCCTAAACCTAACCCTAACCGTCACCCTAACCCTAAACCTAAACCTAACACTAACCCTAACCCTAACCTCACCCTCAGCCTCACCCTAACCCTAACTCTAACCCTAAACCTCACCCTCACCCTAACCCTAACCCTAACCCTAACCCTAGACCTCACCCTACCTCTAACCCTAAGCCTCACCCTCACCCTAGTGCTTGCCGAAACCCTAATCCTAACCCTAACCCTAATAATATCCCTCCCCCTAACCCTAACCCTAACCCTAACCCTAAAACATCACCCTCACCCTCAGCCTAAATCTAAGCCTAAATCTAGACCTAACCCTAACAAACACACTGACCCTCACCTTAACCCTAAACCTAATCCTATCCCTAACCCTAACACTAACCCTTACCCTCCCCTAACTCTGACCCTAACCCTAACCCTAAGCGTCACCCTAACCCTAAACCTCACCCTCACCCTAACCCTAAATCTACCCCAAACCCAATCCCTAAACCTCAACCTAACCCTAACCCTAACCCTCAACCTCACCCTCACCGTAACCGTAACCCTAAACCTCCACCTAACAATAACCCTAACTCTAACCCTAACTCTAACCATCACCCTAACCCATAATCTCACCCTAACACTTACCCTCACCCTAACACTAACCCTAACACTAACACTATCCCTCACACTGACCCTAACCCTAACACTACCCTTAAACCTCAACCTAACCCTCACCCTCAACCTAAACCTAACTCTACCCCTAACCCTAACCCTCACCCTATCCCTCCCCCTAACCCTATATCTAATCCTCACCCTCACCCTAACCCTAACCCTAACCCTAACACTAACACTACCCCTAAACCTAACCTGAAACCTAACCCTAATACTCAGCCTCAACCTCACCCTAAACCAAACCCTAACCCTAAACCTCATCCTAACTCTAAGCCTAACCCTAACCTAATCCAAACCCTCATACTCACCCTAACCCTAATCCTAAACCTAACCCTATCCCTAACCCTAACCCTCACCCTAACCTTCAGCCTAGCCCTCACCCTTAAACTTATTCTAACCCTAAACCTCAACCTAACTCTCAACCTAACCCTAACCCTCACCCGGACCTGAACCCGAACCCTCACCCTCATGCTCGGCCTAAGTCTAAGCCTAAGCCTAACCCTAACCCTAAACCTAACCCTCACCCTAACCCTAATCCTCACCTTCACTCTACCCCTAACCCTCAACCTAATACTCACCCTAACCCTAACCCTAAACCTTAATCTAACTCTAACCCTAACCCTCAAACTCACCCTAGCCCTCACCCTAACCCTAATCCTAACCCTAATCCTCATCCTTACCCTCACCCTAACCCTAACCTTAACCCTCACCCTAACCCTAACTCTAACCCTAACTCTCAACCTAACCCTAACCCTCACGCTCACCGTAACCCTAACCCTAACCCTCAACCTAACCCTAACCCTCACACTCACACTAAACCTAAAGCTCACCCCCACCCTCACCCTTAATCTAACCTTAATCTAAACCGAACCCTAAACATATCGCTCACACTCACCTTAACCCTTACCATAAACCTAATCCTAACCCTAAGCCTAACCCTCACACTCAACCTAAACCTCACCTTAACCCTAAATCTAACACTAACACTAACCCTAACCCTCAAACTCAGCCTCACCCTAACCCTAACTCTAACCCTAAACCTTACACTCACCCTAACCCTAACATGAAACCTAACCCTAAACCTCACCCTAACCCTAACCCTAAACCTCACCCTCACCCTAGCCCTCACCCTCACCCTAATCCTAACCGTAACCCTCATCCTAACCCTCACCCTAACAATAAACCTAACACTCACCGTCACCCTCACTCAACCCCTAATCCGAACCCTAACCCTAAACCCAACCCTAACCCTCACCTTCACCATAACCTTTATCCTAACGCTCAAACTAACCCTAAAATTAAACCAAACCATAACTCTCACACATACCCTATCCCTAACCCTCACCCCAAACCTAAACCTAAACCTCACCCGAACCCTAGCCCTCACCAAACCCTAATCCTAACCCTAACCCTCTTCCTATCTGTCCCCCTAACTCTTACCCTAACCCTCACCCTAACCCTAACTCTAACCCTCAAACTCACCCTCAGCCTAACCCTAAGTCTAACCCTAAACCTAACCCTAACACACACACTCACCCTCATCCTAACCCTAATCCTAAACCTAACCCTAATCCTAAACTTCCCCATAACCCTAACCCTCAACCTAAGCCTAACACTCACCCTAACCCTCACACTCACACTAACCCTAACCCTAATCCTACTTCTAACCCTAACCCTTACCCTAAAACTCAACCTAACCCTCACCTTAAGCCTAACCCTAAAAATAATCCTAAACCTATCCCTCACCCTCAGCCTCACCCTAACCCTAACCCTAACCCTAACCGTAAACCCCATCCTAACCCTAACCCTAATCCTCACCTGCACCCTCACCCTCACCGTAACTCTAACCCTAACACTCACAATAACACTAATCCTAACGAGAACCATCACCCTAACCCTAACCCTCACCCTCATGCTCGGCCAAAGCCTAAGCCTAAGACTAATCCTAACGCTAACCCTCACCCTAACCTTAACCCTATCACAAACCCTAACTCTAAACCGAAATCTCACTGTCACACTAACCCTAATTCTATCCCTAACCCTAAACCTAAACCTCATCCTAAACCTAAATATAACCCTCACCCTCACCCTCACCATAAACCTAAACCTAACACTAACAATAACCTTAACCATAACCCTAATCCTCACCCTAAACATAACCCTCACCCTAACCCTTACCCTCACCCTAACACTTACCCTAACACTAACCCTAACACTAACCCTCACACTAACACTAACCATCACTCTAACCCTAAACCTCACGCTAACCAAATCTCTAACCCTCACCCAACCCTAGCCCACACCCTAACCCTAACCCTCATCCTCACCCTAACCCTCACCCTCACGCTCACATTCAGCCTAACCCTAACGCTAAACCTAACCGTAACCCTCACCCTAAACCTAACCCTAAAGCTAACACTAACCCTAAACCTAACCCTCACCCATAGCTTCACCCTAACCCTAATTCTAACCCTAAACTTCGCCCTCACCCTAACCCTAACCTTAACCATATACCTCACCCTAACTCTAACCCTAAACCTCACCCTCACCCTAGCCCTTGCCTTAACCCTAATCCTAACCCTAACCCTAATCCTAACTCTCCCCCTATCCCTAACCCTAACCCTAACCCTAACCATCACCTTCACCCTCAGCCTAAACCTAAGCCTAACCCTAGACCTAACCCTAACCCTAACAAACACACTGACCCTCACCTTAACCCTAACCCTAATCCTATCCCTAACCCTAACACTAACACTTACCCTCCCCCAACTTTCACCCTAACCCTAACCCGAAGCGTCACTCTAACCCTAACTCTAACCCTAAACCCTCGCCCGCATCTAACCCTCAGCCTATCCCTAACCCTAACCCTAACTCTCACACTCCTCTAATCGTAAACCTCACCCTCACCCTAACCCTAACCCTAACCCTAACCCTAAATGGCACCCTAACGCTAACCCTCACCGTAACTGTAACCTTAACACTAACAATAACACTAATTCTAAACAGAACCAACAATCTAACCCAAAACGTCACCCTCATGCTCGGCCTAAGCCTAAGCATAAGCCTAACCCTAATCCTAACCCTCACCCTCAATCTAACCCTCTCCTTAAGCCTAACCCTAACATTAATCCTAACCCTAACCCTCATCCTCAGTCTCAACCTAACCCTAAGTCTAACACTAAACCTCACCCTGACCCTAAACCTAAACTTAGCCCTATGCCTCAACCTCAACCGAACCCTAAACCTAACCCTCAACCTCACCCTAACCATAACCCTCACCCTAAACCTAACCCTCACCCTAACACTTACCCTCAGGCTAACACTAACCCTAACCCTAAAAATAACCATCACACTAACCCTAACAATCATCCTAACCCTAAATCTCACTCTAACATTGACCCTAACCCTCACCCTCACCCTAGCCCTCACCCTAACCCTAACCCTTACCCTAACCCTAACCCTCACCCTTAAAGTAACCCTCACCCTCAACCTAACCCTTAACTTTACCCTTACCGTCACCCCCACCTTAACCCTGACCCGTAACACAAACTCCACCCTTAAACCTCAACCTCACCCTAACCCTAACTCTAACCCTAACACTAACACTAAACCTCAACCTAACCCTAAACCTAACCCTCACCCTCAACCTCACACTCAGCCTAACCCTAACCCTAAGCCTACCTAACCCTAACCATAACCCTAACCCTCACACACATCCTAATCCTTACCCTAATCCTAATCCTAACCCTAAGCCTAATCCTCACCCTCACCATAACCCTCACCTTTACCCTAAGCCTAAATCTCACCCTAACCCTAACCCTAAAACTCACCCTCACTCTAGCCCACACCCTAACCCTCACCCAAACCCTCACACTCACGCTAAATCTAACCCTAATTCTAACAAAAACACTAACCCTAAGCTTAAGCCTAACCCTAACTCTAAGCCTCACCCCCACCCTCATCCTCAGCATAACCCTAAGCCTAACTCTAACCCTAATTCTAAACCTCACAGTAACACTAAAACTAACCCAAACCTTAACCCTAACCCTAACCCTAATCCTCAGCCTTGCACTAACCCTAACCCACACCCAACCCTAACCCTCACCCTAACATTAAGCCTAACCCTAACCCTAACCCTAATCCTCACACTCACCCTCACTCTTACCCTTATCCTAAACCTAACCCTACCCCTAACCCTAACCCTCACCCTAACCCTCAGCCTAGCCCTCACCCTTATCCTAATTCTAATCCTAAACCACATCTTAACACTCACCCTAACCCTAACCAAAACACTCACCCAAACCCGAACCCTAACCCTCACCCTCATGCTTGGCCTAATCCTATGCCTCAGCCTAAGCCTAAACCTAACCATAACCCTCACCCAAAACTAAGCAGAACACTAAAACTAACTCTAACCCTAAATCTCACCCACACCCTAACCCTAATCCTAACCCTAACCCTAAACCTCATCCTAACCCTTACCTTAAACCTCAACCTCACCCTAGACCACACCCTAACCCTAATCCTAATCCACATCCTAACCCTCACTCTAACACTAACCCTAAACCTCACCCTCACCCTCACCCTAATACTAACCCTAACCCTCAACCAAACCCTAACCCTCACCTTCAAGTTAATCCTTACATTAACCCTCACCCTAACCCTAAACTTAACCCGAACCCTATCTCTCACCCGAACCCTAACTCTAACCCTAACCCTAACATTAACCCTAACCCTAACCCTCACCCTAACCATTACACTCACCCTCACCCTAAAACTTACCCTCAAACTAAAACTAACCCTAAAGCTAACATTAACACTCACACTAACACTACCCATCACCCTAACCCTAAATCTCACCCTAACTCTAAATCTAACCCTCATCCTAACCCTAAACCTCACACTAACCCTAACACTAATCCTCAATCTAACCCTCACCCTAACCCTAACCCTAAACTATACCTCACCCTAACTCTAACACTCACCCTTACTGTAAACCGCAACCTCAGCCTAACCATCACCTTTTCCCTTACCGTCTCCCCCACCCTAACACTCACTGTAACCGTAACCCTCTCCCTAAACCTCACTCTAACCCTAACTCTACACCTAAAACTCACCCTCACCAAAAGCCTAACTCTAACCCTCACCCTAACGCTAAATCTCACCCTAACCCTAACCCTAACCCTCATCCTCACCCTCACCATAACCATAAACCTAATCCGAAGCCTAAAAACAACCCTAACCCTAACCCTAAACCTCACCCAAAACATAGCCCTCACCCAAACCATAGCCCTCACCCTAACCCTAACACTAACCCCAACCCTAACACTAACCCTCACATTAACCCTAACCCTCAGCCTAATCCTCAACCTCACCCTAACCCTAACCCTAAACCTAACACTCACCCTCACCCTAGCCCTCACTCTAACCCTAATTCTAACCCTCACCCTCACTCTAACCCTAACCCGCACCTTCACCCTCACAGTAAGCTTAACCCTAACCCTAACCCTAACAATAAGGCTAACCATAACCATAACCTTAACCATAACCCTCACCCTAACCCTAACCCTCACCCTAACACTTTCCCTAGCACTAACCCTAACCCTAACACTAATCCTCACACTAACCCTAACCATCACCCTAACCCAAAAACTCTTCCTAACCCTATCCCTAAACCTCACCCTCACCCTAGTCTTCAGCCTAAACCTAACCCTCATCATCAACATGACCCTCACCCTAACCATCACCCCCAGCCTAACCCTAAACCTAATCCTAATCTTAACTCTAAACCAAACCCTCACCCTCACCGTCAGCCTCACCCTAACCCTAACTCTAACCCTAAACCTCACCCTCACCCTCACCCTAACCCTAACCCTAAAGCTCACCCTGAACCTAACCGGAAACCTCACCCTCATCCTAGCCCTTATCCTAACCCTAACCCTAAACCTAACTCTCACCCGCACCCTCTCCCACACTGTAACTCTAACCCTAATCCTAACAATAACACTAACCCTAACCCAAACCATCACCCTAACCCTAAGCCTCACCCCCACCCTCACCCTCAGACTAACCATAAGCCTAAGCCTAACCCTCACCCTAACCCTCAGACTTACCCACACCCTAACCCTGATCCTAACCTTAACCCTAACCCTAACCCTAAACCTCACCCTAACCCCAAACCTCACCCTCACCCTCAACCTCACCGTAACTCTAAGCCTAACCCTAAAAATAATACTAACCCTAACCCTAAAACTAACCCTAACCCGAACCCTAACAAAAACCCACACCCTCAGCCTCAGCCTCACCAAAAACTTAACCCTAACCTTAACACTAACAATAACCCTAAAACTAAGCCTAACCCTAACCCTAACTCTAATCCTCAACCCCAACCTCACCCTCAGCCTAACCCGAAGCCTAAACCTAACCCTAACCCTAACCCTCAATGTAACCCTAACCCTAACCCTAAACCTAATCCTAATCCTCATCCTCACCCACACCCTAACCCTAACCCTCACCCATATTCTAACCTTAACCCTAACCCTAACCCTAACCCTTAACCTCACCCTAACCCTAATCCTAAATCTAATCCTAACCCTCACACTAACCCTCAACCTAGCCCTCATCCTTACCCTAATCCTAACCCTAAACCTCATCCTAACCCTCAACCTAACCCTCACTCTGATCCTAACCCTCACCCTCACCCTCATGCTCTACCTAAGCCTAAGCCTAAGCCTAAAACTAACCCTAACCCTCACCCTACTACTTACCCTCACCCTAACACTAACCCTAACCCTAGCCCTCAACCTAACACTTACCATTACCCTAACACTAACCCTATCCCTAACACTAACACTCACACTAACCCTAACCATCACCCTAACTCTAAACCTCACCCTAAACCTAAAGCTAACCCTCACCCTCACCCTAGCCCTAACCCTAACCCTAACCCTCATCCTCACCCTAAACCTCACACTAACCCTAAAACTAATCCTCAATCTAAACATCACCCACAACCTTCCCCTAACCCTAACCCTCACACTAACCCTAACCCTCTCCCCACCGTCACCCTCACCCTCACCCTAACCCTCACGTTAACCCTTAACATCACCCCAACCCTAACAATTACTCTAACGATAACTCTACCCCTAATCCTCACCCTCACCCTAACGCTATGATCCTATGTGAATAGGACACAGTAGCTCATTGGACTATTCATTTGTCAATGACTTTGTGAAAGGAATGTGCTTTGGGACTGGGAAAAATAAGATATGGTTTCATGTGATATATTCACTTCAGCCTATTTCCTTAATTCTTATATTCCCCCCTCTGTTTAGTACCCAGATATTTTCAGCATGCCAACAAAATTATTGTGGGACATCAATCAATAAGTTCAGATAATTTTAGATAGTTAACTGATAACAGAAAATAGAGTGCAATATGAGAACTGACATCTCCTTATAAGTTGAAAGCCTAACCCTAACCCTAACCCCCAAGCTAACACTAAACTTAACCCTAACACGAACCCTAACCCTAACCCTCAACCTAACCATAACCCTCATCCTAACCCTAATCCTCACACTAAAACTTACCCTCAACCTAACACTAACCTTAACCCTAACACGAACCCTAAACCGAACCCACGAACCAACCCTCCCCTAACCCAAATCTAAGGCTAAACCTCACCCTCACCCTAACCCTCATCCTACCTGTAACCCTAAACCTCACCCTAATTATAATCTTAACCCTCACCCTCAACCTCACCCTCACCCTCACCTTAACTCGAACCCTAACCCTAACAATAACACTATTTTTAACCCTAAACCTAACCATAAACTTAACCATAACCCTAATCCTCACACTCACCCTCAGCCTAACCCTAATCCTAACCCTAACCCTCACCCAAACCCTAAGTCTCACCTTTACCATAACCTTAATCTTCATCCTAACCCTCACCCTAACCCTAACCTTAACCCTAAACCTAACCGTAATCCTCAGCCGCACACTCACCCTAACCCAAACCCTAACCCTAAGACTAAGCCTAACCCTAACCCTAACGCTCACACTCACCCTCACCCTAAACCTAATCCTAAAACTAACCCTATCCCTAACCCTAACCCTCACACTAAGCCTCACCCTAGCCCTCAACCCAACCCTAATCCTAAACATAAACCTCATCAGAACCCTAACCCTACTCCTCACCCTTACCCTAACTCTAACCCTCACCCTCATGCTTGGCCTAAGCCTAAGCTTAAGCCTAAGTCTAACCCTAACCCTAACCCTAAACCTAACACTAAACCTAAGTCTAATCCTAAACCTCACCCTCACCCTAACCCTAATTCTAACCCTAAGCTTAAACCTAAACCTCATCCTATCCCCAACCCTAACCCACACCCTTACCTCACCTTAAACAAAACCCTAAGCCTAACACTAACAATAACCCTAACCCTAATCCTAACACTCACGCTAACCATAACCATAACACTCATCCTAACCCTAACCCTCAACCTAACACTAACCCTAACCCTAACACTAACCCTCACACTAACCCTAACCATCACCCTAATCCTAAACCTCATCCTAACCCTAACCCTAACCCTCACCTTCACCCTAACCCTCACCCTAACCCTAACGCTCATCCTCACCCTAAATCTCACACTAACCTTAACAATAATCCTCAATCTAACCCGCAACCTCACCCTAAACATAGCCCTAAAACTCACCCTAACCCTAACTCTCACCCTAACCCTAATCCTCATCCTCAACCTCACCCTCAGCCTAACCGTAATCCTAACCCTAAACCTAACCCTACGAATAACACTAATCCTAACCCTAAACCTAACCCTAACCCTAAACCTAACCCTAATCGTAACACTCACACTCATCCTAACCCTAATCCTAACCCTAACCCTGACACTAACCCTAATCCTAATCCTAACCCTAACCCTAACCCTCACCCTCACACTAACCCTCAACCTAATCCTCACCCTAACACTAACCCTAAACCTAAGCCTCACCCTCAGGCTCAATCTAACCCTAAATCTAACCCCAAAATCTCAAACTCACCCTAACCCTAACCCTAACCCTAACCCTAAACCTCACCATAACCATAACCCTAAACCTCACCCTAACCGTAAGCCTAAACCTAAGCCTAACCCTAACCTTCACACTCACCCTCACCGTAACCTAAACCCTAACCCTAAACATAACAATAAACCTAACCCTAACCCTAACCCTCACATAAACCATAACCCTCAACCTTACCCTAACCCTCAACCTAACACCCTCACCCTAACCCTAACCCTAACCCTCACCCTTACCCTAGCACTCACCCAAAACCTTACACTCATCCTCAACCTAAATCTCACCCTGAACCTAACGCTCACCCTTACAGTAACTCTCACCCTCAGGCTAACCCTCATTTTTACCCTTACCGTCACTCCCACACTAACCCTCACCCTAACCCTAACCCTCACCCTAACCCTCACCCTATCCCTAACTCTACTGTTAAACTTCACCCTCACCCTAACCCTAATTCTAACACTAACCCTAACACTAAACCTCACCCTAACCCTCAACCTAACCCTCAACCTAAACCTAAACTTAACCCTCACCCTCACATTCAGCCTAAACCTAAGGCTAACCCTAACCCTCACACTAACCCTAATGCTAATCCTAATCCTAACCCTAACCCTAATCCTCACCCTCAACCTAACCCTCACCCTAACCCTAACCCTAACACTAACCCTAACATTAAACCTCACCCTCAGATTCACCCTAACCCTAATTTATCCCTAAACCTCACCCTCACCCTAACCCTAATGCTAAACATAAGTCTCACCCTAACCCTGACCCTCCCCCTAACTCTCAACTTAAACCTAAGACTAACACTAACCCTAACCCTAACACTAAATCATACCCTAACCCTAACCCTAACCCTCACCCTCACCATAACCCTCACCCTCACCCACGCCCTCAGCCTAACATTTTGCCTAAACCTAATCCCAACCCTAAACCTAACACTAACCAAACCCTCACCCTAACCCTCACCCCAACCCTCACCCTCACCCTAGCCCACAACCAAACCCTAAGTCTAAGATTAACACTCACCCTAACCCTCACACTAACCCTAATCCCAACACTCACCCTAACCGTAACCCTCACCCTCACCCTAACTCTAATCCTAATCCTAACCCTAAACCTAACACTCACACTCACCCTCACCTTAACCCTAATCCTAATCTGAACCCTAACACTAACCTTCACCCCCACACTAAACCTCACCTTATCCCTAACCTAACAGTAACCTAACCCTAACCCTAACCCTAACCCTCACCCTAAATTTAACTCTAACCCTAAACCTCACCTTCACCATAACCCAAACCCTAACCTTAACCTTAAACCTCACCCTAAACCTATACCTTACCCTAACACTTATGCTAACCCTAACACTAACACTAACCCAAAAACTATCCCTCACACTACCACTAACCATCACCCTAAACTTAAACCTCACCCAAACCCTAACCCTAACCCTCAACTTTACCCTATTCCTCACCCTAACCCTAACCATCAGCCTCACCCTAAACCTCATACTAACCCTTACACTAAGCCTCAGTCTAACCCTCATACTCACCCTAACCCAAACACTCACCGTCAACCTTACCATAACCCTCACCTCATCCTCAACCTAAATCTCACCCTGAACCTAACCCTCACCCTTACAGTAACTCTCACCCTCAGCCTAACCCTCATGTTTACCCTTACCGTCACTCCCACACTAACCCTCACCCTAACCCTAACCCTCACCCTAACCCTCACCCTATCCCTAACTCTACCGTTAAACTTCACCCTCACCCTAACCCTAATTCTAACCCTAACCCTAACACTAAACCTCACCCTGAGGGTTAGGCTGAGGCCTAACACTCATCTTTACTCTTACTGTCACCCTCATCCTAACCCTCACCCTAATCCTAACCCTCATCCTAACCCTCACCCTTACTGTAACACTAACCATCACCCTAACCCTAACCCTCACCCTTACCTTCAGCCTTAGTCTAACCCTAAGCCTAAGCCTAAACTTAACCCTAAACCTCACACTCACCCTAGACCTCACCGTATCCCTAATCCTAACCCTAACCCTCATCATAACACTCAACCTAATCATAACTGGAACCATCATTCTAAACCTAATCCTCATCCCCAACCTCACCCTCAGCCTAACCCTAAGCCTAAGGATAACCCTCACCCTAACCCTTACACTTACCCTCATACTAACCCTAATCCTAACCCTAACCCTAAACCTAAACCTCAACCTAACCCTCACCCTAACCCTAACCCTAACCCTCACCTTAGTCCTCACAATAACCTTCAGTCCAAACCTAACCCACACTCTCACCTTAACCCAAACCCTCAGCCTAAACCTCAACCTAACCCTAGCCCTCATCCTAACCCAAATCTTAACCCTACCCCTCATGCAAACCCTCACCCTAAAACTCACCCTAAACCTAGCCCTAATACTATCCCTCAACCTAAACCTAAACCTCACCCTCAACATAACCCTAACCCTAACCTTCACCCTATCCCTAAACCTAACCTTAACCCTAACCCTAAACCTCACCTTAAACCTAACCCTAACTCTCACCCTAAACCCAACCCTAAACCTCACCCTAATCCTAAACCTAACCCACATCCTAACACTCACCCAAACCCTCACTGTAACCCTAACTCTCACCCTCACCTTCAGCCTATCCCTAAGAAAAACCCTAACCCTAACCATAAACCCCACACTCACCCTCACCCAAAACCTAAACCTAAACCTAACCCTATCCCTAACCCTAACCCTTACCATAATGCTCACTCTAACCCTAACCCTAACTCTAACCCTAAACCTAACCCTCACCCTAACCCTCACCCTTTCACTCACACTCAGCCTTTCCCTAAGCCTAACCCTAACCCTAACCCTAACCCTTAACCTCACCTTCACCCTAACCATAAAACTTACCCTAACCCTAACACTTACCCTCACCCTCACCCCAGCCCTGAGCTTAACCCTAATTGTATCTCTAACCCTCATCCTAACCCTCACCCTAACCCTAAACCTAATTCTAACCCTCAACCAAACCCTAACCCTGACCCTCACCATAACCCTAACCTTAACCCTCACCCTAACCCTAAAACTTACCCAAAACCTAAACCTCACCATTACCCTAAACCTAACACTCACTCTCACCCTAGCCCTCATCCTAACGCTAATCCTAACCCTTTCCCTCATGATAACCCTTACCAAATCCCTAACCCTAACATTCAACCTAAACCTAGCCCTAATCCTAACCCTCAACCTAACCCTAACCTTCACCCTCAAGATAACCCTAACCCTAAACCTCAACCTATCCCTAAACCTAAACCTAACATTAAAACTACCCTAACCCTAACCCTAACCCTCACCCTAAACATAACCCTCACCCTCAACCTAACCCTTAGCCTAACCCTAAGCCTAACCCTAAACCTAACCCTACCCCACACACTCACCCTCACCCTCAACCTAATCCTAAACCTAACCCTAACCCTCACCCTCACCCTCGACTTAGCCTTCACCCTAAGCCTAATCCTAGCCCTAACCCAATTTCTAACTTTAACCCTAACCCTAAACCTAACCCTAAACCTAACCCTAACCCTCACCCTCACTGCAAGTTTAACCATAAACCTAACCCTAACAATAACCCTAACCCTAACCATCACCCTAACACTTACCCTCACCCTTACACTAACCCTAACCATAACATTAACCCTCACACTAATCTTAACACTCAACCTTAACCTAAACCTCAACCTCACCCTAAACCCAACCCTAATCCTCACGCTCACCCTAGCCCTCACCCTAACCCTAATTCTAACCCTAACCATCACCCTAAACCTAACCCTCATCCTTACCCTAAACCGCACACTAACCCTAACCCTAATTCTCAATCTAACCCTCACCCTCACCCTAACCCTAACCATAAAGCTTAACCTAACCCGCACCCTAACCCTAGCCCTTACCCTTATCTTAACCCTCACCCTCAGCCTAACCCTCACATTTACACTTACCATCACAATCACCCTAAACCTAACACTCATCCTAACCCTCACCCTAACCGTAAACCTAACCATCACCATAACCCTAACCCTCACCCTCAACCTCACACTCAGACTAACACTAAGCCTAAGCCTATACCTAACCCTATCCCTCAACCTCACCCTAGCCCTCACCCTTACCCTAATCCTAACCCTAACCCTCATCCTAACCATCAACCTAACCATCACAAAAACCCTAATCCTCGCCCCAACCTCACCCTCAGCCTAATCCTAAGCCTAAGCCTAACCCTAACTCTAACCTTAACCCTAAACCTAAACCTAATCCTCATCCCCACCCTCACCCTCAGCCTAACCCTAAGCCCAACTTTTACACAAACCCTATCTCCAACCCTAACTCTAAATCTCACCCTAATCCCAACCCTAACCCTCACCCGCAACCTCACCCTCACCATAACTCTAACCCTAACCCTAACAATAACACTGACTCTAAACCTAACCCTCACGCTAACCCTAATCCTCACCCCCACCCTCATCCTCAGCCTAACCCTAACCCTAACGCTAAACCTCACCCTCAGCCTAAATCAAACCCTAACACTAACCCTAAACCTAACCGTCAGCCTAACCCTAACCCTAACCCTAAACCTCACACTCACCCTCAACCTAACCATAATCCTAAACCTAACCCTATCCCTAACCCTAACCCTCACACTAACCGTCACTCCAGTGCTCACCTTAACCCTAATCCTAACCCTAACCCTCATCCTTACCCTCAATCTAACCTTAACTCGAGCCCTCACCCTAACCTTAAGCCTCACATTCAACCTCAGTCTAAGCCTAACCCTAAGCCTAACCCTAAACCTAACCCTAACCCACACACTCATCCTCACCCTAACCCTAATCCTAAGCCTAACCTTCACTCTAACCCTAACCCTCACACTAACTCTCACAATAACCATAACTTAAAACTGTCCCTAACGCTAACCCTCACACTAACCCTCACCCTAAGCCTAACTTTAATCCTAAACCTCACCCTCAACCTATTCCTAACTCTAAACCTAATCATAACCCTAAACCTCACCCTAACACTAACCCTAACCCTCACCTTCACCCTCAACCTCAACATAACCCTAAACCTAACAACAACAATAACCCTAACCTAACCCTAAACATCACCCTAACTATAACACTCACCCAAACCCTAAACCTCACCCTAACACTTACCCTCACACTAACACTAACCCTAACCCTAACACTAACCCATACACTAACCCTAACTGTCACCCTAACCCTATAACTCAACCTAACCCTAATCCTAACCCTAACCCTCACCCTCACCCTAGCCCTCACCCTAACCTTAACCCTCACCCTAACCCTAACACTCATCCTCACCCTAAACCTCACACTAACCCTAACCCTAATACTCAATCTAACCCTTACCCTCACACTAACCCCTAACCCTCACCCTTACCCTAACCCTCACACTAACACTAACCCTCACCCTGATCTTAACCCTCACCCTCAGCCTAACCCTCAACTTTACCCTTACCATCACCCTCACGCTAACCCTCACCCTATGTCTAAACCTCATGCTAACCTTCAACCTAAACGTAACACTAACCATCACCCTAATGCTAAACCTTCAGCTCAACCTCACCCTCAGCCTAACCATAAGCCTAAACCTAATCCTAACCCTAAACCTCACCCTCACCCTGGCCCTCACCATAACCCTAATCCTTACCCTAACCCTCATCCTAACCCTCACCCTCACCCTAACCCTAAAAATCACCAGAACCTTAATCCCCACCCCCATCCTCACCCTCAGGCAACACTAAGCCTAAGCCTAAGCCTAACCCTAATCCTCACACTCACCCTCACCATAACCCTAATCCTAAACCTAACTGTAAGTCTAAACCTAAACTTCAACCTAACCCTCACCCTAACCCTAACCCTCACCCTAACTATCCCCCTAACCTTAACTCTAACGCTAAACCTTACCCTCACCCTAACCCTAATACTCACCCTAACCCTAAACCTCACCCTAAACCAAACCCTAACACTCACCCTCACCTTCACCCTCACTCTCACCACAACTCTAACCCTAACATTAACAATAACACCAACCCTAACCCTAAAGCTAAACTTAACCCTAATCCTAACCCTAACCCTCACCCTCAGCCTCACCCTCACCACAAAGTTAACCTTAACCATAACACTAACAATAAATGTAACCCTAACCCTAATCCTAACACTCACCCTCACCCTATCCCTAATCCTAACCCTAACCCTAACCCTCACCCTCACCTTAACCCTAACCCTAAACCTAACCCTAACCCTAACACTAAAACTCACCCTAAACCTAACCCTAACCCTCACACTAATCCTAACCCTCACCCTCATCCTCAACTTCAGCCTAAACCTAAGGTTAACCCTAACACTAACCCTAACCCTCACACTCACCCTATCCCTAATCCTAATCCTAATCCTAAGCCTAACCCTAACCCTCACCCTCAAACTAACCCTCACCCTATCCCCAAACCTAACACTTACCCTAACACTAACCCTCACCCTCAGCCTCACCCTAACCCTAATTCTATCCCTAAACCTCACCCTCACCCTAACCCTAAGGCTAACTCTAACTGTAACCCTAACCCTAATCCTCCCCCTAACTCTCACCCTAACCCTAACACTATTACTAACCCAAACTCTAACCCTAACACTAACACTAAAGCTCACCCTAACCCTAACCCTCACCCTAACACAGCCTTCACCCTCACCCTCAGCCTAACCCTATGCCTAACCCTAACCCTATCCCTATCCCTCACACTCACACTAAGCCTAACACTAATCCTAATCCTAACCCTAACCCTATCCCTCAACCTCACCCTAAACCTCACCCTAACCCTAACACTAACCCGTACCTTAATCCTCACCTTTAACCTCACACTCAGCCTAACCCTAAGACTAACCCTAAACCTAACCCTAACACACAGAATCGCCCTCACCCTAACCCTAATCCTAAACCTAACCCTAACCCTAACCCTAACCCTCCCTCTACCTCTCACCCTAACCCTTACCCTAACACTAACCCTACCCCTAACCCTCAACCTAACCCTCACCCTAAACCTAACTCTAACCCTAAACCTCACTCTCACCCTAACCCTAACTCTAACCCTAACCCAAACCCTAAACTTCACCCTAACCTTAACCCTAACCCTCATCCTCACCCTCAACGTAACTGTAACCCTAAACCTAACCCTAACAAAAACCCTAACACTATTCCTAAACCTCACCCTAACAATAACACTCACCCTAACCCAAACCCTCACCCTAAAACTTACCCTCACCCTAACATTAACCCAAACCCTCACCCTAACACTAAACCTCAATCTCACCCTCACCCTAACCCTAACTCTGTCCCTAACCCTAAACCTAAATTCATCCTAACCCTAAACCTCACCCTCACCCTCACTGTAACCGTAATCCTAACCCTAACAATAACCTTAACCCTAACCCTAACCCTCATCCTAACCGTAAACATCACCCTAACCCTAACCCTCACCCTAACACTTAGACTCAACCTAACACTAACCCTGACCTTAACACTAACCCTCACACTAACCCTAACCATCACATTACCCTAAACCTCACCCTAACCCTAGACCTCACCCTCAGCCTAATGCTCACCTTTACCCATAAAGTCACCCTCACCCTAACCCGCACTCTAACCCTAATCCTTATACTAACTCTCACCCTAACTTTAACCCCATCTATCACCCTAACCCTAAACCTGACCCTCACCCTCAGCCTCAGCCTAACCCTAAGCCTAAGCCTACCCCTAAACCTAACACTCACCCTCATCCTAGCCCTCACCCTAACCCTAATCAAAACACTAACCCTCCTCCTAACCATAACCCTAACCATCATTCTAAACCTAATCCTCATCCCCATCCATACCTTCAGCCTAACCCTAAGACTAAGCTGAACCCTAAACCTAACCCTCAGGGAAAATGTAGTCCTAAACCTAATCCTAACCTTAACATTAAACCTCAACCTAACCATCACCCTAACCTTAACCCTCACAACAACCCTAACCCTAACCCTCACACTAAACCTCTCCCTAAACCTAACTCTAACCCTCAAGCTCACCCTCACCCTAACCATAACCCTAATCCTAAAACCCTAACATTAACCCTCACCCTCATGCTCGGACTAATCCTAAGCCTAAACATAAGACTAACCCTAACCCCCACACTCACCCGCACCCTAACCCTAACCATAACACTAACCCTTAACCTAACACTCACACTAACCTAACCCTAACACTAAATCTAACCCTAAACCACACCCTCACCCTAACCTTAACCCTCACCCTCACCCTCGGCCTAACATTAAGCCTAACCTTAAACCCACCCCTAACCCTAACCCTAACACTAACCCTCACCCTAACCCTCAACCTAACCCTAACCTTAACCCTCACCCTCACCCTAGGCTATAACCAAACCCTAAGCCTAAGCCTAACCCTAACTCTAACCCTAACCCTCACACTCGCCCTAAAAATAACCCTAATCATAACCCTAAACCTCACACTAACGCTAACCCTAAAACTCACCCTCACCCTAAACCTCACCCTAACCCTAACCCTTAACCTAACTCTAACCCTCACCATATACATAATCCTCACAATAACCCTAAACCTCACACTAACCCTTAACCAAACCCTCACCCTCACCCTCACCCTAATCCTAACCCTAACCCTCACCCTCACCCTAAACGAAACCCTATCCCTAACACTCACCCTAATCCTACGCCTAACCCTAACCCTAACCCTAACCCTCACATTCACCCTCAATCTAAACCTAATCCTAAACCTAACCCTATCCCTAACCCTAACCCTAACCCTCACACTAACCATCACCCTAGTGCTCAACCTAACCCTAATCCTAACCCTACACCTCATCCTAACCCTCACCCTAACCTTAACCCGAACCCTAACCCTAACGTTAACCCTAACCCTCACCCTCACTCTCATTCTAAGCTTAAGCCTAACCGTAAGCTTAAGCCTAACCCTAACCCTCACACTAACCCTCACCCTAGACCCTAACACTAACACTAAGGCTAACTCTAACCCTAAACCTCACCCCCACCCTAACCCTAACTCTAACCCTAACCCTTAACATAAACCTCACCCTAAACCTAACCCTAACCCTCACCTTCACCATAACCATAACTCTAACATTAATCCTAAAAATAACCCTATACCTAACCCTAACCTTCATTCTAACCATAACCCTCACCCTAACCCTAACCCTCATCCTAACACTTAACCTCACCCTAACACTAACCATAACCCTAACACTAACACTAACCCTAACCATCACCCTAACCCTAAACCTCACCCTCACCCTAACCCTCACCCTCACCCTAGCCCTCACCCTAACCCTAACCATCATCCTCACCCTAAACGTCACACTAACCCTAAAACTAATCCTCATTCTTAACCTCACCCTCACCCAAACCCTAACCCTAAACCTCAACCTAACCCTAACCCTCACCCTCACCCTCAGACTCACGCTAACCCTCAGCCTAACCCTCACCCTCATCCTAGACCTCTACCTAACCCTAATCCTAACCCTAACCCTAAACCTAACCATCACCATAAACCTAAAACTCATTCCCACCCTCACCCTCAGCCTAACCCTAAGCCTAAGCCTAAGCCTAATCCTAACACTCACACTCACCCTCACCATAACCCTAATCCTAAACCGAACCCTAAACCTCAACCTAACCCTCACCCTAACCCTAACCCTAAACCTAACCCTAACCCTAACCCTCACCCTCACCTTAACCGTAACACTAAACCTAACCCTAACAATAGCCATAACCCTAAAACTAAGCCTAACCCAAAACATAACCCTCTCCCTAAACCTAACCCTCACCCTAACACTTACCCTCACCCTAACAGTAACCCTAATCCTAACACTTACCGTCACACTAACCCTAACCATCACCTTAAACCTAAACCTCAACATAACCCTCAAACTCAGACTAGCCCTCACCCTAACCCTAACCCTCATCCTCACCCTAAACCTCACACTAACCCTAAAACTAATCCTCCATCCAACCCTCACCCTCACCCTAACCCTAACCCTAATCCTCACCCTAACCCTCACCCTAACCCTAACCATCAACTTTACCCTTACTGTCACCCTCACCGTAACCCTCACCCTAACCCTAACACTCATCCTAAAACTCAGCCTAACCATAACCTTAACCATCATGCTAACCCTAACCCTTAACATCAGCCTCAGCCTCAGCCTCAGCCTAACCCTAAGCCTAAGCCTAACCCTAACCCTAAACCTCAACCTCACCCTCGTCCTCACCCTAACCCTAATGCTAACACTAAACCTCATCCTAACCCGAACCATAACCCTAACAATAACCCTAACCCTAAACCTCATTCTAACCATAACCCTCACCCCAACCCTAATCCTCTGCCTAACATTTACCCTCAACCTAACACTAACCCTAACCCTTACACTAACCCTCACACTAACTCTAACCATCACCCTAACCATAACACTCACCCTAAACATAACCCTAACCCTCACCCTCACCCTAGCCCTCACCCTTACCCTAACCCTCATCCTCACCCTAAACCTCACAGTAACCCTAAAATTAATCCTCAGTCTAACCACACCCTCACCCTAACCCTAACCCTAAACCTCACCCTAACCCTAACCCTCACATTTACCGTAATCGTCACTCTCAGCCTAGCCCTCAACTTTACCCTTATTTTCACCCTCACACTAACCCTCACACTAACCCTAACCCTCATCCTAACCCTCACCCTGACCGTAACCCTAAGCATCACTCTAACCCTAACTCTCACCCACACCCTTAAACTAACACTAAACCTCAGACTAACCCTCACACTAACACTAAGTCTAAGCCTAAACCTCACCTTCACCCTAACCCTAAACCTCACCCTCACCCTCAGCCTAAACCTAAGCCTAACCCTAAAACTACCCCTCACACTCACACTCACCCTCAGCCTAACCCTACCCCTAACACTAACACTAACCATAAACCTCACCGAAAACCTCACCATAACCCTAACTCTAACCCTAAACCTCACATTCGCCCAAACCCTAACCCTAACCATAACCCTATACCTCAGCCTAAACCTAATCCTAAACCTCACCCTCACCCTAAACCTCACCTAACCCTAACCCTAAACCTCACATCACCGTAGCCCTCACCCTAACCCTAAACCTAACCGTAATCCACACCCTAAACATAACCCTCACCGTAACACTATCACTCACACTAACCCTAAACCTAAACCTCATCCTCACCATCAGCCTAACCCTAAGCCTAACCCTAAACTTAACCTTAACCCACGCACTCACCCTCAACCTAACCCTAATCCTAATCCTAACCATAACCATAACCCTCACCCTAACCCTATCACTCACCCTAACCCTAACCTAACCCTAACCCCAACCCTCAACTCTACCCTTACTGTCACCCCCATCCTTACACTCACACTAACTCTCACCCTCATGCTAACCCTCTCCCTGGCCGTAACCCTAAGCATCACCCTAACCCTAACTCTCACCCACACCCTAAATTTAACACTAACCCTCACACTAACCCTCACCCTAACCCTAACAATAACCCTAACCCTCACACTAAACCTCACCCTAAACCTAACCCTCACCCTCAACCTAACCCTAAGCCTAACCCTTACCCTAAACCTCACACTCACCCTAACCCTAATCCTAATACTAACCATAACCATAACCCTCATCCTACCCCTAACACTCACCCAATCCCTAAGCCTAACACTAACCCTAACCCTAACCCTAACACTAAACCTCATCCTCACCCTAACCCTAACCCTAAACCTAACACTAAGCCTAACACTAAACTTCACCCTAACCCTAGCTCTTACTCTAACCCTAATCCTAACCCTAACCCTCATCCTGACCCTCACACTAACCCTAATGCTAACCCTCAACCTAAACCCAACCCTCACACTCAACCTCACCCTCAGCCTAACGCTAAGCCTAACCCTAAATCTAACCCTAACCCACACACTCAACCTCACCCTAACCCTAATCCTAACACTAACCCTAACTCTAACCATAACCCTCACAGTAACCCTCACCCTAACCCAAACCCTAACACTAACACTAACCCTCACCCTAAGCCTAAATCTAACCCTAAACCTCACCCTCACCCTAACCCTAACTCTAACCCTAATCCTAACCCTAAACCTCACCCTAACCCTAACCCTAACCCTCACCCTCACCCTCACCCTCAATGTAACACTAAACCTAAAACTAACCTAACCCTAACTATAACCCTCACCCTAACCCTAACCCTCACCCTAACACTTACCCTCACCCAAACAGTAACCCTAACACTAACACTAACCCTTACACTAACCCTAACCCTCACCCTAACCCTAAACCTCACCCTAACCCTAACCCTAACCCTCATCCTCACCCTAGCCCTCACCCTAACCCTAATTCTAACCCTTACCCTCACCTAACCCAAACCCTCATTCTCACCCTAAACCACACACTAACCCTAACCATGCTCCTCAATCTAACCCTCACCCTCACCCTAATCCCTAACTCTCAACCTTAACCTAACCCTCACCCTAACCTTAACCCTCACGCTTATCTTAGCCCTCAGCCTTAGACTACCCCTCAAATTTACCCTTACTATCACCATTACCCTAACCCTCATCCTATCCCTAAACCTCATCCTAACCTTCAAGCTGAACGTAATCCTAACCATCACCTTAACCCTAACCATAATACTAACCCTAAACCTAACCCTGACCCTAACCCTCCGCCTAAACCTAACACAAAACCGAAACCTAACATTAACTCTCACACTTACCCTAAACCTCACCTTAACCCTAAACCTCACCCTAACGCTAGGGTTAGGGGTAGGGTGAGGTTTAGGCTGAGGGTGAGGTTTAGGGTTAGTGTTAGGGTTAGTGTTAGGGTTAGGGTTAGTGTTAGGGTGATCGTGTTAGGGTGAGGGTTAGGATGAGGATGAGGATTATAGTTAGGGTGAGGGTTAGGGTTAGGGTTAGGATTATTGTTCATTGTAGGTTTAGGGTTATGTTGAGGTTGATTTTGAGGGTGAGGGTAAGGGTTAGGGTTAGGGTGAGGTTTAGGGTTAGGTTTAGTGTTAGAGTTAGGGTTAGGGTGAGGGTGAGGTTTAGGGTTAAATTTAGGCTTAGGGTGAGGGTTAGTGTTAGTGTTAGTGTTAGGGATAGTGTTAGGTTAGGGTTAGGTTGAGGGTTAGTGTGAGGGTTAGGGTTAGATTTAGTTTTAGGATTAGGGTTAGGGTGAGGTTGAGTGTGTGGGTTAGGGTTAGGTTTAGGGTTAGGCTTGGGGTTAGGCTGAGGTTGAGGGTGAGGGTTAGGGGTAGGGTGAGGGTTAGGATTAGGGTTAATGTGAGGGTGAGGATGAATGTTAGGGTTAGGATTAGGGTTAGAGTGAGGGCTAGGGTGAGTGTGAGGTTTACTATTAGGGTTAGGGTGAGGTTTAGGGTTATGTTTAGGGTAAGGGTGAGGTTAAGTGTTAGAGTTAGCGTTAGGTTGAGGGTTAGGATTAGGGTTAGTGTTAGGGTTAGGGTGAGTGTTAGGGTTAGGGTGAGTGTTATGGATATGATTAGGATTAGGATTAGGTTAGGCTTATGGTGTGTGTGAGGGTTTGGGTAAAAGTTAGGCTTAGGGTTAGGCTGAGGGTGAGGGTGAGGGTGAGGGTTAGGGTTAGGGTGAGGGTGAGTGTGAAGGTTAGGGTTAGTGTTAGGGTTAGCCTTAGGTTTAGGCTTAGGGTGAGTTAAGGGAGAGGGTTAGGGTTAGGCTTGGTGTTAGGGTTAGGGTTAGGGTGAGGTTTAGTTTTAGGGTTAGGGTTAGAGTTAGGGTTAGGGTGAGGGTTAGTGTGAGGGTTAGTGTTAAAATTAAGATGTGGGTGAGGGTTACGGTTAGGGTGATGATTAGGGTTACGGTCAGGGTGAGGTTGAGTATGTGGGTTAGGGTTAGTGTGAGGGTTAGGCTGAGGGTGACAGTAAGGGTAAAGTTGAGGGTTAGGCTGAGAGTGAGGATTACGGTAAATGTGAGGTTTAGGGATATGGAGAGGGTTAGGGTTAGGGTTAGGGTGAGGGTTTGGTTTAGACTGAGGATTAATTTTAGGGTTAGTGTGAGGTTTATGGTGAGGATGAAGGTTAGGGATAGGGTGAGGGCTAGGGTGAGGGTGAGGTTTAGGATTAGGGTTAGGGTGAGTGTGAGGATTACAGTTAGTGTTAGCCTTAGGTTTAGGCTGAGTGTATGGGAGAGGGTGAGGTTTAGGGTTAGGGTGAAGGTTATGGTTAGGGTTATGGTGAGGTTTAGTGTTAGGTTTAGGGTTAGAGTTAGGGTAATGGTGAGGGTGAGGATTATAGGAAGAGTTGGGTTTAGGGTGAGGGTTAAGGTTAGCGTGAGTGTTAGGGTGGGGATGAAGGTAAGGTTAAATGTTAGGGTTGGGCTGAGGGTGAGAGTTACTATAAGGCTGAGGGTTAGGGTTAGGGTGAGGGTTAGGGGTAGGGGTAGGGTGAGGGTGAGGGTTAGATTGATGATTAGTGTTAGGGTTAGGGTGAGGTTTAGGGTAAGGCTGAGTGTTAGGGTTAGGGTTATTGTTAGCGTTATGTTTAGAGTTAAGTTTGCGGTCAGGGTGAGGTGACGTTGAGGTTTATGGTTAGAGTTAGGTTTAGGGTGAGGGTTTGGGTTAGTGTTATTGTTAGGGTTAAGGTTAGAGTTACAGTGAGGGTGAGGGTTAGGGTTAGGGTGAGGATTAGGATGATGGTTAGGGTTAGGGATAGGATTAGGTTTAGGCATAGGGTGAGGGTTAAGGTTATGGTGAGGTTGAGGTTTAGTTTTAGGTTGAGGGTTAGGATTAGGTCTAGGTTTAGGGTAAGGATTAGGGTTAGGGTGAGGTTTAGCATGAGGGTTAGGATTAGGAATAGGGTTAGGATGAGGGTAAGGTGAGGCTGAGGGTTAGGGTTACAGTGAGGTTTAGGGTTTGGGTTAGTTTTAGGGTTAGGTTTAGGTTTAGGGTTAGGGTCACGGTGAGGCTATGGGTTAGTGTTAGTTTAAGGTTAGAATAAGGTTTAGGGTTAGGGTGAGGGTTAGGGTTATTGTTAGGGTGACGGTTAGTATGAGGGTTAGGGTTACAATTTGGGTTAGTGTGAGGGCTAGGTTGAGGGTGAGGTTTATTGTTAGGGTTAGGGTGAGGTTTAATGTTAGGGTTAGGGGTAGGGTTAGGGTGAGTTTTAGGGTTCGTGTTACGGTGAATGTGAGGGTTAGGTTTGAGGTGAAGGTTAGGGTGAGGACTAAGGTGAGTGTGAAGGTTAGGGTTAAGTTTATGGTTAGGGTCAGAGTTAGGGTGAGGGTTAGTGTTCAAATTAGGCTTAGGCTTAGGGTTAGGCTGAGGATGAGGGTGGGGATGAGGATTAGGATTCGAGTTATGGTTCCGGTTATGGTTAGGTTGAGGGTTAGGATGAGGGTTAGGGTTTGGATTAGGGTTAGGGAGAGGGCTAGGTTCAGTGTGAGGTTAAGGGTTAGGTATAGGCTTAGGCTTAGGTTTTGGCTGAGGCTGAAGGTGAGGGTGAGGGTTAGGGTTAGGGTGATTGTTAGAGTTACGGTTAGGGTGAGGGTTAGGATGAGGTTTAGGATTGGGGTGAGGGTTAGGATGAGGGTGACAGTAAGAGTAAAGATGAGGGTTAGGCTGAGAGTGAGGATTACAGTAAATGGGAGGGTTCGGATAAGGGTTCGGGTTAGGGTTAGGGTTAGGGTGAGTGTTATGGTTAGGATTAGGGTAGTGTGAGGGTTAGAGTTAGGGTTACGATTAGGCTTGTGGTTAGATTGAGGGTGAGTGTGAGGGTTAGGATTAGGGTTAGGGTTAGGCTTAGGGTTAGAGTGAGTGTTAGGGTTAGGGTATGGTTTAGGGTGAGGGTGAGGTTTAGGGTTAGGGTTAATGTGAGGGTGAGGGTGAGGGTTAGGGTTTGGGTTAGAGTGAGAGTTAGGTTTAGGGTGAGGGCTAGAGTGAGGGTGAGTTTTAGGGTTAGGGTTAGGATGATGTTTAGGGTTAGGCTGAGGTTTAGGGTTAGGGGAAGGGTGAGGTTTAGGGTTATGGTTAGCGTTAGGGTTAGGGCGAGGGTGAGGTTTAGGGTTAGAGTTAGGGTTAGGGTGAGGGTTAGGGTGAGAGTTAGGGTTAGTGTTAGGGGTAGGGGTAGGGTTAGGATGAGGGTTAGGGGGACGGTGAGGGTTAGGGTAAGGGTTAGGATTAGGATTATAGTTAAGGTGATGGTGAGTGTGAGGGTTAGTCTTAGGGTTAGGAATAGGGTTAGGATTAGGGTTAGGTTGAGGGTGAGGTTTAAGGTTAGGGTTAGGTTTAGAGTGAGGGTAAGGGTGAGGGTTAGGGTGAGGGTTAGGGTTAGGATTAGGGTTAGGGTGAGGTTGAGTGTGTGGGTTAGGGTTAGGTTTAGGGTTAGGCTTAGGGTTAGGCTGAGGGTGAGGTTGAGGGTGAGGGTTAGGGTTAGGATGAGGGTTAGGGTTAGGATTAGGGTTAGGATTAGGCTTAGGTTTAGGGTTAGGTTTTGGGTTTGGTTTAGGGTGAAGGTGAGGGTGAGGATTAGGATTAGTGTTAGGTTTCGGGTTAGGGTTAGGCTAAGGGTGAGGGTGGGGGGTGAGGATTAGGGTTAGGGTGATGGTTAGGGTTAGGGTTAGTTTTATTGTTAGGGGTAGAGTTGAGGGTGCGGGTGAGGGTTAGGGTTAGTGTTAGGGTGAGGTTTGGGGTTAGGGTTAGAGATAGGGTTAGGGTGAGGGTGAGGTTCAGGATTAGAGTTAGGGTTAGTGTTAGGGTTAGGCTTAGTTTTAGGCTGAGGATGAGGGTGGGGGGTGAGGATTAGGTTTAGTTTTAGGGGTAGGGTTAGAGTTAGGGTTAGGTTTACGGTTATTGTTCATGTTATGGTTATGGTTAAGTTTGCAGTGAGGGTGAGGCTGAGGGTGAGATTTATGGTAAGGGTTAGGGTGATGGTTAGGGTTACAGTTAGCTTGAAGTTTAGGCTGAGGTTTATAGCTAGGTTGAGGGTTAGTGTGAGGGTGATGGTAAGGTTAAATTTGAGGGTTAGGCTAAGGGTGAGGGTTAAGATAAGGGTGAGGGTTTCGGTTTGGCTGAGGGTTAGGTTAAGGGTGAGGGTTAGGGATTAGGGTGAGGGTGAGGGTTAGATTGAAGATTAGAGTTAGGGTTTAGTGTGAGGTTTAGGGTGAGGATGAGGGTTAGGGTTCGGTGAGGGTAAAGGTTAGAATTAGAGTTAGGGTGAGGGCTAGGGTGAGGGTAAGGTTTAGGGTTAGGGTTAGGGTTAGGGTGAGGTTTAGTCTTAGGGTGAGGTTTAGGGTTGGTGTGAGGGTTAGTGTTAGCATTACGGTTAGTGCTATGGTGAGGGTAAGTGTTAGGGTGAGGGTTAGGGTTAAGGTGATGTTTATAGTTAGGGTGAGGGTAAAGGTTAGGGTTATTGTTAATTTTAGGTTTAGGGTTACATTGAGGGTGAGGGTGAGGGTGAGGGTAAGGGATAGGGTTAGGGTGAGGTTTAGGGTTAGGATTAGGGTTAGAGTTAGGGTTAGGGTGAGGGCGAGGTTTAGGGTTAGATTTAGGCTTAGGGTGAGGGTTAGTGTGAGGGTTAGGTTTAGGGTTAGTGTTAGGTTAGGGTTAGGGTGAGGGTTAGTGTGAGGGTTAGGGTTAGAGTTAGGATTAGGGTTAGGGTGAGGGTGAGTGTCTGGGTTAGGGTTAGGTTTAGGGTTAGGCTTATGTTTAGGGTGAGGGTGAGGTTGAGGGTGATGGTTAGGGTTAGGGTGAGGTTTAGGATTAGGGTTATGGTGAGGGTTAGGATGAGGTTTAAGGTTAGGATTAGGGTTAGGGTGAGGGCTAGTGTGACGGTGTGTTTTAGTGTTAGGGTTAGGATGAGGTTTAGGGTTAGGGTTAGGGTGAGGGTGAGGTTTAGTGTTATAGTTAGGGTTAGGTTGAGAGTTAGGATTAGGGGTAGTGTTAGGGTTAGGGTTAGGGTGAGTTTTAGGGTTAGGGTGAGTGTTATGTTTATGGTTATGATTAGGATTAGGGTTAGGGTGAGGGTGAGTGTGAGGTTTAGGGTTAGGGTTAGGCTTAGGATTAGGCTGTGGGTGAGGGTGAGGGTGAGGGTTAGGGTTAGGGTGAGGGTGAGGTTTAGGGTTAGAGTGAGGGTTATTGACAGGGTTAGGGTGAGGGTTAGTTTTAGGGTTCTGTTTAGTGTTACGTTTAGGGGGAGGTTTAGGGTCAGGTTGAGGGTTAGGGTTAGTGTTAGATTTTGGGTTAGGGTGAGGGTTAGTTTGAGGTTTAGGGTTAGGGTTAGGGTTAGGTTAAGGTTTAGGGTTAGGGTGAGGGTGAGAGTGAGTGTTAGGGTTAAGGTTAGGCTTAGGATGAGGGTGAGGTTGGGGGTAAGGATTAGTGTCTGGGTTATGGTTAGGGTTAGGTTTAGGGTGAGGGTTAGGATGAGGGTTAGGGTAAGGATTAAGGTTAGGGTGAGGGCTAGGGTGAGGGTGAGGGTTAGGGTTAGGGTTAGGGTGAGATTTATGGTTAAGGTGAGGGTTAGGGTTAGTGTGAATGTTAGTGTTAGGTTTAGGTTTAGTGTTAGGGTTAGGGGGAGGGTTAGGGTCAGGTTTTGGGTTAGGGTTAGTGTTAGGGTTAGTGTTAGGGTGATGGTTAGGGTTAAGGTTAGCTTGAAGTTTAGGATGAGGTTTAGGGATAGGGTGATGTAGGGATAAGGTTAGGGTAAGGGTGATGGTAAGGGTAAATTTGAGGGTTAGGGTGAGGGTGAGGGTTAGGATAAAGGTGAGGGTTACGTTTAGTGTGAGTGTTAGTGTACGGGTGAGGGTTAGGGATTATGGTGAGGGTGAGGGTTAGATTGAGGATTAGGGTTAGGGTTAATGTGTAATCCTCACTCTCAGCCTAACCCTCATCTTTACTCTTACTGTCACCCTCATCCTAACCCTCACCCCAATCCTAAACCTCATCCTAACCCTCATCCTAACCGTAACCCTAACAATCACCCTAACCCTAACCCTCACCCTCACCTTCAGCCTCAGCCAAAACCTAAGCCTAAGCCTATACCTAACCCTTAACCTCACACTGAACCTAGCCCTCTCCCTAACCCTAATCCAAACCCTAACCCTCATCCTAACCCTCAACCTAACCATAACCGGAACCATAACTCGAATCCTAATCCTCATCCCCACCCTCATCCTCAGCCTAACCCTAAGCCTAAGCCTAATTCGAACACTAACCCTCACACTCACAATCACCCTAACACTGACCCTAAACATAAACTTAACCCTAACATTCACACTCACCTTAGTCCTCACCCTAACCCTCACCTCAAACCTAACCCTCACATTCACTGTAACACGAACCCTAAAACTCACCCTAACCCTACCCTTAACCCTAAAATTAAACCTCACCCTAACCCTAACAATAAACCTCACCCTCAACCTAGCCCTAACCCTAACCCAAATTGTAACCCTAACCCTCATACTAACCCTCACCCTAACAATAACCCTAACCCTCACCCTAACCCTAAACCTTATTCTAACCTTAAACTAAGACTAACCCATAGCCTCACCGTGACCCTAACCCTAAACCTAAACCTAACCCAAAACCTAAACCTCACTGTAACCCTAACCCTCAGCCTCACCCTACCCTCATCCTAACCCTATTCCTAATCCTAACCCTCATGCTAAACCTCACCCTAACCCTAATCCTTACCCTAAACCTAGACCTAATCCTAACCCTCAACCTAAAACTAAACCTCAACCTCACCATAACCTTAACCCTCACCCTATGCCTAAACCTAATCTTATCCCTAACCCTAACCATCACCCTAATCCTCACCCTAATCCTAACCCTAACAGTAACCCTAACACTAACCCTCACACTAAACCTCAAATTAACACTAACTCAAACCCTAAATGTCACCCTCACCCAAACATTAACCCTCACCCTCACCCTCACCCTAAGCCTATCCCTAAGCCTACACCTAACCCTAACCTTAACCCTCATACTCACACTCACACTAACCCTAATCTTAATCCTAACCCTAAACCTAACCCGCACCCTAACACTAACCCTCACCCTAACCCTAACACTAACCCTAACCCTAAACCTCACCCTATCCCTCACCCTTACACTAACTCTAACCCTAAACCTCACCAACACTTCACCTTAAACCTAACCCTAAACATCACCCTCATACTAACCCTAACCCTAACCCTAACCCTAACACTAATCCTAATCCTAAACCTCAACCTAACTCTCACTCTAACCCTAACCCTTACTCTCACACAAACGCTAACCCTAAACCAAACCCTATCCCTAACCCTCACCCTCAGCTTAACGCTAAGCCTAACCCTAAACCTAAGCCTAACCCAAACACTCACCCTAACACTAACCCTAATCCTAATGCTAACCCTAAACCTAACCCTCACCATAACCCTCATCCTCATCCTAACCCTCACCATAACCCTAACCTTAACACTAACCCTAATCCTAACCCTCACACTAACCATCACCCTAACCCTACACCTAACCCTAAACTTCACCCTCACCCTCACCCTAAACCTAAATCTAACCCTAAACCTCACCCTAACCCTAACCATCACACTAACCCGCACCTTCACCGTAACTCTAACCCTAAACCTAACAATAACACTAACCCTCAACCTAACCCTAACACTCACCCTCACCGTAACCCTAACCCTAACCCAAACCCTCACCCTAACCCTGACCCTAACCCTAACCTAAACTTCACCCTAACCCTAAACCTAAACCTCACCCTCAGCCTCACCCTGACAGTAAACTTAAACCTAACCATAACACTAACAATAACACTAACCCTAACCCTAATCTAACCCTCACCCTCACCCTAACCCTAACCCTCACCCTAACCCTAACCCTCACCCTCACCCTAACACTCACCCTAACCCTAAACCTAACCCTAACCCTAAAACTCACAATGATTCTAACCCTAACCCTCACCCTCACCCTAGCACTCAACCTAACCTTAATATTAAACCTAAACCTCACCCTAACCTTAACCCTAACCCTCACCCTAACCCTAAAACCCTAAGAATCACCCTAACACTAACCCTCACCTTCACCCTCAAGCTCGGCCTAAGCAGAGGACTAGGCCTAAGGCTAAACCTAACCCTCACACTCACCCTCACTCTCACCGTAACCGTAACACTAACCCTAACCCTAACCCTCACACTAACCCGCACCCTAACGCTAACCTTAACCCTAAACCTCACCCTCACCCTAAACCTAACCTTCACCCTCACCCTCACTCTCCGCCTAACACTAAGCCTATCCCGAACCCAAAACCTAACCCTAACGCTCACACTCAACCTCAGACAAAACCTAAGCCTAAGCCTAACCCAAACCCTAACCCTCACCCTCACCATCACCCTCAGCTTAACACTAAGCCTAAGCCTAACCCTAACCCTAATCCTCACCCTCACACTAGCCCTCACCATAACCCTAACGATAACACTAAACCTAACCCTAACACTCACCCTAAACCAAACCCTAACCCTAACAATAACCCTCAACCTCACCCTCACCCTTACACTAACCGTAACTGTAAGCCTCAACCTAACCCTAACCCTAACCCTCAAGATCACCCTAACCCTCACCCTTACCTTAACCTTAACCTCAAACCTAACCCTAAGAATAACCATAACCATAAACCTAAACTTAAAACTCACCCTCACCGTAACTCTAACCCTAACCCAAACCCTCCCCCTAAACCTAACCCTGACCGTAACCCTAACGATAAACCTCACCCAAAACCTAACACTAACCCTCACCCGAAACCTAACACTAACCCTAATCCTCACCCTAGGACATACCCTAACCCTAATCTAACCCTAACCCTTACCCTAAACCTCACTCTAACCCTAAACCAAACCCTCACCCTAAATCTAACCCTCACCCTCACCCTCAGCCTCAGCCTAACCCTAAGCCTAACACTAACCCTAACCCTAACTGTCACACTCACAGTCACCGTAACCCTAATCCTAACCCTAACACCAACCATAAGCCTAACACTAACCCTAAACCTAACCCTCACACTAACCCTCACTTTAACCCTAACCCTAACTCTATTGCTCATCCTAGCACATACCCTGACTCTAATCCTATCCTTAACCCTCACCATAACCCTCACCCTAACCCTTACTCTAAACGTAAACCTAAAGCTAACGCTCAGCCTTACCCTAAACCTAATGCTAACCCTAACCCTAACACTAACACTAACCCTCACACCAACCCTCACCTTAACCCTAATCCTAATCGTAACCCTTACCCTAACCATCACCCTCACTTTAACCCTCATCCTAACCCTACCCCTAACACTAACACTAATACTAACCCTCACCCTAACCCTAAGTCCAACCCTAACCCTCACCCTCGCCTTAGCCGTAAGCCTAAACATAACCCTAAACCTCACCCTAACACTTACCCTAACCCTCACCCTCACCCTAAACATCACCCTAACCCTAACCATAAACCTCACTCTCACCATAGACCTAACCCTAACCCTAACCCTAACCCTCACCCTAACAATAACCCTCAACATAACCCTAACTTTCACACTAATCCTAACCCTAACCCTCACCCTCACCCTAAACCAAAACCTATCCCTAATACTCACTCTAACCCTAAGCCTAATCCTAACCCTTACCTGCACACTCATTCTCAATCTAAACCTAATCCTAAACCTAACCCTATCCCTAACCCTAAGCCTCACATTAACCATCACTCTAGCGCTCACCCTAACTCTAATCCTAACCCTATACCTCATCCTAACACTCACCCTAACCATAATCCTAGCCCTCACCCTAACCCTAACACTAACCCTCACCCTCACTCTCAACCTAAGCCTAAGCCTAACCCTAAGCATAAGCCTAACCCTAACCCTCACACTAACCCTCACCTTAACCCTAACCCTAACACTAATGCTAAAGCTAACCCTAAACCACACCCTCACCGTAACCCTAACTCTAACACTAACCCTTAATATAAACCTCACCCTAAAAGTAACCCTAACCCTAACCATCACAATAACCGTAACCATAACCCTAACCCTAACAATTACCCTAAACCTAGCCCTAACCCTCATTGTAACCATAACTGTCACCATAATCCTAACCCTCACCCTAACACTTACCCTCACCCTAACACTAACCCTAACCCTAACACTAATCCTCACACTGACCCTAAACATCACCCTAACCCTAAACCTCACCCTAACCCTAAAACTCACCCTCACCCTAGCCCTCATCCTAACCCTAACCCTCACCCTAAAACTAGACCTAATCCTAACCCTCAACCTTACCCTAACCCTCACCTTCATCATAACCTTAACCCTAACCCTGAACCTATGCCTAAACGTAATCCTAACCCTAAACCTCACCCTCATGCTAGCCATCCCCCTAATAATAATCCTCAACTTAAGCCACATACTGACCCTCACCCTAACCCTAAACCTAACTATCACCCTAACCCTAAACCTCACCTTCACCCTCAGCCTAACCCTAAGCCTAATCCTAACCCTAACCATAACCCTCACACTCAACCTCACACAAAACCTAATCCTAAACCTAACCCTAACCCTAACCCTAACCCTCATCCTAACCCTCAACCTAACCCTAACACTAACACTAAACCTAACACTAACCCTCACAGTAAATCACAATTTAACACTAACTCTAACCCTAAACCTCACCCTCACCCAAACCCTAACCCTCACACTCAGCCTCAGGCTCAGCCTATCCCTAAGCCTAAACCTAACCCTAACCCTAACCATCATACTCACCCTCACACTAACCCTAATCCTAATCCTAACCCTAAACCTAACCCTAACCCTAAAACTAACCCTCACCCTAATCCTAACCCTAACACTAACCCTAAATCTAAACCTCACCCTATCCCAAACCCTAACCCTAACTCTAATCCAAAACCTCACCCTCACCCTAACCCTAACCCTAAACATCACACTCATCCTAACCCTCACCCTCACCCCAACCCTAACACTAATCCTAACCCTAACCCTCACAATCACCCTCACCTTCGCCGTAACTCTAACTCTAACCCTAACAATAATACTAAACCTCACCCTAACCCTAACACTCACCCTCACCATAACCTTAACTCTAACCTAAACCCTCACCCTAACCCTTACCCTAACCCTAACCTAAACCTCAAACTAACCATCACCCTCAGCCTAACCCTCACTGTAAACTTAAACCTAACAATAACACTAACAATAACACAAACCCTAACCCTAATCTAACCCTCATTCTCACCCTCACCCTACCCTAACCCTCACCCTAACCCTAACCCTCACCCTCACCGTAATCCTCACCCTAAAACTCACCCTAGCACTAAACCTAACCCTAACGCTAAACCTCACCCTAACTTTAACCCTAAACCTCAGACTCACCCTAGCAATCACATTACCCTAATCTTAAACCTAAACCTCACCCTAAACCTCACCCTAACCCTAAAACCCTAAGAATCACCCTAACCCTAACCCTCACCTTCACCCTCAAGCTCGGCCTAGGCATAAGTCTAAGGCTAAACCTAACCCTCACACTCACCCTCACCCTCACCATAACCATAACAATAACACTAACCCTAAACCTCACACTAACCTGCACTCTAACGCTAACCCTAACCCTAAACCTCACACTCAACCTAAACCTAACCCTCACCCTCACCCTCACCCTCCGCCTAACACTAACCCTAACACTTACCCTAACCCTAAACCTCACCCTCACCCTCACCCTCAGCTTAACACTAAGCTTAAGTCTAACCCTAACCCTAACCCTCACCCTCACACTAGCCCTCACCATAACCCTAACCATAACACTAACCCTAACCCTAACACTCACACTAATCCTAACCCTAACCCTAACAATAACCCTAAACCTCACCCTCACCCTAACACTAACCCTAACTAAAAACCTCATCCTAACCCTAACCCTAACCCTCAAAATCACCCTAATCCTCACCCTTATCTTAACCTTAACTTTAATCCTAACCCTAAGAATAACCATAACCTTAAACCTAAACTTCAACTTCATCCTCAACGTAACTCTAACCCTAACCCAAACCCTCACCCTAACGCTAACCCTGACCCTAACCCTAACGCTAAACATCACCCTAAACCTAACACTAACCCTCATTCTCACCCTAGGACATACCCTAACCCTAATCTAACCCTAACCCTCACCCTAAACCTCACTCTAACCCTAAACCAAAACCTCACCCTTAATCTAACCCTCAGCCTCAGCCTAACCCTAAGCCTAACACTAACCCTAACCCTAACTGTCACACTCACAGTCACCGTAATCCTAATCCTAATCCTAACACCAACCCTAACCCTAACAATAAACCTAAACCTAACCCTCACCCTAACCCTCACTCTAAAGCAAACCCTAACCCTATTGCTCATCCTAGCACATACACTAATGCTAATCCTATCCCTAAACCTCACCATAAGCCTCAACCTTACCCTCACTCTAAACCTAACCCAAAAGCTAACCCTCACCCTCACCCTAACCCTAATGCTAACCCTAACCCTAATCTAACCTTCACCATCACCGTCACCCTAACCCTAAACCTCACCCTAACCCTAACCCTCACCCTCACCGTAATCCTTACCCTAACACTCAACCTAACCGTAAACCTAACCCTAACCCTAAACCTCACCCTAACTCTAACCCTAACACTCACCCTCACCCTAGCACTCACCCTAGCCCTAATCTTAAACCTAAACCTCACCCTAAACCTCACCCTAACCCTAACCCTAAACCTCACCCTAACCCTAAAACCCTAACAATCACCCTAACCCTTACCCTCACCTTCACCCTCAAGCTCGGCCTAAGCATAAGCCTAAGCCTAAGGCTAAGCCTAACCATCACAGTCACCCTCACCCTCACTGTAACCGTAACACTAACCCTAACCCTAACCCTCACACTAACCCGCACCCTAACACTAACCCTAACCCTAAACCTCACCCTCACCCTAAACCTAACCCTCACTCTCAACCTCAGCCTAACCCTAAGCCTAAGCCTAACCCTAACCCTCACCCCCACCCTCAACTTAACACTAAGCCTAAGCCTAACCCTAACCCTAACCCTCACCCTCACACTAGCCCTCACCATAACCCTATCCATAACATTAAACATAACCCTAACACTCACACTAACCCTAACCCTAACCCTAACAATAACCCTAAACCTCACCCTCACCCTAACACTAACCCTAACTCTAAACTTCATCCTAACCCTAACCCTAACCCTCAACATCACCCTCACCCTCATCCTTACCTTAACCTTAATTTTAACCCTAACCCTAAGAATAACAATAACCCTAAACGTAAACTTAAAACTCACCCTCACCGTAACTCTAACCCTAACCCTCACCATAACCCTAGTGCTAAACCTTACACAAAAAGTAACCCTAACCCTAATCCTCACCCTAGGATATATCTTAACCCTAATCCTAACCCTAATCCTCACCCTAACGCTCAGTCTAACCCTAAACCAAAACCTCACCCTAAATCTAACCCTCACCCTCACCCTCAGCCTCAGCCTAACCCTAAGCCTAACACTAACCCTAACCCTAACTGTTACACTGACAGTCATCGTAACCGTAATCCTAACCCTAACATCAACCCTAAACCTACCACTAAGCCTAAACCTAACCCTAACCCTAACCCTCTCTCTAACCCTAAACCTAACACTGTTGCTCCTCCTAGCACATACCCTACCGCTAATCCTATCCCTATCCCTCATCATAACCCTCACCCTAACCCTCACTCTAAACCTAACCTTAAAGCTAACCCTCATCCTCACCCTACACCTAATTTTAACCCTAACGCTAACACTCACATACACCCTCACCTTAACCCTAATCCTAATCCTAACACTTACCCTAACCCTCACCCTCATCCTAACCCTCATCCTAACCCTGACCCTAACACTAACACTAACCCTAACCCTCACTCTAACCCTCACACTAAACCTAAATCTAACCCTAACCGTCACACTCGCCTTAAACCTAACCCTAACCATAAGTCTAAAACTCACCCTAACCCTAACCCTAAAACTCACCCTCACCCTAAAACTCACCCTAACCCTAACCCTAAACCTCACACTCACCCTAGCCCTCACCCTAAGCCTAACTCTAACCCTAACCCTCACCCTAACCATAAACCTTACCATAACCCTAAATTTCACACTAACCCTAACCCTAACCCTCACCCTCACCCTCACCCTAACCTTAACCCTAACCCTCACCTTCACCCTAAACCAAACCCTAACCCTAACACTCACTCTAAACCTAAGCCTAAGCCTAACCCTAACCCTCACACTAACCCTCAATCTAAACCTAATCCTAAACCTAACCCTATCCCTAACCCTGACCCTCATATTAACCACCACCCTAGCAATCACCCTCAGCCTAAACCTCACCCTAACCCTCACTCTAAACCGAACCCTAAAGTTAACCCTCACCCACACCCTACCCCTAATACTAACCCTGACACTAACCTTCACACTCACCTCACCTTAACCCTAATCCTAATCCTAACCCTTAACCTAACCCTCAACCTCACCCTAACCCTCATCCTAAACCTACCCTTAACACTAACACTAACCCTAACCCTCAACCTAACCCTCACCCTAACCCTAAATCTAACCCTAACCCTCACCCTCGCTAAAACGGTAACCATAACCATAACCCTAAAACTCACCCTAATCCTAACCCTAAACCTCACCCTCACCCTAAACTCACCCTAACCCTAACCCTAACCCTCACTCTCACCCTAGCCCTCAACCTAAGCCTAACCCTAACCTTAAACCTCACCCTAAACATAACGCCCACCATAACCCTAAGTTTCACACTAACCCTAACCCTAACCCTTACCCTCACACTCACCCTAACTCTAACCCTAACCCTCACTCTCAGCCTAAACCGAACCCTAACCCTAACACTCACTCTAACCCTAAGCCTAAACCTAACCCTATCCCTAACCCTCACACTCACCCTCAATCTAAACCTAATCCTAAAACTAACCCTATCCCTAAACCTAACCCTGTCATTAACCACCACCCTAGCAATCACCCTCAGCCTAACCCTCACCCTAACCCAAAACCTAACAATAACCCTAACCCTACCCTTAACCATCAACCTAAACCTAATCCTCATCCCCACCCTCACCCTCAGCCTAACCCTAAGCCTAAGCCTAAGCCTAACCCTCACACTCACCCTCACCATAATCCTAATCCTAAACCTAACCCTAACCCTAACCCTAAAACTCAACCTAACCCTCACCCTAACACTAACCTTAACCCTCACCCTCAATGTCACCCTCAGACTAACCCTAAGCCTAAGCCTAAACCTAACCCTAACCCTAAACCTCACACTAGCCCTCACCTCAAACCTAATCCTAACCCTTACTCTCATCCTATAACTGAACCTATCCCTAACCCTAACCATCACCCGAACCCTAATCCTCACCCCCAACCTCACCCTCACCCTAACCATGAGCCTAAACCTAAACCTGATGCTAACCCTCACACTCACCGTCACCCTAACACTAATCCTAACACTAATGCTAACCCTAATCCTAATGCTAACAGTAACCCTAAACCTAAACCTAACCCTCACCCTAACCCTAACCCTAACATTAACCTTAACCCCAACTCTCACCCTAAATATATCCCTAACCCTAACTCTAACCCTAAACCTCACACACATCCTAACCCTAATCCGAACCCTAGCCCTAAACCTCACCCTAATCCTAACGCTAACCCTCACCCTTACCCTCGCCCTCACCCTCAATGTAACTCTAACCCTCACACTAACAATAACACTAATCCTAACCCTTACCTTATCCTAACACTAATCCTATACCTAACCCTCACCCTCAGCCACACCCTCACTGCAAACGTCACCATAACCTTAACACTAACAATGATCCTAACCCTAACCCTAATCCTAACCCTCACCCTCACCCTAAACCTCATCCTAACCCTAACCCTCACACTAACTCTCACACTAACCCTAACCCTAACCCTCACCCTCATGCTCTGCCTAAGCCTAAGCCTAAACCTAAGCTTAAGCCTAACCCTAACCCTCACACTAACTGTCAACCTAACCCTAACACAAACACTAACGCTAACTCTAACCCTAAACTTCACCCTCAACCTAACCCTAACTCTAACCCTAACCCTAAACAAAAACCTCACCCTAAACCTAACTCTAACCATCACCCTCACTGTAACCATAACCCTAACCCTAACCCTAACAATAATCCTAAACTTAACCCTAACCCTCATTCTAACCATAACCCTAAACCTAACCCTAACCATCACCCTAACACTGACCCTCACCCTAACACTAACCCTAACCCTAACACTAATCCTCACACTAACCCTAAACGTCAACCAAACCCTAACCCTCAGCCTCAACCTAGTCCTCACCCTAACCCTAACACTCACCCTCACCCTCACCCTAACCCTAACCCTAACCCTAACCCTCAACCTCACCCTAAACCAAACCCTAACCCTAACACTCACACTAACCCTAAGCCTAAGCCTAACCCTAACTCTAACCCTCACACTCACCCTCAATCTAAACCTAAACCTAAACCTAACCCTATCCCTAAACCTAACCCTCACATTAACCATCACCCTAGCGCTCACCCTAACCCTAATCCTAACACTACACCACATCCTAACACTCACCCTAACCCTAATCCTAACTCTCAACATAACCCTAACCCTAACCCTCACCCTCACTCTTGGCCTAAGCCTAAACCTAACCCTAAGCTTAAGCCTAACCCTAAACATCACACTAACCCTCACCCTAACTCTAACACTAACCCTAACGCTAACTCTAACCCTAAACCACACCCTCACCCTAACCCGAACTCAAACCCTAACCATTAATATAAACCTCACCCTAAACCGAACCGTAACCCTCACCCTCACAGTAACCGAAACCCTAACCCTAACCCTAACAATAAACCTAAATGTAGCCCTAACCCTCATTGTAACCATAAATGTCAAAATAACCCTAAACCTCACCCTAACACTTACCCTCACCCTAACACTAACACTAACCCTAACACTAATCCTCACACTAACCCTAACCATCACTCTAACCGTAAACCTCACCCTAACCCTAAACCTGACCCTCACCCTAGCCCTCACCCTAACACTAAACCTCACCCTAAACCTAGACCTAATCCTAACCCTCAACCTTACCCTAACCCTCACCATCATCATAAACTTAACCCTAACCCTCACCCTATGCCTAAACTTAATCCTAACCCTAAACCTCTCCCTAACACTAACCCTAACCCAAACTCTCATGCTAGCCCTCACACTAATCCTAATCGTAAATCTAACACTCATAATAACCGTCATCCTAAACCTAAACCTCACCCTAACCCTAACACAAATACTAACGCTAACTCTAACCCTAAACCTCACCCTCACCCTAACCCTAAATCTAACCCTAAACCTAAACAAAAACCTCACCCTAAACCTAACCCGAAGCCTAATCATAACCCTAACCATAACCCTCACAGTCAACCTCACCAAAAACCTAATCCTAAACCTAACCCTATCCCTAAACCGAACCCTCAACCTAACCCTAACCCTAACCCTAACCCTAACCCTAACACTAACCCTCACACTAAACCTCAACTTAACACTAACTCTAACCCTAAACTGCACCCTCACCCTAACCCTAACCCTCACCCTCACCCTTACCCACAGCCTATCCCTATGCCTAAACCTAACCCTAACCCTAACCCTCATACTCACCTTCACACTAACCCTAATCCTAATCCTAACCCTAAACCTAACCTTCACCCTAACACTAACCCTCACACTATCCCTAAACCTAACACTAACCCGAACCCTAAACCTCATCCTGTCCCTTACCCTAACCCTAAATCTAACCCTAAAACTCACCTTCACCCTCACGCTAAACCTAATCCTAAATATAAACCTCATCCTAAACCTCAACCTAAACCTAACCCTAACACTAATCCTAACCCTAATCCTCATCCTAACTCTCACCCTAACCCTAACACTAAATCTCACCCAAATGCTAACCCTAACCCAAACCCTAACCCTAATCCTCAACCTCACCCTCAACCTCAGCTTAATGCTAAGCCTAACACTAACCATAAGCCTAACCCAAACCCTCACCCTAACACTTACACTAATCCTAATCCTCACCCTAACTCTAAACCTCACCCTAACCCTCAACCTCATCCTAACCCTCACCCTCACCCTAACCCTAACACTAACCCTAACCCTAACCCTAAACCTCACCCTAACCCTAACCCTCACACTCACCCTCACCTTCACCGTAACTCTAACCCTAACCCTAACAATAACATTAACCCTCACCCTAAACCTAACACTCACCCTCACCATAATCGTAAACCTGACCCAAACCCTCACCCTAACCCTTACCCTAACCCTAACCTAAACCTCACCCTAACCCTAAACCTAACCCTCACACTCAGCCTCACTCTCACTGTAAACTTAAACCTAATCATAACACTAACAATAACAATAACCCTACGCTAATCTTACCTTCACACTCAACCTAACCATAACCCTCACCCTAACCCTAACCCTCACCCTCAATGTAACCCTCACCCTAACAATCACCCTAACCCTAAAACTAAACCTATCCCTAAACCGCACCCTAACTCTAACCCTAACCCTCACCCTGACCATAGCACTCACCCTAGCCCTAATCTAAAACCTAAACCTCACCCTATCCCTCACCCTAACCCTAACCCTAACCCTCAACCTCACCCTAAACCAAATCTTAACCCTAACACTCACTCTAACCCTAACCCTAAACCTAACCCTAACCCTCACACTCACCCTCAATCTAAACCTAATCTTAAACCTAACCCCATCCCTAACACTAACCCTCACATTAACCATCACCCTAGCGCTCACCCTAACCCTAATCCTAACCCTACACCTCATCCTAACACTCACCCTAACCCTAACCCTAACCCTCACACTAACCCTCACACTAACCCTAACATTAACACTAACGCTAACTCTAACCCTAAACCTCACCCTCACCCTAACACTAACTCTAACCCTAACCCTTAATATAAACCTCACCCTAAACCTAACCCTAACCCTCACAATAACCATAACCCTATCCCTAACAATAACCCTAAACCTAACCCTAACCCTCATTGTAACCATAACCATCACCATAACCCTAACCCTCACCTAATAGTTACCCTCAACCTAACACTAACCCTCACCCTATCCCTAAAACTAACACTAACCCTAAACCTACACCTCTCCCTATCCCTTACCTAACCCTAAATCTAACCCTAAAACTCACCCTCACCCTCACCCTAACCCTAATCCTAAACATCACCCTCATCCGAACCCTCACCCTCACCCTAACACTAACACTAATCCTAACCCTAATCCTCATCCTAAATCTCACCCTAACCCTAACACCCAAACGCTAAGCCTAACCCAAACCCTAACCCTAAACCTCACCCTCACCCTCACTCTCAGCTTAACGCTAAGCCTAACCCTAACCCTAAGCCTGTCCCAAACACTCACCCTAACACTAACCCTAACCCTAAACCTCACCCTAAACCTCACCCTAACCCTAAATCTAATCCTAAACCTCACCCTCACCCTCACCCTAAACCTAACCCTAACCCTAAACCTAACCCTAACCCTAACCCTCACACTCACCCTCACCTTCGCCGTAATTCTAACCCTAACCCTAACAATAACAATAACCATCACCTAACCCTAACACTCACGCTCACCATAATCCTAACACTAACCCAAACCCTCACCCTAACCTTTACCCTAACCCTAAGCTAAACCTCACCCTCAGCCTCACCCTCACTTTAAACTTAAACCTAACCATAACACTAACAATAACAATAACCCTACGCTAATTTTCCCTTCACACTCAACCTAACCATAACCGTCACCCTAACCCTAACCCTCACCCTCAACGTAACCCTCACCCTAACACTAACCCTAACCCTAAAAGTAAACCTATGCCTAAACCGCACCCTAACTCTAACCCTAACCTCACTCTCACTCTAGCAGTCACCCTAGACCTAATCTTAAATCTAAACCTCACCCTATCCCTCACCCTAACCCTAACCCTAACCCTCAACCTCACCCTAAACCAAATCTTAACCCTAACACTCACTCTAACCCTAACCCTAACCCTAACCCTAACCCTCACACTCACCCTCAATCTAAACCTAATCTTAAACCTAACCCTATCCCTAACACTAACCCTCACATTAACGATCACCCTAGCGCTCACCCTAACCCTAATCCTAACCCTACACCTCATCCTAACACTCACCCTAACCCTAACCCTAACCCTCACACTAACCCTAACATTAACACTAACGCTAACTCTAACCCTAAACCTCACCCTCACCCTAACACTAACTCTAACCCTAACCCTTAATATAAACCTCACCCTAAAACTAACCCTAACCCTCACAATAACCGTAACCCTATCCCTAATAATAACCCTAAACCTAACCCTAACCCTCATTGTAACCATAACCATCACCATAACCCTAACCCTCACCCTAATAGTTACCCTCAACCTAATACTAACCCTCACCCTAAGCCTAAAACTAACACTAACCCTAACCCTAAACCTCTCCATATCCCTTACCTAACCCTAAATCTAACCCTAAAACTCATCCTCACCCTCACCCTAACCCTAATCCTAAACATCACATTCATCTGAACCCTCACCCTCACCCTAACCCTAACACTGATCCTAACCCTAATCCTCATCCTAACTCTCACCCTAACCCTAACTCTCACCCAAACGCTAAGCCTAACCCAAACCCTAACCCTAAACCTCACCCTCACCCTCACTCTCAGCTTAACGCTAAGCCTAACCCTAACCCTAAGCCTAACCCAAACACTCACCCTAACACTAACCCTAATCCTAATCCTAACCCTAACTCTAACCCTCACCCTAACCCTCACCCTCATCCTAACCCTCACCCTAACCCTAACCCTAACACTAACCCTAACCCTAAACCTCACCCTAACCCTAAATCTAACCCTAAACCTCACCCTCACCCTCACCCTAAACCTAACCCTAACCCTAAACCTCACCCTAACCCTAACCCTCATACTCACCCTCACCTTCGCCGTAATTCTAACCCTAACCCTAACAATAACAATACCCATCACCTTAACCCTAACACTCACGCTCACCGTAATCCTAACACTAACCCAAACCCTCACCCGAACCCTAAGCTAAACCTCACCCTAACCCTAAACCTAACCCTCACCCTCAGCCTCACCCTCACTGTAAACTTAAACCTAACCATAGCACTAACAATAACACTAACCCTAACCCTAATGTAACCCTCACCATCACCCTCACCCTAACCCTAACCCTAACTCTAACTCTAACCCTCACCCTCAGCGTAATCCTCACCCTAACACTCACCCTAACCCTAAACCTATCCCTATCCCTAAACCGCACCCTAACTCTTACCCTTACCCTCACCCTCATCCTAGCACTCACCCTAGCCCTAATCTTAAACCTAAACCTCACCCTAACCCTAACCCTAACCCTCAACCTAACCCTAAAACCCTAACAATCACCCTAAACTTCAACCTCACCTTCACCCTCAAGCTCGGCCTAAGCATAAGCATAAGCCTAAGGCTAAGCCTAACCATCACAGTCACCCTCACTCTCACCGTAACCGTAAAACTAACCCTAACCCTAACCCTCACACTAACCCGCAACCTAACGCTAACCCTAACTCTAAAACTCACCCTCACCCTAAACCTAACACTCATTCTCACCCCCAGCCTAACCCTAAGCCTAAGCCTAACCCTTTCCCTCACCCCCACCCTCAGCTTAACACTAAGCCTAAGCCTAACCCTAACCCTAATCCTCACCCTCACACTAGCCCTCACCATAACCCTAACCATAATATTAAACGTAACCCTAACACTCACACTAACCCTAACCCTAAACCTAACACTAATCCTAAACCTCACCCTCACCCTAACACTAACCCTAACTCTAAACCTCATCCCAACCCTAAAACTAACCATCAACATCACCCTCACCCTCACCCTTACCTTAACCTTAACCTTAACTTTAACCCTCACCATAAGAATAACAATAACCCTAAACCTAAACTTAAAACTCACCCTCACAGTAACTCTAACCCTAACCCAAACCCTCACCCTAACCCTAACCCTCACTCTAACCCTAGTGCTAAACCTTACACTTAAAGTAACCCTAACCCTAATCCTCACCCTAGGACATACCTTAACCGTAATCCTAACCCTAACCCTCACCCTAACCCTCATTCTAAACCTAAACCAAATCTCATCCTAAATCTAACCCTCAGCCTCACCCTCAACCTCAGCCTAACCCAAAGCCTAACACTAACCCTAACTGTCACACCCACAGTCACCGTAAACCTAATCCTAACCCTAACACCAACTCTAAACCTAACACTAACCCTAAACCTAACCCTCACCATAACTCTCACTCTAACCCTAACCCTAACACTGTCGCTCATCCTAGCACATACCCTAACGCTAATCCTATCCCTAACCCTCACCTTAACCCTCACCCTAACCCTCACTCTAAACCTAACCCTAAAGCTAACAGTCAACCTCACCCTACACCTAATCCTAACCCTAACACTAACACAAAAATGCACCCTCACCTTAACACTAATCCTAAACCTAACACTTACCCTAACCCTCACACTCACCCTAACCCTCATCCTAACCCTGCCCCTAACAGTAACACTAACCCTAACCCTCACCCTAACTCTCACTGCCCCTAACACTAACACTAACCCTAACTCTAAATCTAACCCTAACCCTCACACTCGCCTTAACCCTAACCCTAACCCTAAAACTCACCCTCACCCTAAAACTCACCCTAACCCTAACCCTAAACCTCACTCTCACCCTAGCCCCCACCCTAAGCCTAACCCTAACACTAACCCTCACCCTAAGCATAAACCTCACCATAACCATAACTTTCACACTAACCCTAACCCTAACCCTCACCCTAACCCTCACCCTAACCCTAACCCTAACCCTCACCTTCACCCTAAACCAAACCCTAACCCTAACACTCACTCTAACCCTAAGCCTAACCCTAATCGTAACCCTAACCCTCACACTCACCCTCAATCTAAACCTAATCCTAAACTTAACCCTATCCCTAACCCTAACCCTCATATTAACCACCACCCTAGCAATCACCCTCAGCCTAAACCTCACCCTAACTCTCACTCTAAACCTAACCCTAAAGTTAACCCTCACCCTCACCCTAACCCTAATACTAACCCTAACACTAACCCTCACAGTAACACTCACCTTAACACTAATCCTAATCCTAAACCTTACCCTAACCCTCACCCTCACCTTAACCTTCATCCTAACCCTACCCTTAACACTAACACTAACCCTAACCCTCACCCTAACCCTCACCCTACCCTAAATCTAACCCTAACCCTCACCCTCGCTAAAACGGTAACCCTAACCATAACGCTTAAACTCACCCTAACCCTAACCCTAAACCTCACCCTCACCAAAAACTCACCCTAACCCTAACCCTAACCCTCACTCTCACCCTTGCCCTCACCCTAAGCCTAAACTTAACCCTAAACCTCAATCTAACCATAACCCTCATCATAACCCTAATGTTCACACTAACCCTAACCCTAAACCTCACCCTCACCCTCACCCTAACCCTAACCCTAACCCTCACTCTCAGCCTAAACCGAACCCTAAACATAACACTCACTCTAACCCTAAGCCTAAGCCTAAGCCTAACCCTAACCCTCACACACACCCTCAATCTAAACCTAATCCTAAGACTAACCCTATCCCTAATCCTAACCCTGTCATTAATGACCAGCCTAGCAATCACCCTCAGACTAACCCTCACCCTAACCCTAACCCTAACACTAACCCTAACACTCACCCTCAACGTCAGCCTCAGAATAACCCTAAGCCTAAGGCTAAAACTAACCCTAACCCTCAATCTCACCCTAGCCCTCACCCTAACCCTAATCCTAAACCTAACCCTCATCATAACCCTCAATCTAACGCTAAACCTAACCATCACCCGAACCCTAATCCTCACCCCCATCCTCATGCTCAGCCTAACCCTAAGCCTAAGCCTAAGCCTAACCCTAACCCTCATACTCACCATCACCCTAAACCTAATACTAATCCTAACCCTAACCCTAACCCTAACCCTCACACTCACCCTCAATCTAAACCTAATCTTAAACCTAACCCCATCCCTAACACTAACCCTCACATTAACCATGACCCTAGTGCTCACCCTAACCCTAATCCTAACCCTACACCTCATCCTAACACTCACTCTAACCCTAACCCTAACCCTCACACTAACCCTCACCCTAACCCTAACATTAACACTAATGCTAACTCTAACCCTAAACCTCACCCTCACCCTAACACTAACTCTAACCCTAACCCTTAATATAAACCTCACCCTAAACCTAACCCTAACCCTCACAATAACCATAACCCTATCCCTAATAATAACCCTAAACCTAACCCTAACCCTTATTGTAACCATAACCGTCACCATAACCCTAACCCTCACCTAATAGTTACCCTCAACCTAACACTAACCCTCACCCTATCCCTAAAACTAACACTAACCCTAACACTACACCTCTCCCTATCCCTTACCTAACCCTAAATCTAACCCTAAAACTCACCCTCACCCTCACCCTAACCCTAATCCTAAACATCACATTCATCTGAACCCTCACCCTCACCCTAACCCTAACATTAATCCTAACCCTAATCCTCATCCTAAATCTCACCCTAACCCTAACTCTCACCCAAACGCTAAGCCTAACCCAAACCCTAACCCTAAACCTCACCCTCACCCTCACTCTCAGCTTAACGCTAAGCCTAACCCTAACCCTAAGCCTATCCCAAACACTCACCCTAACACTAACCCTAATCCTAATCCTAACCCTAACTCTAACCCTCACCCTAACCCTCACCCTCATCCTAACCCTCACCCTAACCCTAACCCTAACACTAACCCTAACCCTAAACCTCACCCTAAACCTCACCCTAACCCTAAATCTAACCCTTACCCTTGCCTTAACCCTCACATTTTCCATAATCCTCATTCTCAGCCTAACCCGCAACTTTACACTTACTGCCCCCCCACTCTAACCTTCACGCTAACCCTAACACTCATCCTAACCCTCACCCTGTCTGTAACCCTAAGCATCACCCTAACTCTAACCCTCACCCACACATTAACCCTAACCCTCACCCTCACCCTCAGCCTAAGCCGAAGTCTAAACCTAACCCGAACACTCACCCTCATCCTAACCCTAATCCTAATCCTAACCATAACCATAACCCTCACACTAACCCTAACACTCAACCTAACCCTAACCCTAACCCTGACCCTAACACTAACTGTAACACTAAACCTCACCCTGACCCTAACCCTAACCCTAAAGCTCACCCTAACCCTAACCCTAAACCTCACCCTCACACTAGCCATCACCCTAAACCTAATCCTAAACTTAACCCTCATCATAACCCTCACCCTAACCCTAATCCTACCCCTCACCATAACCCTAATTATCACCCACAACCTCACCCTCAGCCTAACCCTAACCCTAACCCTAAACCTAACCCTAACCCACACACTCACCCTCAACGTAACCCTAATGCTAACCCTAACCCTAACTCTAACCCTCACCTTCAGCCTCACCCTCAGCCTAACCCTATGTGTAAGCCTAACCCTAAACCTAACCCTCACACTCACCCTCACCCTAACTCTAATCCTAACACTAACCCTAACCCTAAAGCTAACCCTCCCTCTAACGCTAACTCTAACCCTAAACCTCACACTCACCCTAACCCTAATCTTAACCCTAAACCTCACCCTAACCCTAACCCTAAACCCCAGCCTTACCCTCACCCTCACCCTGACCGTAACACTAACCCTAACACTAACAATAACACTAATCCAAACCCTAAACCTAACCCTAAATCTAATCTTATCCCTAACCCTCACCCTCAGCCTCACCCTCACTGCAAATGTAACCATAAACTTAACACTAATAATAATCCTAACTCTAACCCTAATCCTAACCCTAACCCTCTTCCTGACCCTAACCCTCACAGTAATTCTAGCCCTCATCCTCAGCATAAACCTAACCCTCATCCTAACCCAACCTCACCCTAACCTGAACCCTAAACTTCACCGTAACACTAAACCTATCCCACCCCTTCAACTTAGTCCTCACCCTAACCCTAATCCTAACCCTAATCCTCATCCTAACACTAACCCTAACCCTAACCCTAATCCTCCCACTAACCCTAATCCTAACTTTAACCCTCAACCTAACTCTAACCCTCACCATCACTGTAACCTGAACCCTAAACCTCACCCAAACTCTAAACTTAACCCGAAACCTAACCCTCAACCTAACGCTAACCCTAACCCAAACCCTAACCCTAACCCTCACCCTTACCCTCACCCTCAGCTTAACCCTTAGCCTAACCCTAACCCTAAGCATAAACCAAACACTCACCCTAACACTAACCCAAATCCTAATCCTAACACTAACCCTAACACTCACCAACATCCTATCCCTCAACCTAATCCTAAAACTAAGCCTAACCCTAACCCTCACACTAACTCTCACACTAAACCTAACTGTAACACTCAATCTCACCCTCACCCTCATCCTAACCCTAACCCAAACCCTAAACTTCATCCTAACCCTAACCCGGATCCTCACCCTCACCCTCACCCTCACCGTAACTCTAACCCTAACCCTAACAATTACACTAAACCTAACCCTAAACCTAACACTCACCCTCACCATAACCCTAACCCTAACCCTAAACCTCACACTAACCATCAACCTAGCGCTCAACCTAACCCTAAACCTCACCCTAACCCTGACCCTAACCCTAACCCTAACCCTCACCCTCACACTCGGCCTAAGCCTAAGCCTAAACCTAAGCTTAAGCCTAACTCTAATCCTCACACTAACCCTCACCCTAACCCTAACACTAACAATAACACTAATTCTAACCCTAAACCGCACCCTCACACTAACCCTAACTCTAACATTAACCCTAAACATAAACCTCACCCTCAACCTAACCCTAACCCTCACCCTCACCGTAACTGTAACCCTAACCCTAACCCCAACAATAACCCTAAACCTAACCCTAATCATCATTCTAACCATAACACTCACCCTAAAGCTAACCCTCACCCTAACACTTACCCTCACCGTAACACTAACCCTAACCCTAACACTAATCCTAACAATAACCCTAATCGTCACCCTAAACCTAAACCTCAACCTAACACTGACCCTCACCCTCATCCTAGCCCTCACCCTAACCCGAACCCTCACCTTCACCCTAAACCTTAGACTAACACTAAAACTAATCCTCAATCTTAACCTCACCCTCACCCTAACCAGAACACTAACCCTCAACCTAAACCTAACCCTGACAGTTACCGTAATCCTCACTCTCAGCCTAACCTTAACTTTTACCCTTACCGTAAACCTCAACCTAACACTCACCCTAAACCTAACCCTCACCCTGACTGTAACCCTAAGCATCACCCTAACCCTAACCCTCACCCTCACACACAGCCTCAGCCTAACCCTAACCCTAACCCTAACCATAACCCTAACACTAACCCTAGCGCTCACCCTAACCCTAATCCTAACCCTATCCCCAATCCTAACCCTAAACCCTCTCCCTCAAAGTAGCCCTAAACCTAACCCTCACCCTAACCCTAACCCTAACCCTAAACATAAACCTCGCCATAATACTAACTCTACAACTCACCCTCACCCTTTCCCTCAACCTAACCCTAATCCTAATCCTAAACCTCATCCTAACCCTCACCCTAACCCTAACCCTAACCCTCACCCTAACCATAACCCTCCCCCTCCCCCTCCCCCTCAGCCTAACCCTAAGCCTATGCCTAACCCTAACCGCCACACTCACCCTAACCCTAATCCTAACACTAACACTAACCCTAACCCTAACCCTCCCCCTAACCCTCACCCTAACCCTAACCCTCACCCTAAACCTAAACCTAACACTAACCCTAACCCTAAACCTCCCCCTAACCCTAACTCTAAACCTAAACCTCACCCTCAACCTAAAACTAACTCTAACCATAACCCTAAACCTAAACCTCAGCCTAACCGTAACCCTGATCCTGACCCTCAACTTCACTGTAACAATACGCCAAACCCTAACCTTAAAAATAACACTAACCCTAACACTAATCCTAACAGAAACCATAACTCTCACCCTAACCCTAACCCTCACCCTAACACTTACCCTCAACCTAAAACTAACCCTAATGCTAACACTAATCCTCACACTAACCTTAACCATCACCTTAACCCTAAACCTCAACCTAACCCTATCCCTCACCCTCACCCTCACCCCAGCCCTCACCCTAACGCTACCCCTAACCCTCACCCTAAACCTCACACTAATCCTAAGACTAATACTCAATCTAACCCTCACCCTCACCCTAACCCTAACTCTTATCCTCACCCTAACATTCACCCTAACCCTAACACTCACATTTACCCTTACTGTCACCCTCACTATAACCCTCACCCTAAACCTAACCCTCAACCGAACCCTCAGAATAACCATAACCCTAACCATCATGCTAACCCTAACCTTCAAACTCACCCTCAGATTCAACTTAAACCGAAGTCTAACCCTAACCCTAAACCTCACCCTCACCCTAGCCCTCACCCTAACCCTAATCCTAACCCTAATCCTCATCCTAACACTAACCCTAACCCTAACCCTAACCCTCACCCTAACCCTAATCCTAACCCTAACCCTCAACCTAACCCTAACCCTCTCCATCACTGTAACCTGAACCCTAAACCTCACCCAAACCCCAGCCTAACCTTCACATTTAGCCTTATTGTCAACCTCACCCTAACACTCACCATAACCCTATCCCTCATCCTAACCCTCACCCGGACTGTAAACCTAAGCATCACCCTAACCTTAACGCTCACCCTAACCCTCAGCCTCAGCCTAAACCTAAGCCTAAGCCTAAGCCTAACCCTAAACCTCACCCTCACCCTAGCCCTCACCCTAACCCTAATCCTAACCCTAACCCTCAGCCTAATCTTAACCCTAACCCAAAAAATAGCCCTAACCCTAACCCTAACCCTCATTCTAACCATGAGCCTCACCCTAACCCTAACCCTCACCCTAACACTTACCCTCACCCTAACACTAACGCTAACACTAACACTAACGCTCACACTAAACCTAACCATCACCCTAACCCTAACACTCACCCTAACCCTAACCCTAACCCTCACCCTCACCCTAGCCCTCACCCTAACCCTAACTATCATCCTCACCCTAAACCTCACACTAACCCTAAAACTAATCCTTAAGCTAAACCACAAGCTCACCCTAAACCTAACTGTAACCTTCACCCTAACCCTAACCCTCACATTTACCGTAATCCTCATTCTCAGCCTAACCCTCAACTTTACTCATACTGTCATCCTCACCCTAACCCTCACACTAACCCTAACCCTCATCCTAATCCTCACCCTGACCGTAACCCTAAGCATCACCCTAAACCTAACCCTCACCCACACCCTAACCCTAACTCTCACCCTCACCCTCAGCCTAACCCTAGGACTAACCCTAACCCTCATACTCAGCCTCACACTAACCCTAATCCTAATCCTAACCCAGAACCTAACCCTCACCCTAACACTAATACTCATCCTAACCCTAACCCTAACACTAACCCTAACCCTAAACCTCACCCTTACACTAACTCTAACACTAAACCTCACCCTGACCCTAACCCTAACCCTAAAGCTTACCCTAACCCTAACCCTAATCCTCACCCTCACGCTAGCCCTCACCCTAACCCTAATCGTAACCCTAACCTTCATCATAACCCTCACCCTAACCCTAATCCTTACACTCACAATAACCCTAACCCTCACCCTCAACCTCACCCTCAGCCTAAGCCTAAGCATAACCCTAAACCTAACACTAACCCACAGACTCACCCTCAGCGAAACTCTAATGCTAACCCTAACCCTAACTCTAACCCTAAGCGTCCCAGTAACCCTAACCCTAAACCTAACCTAACACTAACCCTAACCCTAACCATCAACCTAACCCTCCCCCTAACCCTAACTCTAACCCTAAACCTCACATTCACCCTAAACCTAATCCTAATCCTATCCCTAAACCTCACCCTAACCCTAACCCTAAACCCCAACCTTACCCTCACGCTCACCCTGTCCATAACTCTAACCCTAAAGCTAACAATAACACTAAAATTAAACCTAAACCTAACCCTAACACTAATCCTATCCCTAACCCTCACACTCAGCCTCACCCTCACTGCCAATGTAACCATAACCTTAACACTAACAATAATCCTAACACTAACCCTAATCCTAAACATCACACTAACCCTAACCCTCATTCTAACCCTAACCCTCACGGAAACTCTAACCCTCACACTCACCATAACCCTAACCCTCATCCTAACCCTCACCCTCACCCTAACCCTCACCCTAAACCTCACCCTAACGCTAACCCTAACCCTCACCCTCACCCTAGCCCTCACCTTAACGCTAATCCTAACCCTAATCCTCATCCTAACACTAACCCTAACCCTAACCCTAATCCTAACCCTAACCCTCAACCTAACCCTAACACTCACCATCCCTGTAACCTGAACCCTAACCCTCACCCAAACCCTAAACTTAACCCGAACCCTAACTCTCACCCTAAAGATAACCCTAACCCCCACCCTAAACCTAATCCTCACCCTTACACTCACCCTCAGCTTAAACCTTAGCCTAACCCTAACCCTAAGTCTAACAGTAACACTCACCCTAACACTAACCCTAATCCTAATCCTAACCTTAACCCTAAACCTCACCCTGATCCTAAACCTAAAACTAACACTAAACCTAACCCTCACACTAACTCTCACCTTAACCCTAACTCTAACACTAAATCTCACCCTCAACTTCACCCAAACCCTAACCCTAACCCTAAACCTCATCCTAACCCTAAACCTAATCGTGCCCCTAACCCTAACCCTAACCCTCACCCTAACCATAACCCTAACCCTAACCCTAACCCTAACCCTCACCCTAACCCTAACTGTAACCCTATCCCTAAACATAAACCTCACCCTAAACCTAACCCTAACCCTCACCCTCACCATAACTGTAACCCTAACCCTAACCCTAACAATAACCCTAAACCTAACCCTAACCCTCATTCTAACCATAACCCTCACCTAACTCTAACCCTCACCCTAACACTTACCCTCACCTTAACACTAACCCTAACAATAACAATAATCCTCAAACTAATCCTAATTGTCACCCTAACCCTAAACCTCACCCTCACCCTAACCCTCACCCTCACCCTCACACTAGCCCTCACCCTAACCCTAACTCTCATCCTCACTCTAAACCTCACACAAACCCTAAAACTAATCCTCAATCTTAACTTCACCCTCACCCTAACCCTAATCCTAACCCCCAACCTAACCCTAACCCTCACCCTTACTGTAATCCTCACTCTCAGCCTAAACTTCAACTTTTCCCTTACCTTAACCCTCACACTAACACTCACCCTAACCCTAACCCTCATCCTAACCTTCACCCGGACTGTAACCCTAAGCATCACCCTAACCCTTACCCTCACCCTCACCAACAGCCTCATCCTAAACTTCACCCCAACCGTAACCCTAAGCATCACCCTAACCCTAACCCTCACCCACACCCAGAGCCTCAGCCTAACCCTAACCCTAAGCCTAAACCTAACCCTAACCCTCACTCTCAACCTAAACCTAATCCTAACCCTAACCCTATTCCTAACCCTAAACATAACCCTAACCCTAACCATCACCCTAAACCTAATCCTCATCCCAACCCTCACTCTCAGCCTAACCCTAAGTCTAAGAATACCCCAAACCCTAACCATCACACTCATCCTCAACATAACCCTAATCCTCAAACAAACCCTAACCCTAACCCTAAACCTCAACCTAACCCTCACCCGAAACCTAAACCTAACACTAACCTTATCCCTAACCCTCACCCTTACCCTCGCCCTAAACCTAACTCTAAACCAAAACCTCACACTCACCCTAAATCTAACCCTAACCCTCAACCTCACCCTCACCCTCAACCTCACCGTAAATCTAACCCTAACCCTAACAATAACCCTAAACCTAACCCTAACCCTCATTCTAACCATAACCCTCACCTAACTCTAACCCTCACCCTAACACTTACCCTCACCTTAACACTAACCCTAACAATAACAATAATCCTCAAACTAATCCTAATTGTCACCCTAACCCTAAACCTCACCCTCACCCTAACCCTCACCCTCACCCTCACACTAGCCCTCACCCTAACCCTAACTCTCATCCTCACTCTAAACCTCACACAAACCCTAAAACTAATCCTCAATCTTAACTTCACCCTCACCCTAACCCTAATCCTAACCCCCAACCTTACCCTAACCCTCACCCTTACTGTAATCCTCACTCTCAGCCTAAACTTCAACTTTTCCCTTACCTTAACCCTCACACTAACACTCACCCTAACCCTAACCCTCATCCTAACCTTCACCCGGACTGTAACCCTAAGCATCACCCTAACCCTTACCCTCACCCTCACCAACAGCCTCATCCTAAACTTCACCCCAAACGTAACCCTAAGCATCACCCTAACCCTAACCCTCACCCACACCCAGAGCCTCAGCCTAACCCTAACCCTAAGCCTAAACCTAACCCTAACCCTCACTCTCAACCTAAACCTAATCCTAACCCTAACCCTAATCCTAACCCTAAACATAACCCTAACCCTAACCATCACCCTAAACCTAATCCTCATCCCAACCCTCACTCTCAGCCTAACCCTAAGTCTAAGAATACCCCAAACCCTAACCATCACACTCATCCTCAACGTAACCCTAATCCTCAACCTAACCCTAACCCTAACCCTAAACCTCAACCTAACCCTCACCCGAAACCTAAACCTAACACTAACCTTATCCCTAACCCTCACCCTTACCCTCGCCCTAAACCTAACTCTAAACCAAAACCTCACACTCACCCTAAATCTAACCCTAACCCTCCACCTCACCCTCACCCTCAACCTCACCGTAAATCTAACCCTAACCCTAACAATAACCGTAACCCTAACCCTAACCCTAATGCTCACCCTCACCATAACCCTAAACCTAACCCAAGCCTCACACTAACCCTAACCCTAACCCTAACCCTAAACCTAACCCTCACCCTTACCCTAACCCTAAATCTCAGCCTCAGCCTCACCCTCACTGTGAACTTAACTTTAACCATAACACTAACAATAACCCTAACCCTAATCCTAACACTCACCCTCATACTAAACATCACCCTTACCCTAAACCTAAGCCTAATCCTAATCCTCGCCCTAATGCTAACTCTAAACCTCACCCTCACCCTTGCCCTCATCCTAACCCTAATCCTAACTCTAAACCTCATCCTAAACCTCAACCTACCCCTAACCCTAACCCTCACCCTAACTCTAACCCTCACCTTCAGCCTCACCCTCAGCCTAACCCTATGCGTAAGCCTAACCCTAAACCTAACCCTCACACTCACCCTCACCCTAACCCTAATCCTAACACTAACCCTAACCCTAAACCTAACCCTCACCCTAACCCTCCTCTAACCCTAAATCTAAACCTAAACCTCACCCTCAACCTAACCCTAACTCTAACCATAACACTAAACCTAAATCTCAACCTAACCCTAACCTTAACCCTCACCCTGACCGTAACCATAACCCTAACACTAATCCTAAAATAACCCTAATCCTAATACTAATCCTAACCCTAAACATAACTCTCACCCTAACACTCACCCTCACCCTAACGCTTACCCTCACCCAAAAACGAACCGTAATCCTAACACTAACCCTCACACTAACCCTAACCATCAACTTAACCTTAAACCTCCAACTAACCCTATCCCTAGTCCTCACCCTAACCCTAGCCCTCACCCTAACGCTACCCCTCATGCTCACCCTAAACCTCACACTAACCCTAACACGAATACTCAATCTAACCTTCACCCTAACCCTAACACTAATCCTCACCGTAACACTCACCCTAAACCTAACCATCAATTTTAACCTTACTGTCACCCTCACCCTATCCCTAACCCTAAACTTAACCCTCATCCTAACCCTCAGCCTAACCATAACCTAACCATCACGCTAACTCTAACACTCAAACTCAACCTCAGCCTCAGCCCTAACCTAAGCCTAAGCCTATCCCTAACCCTAACCTTCACCATCACCCTAGCCCTCACCCTAACCCTAATCCTAATCCTAACCCTTATCCTAAGCCTAACCCTAACCCAAACAATAACCCTAACCCTAACTCTAACCCTCATTCTAACCATAAGCCTCACCCTAACCCTAACCCTCACCCTAACACTTACCCTCACCCTAACACTAACGCTAAACCTAACACTAACCCTCACACTAACACTAACCCTCACACTAACCCTAACACTCACTCTAACCCTAACACTCACCCTAACCCTAAACCTAACCCTCACCCTCACCCTAGCCCTCACCCTAAACCTAATCCTAACCCTAAACCTAATCGTAACCTAACCCTAACCATCACCCTAAACCTAATCCTCATCCCGACACTCACCCTCAGCCTAACCCTAAGCTTAAGCCTCAGCCTAACCCTAACCCTCACCCTCACCCTCACCAAAACCCTAATCCTAAACCTAACCCCAACGCTAAACCACCTAACCCTCACGCTAACCCTAACCCTAACCCTCCCCCTCTCCCTCACTGTAACCATAAACCTAACCCTAAACCTAAAAATAACACTAACCCAAATACTAATCCTTACCCTAACTATAACTCTCACCCTAACCCTAACCCTCACCCTAATACTTACCCTCACCCTAAAACTAACCCTAATCCTAACGCTAACCCTCACACTTAACCCTAAACCTCAACCTAACCCTATCCCTAACCCTCACCCTCACCCTAGCCCTCATCCTAACCCTACCCCTCATCCTCACTCTAAACCTCACACTAACCCTAATACTAATACTCAGTCTAACCCTCACCCTCACCTTAACCCTAACCCTAATCCTCACCCTAAACATAACCCTCACCCTAAAACTTACCCAAAACCTAACACTAACCCTAACCCTAACACTAAACCTCACAGTAACCCTAACACTCACCTAACCCTAACACTCACCCTAACCCTAACACTCACCCTAAACCTAAACCTAAACCTCACCCCCACCCTAGCAGTAACCCAACCTTAACTATCATCCTCACCCTAAACCTCAAACTAACCCTAAAACTTATCCTCAATCTAAACCACAACCTCACCCTAACCCTAACTCTAACCCTCACTCTAACCCTAACCCTCACATTTACAGTAATCCTCATTCTCAGCTTAACCCTCAACTTTACACTTACTATCACCCTCACGCTAACCCTCACACTAACCCTAACCCTCATCCTAACCCTCACCCTGACCATAACCCTAAGCATCACCCTAACTCTAACCCTCACCCACACCCTCACCATAACACTAACCCTCACAGTAACACTAATACTAAACGTAAACATAACACTCAGCCTAACCCTAACTCTCATCCTCACACTCACCCTCAGCCTAACCCTAAGCCTAACCGTAATCCTCACACTCACCTTCACCCTAACACTAATCCTAATCCTAACCATAACCATAACCCTAATCCTAACCCTAACACTCACCCTATCCCTAACCCTAACACTAACCCTAACCCTAACCATCACCCTAACACTAACTCTAACACTAAACCTCACCCTCACCCTAATCCTAACCCTAAAGCTCACCCTAACCCTAACCCTAAACCTCACCCTCATGCTAGCCCCCACCCTAACACTAATCCTAACCCTAACCCTCATCCTAACCCTCAACCTAACCCTAATCCTAACCCTCACCCTAACCCTAAACCTCACCCTCAACCTCACCCTCAGCCTAACACTAAGCCTAACCCTAAACCTAACCCTAACCCACAACTCACCCTCAACCTTACCCTAATCCTAAACCTAACCCTAACTCTAACGTTAACACTCATACTAACCCTCACCCTAACCCTAACCTAACACTAACCCTAAACCGAACCCTAACTGTAACTCTCACCCTAAGCCTAAATCTAACCCTAAACCTCACCCTCACCCTAACCCTAACTCTAACCCTAATCCTAACCCTGAACCTCAACCTAAACCTAACCCTAACCCGCACCCTAACTATAAATCTCACCGTAACCCTAACCCTCACCCTAAAACTTACTCTCACCCTAACACTAACCCTAAGCCTAACACTAACCCTCACACTGACCCTAAACCTCACCCTAAGCCTAAACCTCAGCCTAACCCTAACACTAAACCTAACCCTCAACCTCACCCTAAATCTCACCCTAAAACTAATTCTAACCCTTACCCTCACATAACCCTAACACTCATCCTCAACCTCAACCTCACACTAACCCTAACCCTAATCCGTAATCTAACCCTCAGCCTCACCATAATCCGTAACCCACAACCTTGCCCTAACCCTCACCCTAACTGTAACCCTCACCCTTATCTTAACCCTCAACCTCAGCCTAAGCCTCAAATTTAATCTTATCATCACCCTCAAACTAACCCTCACCCAATCCCTGAACCTCATCCTAACTTTCAAGCTAACCTTAACCCTAACCACCACCCTAAACCTAACCCTCACCCTCACCCTCACCCTAGCCCTCACCCTAATCCTAATCCTAACCCTAAGCATCATCCTAAACCTCACTCTAACACTAACCCTAACCATCACCCTAACACTAACCCTCACCCTCAACCTCACAATCAGCCTAAATCTATTCCTATAACTAATCCTAACCCTAAACCTGAACCTCAAACTAACCCTCACCCTAACCCTAACCCTAAGACTAAGCCTCACCCTAACCTTAACCCTAACCCTCCCCCTATCCCTAACACTAACCCTAACCCTAACCCAACCCCTAACACCAACACTCACACGTATTCTAACCCTAAACTTCACCTTAACCCTAACCTTAACTCTCACCCTCACCCTCACCCTAACCCTCACCCTAATCCTAACCCTAAGCCTAAGCCAAACCCTAACCCTAACCCTCACATTCACAGTCACCCTAACCCTAATCCTAACCCTAACTCTATCCCTAAACCTCAACCTAACCCTCACATTCACCCTAAGGCTAACACTAACCCTAAACCTAACCCTCACCCTAACCCTAAACCTCACCCTAACCCTAATCGTAACCCTTATTCTCATCCCCACCCTCACCCTCAGCCTAACCATAAGCCTAAACCTAAGCCTAACCCTAACACTAACGCTAACTCTAACCCTAAAGCTCACCCTCACCCTAACCCTATCTCTAACCCTAATCCTAAACCTCACCCTAACCCTAACCCTAACCCTCACCCACACCCTCACCCTCACCATAACTCTAACCCTAACCATAACAATAACAGTAACCCTAACCCTAACCATAACTCTAATCCTAATCCTCACACCCACCCTGACCCTAAGGTTACCCAGAGCCTAAGCCTAACCCTTACCCTAACTTTCACCCTCACCCTAACCCTAATCCTAACCCTAACCCGATCCTTAAACCTCAACCTAACCCTTTCCCTCACCCTCAAGCTCGGCCTAAGCCTAAGCCTAAGCATTACTGAACTCTAACCCTCACCCTAACCATCACCCTAACCCTAAACCTAACACCAACCCTAACTCTAACCCTAAACCTCACCCTCACACTAAGCCTAACTCTAACCCTAACCTTAAACCTAAACCTCACCCGAACCCTAACCCGAACCCTCACCCTCACTCTCACCGTAACCGTAACCCTAAACATAACCGTGACAATAACCCTAACCCTAAACTTAACCCTCACCCTAACCATAACCCTCAACATAAACCTAACCCTCAATCTAACCCTCACCGTCAACCTAACCCTAACCCTAACCCTCACCCTAACCCTCACCCTAAACCTAATCCTCACCCTTACCGTAAACCTCACCCTAACATTAACCCTCACCTTTACACTTACTGTCACCCTCACCCTAAACCTAACCCTCACCCTCATCCTTACTCTCACCCTAAACGTAACCCTAACCATCACCTTAACCCTAAACCTCACCCTCAACCTCCGCCTCAGACTAACCCTAATACTAACCCTAACCCTCAAGGTAACTATAACACTCACCATCTCTTTAAACCTAATCCTCATCTCCACCCTCACCATCAGCCTAAACCTAAGCCTAAGCCTAAACCTAAACCTAACCCTAACCATAACTCTAACCCTAACACTAACACTAACACTAACTCTAAACCCAAACCTCACCCTCACACTAAACCAAACCCTAACCCTAAACCTAAGCCTAGCCCTAACCCTAACACTCACACTCACTCTCAACCGAAACCTAATCCTAAACCTAACCCTATCCCTAAACCTAACCCTCACACTAACCCTCAGACTAAGCCTAACTGTAACCCTAAACCTCACCCTCACCCTCACCCTAAACGTAAAACTAAACCTAACAATAACAATAACTCTAACACTAACCCTAACCCTTACCCGAACACTTAACCTCACCCTAACCCTAACCCTAACCCTCACTCTCACCCTAGCCCTCACCCTAAACCTAATTCTAACCCGTTCCCTCACCCTAAACCTAACCCTCATCCTCAATCTAACCCTCACCCTCAATCTAACATCTAACCCTCACCCTTAACCTAACCCTAACCCTCAACCTTAATTTAACCCTCACAGTTAGCCTAACCCTCAACTTTACCCTTACCATCACCCTCACCCTAACCCTCACCCTATCCCTAAACCTCAGGCTAAACTTCAACCTAACCATCACCCTAAACATCTCCCTAAACCTAACCCTCACCCTCAACCTCACCCTCAGCCTAACCCTAACCCTAAGCCTAAGCCTAACCCTAACCCTCACACTCAACCTACCCCTCACCCTAACCGTAATTCTAACCCTAACCCTCATCCTAACCCCCACCCTCATCCTAACCCTAACGATCACCCAAACCCTTATCCTCACCCCCACCATCACCCTCAGCCTAACCCTGAGCCTAAGCCTAACCCTAACCTTCACACTCACCCTCACCCTAACCCTAATCCTAAACCTAACACTAACCCTAAACCTAAACCTCAACCTAACACTCCCCCTAACCCTAACCCTCCCCCTAACCCTCCCCCTAACCCTAAACCTCACCCTCACACTAACCCTAATCCTCACCCTAACCCTAAACCTCACCCTAACCCTAAACCTAACCCTCACCCTCACCCTCACCATAACTCTAAATCTAACCATAACAATAACACTAATCCTAACCCTAAATCTAAACCTAACCCTAATCCTAACCCTAACCCTAACCCTCAGCCTCACCATCACTGCAAAGGTAACCTTAACCATAACACTAACAATAACCATAACCCTGATCCTAACTCTCAACCTCACCCTAACCCTAATCCTAACCCTAAACCTCACCCTAACCATAACCCTCACCCTCACCTTAACCATAACCCAAATCCTAACCCTCACCCTAAACCTAATCCTCACCCTCACCATAACCCTAACCCTTACACCTACCTTCAACCTCAGCCTAACCCTACGCCTAAGCCTAATCCTAACCCTAACCCTCACACTTACCCTCACCCTAACACTAATCCTAACACTAAGCCTTTCCCTAAACCTCAACCTAACCCTCACCCTCACCATAAGACTAACAATAACCCTAACCCTAACCCTCGCCCTAACCCTTCCAATAACCCTAACTCTAACCTTAAACCTCTGCCTCATCGTAAGCATAACCCTAACCCTAAAACCCTAACTCTAACCCTAACCCTCACCCTCACCCTTTCGCTTGGCCTAAGCCTAAGCCTAAGCCTAAGACTAATCCGGACCCTCACACTCACCCTCACCCTAACCCTAACCATAATACTAAACCTAACCATAACTCTCACTCTAATGCTAACTCTAATTCTAAACCTCACCCTCACCCTAAATCTAACCCTCCCCCTCCCCCTCCCCCTCTGACTAACATTAAGCCTAACCCTAACACCAACCCTAACACTAACACTAACCCAAAACCTCACCATAACCCTAACCCTAACCCTCACCCTCACCCTAGCCAATACTCAAACCCTAAGCCAAAGACTAACCCTCAACCCAACCCTCACTCTAACCCTAACCTTAACACTCACCCTAACCATAACCCTCACACTCACCCTCACCTTAACCCTAAGCCTAATCCTAACCCTAACACTAAGCCTCACCCCCATACTAAACCTCACACTAACCCTAACCCTAACAGCAACCCTAACCCTAACCCTCAACTTCACCCTGGCCCTCACCCAAACCCTAACCCTCATCCTCACCCTAAACCTCACACTAAACCTAACACTAACCCTCAGTCTAACCCTAACCCTCACCCTAACCCTAATCCGAACACTCACCCTTAACATAACCCTCACACTCAGCCTAACCCTCACCTTTACTCTTACTGTCACACTCATTCTAACCCTCACCCTAATCCTAACCCACATCCTTACCCTCACCCTAACCGTAATCCTAACCATCACCCTAAACCTAATGCTCACCCTCACCTTCAGCCTCAGCCTAACCCTAATCCTAAACCTAACCCTAAACTTCACACTCATCCTAGCCCTCAAACCTAAACCTAATCCTAACCCTAAGCTTCATGCTAACTCTCAACCTAACCATAACCGGAAATATCACTCTAAACCTAATCCTCATCCCCAACCTCACCCTCACCCTCAGCCTAACCCTAAGCCTAAACCTAACCCTAATCCTCACACTAACCCTCACCCTAATCCTAATCCTAACCCTAACCCTAACCCTAACCCTATACCTCAACCTCAACCTAACCCTCACCCTAACGCTAACCCTAAACCTAACCCTCACCTTCACCTTAGTCCACACCCTAAACCTCACCCCCAACTTAACCCTCACCCGCACCATAACCTGAACCCTAAATCTCACCCTAACCCTACCCCTAACCCTAACCCTAAAGCTCACCCTAACCCTAACCCTAACACTCCCCCTCACCATAGCCCTCACCATAATCCAAATTGTAACCCTAAACCTCATCCTAAACTTCACCCTAATCCTAACCCTAACCCTCACCCTAACCCTAAAACTAATTCTAACCCTCAACCAAACCTTAACCCTGACCCTCACCATAACTCTAACCCTAACCCTCACCCTAACCCTAAACCTAACCCAAAACCTAAACCTCACCATAACCCTAACATTAAACCTCACCCTCACCCTTGACCTCATCCTAACCCTAATTCTAACCCTAAACCTCATGTTAACCCTCACCCTAACCCTAATCCTCACCCTAAACCTAGTCCTAATCTTAACTCTCAACCTAACCCAAAACCTAAACCTCACCCTAACCCTAACCCTAACCCTCATCAGCATGCTAGCCCTCATGCTAAACCTAATCCTAAACCTAACCCTCATTCTAACCCTTACCCTAAACCTAACCCTAACCCTCACTCTAACCCTAACCCTCACCTTCACCCTCAGCCTAACCCTAAGCTTAACCCTAAACCTAACCATAACCCTCACACTCACCCTCACACAAACCCTAATCCTAAACCTAAACCTATACTTAACAATAACCCTCAACCTAACCCTCATCCTAACCCTAACCCTAACACTAACGCTAACCATCACCCTAAACCTAAACCTCACCCTAACCCTAACCCTAATCCTTAACTTCAACCTACCCCTCACCCTAACCGTAACCCTCATCCTCACCCTAAACCTCACACTAACCCTAACACTAATCCTCAATCTAACACTCACCCTCAAGCTCACCCTAACCCTAATCCTCACCTTAACATTAACTATAACCCTAAAACTCTCCCTCACCCTCACCCTAACACTCACCCTCCCCCTCCCCCTCAGCCTATCCCTAAGCCTAACCCTAACACTAACCCTAACCCTCAAACTCACCCTCACCCTAACCCTAATCCTAATCCTAACCCTAAACATAACCCTCACCCTAACCTTAACCCTCACCCTAACCCTAACCCTAACACTAACCCTAACCCTAAACCTAACCCTATCCCTCACCCTAACCATAACTGTAACGCTGAATCTCCCCCTCCCCCTCCCCCTTACCCTAACACTAAACATCACCCTCACCTTAGCCCTCACACTAAACCTAATCCTAACCTTAACCCTCATCCTAACCCTCCCCGTAACCTTGAACCTAACCCCCACCCTAACCCTAGCATTCACCCTTAACCTTACCCTTAGCCTAACCCTAAATCTAATCCTAAGCCACACACTCTCCCTCAACCTAACCCTAACTCTAACACTTACCCTAACCCTAACCCTCACCATCAAACTCACCCTTAGCCTAACCCTAAGCCTAAACCTATACTTAACCCTAAACCACACACTCACCATCACCCTAACCCTAATACTAACCCTAACTCTAACCCTAACCCTCACATTCACTGTAAGAGTAACCCTAACCCAAACCTTAACAATAACCCTAAACCTAACTCTAACACTAACCCTAACAATAATACTCAACCTAACCCTAACGCTCTCCCTAACACTTACCCTCACCCTTACACTAACCCTAACCCTAACATTAACCTTCACATTAATCTTAACCCTCAACCTAACTCTAAACCTCACCCTAACTCTAAACCTCACCCTCACTCTAGCCTTCACCCTAACCCTAATTCTAATAGTAACCCTTACCCTAACCCAAACCCTAACCCTAACACTTACCCTTATCTTAACCCTCACCCACAGCCTAAACTTCACCTTTACACTTACCATCACCTTCACCGTAACACTCAGCCTAAACCTAACCCTAACCCTCATCCTAAACCTCACCCTAAACTTAACCCTACCCATCACCCTAACCCTAACCCTCACCCTCACCCTCACCCTCAGACTAACAATAAGCCTAAGCTTAAACCTAAACCTAACCCTCAACATCACCCTAGCCCTCACCCTAACCCTAATCCTAACACTAACCCTCATCCTAACCCTCAACCTAACCCAAACCCTAAACATCACCCAAACCCTAATCCTCACACCCAAACTCACCCTCAGCCTAAGCCTAAGCCTGAGCCCAACCCTAAACCTAAACCTCACACTCACTGTCACCCTAACCCTAATCCTAACCTTAACCCTAACCATAAACCTTAACCTCAACCTAACCCTCACCCTATCCCTAACCCTAACACTAACCCTAACCTTACCCTCCCCCTAACCCTAATTCTAACCCTAAACCTCACACTCACCCTAACCCTAACCATCACCTCACCCTAACCATAACCCTTACCTCAACTGTACCCTCACCCACAACCTCACGGTAAGTCTAACCCTAACCCTAACAATAACACTAATCCTAACCCTAAACCTAACCCTAACACTAATCCTATCCCTAACCTGACCCTCAGTCTCACCCTCACTGCCAACATAAACATAAACATAACACTAACAATAATTGTAACCCTAACCCTCATCCTAATCCTCACCCTCACCCTAACCCTCATCCTACCCCTAACCCACACCCTAACCCTAACCCTCATCCTCATCATAACCCTAACCCTCATCCTAACCCTCACCCTAACCCTAACCCAAAACCTAAACCTCACCCTAACACTAAACCTAACCCTCACCCTCACCCTCACCCTAATCCTAACACTAATCCTCATCCTAACACTAACCTAACCCTAAACATAACCCTCACCCTAACTCTAATCTTAACACTAATCCTTAAACTAACCTTAACCCTCACCCTAACCCTCAGCCGAAACCTAAGCCTAACCCTAACCCTAAACCTCACCCTCACACTTGCCCTCACCATAACCCTAAATGTAGCACTAAACCTAACCCTAACACTCACAGTAAACCTAACCGTACACCTGACTCTAACCCTAAACCTCACCCTCACCCTAATCCTAACCCTAACCCTAAACCTAAACTTTACCCTCACCCTCACCCTCACCCTAATGCTAACCCTAACCCTCAGACTCAGCCTAACCCTAACCCTAACCCTCATCCTAACCCTAAACTTAACCATCAGCCTAATCTTCATCCTAACCCTAATCCTAACTCTCACCCTCACCCTATCTTTAAGCCTAACCCTAACCCTCAACCATACCCTAACCCTCAAACTCATCCTCAACCTCACACTCACCTTCACCCTAACCATAATCATAACCCTAACCCTCACACTAAACCTAACTCTGACACTCACCCTCACCCTATGCCTAACCCTACACCTAAGCCTAATCCTAAACCTAACTCTCACTCTCACCCTCACTCTAAACCTAAACCTTACCCTAACCCTACACCTAACCCTCACCATAACCCTAACCCTAAACCTCACCATAACCGTAACCCTAAGCGTAACCCTAACCCTCACCCTAAACCTACAATTAACCCTAATGCTATCCCTAACGCTCACCCTCACCCTAAACTTCACTCTAACCCTTACCCTAACCCTAACCCTCACCCTAACCCTAATGCTAACACTAACACAAAACCTCACCCTAACCCTCACCCTAACACTAAACCTAAACCTAACCCTCACCTTAATGCTCTCCCTAACCCTCAACCTAACCCTAACCCTCACCCTCACCCTAATGCTCATGCTAAACCTTACCTTCATCCTAAACATAACACTAAACCTAACACTAACCCTCACCCTCACATAACCTAACCTGGATCCTAACCCACACAGTAACCCTCACCCTAAATTTCATGCTATCTCTAAACCTCATCTTCACCCTAAACCTCATCCTAACCCTTACCCTCACCATAACCCTAAACCTAACACTAATACTAATCCTCACCGTAACCCTAACCCTCACCCTCACCCTAACCCTCACCCTCACCTAAACCCTCACCCTAACCCTAAGCGTCAACCACACCCTAAAACTCACCCTCACCCGAACCCTACCCCTCACCCTAACCCTACCCTATCCCTCAACCTAACCCTAACCCTCACCCTAAACCAAACTCTAACCCTCACCCTAACCCTAACCCTAATCCAAAACCTCACCCTAACCCTCACACTAATGCTAACCCTAAACCTCACTCTCACCCGAACCCTCACCCTTACCATTATCCTCACACTAACCCTAACCCTAACCCTAATTCTCACATTAATCCTAACCCTCACCCTCACCTTAAGCCTAACCCTCACCCTCTCCCTAATCCTAACCCTCACGCTATCCCTAAACCTAACCCTAAACCTCACCCTAACCCTAACCCTAATGCTATCCCTAACCCTCAACCTCACCCTAACCCTCACTCTAACCCTTACCAACACCATAACCTTCAACCTAACGATAACCCTAATGCTATCCCTAAACCTCAGCCTAACCCTAACCCTCACTCTAACCCTTAACAACACCCTAACCCTCACCCTAATGCTAACCCTAAACCTAAAACTATCCCTCACCCTAACCCTCACCCTAAACCTAAGTCTAACACTAAGCCTAAACTTCACCCTAAACCTCACCCTAAACCTTACCCTTAGCCCAACCCTAATGCTAACCCTCACCTAACCCTCATCCTAACCCTAACCCTAACCCTCACCCTAACCATCACGCTAACCCTAACCCTAACACTCACATTAATCCTAACTCTCACTCTCAGCCTCAAACTCACCCTAAGCCTAACCCTAACCCTAAATCTAATCCAAACGCTAACCCTCACCCTCACCCTCACCCTAACTCTAAACCTATCCCTAACCAAAACCCTCACCCTAAACCTAACCCTATCTCTAACCCTCACCCTAAACCTTACCCTAATCCTAAAACTAACCCTCACCCTCACCCTAAACCTTAACCTCACCCTAACCCTCATCCTAACCCTAACACTTACAGTAACCCTCACCCTAAACTTAACCGTAAACCTAACCCAAAATCTAACCCTCACCCTCACACAAAACCTCACCCTCACCCTCACCCTAACCCTCACCCTCACCCTCAACCTAAACCTAACCATTACCATAAACCTCACCCTAAACCTAACTCTGACACTCACTCTAAGCCTCACCCTAAACCTTACCCTAACCCTTACCCTAACCCTAACCCTCACCCTAACCCTCACACTCACCCTCACCCTAACCTTAATCCCACCCTAACCCTATCCCTAAAACTCAACCTAACCCTCACCCTAAGACTAACACTAACCCTAAACCTAACCCTCATCCTAAATGTCCCACTAACCCTAACACTAACCCTAAACCTCACCAGCACTCTAAACCTAACCCTAACCCTAAACCTCAACCTAAAACTCACTCTAACCCTCACCCTCACCCTCACCATAACTCCAACCCTAACCCTAACAATAACACTAACCCTAACCCTAACCCCAACCCTAACACTAACCATAACCCTCACACTCATCCTCACCCTCACCCCAAACTTAACTCTAACCATAACAATAACAATAACCCTAACCCTAACCCTAATCCTAACCCTAACCCTCACCGTAACCCTAACCCTAAGCCTAACCCTAACCCTAAAACTCATCCTAACCCTCACCCTAAACCTAACCCTAACCCTCACCCTCACCCTAACCCTAACCATCACCCTCATGCTTGGCCTAAGCCTAAGCCTAATCCGAACTCATAGCCTCACCCTAACTCTAACCCTAAACCTAACCCTAACAATAACCCTAACCCTAAACCTAACCGTCACCCTAACCATAACCCTCAACATAATCCTAACCCTAAATCTAACCCTCACCCTCACCCTAACACTAACCCTCACCCTAACCCTAACACTCACCCTTGGTGTAACCCTCAACCTAACCCTAACCCTCACCTTAATGCTTACCATCACCCTCACCCTAATCACCCTAACACTAACCCTCATGCTAACCCTCACCCTAACCATAACCCTAAACATCATCCTAACATTAACCCTCACCCTAAACCTCAGCCTAAACCTAAGCCTAAGCCTAAACCTAAGACTAACCCTCACACTCACCCTCACCCTAACCCTAATCCTAACCCTAACCCTATCCCTAAACCTTAACCTAACCCTCAACCTCACCCTAAGACAAACACAAACCCTAAAACTAACCCTCACGCTAACCCTCCCACTAACCGTCACTATGCCCCTAAACTTCACCCTCAACCTAACCCTAACACTTAACCTCAATCTAAACCTCACCCTAACCCTAACCTGTACCCTCACCCTCACCCTCACCCTCACCGTAACGCTAACCCTAACCCTAACAATAACACTAACCCTAAAATTAACCCTAATCATAAACCTCACCCTCAGCCTCACCCTCATTGCAAACTTAACCCTAACCACAACACTAATAATAACCCTAACCTAACCCTAACTCTAACCCAAACCCAAACCCAAACCCTAATCCTCACCCCCTCACTCACACTCAGCCTAACACTAGCACTAACCCTAACTCTAATCCTAAACCTCACCCTCACCCTAACCCTTTGTCTAACCCCAATCCTAAAACTCAACATAACCCTAAACCTAACCCTCACCTGCACCCTCACCCTCACTGTAAATCTAACCCTAACACTAACAATAACACTAACCTTAACCCTAACCATCACCCTAACCCTAATCCTCAACCCCACCTTCACCCTCAGCCTAACCCTAAGCCTAAGCCTAAGCCTAACCCTAACTCTCACACTCACCCTCACCCTAACCCTAATCTTAACCCTAACCCTATCACTAAACCTCAACCTAACACTCACCCTCACCCTAATGCTAACACTAAACCTAACCCTAACCCTCCACCTAATCTAAACTCTAACCCGAAATCTCACCAGCGCCCTAACCCTTACCCTAACCCTAACCCTAAACCTCACCCTCAACCTCACCCTAACCCTCACCCTCACCCTCACTGTGATCCTCACCGTAACTCTAACCCTAACCCTAACAATAACACTAACCCTAACCCTAACCCTAACCCTAACACTAACCATAACCCTCACCCTCAGCTTCACCCTCACCGCAAACTTAACCCTAAACATAACAGTAACAATAACCCTAAACCTAACCCTAACCCTCAATGTAACCCTAAACCTAAACATAAACATAAACCTAACCCTAAAATTAACCCCAACCATAAACTCACCCTCACCCTCACCCCAACCCAAACCCTAACCCTAACCTAATCCTAAACCTAACCCTAACACTAAACATAAACCTAACCCTAACCCGAACCCTAACCCTAAACCTCATCCTAACCCTCACCCTAAACCTAACCCTAACCCTCACCCTAACCCTAACCCTAACCCTCACCCTCACGCTCAGCTTAAGCCTAAGCCTAAGCCTAACCCGAACTCTAACTCTCACCATAACCCTCACCCAAACCCTATCCCTAACACTAAACCTAACTAACCATAAACCTCAAGCTCACCCTAAGCCTAATTCTAACGCTAATCCTCAACCTAAACCTCACCCTAACCCTAACCCTAACCCTCACGCTCACCCTTACCATAACTGTAAACCAAACCCTCACAATAACTCTAACCCTAAACCTAACCCTCACCCTAAATATAAACCTCAACATAACCCTAACCCTCAATTTAACCCAAAACCTCACCCTAACCCTAACCCGCACCTTTACTCTTACCTTCACCCTCACCCTAAGCCTCACCCTAACCCTAACCCTCATCCTAACCCTCACGCTAACCATAACCCTAACCATCAACCTAACCCTAATCCCCACCCTCACCATCAGCCAAACCCGAAGCCTAAGCCTAAGCCTAAGCCTAAGCCTAACCCTAACCCTAACCCTCACACTCACTCTCAACCTAACACTAATCCTAAACCTAACCCTATCCCTAACCCTAACCCTCACACAAACTGGCATCCCAGCTCTCACCCTAAACCTAATCCTAACCCTAACCCTCATCCTAACCCTCAAACTAACTCTAAACCTAACACTCACCCTAACCCTAAACCTCACCCTCAACCTCAGCCTCAGCCTAAAACTAAGCCTAATCCTAAACATAATCATCACATTAACCCTAACAAAAAACTAACCCTAAAACTAAACCTAACCCTAAAACTAACCCTAACCATAATCCTCAACCTCACCCTCACCCTATCCCAAAACCTAACCCTAACCCTCACCCTAACCCTAACCCTAAATCTTACCTTAATCCAAACCCTAAACCTCACCCTACCCCTAACCCTAAACCTCACCCTCACCCTCACCCTCAACGTAATCCTAAACCTAACAATAACAATAACCCTAACACTAAACCCTAACCCTCACCCCAACTATAACCATCACCCTAACCCTAACCCTCACCCTAATACTTACCCTCATCCTAACACTAACCCTAACCGTAACCCCCACCCTCACCCTAGCCCTCACCCTAACACTAACCATAACCCTAACCCTCATCCTAACCCTCAACCTAACCCTAATTCTCCCCCTCACCGTAACACAAACCCTCACACCCTCCCTCTCCCTCAGCCTAACCCTTAGCCTAAGCCTAAAACCTAACCCTAACCCTCACACTCATCCTTAACCTAAGCCTAATCCTAACCCTAACTCTATCCTTAAAACTCAACCTAAACCTCACCCTCACCCTAAGACTAACACTAACCCTAAACCTAGCCCTCTCCCTAACCCTCCCACTAACACTAACTCTAAATCTAACCCTCACCCTCAACATAACCCTAACCCTAATCCTCACCCTAAACATCCCCCTAACCCTCACCCTAACCCTAACCATAACCCTCACCCTCACGCTGGGCCAAAGCCTATTCCTAAGCCTAAGCCTAACCCGAAGTCTAATCCTCACACTAACCCGCACCCTAACCCTAACCCTAACACTTACCCTAACTCTAAACCTAAACCTCACCCTCACCCTAAGCCTAACCTTCACCCTCACTCTCACCGTAACCGTAACCCTAACCTTAACCCTAACACTAACCCTAACCCTAAACCTAACCCTCACCCTAACCATAACACTCAACATAACCCTAACCCTCAATCTAAGCCTCAACCTCACCCTAAACCTAAACCTAATCCACACCCTAATCCTAACCATCACCCTTATTGTAACCCTCACCCTAAACCTAACCCTCAGGTTTACCATTGCCTTCACCCTCACACTAACCCTAACCCTAACCCTCAGCCTAACCCTCACCCTAACCGTAACCCTAACCATCATCCTAACCCTAACCCTCATCCTCACCCTTAGCCTCAGCCTAAACCTAATCCTAAGCCTAACCCTCACTCTAACCCACATCCTCACCTTAGCCCAAACCGTAAAGCTAATCCTAACCCTAACCCTCATCCTAATCCTCAATGTAACCATAACCCTAACCATCAGTCTAACCTAATCTCAACCCCACCCTCAACATAAGCCTAAACCTAACCCTCAGCCTAACCCTCAACCTAAACCAAACCCTAACCTTAACCCTAAACCTAACCCTCATAATAACCCTAACCCTAATCCTAATCCTCACCTTTGCTGTAACACTAACCCTCACCCCCACACTCACCCTCAGCCTAACCCTAACCCTAAGCCTAACCCTAAACCTATCCCTAAACCCCAACCTAACCCTCAACCTCACCCTAAGTCTAACACTAACCCCAAACCTAACCCTCACCCTAACCCTCACACTAACCCTTACTCTAACCCTAAACCTCAACCTCAACCTAACCCTAAACTAAACCTCACCTTAAACCCCACCCTAACCCTAACACTCACCCTCACCCTCACTGTAACTCTAAACCTAACCCTAATCATAACACTAACCCTAACCCTAACTCTAAACCTAACCCTAACCATAAACCATCCTCAGCGTAACCCTCACCGCAAACTTAACCCTAACCATAACACTAACAATAACCCTAACCCTAACCCTAACCCTAACTCTAATCCTAACCCTAACCCTAACCCTAATCCTCAACCCCACCCTCATCCTCAGCCTAACGCTAAGCCTAAACCTAACACTAACCCTAACTCTAACCCTAAACCTCACCCTCACCCTTACCCTATCTCTAACCCTAACCCTAAACCTCACCCTAACCCTAACCCTAACCCTCACCTGCACCTTCACACTCAACATAACACTTAACCTAACAATAACAATAATCCTAACCCTCACCCTAACCCTCACCCTAACTCTTACCCTCAAACGAACCCTAACTCTCAGTCTAACTCTCATTCTAACTCTAACCCTAACCCTACCCCTCACCCTAACCTTAACACTAACCGTGAACCTAACCCTCATATTAACCCTAACCCTCACCCTCACTCTCAACCTCACCCTCAGCCTAACCTTAACCCTAACCCTAATATAAACCCTAACCCTAAACCTCAACCTCATCATAGCTCTAAACCTAACACTAAACAAAACCCTCACCCTAATCCTAACACTATCCCTAACCCTCATGCTAACCCTAAACCTAATCTTAAACCTAACCCTCACCCTCATCATAAACCTTATGCTCAGCCTAACCCTAACCCTAACCCTCAGCCTAACCCTCCTCCTAAACCTAACCCTAACCCTAACCCTCACCCTAACATTAAACCTAACCCTAACGGTCTCCCAAACCGTAACCCTCACCCTCACCCTCAAACTCAGCCTCAAACTCACCCTAACCCTCACCCTCTCCCTCACCCTAACCCTAACCATAACCCTAACCCTCACCCTAAACCTACCTCTGACATTCACCCTCACACTCACCCTAAGCCTAACCCTATACCTAAGCCTAATCCTATACCTAAACCTCACCCTTACACTCACCCTAAACCTAAAGCTTACCCTAACCATAATCCTAGCCCTCACCCTAACTCTAACCCTAACCCTAACCCTCACCCTCACACTAAACCTATCTCTAATGCTAACCCTAACACTCACCCTCAACATAACCCTAACCCTAAGCCTCACCTTAAACATAACCTTAACCCTAATACTATATGTAACCCTCACTCTCACCCTAAACCGCACTCTAACCCTTACCCTAACCCTAACCTTCACCCTAACACTAACACTAAACCTCACCCTAACCCTCACCCTATCCCTAAAACTAAACCTAACCCTCACGCTAACGCTCAACCTAACACTCAACCTAAACCTAAACCACAACCTGACCCTAACCCTCACCCTAAAACTTACCCTCATCCTAACCCTAACAATAACCCTCACCCTAATCCTCACAGTAACCCCAAGCCTGAACATCACCCTAACAATCAATGTCACCCTAACCCTCACCCTAACCCAAACCATCATTCTCACCCTAAAACTCACCCTCTCCTGAACCCGAACCCTCACCTTAACCATACCCTAAACCTCACCCTAACCCTAACCTTCATCCTAATCCGAACTATAAACCTCACCCTCATACTAACCCAAACCCTCACCTTAGACCTCACCCTAACCCTCACCCTAACCCTAAAGCTAACCCTGATTCTCACTCTCAACCTAACCCTCACCCTAACCCTTATCCTCACACTAACCATAACCCTAATCCTAATCCTCACATTAATGCTAATCCTCAACCTAACCCTAACCCTACCCCTCACCATAACCCTAACCCTAACCCTCACCCTAACCCTGTCCCTAACACTCAAATTCGCACTACCCCTCAATGTCACCTTCACCCTAACCCTTACCCTAAAACTAACCCTCCCCTACACACTCAACCTCAGCCTCACGCTCACCCTCACCCTAACCCTCACCCTCACCCTAAACATCACCCTAACCCTAACTCTCACCCTAACCCTCACCCTAATCCTAACCCTAACCCTAACCCTCACCTTGAACCTCACCCTCACCCTAATCCTCACCCTCACACTAACACTAACCCTAAGCCTTTCCTAACAGAAACCCTCAACTTCACCCTAACCCTCACCCTAATCCTAACCCTCACCCTAGCCCTCATGATAAAACTAATCCTAAACCTAATCCTCACCCTCAAAGTCACCCCCACCCTCAGGGTAACCCTAACCTTAATCATAACCCTAAGACTAAACCTCACCCTCACCCCCACTCTAACCTTAACCCTAACCCTTACCCTAATGCTAACACTAGCCCTCACCCTCACCCTAAACCTAATCGTAACCCTAACGCTCACCCTAACCCTAAACCTAACCCTAATGCTAACCCTAAACCTCAACCACACCCTAACCCTCAACCTAACCCTTACCCTCACCGTCAACCTCACCCTCACCCTAACTCTAACCCTAAACCTGCTCCTCAGCTTAACCCTCACACTATCCCTAACCCTACCCCTCAGCCTAACCCTCACCATAACCCTAACCCTAACCCTCACCCTAGCCCTGTCCCTAACACTCAAATTCGCACTACCCCTCAATGTCACCTTCACCCTAACCCTTACCCTAAACCTAACCCTCCCCTACACCCTCACCCTCAGCCTCACCTAACCCTAACCCTAATCCTCAGGGTATCCCTAACCATAACCCTAACACTCACCCTAAACCTCTCCCTCCCCTTAACCCTAATGCTAACATTAATCCTCAAAATCACACTAAACATCGCCCTAACACTTAAACTCACCTTAACCCTATCCCTCACCCTCACACTAACACTCACCCTAACCCTCACCCTAACCCTCACCCTAACCCTCACCCAAACCCTAACACTAACCTACAACCTCAACCTAAACCTCACCCTCACCCTAACCCTCACCCTAACCCTTACCCTCACACGAACCCTAACCCTAACCCTCAGCCTAATCCTCATCCTAAACCTAACCGTAACTCTAACCCTGACCCTAACCTTAATGCTAACTCTAACCCGAACCCTCACATTTACCCTAACCCTCTCCCTCACACTCAACCTCAACCTCAGCCTAACCCTAACCCTAACACTACTCCAAACACTAACCCTCACCCTCACCCTAACTCTAAACCTAACCCTAACCATTACCCTCACCCTAATCCTAACCCTAGCACACACTCTCACCCTAAGCCTAACCCTAATCCTAAACCTTACCCTCACCCTCTCCCTAACCCTTACCCTCACACTAATCCTAACCTTAACCCTCAGCCTAACCCTCATCCTAACCCTAACCCTAACCCTCACCCTAATTTTAACCCGAACGCAAACCCTAACCCTCAAACAAACCCTAACCCTAACCCTAACTCTCACCCTCACCCTAAACCTAAACCTTACCCTAACCTTAACACTAGCCCTCAAACTAACCCATACCCTCACCGTCACCCTAAAATTAACCCTCACTCTAACCCTTAACCTCACCCTAACCCTCACTCTAACCTTTACCAACACCCTAACCCAAGCCCTAAACCTAAACCTAACACTAACACTAAACCTCACCCTAACCCTCACTCTAACCCTTACCAACAGCCTAACCCAAGCCCTAAACCTAAACCTAACACTAACACTAAACCACACCCTAACCCTCACCCTAACCCTAAACCTAAACCAAACCCTCACCCTAAAGCTCTCCCTAACCCTCAACCTGACTGTAACCCTCACCCTCACCCTAACACTCACCCAAAACCTTAGCCTCACCCTAACCCTAACCATAAACCTAACTCTAACCTTCACCCTCACCCTAATCTAACCCTCACCTAACCCTCACCTTAACTCTCACACTATTCCTAAACCTCAACCTCACCCTAAACATCATCCTAACCCTTACCCTCACCATAACCCTAACACCAACCCTAACCCTAATCCTCACCTTAACCCTAACCTTCACCCTCACCCTAACCCTCAACATCACCTTAACCCTCACACTAACCCTAACTTTCACCCACACTCTAAAACTCACACTAAACCGAACCAGAACCCTCACCCTCACACTACCCTAAACCTCACCCTAACCCTCATCCTCACACTAGCCCTCACCCTAAAACTAACCCTAACCCTAACCCTCACCCTCAACCTCACCCCCAACCTCACCCTCACCCTCACCCTAACCCAAAACCACAACCTAACCCTAACGCTCACCCTAACACTTACCCTCACACTAATCCTCACCCTAACTCTAACCCTTACCCTACCCCTCAACCTAACCCTCACCGGAAACCTAACCCTAACCCTAATCCTCACCTTATCCCTAACCATAACCTTAAATCTCACCGTAATCCTCACACTCACCGTCACCCAAATGCTAATATTAATACTCAACCTCAGACTAAATCACGCCCTAACACTTCCCCTCACCTGAAGCCTATTCCTCATCTTCACCCAAACCTTCACCCCAACCCTCACACTCACCTTAACCCTCACCATAACCCTAACACAAATCCTAACACTAACCCTCACCCTCACCCTAACCGTCACCCTAAACCTTACCCTCATCCTAACCCTAACCCTAACCCTCACCCTAACCTTAACGCTAACCCTAACTCTAACCCTCACATTAACCCTAAACCTCACCCTCAACATCACCCTCAGCCTAACCCTAATCCAAAAGCTAACCCTCACCCTCACCCTAACTCTAAACCTAACCCTAACCAAAACCCTCACCCTAATGCTAACCCTATCCCTAACCCTCACCATAACCCTAACCTTAATAATAAACCTAACCCTCACCCTCATCCTAACCTGTACCCTCACCCTAACCCTAAACCTAACCCGCAATCTAATCCTCATCCTAACCCTAACACTAAACCTAACCCTCACCCTAACCTTAACCCTAACCCTAACCCTCAACCAAACCCTAACCCTCAGCCTCACCCTCAAACTCACCCTCACCCTCACCCTAAACATAAACCCTAACCCTAACCCTCACCCTAAATGTAACTCTGACACACACCCTCACCCTCACCCTAAGCCTTACCCAACACCTAAGCCTAATCCTAAACATAACTCTCACTCTCACCCTCACTCTAAACCTAAACCTTAACCTAAACCTAACCCTAACCCTAGTCCTCACCCTGAAACTTAAGATCACCGTCACCCTCACGCTAACCCTAACCCTCACCCGTAACCCTAACCCTAACCCTAACTCTCACCCTAAACCTATCCTTAACCCTAATGCTATCCCTAACCCTCAACTTCATCCTAAACCTCACTCTAACCCTTAACCTCACCCTAACCCTCACAGTAACCCTAATGCTAACACTAACATTAAACCTCACCCTAACCCTCACACTAACCCTAAACCTAAACCTAACCCTCACCCTAATGCTCACCCTAAACCTCAACCTAACCCTCACCCTCACCCTCACCCTGACGCTCACCCTAAACCTTACCCTCACCCTAAACCTAACGCTAAACCTAACTCTAACCCTCACCCTCACCTAACCTACCCTGGATCCTAACCCTCACCCTAACCCTCACCCTAACTCTAACGCTATCCCTAAACCTCATCCTAACCCTTACCCTCACCATAAACCTAACCCTAACCCTAACCCTAATCCTCACCGTAACCCTAACCGTCATCCACACCCTAAAACTCACCCTCACCCTCATCCAAACCCTATCCAAAACCTCACCCTAACCCTAAACCTTACCCTAAACCTAACTCTAAGCCTCACCCTCATACTAACCCTAACCCTCACCTTATCCCTCACCCTAAACCTAATGCTAACCCTACCCCTCACTCTCACCCTAACCCTCACCCTTAACCTTATCCTCACACTGACACTAACCCTAACCCTAATCCTCACATTAACCCTAACCCTCAACCTAAACCTAACCCTACACCTCACTCTATGCCTCACCCTAACCCTAAACCTAACCCTAACTCTAACCCTCACGATAACCTTAACGCAAACTCTAACCCTGACCCTAAACCTAACCCTATCACTCAACCTAACCTTACCCTAACCGTAAACCTGACCCTCACCTAAACCCTAACCCTCACCCTCAGCCTCAACCTCACCCTCAAACTCACACTAACCCTCACACTCATCCTCAATCTAACCCTAACCATAACCCTAATCCTCACCCTAAACCTAACCCTCACCCTCACCATCACCCTCACGGTAACCCTCACCCTATCCCAAACCATAACCATAACCATAACACTAAACCTCTGACACTCACCCTCACCATCACCCTAAGCCTGACCCTACACCTAAGCCTAATCCTAAACCTAACCCTCACCCTCACCCTAACCCTAACCCTCACCCTCAGCCTAAACCTAACCTTAACACTAATGCTAACCCTAACCCTCACCCTCACAGTAAGCCTAACCCTCATACTAACCCAAACCTTAAATCTAAACTTAACCCTAATGCTATCCCTAACACTCACCCTCTCCCTGAACCTCACTTTAACCCTTACCCTCACCCTAACCCTTACCCTAACCCTAACACTAAAACTAAACCTCACCCTAACCCTCACCCTAACCCTAATCCAAATCTAACCCTCACCCTAACGCTCACCCTAACCCTCAACCTAACCCTTACCCTCACCCTCACGTTAACCCTCACCCTAATCCTTACCCTCAGCCTAAACCTAACTCTAACCCTCACCCTCACCCAACCTAACCTGAAACCTAACCCTCACCCTAACCCTCACCCTAAATCTAACGCTATCCCTCACTGTCACCCTCACTTCAAACCTCATCCTAACCATTACCCTCACCATAACCCTAACCCTAACATAAACCTCACCATAACCATAACCCTCACCCTCACACTAACCGTCACCCACAACCTGAAACTCACCCTCATCCTAACCCTCACCCTAACCCTAACCCTACCTTAAAACTCACCCTAACTCTAATCCTCAACCTAAACCTAACTCTAACCCTCAAACTCATACTAATCCTAACCCTCAACTTAACCCTCACCATAAACCTCACCCTAACCCTAACGCTAAACCTAACCCTCACTCTCAACCTAACGCTTATCCTCACACTAACCCTAACCCTCACCTTACACCTCACCCTACCCCTCACCCTAACCCTTAACCCTAACACTCACCCTAACCCTAAACCGAACCCGAACCCTCACCTTCACACTGACCCTCACCGTGACCCTAACCCTCACCTACACCCTCACCCTCACCCTCATCCTAACCCTCACCCTAAACTTCACCTTCACCCTAAACATCACCCTAACCCTAACCTTAACCCTAATACTCACCCTAACCCTAATCCTCAAGTTAAATTTCTCCCCAAACCCTAATACTCACCCTAACCTTAACCCTAAGCCTTTCCTAACCAAATCCCTCACCCTCACCCTAAACCTCAACCTAACCATCTCCCTCACCCTAAACCTCACCCTCACCCTAACCTGAAAACGAACCCTAATACTAACACTAGCCCTCACCCTCACCTTAACCCTAATCCTAACCCTAACCCTATCCCTAAACCTGACCCTAATCCTAACCCTAAATCTCAACCTCATTATAACCGTCACACTAACCCTTACCCTCACCCTCAACCTCACCCTAAACTTAACCCTAACATAAACCAACACCCTAACCCTCACCCTACCACTAACCGTAACCCTACCCCTCAGCCTATCCATCACCCTAAAACTAACCCTAAACCTAATACTCACCCTGTCTCTAACACTAACACTAACCCTCACCCTAACCCACACACTCGCCTTACCCCTAATGCTAATATTAACCCTCAGCCTCACCCTAAACCTCGCCCTAACCCTTACCCTCACCTTAACCCTATCCCTTACCATCAGCCTAACCCTCACCCTAACCCTTACCCTCACGCTAAACCTCACTCTAACCCTAAACCTAACACTAACACTAAACCTCACACAAACCGTCACCCTACCCCTAAGCCTAAACCTAACCCTCATTCTCACCCTAACCCTTACACTTAACGAACCCTAACACTAATCCTCAGCCTAACTCTCATCCTAACCCTAACCATAACCCTAACCCTCACCTTGTCACCCTCAACCTCAAACTCACCCTCGGCCTAACACTAACCCTAAACCTAATACAAGACCTAACCCTAACCCTCACCCTCAACCTAACTCTAAACCTAACCCTAAACAAATCCCTCACACTAAGCCTAACCCTATCCCTTACCCTCACCCTAAAACTAACCCTAATCCTATTCCTAAGGCTCACCCTCACCCTAACCCTCACCCTCACCCTAACCCTAAACCTAACCCTCAGCCTAACCCTCATCCTAACTCTAACCCTAACCCTCAACCTAACCTTAACCCAAACCCTAAACTTAACCTTCACCCAAACGCTAATCCTCACCCTCACTCTCAACCTCACCATCACCCTCACCGTAACCCACACCCTCACCCTCAGCCTAACCCTAACCATAACCCTATCCCTCACCCTAAACCTAACCCTCACCCTCAACATCACTCTTACCCTAACCCTCACCCTCACCCTAACCCTAACCATAACCCTAAACCTCATCCTAATCCTAATCTGACCCTCACCCTAACCCTAAATGTAACCATCACCCTAACCCTAACCCTAACCCTAACCCTAACCCTAACCCTAACTCTACCCCTCAGCCTTCCCCTCACCCTCGCCCTAACGCTCACCCTCACCCTAACACTGATGCTAACCCTAACCCTCCACCTCACCCTAACCGTCGCCCTAACCCTTACCCTCACCATAACCCTATACCTCAACCTCAACCTAACACTCACCCTAAACCTTTCACTCACCCTAACCCTCACCGAACCCTAACCCTAACCCTAACCCTCACCCTAACCCTAAGCCTAGCCCTAACCCTCAGTCTCACACTAACCCTCACCCTAAACCTTATACTCACCCTAACCCTAACCCTAACCCTAACCGTAACCCTCACCCTAAGTCTAAATCTCATCCTAACACTAATCCTACCTCTCACCCTAACATTCACCCTAACCCTAACCCGAACCCAAACCCAAACACTAACACTAACGCTAATCCTCCCCTGAACCCTAACACTCCCGGTCACCCTAAGCCACACCCTTACCCTAACCCTCACCTACACCCTAACAATTCCCCTTCCCTGAACCCTAACTCTCACCCTAAACCTCACACTCATCCTAAACATGACCGTAACCCATACCCTCACCCTAACCCTCACCCTCACCCACACGCTAACCCTCACCCTCACCCGAAACCTCTCAGTCTCTCTAACTTCGACCTTCACCTTAAACATCACCCTAACCCTCACTCTCACCCTAACCCACACTCTAACACTTACCATCACCCTAACCCTAACCCTAACCGTAACCCTTACACTAAAACTAACACTCACCCTAAATCTAACCCTAAATCTACCCAGGATCCTAACCCTCAGCCTAACCCTAGCCATGAGTGCTAGGGTGAGCCTCAATCATACCTTCAACCTGAACCTAACCCTAAACCTAACCCTAATTCTAAACCTAACCCTCACACTCACACTCACACTCACCCTAACCCTAACACTCAACCTCACCCTCACCCTCACCCTAACACTTAACCTCACCCTAAACCTAACCCTAACCCTAACCCTCACCCTAACCCTAAACCTAACCCTCACCTTAACCATAACCCTTCCCCTAAATCTCACCCTAATCCTAAACCTAACCCAAAACCTAACCCTCATCCTCACCCTCAACCTCACCCTAACCCTAACCCTAACCTTAACTATCACCCTAACCCTAACCCTCTCCCTAACCTTAACCGTACCCCTCACCCTAACCCTAACCCTAACCCTCACCCTCACCCTAACCCTTACCCTAACCCTAATCCTAACTCTAACCCTAACCTTCACCCTAACTCTAACCCTTACACTAACACTAACCCTAACCCTAAACCTCACCCTAACCCTAACCCTAAACCTCACCCTCACCCTAACACTTCCCCTAACCCTAACCCTCACCATAACCCTAACCCTTACCCTATACCTAACCCTCAGCCTCAAACTAACCCTAACCCTTACCCTATACCTAACCCTCAGCCTCAACCTAACCCTAACCGTAACCCTCAACATAACCCTAACTCTCACCCTAACACTGAGCCTCACCCTAACCCTCAACCTCACCCTAATCCTCACCATAACCCTAAACATAACCCTTACCTAACCGAAACCCTCAACCTCACCCACACACTCACCCTAAAACTCACCCGGACCGTAGCCCTCACCGTAAACCTAAACTTCACCCTAACCCTAAGCCTAAGCCTCACTCTCACCCTCACCCTAACCCTCACCATAACTCTAACCCTAATCTTAAACCTAAACATCACGCTCACCCTCACCCTAATTCTATCCTAAACCCTAACCCTCACCCTCAATCTCACCTAACTCTAACCCTAACCCTAATCTTAATTCTAATGCTCACCCTCACCCTCACCCTAAATCTAACCCTAACCCTTACCAGACCCTCAACCTCACACTAACCCTAATCCTCACCCTATCCCTAACCGTAACCCTAACCCTCACACAAACCCTCACCCTCAACCTAACCCTAATGCTAACCCGAAACCAAACCCTCACAATAACCCTCATCCTAACCCTTACCCTCATCCTAACCCTAACACTCACACTCAAAATAACTCTCACTGTAACCCTTACCCTCACCCTTACCCTACATGAAACATTAACACTAAACCTCACCCTAACCCTCACCCTAACCCTAACCCTCACCCTCACCTCACCCTAAACATAACCGTAACCCTAACCCTCACCCTCAATGTCACTCTCAACCTCACCCTGACCCTCAACCTCACCCTAACCCTAACCTTCACCGTCACCCTAAAAATCACCCTAACCATAACCCTCACCCTAACCCTAACCCTTACCCTAACCGTAAGCCTAACCTTAACCTTCACCCTAACCTAACCCTAACCCTAATGCTAACCCTAAACTTCAACCTCATTCTGACCCTCAACCTAACCGTTACCCTCACTATCAACCTCACCCGGAACCTAACCCTAATCCTAACCCTCACCCTAACCCTAACCCTCAACGTAACGCTAAACCTATCCATAGCCCTCAGCCTTACCCTCACCCTAAACCTAACCCTAACCCTAATCCTCACTGTATCCCTAAGCATAACCACAACACTCACCCTAACCCTCACCCTCCCAGTAACCCTAATGCTAACATTAATCCTCAACCTCACCCTAAACCTCGCCCTAACCCTTACCCTCACTCTAAACCTCAACCTCACATTAACCCTAACCCTAACCCTAATACTAACACTAGCCCTCACCCTCACCCTAACACTAAGCCTAAGCCTAACCCTAATGCTAACCCTAAACCTCAACCTCTCCATAACCCTCACCTTAACCCTAAACCTCACCCTCAACCTCACCCTAACCCTAACCCTAACATTAACCCACTCCCTAACCCTCACCCTAACACTAACCCTAACCCTAACCCTCAGCCTAACCCTCACCCTAAACCTAACCCTAACCTTAATCCGCACCCTATCCCAAACCCTAACTCTAACCCTCACCCTAACCCTCACCCTCACCATACCCCTAATGCTAACATTAACCCTCAGCCTCACCCTAAACCTCGCCCTAACACTTACCCTCATTTTAACATCATCCATCACCATCAACCTAACCCTAACCCTAACCCTTACCCTCACCCTAACCCTCATTCTAACCCTAAACCTAACACTAACACTAAATATCACCCTAACCGGCACCCTAACCCTAACCCTAAGCCTAACCCTCACTCTCACCCTAACCCTTACCCTTACCGAACCCTAACCCTAAACCTCAGCCTAACCCTCATCCTAACCCTAAACCTAACCCTCACCCTAACCGTCACCCTCACCCTCAACCTCACGCTCAGCTTAACCCTAAAGCTAACCCTAATACAAAACCTAACCCTTACCCTCACCCTCACCCTAACTCTAAACGTAACCCTAACCAAAACCCTCACTCTAACCCTAGCCCTATCCCTTACCCTCACACTAAAACTAACCCTAAGCCTAAGCCTCACCATCACCCTAACACTTATCCTCATCCTAACCCTAAACCTAGCCCTCAGCCTAACTCTCAACCTAACCTAAACCCAAACCCTAAACTTAACCTTCACCCAAACCCTAACCATAACCCTATCACTCACTCTAAACCTAACCCTCACACTAAACCTAACCCTCACAGTCACCCTAACACTCACCCTAAACAACACCCTAACTCTAACCCTCACCCTCACCATAACCCTAACCCTAAACCTAACCCTAACCCTAACCCTCAACCCCACACTCAGGCTAACCCTAACCCTAGCAATTAATCCTAACCCTAACCCTAACCATCACCTTCAACCTCACCCTTACCCTAAACTTAACCCTAAACCTTACCCTAAACCTAATCCTAACCCTATCCCTCAGCCTAACCCTCACCCTAACCCTAACTCTAACCATAACCCTCACGCTAAACCTCACGCTCACCATAACTCTAATGCTAACATTAACCCTCAACGTCACCCTAAACCTAGCCCTAACCCTTACCCTCACCATAACCATATCCTTCATCCCCACACTAACCCTCACCCTAACACTTTCCCTCACCCAACCCTATCCCTAACCCTAACACTAACCCTCACCCTAACCCTCACCCTAAACCTCACCCTAACCCTCACCCTAACCCTAAGCTAACCCTAACCTTCACCCTCACCATAACCCTCACCCTAACCCTTATCCTCACCCTAACACTAATCCTAACCCTCAGCCTAATCCTGATCCAAACCCTAACCCTAACCCTATCCCTCACCCTAACATTAACCCTAACCCTAACCCTAACTCTCAACCTAATCCTCAAACTCACCCTCACCCTTAACCTCACCCTCAGAGTAAATCTAAACCTAACCCTAATCCAAAACCTAATCCTCACACTCACTCTCATCTTAACTCTAAACCTAATGGTAACCATCACCCTCACACTAACCCTCACCCTCATCCTCACCCTCACCTTAAACTTCTCCCTAACCCTTACCCTCCCACTAAACCTAAACCTAAACCTACCCCTCACCCTTACCCTCACGCTAACCCTAATCCTCACCCTAACACTAACCCTAACCCTACCCCTCACCTTATCCTTCACCCTAAGCCTAACCGTAAGCCTAACCATCACCCTAACCCTAACCTGAATCCTAAACCTATCCCTCACCATCACCCTAATCCTTACCCTCACCCTAAGCCTAAACCTAACGCTCAGCCTACCCCTCATCCTAACCCTAACTCTAACCCTAACCCTCACCCTCACCTTAACCCTAACCATAACCCTAACCCTCACCCAAACCCTAATACTCACCCTCACCCTCAACCTCACCCTCAGCATAACCCTAAACCTAACCATAATTCAAACGCTAACCCTCAACCTCACCCTCATCCTAACTGTAACCCTAACCCTAACCCTCACCCTAACCCTAACCCCAACACTAACCCTCACCTTAAGCATCACCCTAATACTAAACCTAACCCAAACCCTCAACCTATCACTCACCTCACCCTAAACCTAACCCTAACCCTCACTCTCACTGTAAACAAAACCCTAACCCTAACCCTCACATTAACACTAACCCTCACCCTCACCCTAACCCTAACCCTCATCCTAAACCTAACCTTAACCCTCAACCTAACCCTAACCCTAACCCTAACCCTAACCCTAACCCTCACGCTAAACCTAACCCTCACCCTCAGCCTCACCGTACACCTAATCCTAACCCTAACTCTAACCCTCACCCTCTCTCTAACTCTACACCTACCCCTAACTCTGACCCTCACCCAAACCCTAACCCTATCCCTAGCCCTCACTCTAACCCTAAACCTCACCCTAACCCTAACCCTAACATGCACCCTCACCCTAACCCTAACCCCCACCCTAAACCTCAGCCTAACCCTAATCCTAACGCTAACCCTCACGTTAAACCTATCCCTCACCCTCAGCCTAACCGTACACCTAATCCTAACCCTAACTCTAACCCTAATCCTCACATTTCGCCTAACCCTAACCCTAACCCTAACGCTCACCGTAACCCTAACACTCACTCTCACCCTAACACTCAACATCACCTTAACCATAACCCTAACCCTAAACTTCACCCACACTGTAACACACACCCTCAACCAAACCCTCACCCTCACCCTAAATCTAAACCTCACCCTAACCCTCACCCTAAATCCCACCTTAACCTTAACGCTAACCCTAATCTTCAGTCTCACCCTAACCCTCACCCTAACTTTTATCCTCACACTAACCCTAACCGAACCCTAACGTCACATTAAACCTAAACCTCACCCTAACCCTAACCCTCCCTCTCACCCTAATTCTTTCCCTAACCCTCACCCTAAAACTAACCATAATCCTCACCTTCACCTTAAACCTCACTGTCCCCCTAACCCTAACCCTAACCCTCACCAACACCCTCACCCTCACCCTCACCCTCACCCGAACCCTCACCCTCACCCTAAACATCACCCTAAACCTGAACCTCACCCTAAACTTAACCCTAATCTTCACCCTTACCCTAATCCTCACCTTAAACCTCACCCTCACACTAATCCTCACTGTAAACCTAACCCTAAGCCTTTCCTAACCTTAAACCTCACCCTCACCCTAACCCTCACCCTAGCCCACACCATAAACCTAACCCTAACCCTAACCCTCACCCTCACCACCATAATCAGCCTAACCCTAACCTTAACCATAATCCTAACCCTACCCTAATCCTAACCCTCTAAATAAACCTAACCGTAACCCTAATGCTAACCCTAAATATCACCCTCAACCTAACTCTAACACTAACCCTCACCCTAACCCTAACACTAAACCTAATGCTATCCCTAAACCTCACCCTCACCCTAACCCTCACCGTAACATTTACCATCCCCATTACCCTCAATCTAACACTAATCCTACCCCTCAGTCTAACCCTCACCCTAACCCTATCTCTAACTGTAATCCAAACACTAACCCTCACACTTAACCTCACCCTAACTCTAACCCTAACCCTAACCCTAACCCTAAGCCTATACCTAAACCTCACCCTAACCCTAACCCTAATCCTAAACCTACCCATCACCCTCACCCTCACCATAAACCTAACTCTCTCTGTAACCCTAAACCTAACCCTAGCCCTCACCCTAAAACTTACCCTCACCCTCAACCTACCTTAAGCCTCAACCTGAACCTAAACCTCACCCTTAGCCTTACCCATACCCTGACTCTAAACCTAATTCCAGCCCTAAATCTCATCTTAAACCTAACCCTATCCCTAACCCTCACCCTAATCCTAACACTCACACTAACCCTAACCTTAACCCTTAACCTCACCCTCACCCTAACACTAACCCTCACCCTAACCCTAACCCTAACCCTAGTTCTAACCCTAACACTCACACTCACAATAAACCTTACCCTAGCACTTATTCTCACCATAACAATAACCCTAACCCTAACCTTAATTCTAACACTAACCCTAACACTAACCGGCACCCTCACCATCACCCTAACACTAAACCTCACCCTCATCCTAAAAAGTACCATCACTTTAACCCTAAACCTAACCGTCACCCACACCCTCACCCTCACCCTCACCCTCACCCGAACCCGAACCCTCACTCTCACCCTAAGCCTAACCAGAACCCTCACCCAACCCTAACCCTAACTCTAACCCACACCCTCACCCTAACCCTAACACTAACCCTAACCCTTACCCTAAACCTTAACATAGACCTAACGCTAGCCCTACCCCTCATTGTCACACTAACCCTCACACTAACCCTTATCCTCACACAAACCCTAACCCTAAAACTAACCCTCACACTAACCCTAACACTCACCCTAACCATTACCCTACACCTGACCCTAAACCTCACTCTAACCCAACCTAAAACAAACGATAACCCTAATCCTCACACACAACCTAACCCTCAAACTAAACCTTATCCTCACACTAACCCTAACCCTAATGCTAACCCTAACCCTCACACTAACCCTAAACCTCACCCTAACCCTAACCCTACCCCTCACCCTAAACCTAACCCTGACACTCACCCTGACACTAACCCTCTACCTAAACCTCCCCCTCCCCTAATCCTCACCCTAACGTTAACCCTATCCCTTGCCTACCGAAACTCTCACCCTCACACTCAACCTAAACCTCACCCTCACCCTAGCCCTCACCCTATCCCTAACCGTACCCCTCAACCTAACACTTACCCTCACTGTAACCCTAACCCTCACACTAACCCTAACCCTCACCCTAACCCTAACCCTACCCCCTCACACTAACCCTCACCCTAACCTTCACCCTAACCATAAACCTCACCCTCAACCTAACCCTAACCCTCACATTCAACCTAACCCTCACCGTCACCCTAACACTCAACTTAACCCTAACCCTCACCCACACCCTAACCCTCACCATCACCCGACCCCTAACACCACCCTAACTCTAAACCTCACTCTAAACATAACCCTAACACCAACACTCACCCAAATCCTAACCCTAACCCTCAACTTAACACTAACACTCACACTAACCCTCAAACTCAACCTAATCCTCACCCTAAAATTAACCCTGAACCTTACCTAACCGAAACCCTTACCCTCATCCTCACCCTAACCCTCACCCTCACCCTAGGCCTTATCCTAACCCTAACCCTAACCCTCACCTTAAATCTCCCCCTCCCACTCAGCCTAACCCTAAACCTAACCCTCACCCCCATTCTCACCGTAACCCTAACACCAACGCTAATGCTGAACCTCACCCTCACCCTCACCCTCACCCTAACTCTAACCCTAAAAATAACCCTAACCCTAACCGTAACCCTCACCCACACCCTAACCCTAACCCTAACCCTTAAACTCACCCTAACCCTAATCCTAACCCTAACCCTCACAATCACACTCACCCTAACCGTCACCCTCACGCTCACCCTCACCATCACACTAACCCTAACACTAAATCTAACCCTCACCCTAACACTCACCGTCACCCTACCCTCACCCTAAACCTAACTCTCAACCACACCTTAACCCTCACGATCAACCAAACCCTGACCCTCACCCTGAAACTCACCCTCACCCTAACACTCACCCTCATAATAAACATCACCCTAACGCTAAACTTCATCCTAACCCTAACCCTCAACCTAACCCTAACCCTCACCCTAACCATAACCCTCACCCTAACCCTAATCCTCACCCTAACCAAAACTCTCAACCTCACTCTAACCATAACCCTAACACTAATCGTAACACTAAATCTCACCCTCACCTTCAAACTCACCCTAAACCTAACCCTAAACCTAACGCTCACCCTAACGATCATCCTAACTCTAATGCTAACCCTAACCCTCAACTTCACAGTAAACCTCACCCTAACCCTTAACCTCACCATAATCCTAACCCTAACCCTAATCCTCAGCCTAACCCTAAACCTCACACACACCGTAACCCTCACCCTAACACTTCTCCTCACAATGAACCTAATCCTAAACCTCACCCTAACCCTCACACTAACCCTAATCCTCACCATATCACTAACCCTAACCCTAACCCTCAACCTAATCCTTAACCTCACTCTAACCTTAACTCTTACCCTCACGCTAAACCTCACCCTAAACATTACCCTCACCCTAACCCGCCAACTAACCCTAACTCTAAACGTACGGCGCACCGTAATCCTCACCCTAACCATAACCCTAACCCATAACCTCAACCTAAACCTAACCCTCACTCTCACCATCACCCTCAACCTAACCCTTATCCTCACATTAACCCTAATCCTCAACCTCACCCTAACCCTCACACTAAACCTTATCATCAACCTATCCCTATCCCTAACTCTAACCCTCACCCTAACCTCAACCTAACCCTAAACCTCACCCTCACCCTAAACCTCACCCTAAACCTTACCCTCACCCTAACCTGCAAACTTACCCTAACCCTAAAACTATGGCTCACCCTAGCCCTCCCCCTAACAATAACCCTAACCTTAACCCTCACACTAACCCTAACTTTCACCCTCACCCTAACCATGCCCCTAATCCTTACGCTCACACTAACCCTATCCCTAACCCTCACCCTAACTCTAATTCTCAACAGAACACTCAGCCTCACCGTAACCCTCACCTCACACTAGCCCTCAACATAACCATATCCCTCATGCTCACCGTAACCCTAATGCTAACATGAACCCTCAACCTCACCCTAAAACTTGCCCTAACCCTTACCCTCACCATAAACCTATCCTCCCCCTTACCCTAACTCTCACGCTAACACTTTCCCTCACCCTAACCCTCACCCAGCCCTAAACCTATCCCTAACCCTAACCCTCACCCTAACCCTAAGACTAATCCTAACCCTCACCCTCACCATAAACCTCACTCTAAACCTTACCCTGACCCTAAACCTAAACCTAACCCTCAGCCTAACCCTTATCCTAATCCTAACCCTAACCCTAACCCTCAACCTAACTTTAACCCTAACCCTAACCCTAACACTCACACTAACCTTAACCCTCACCCTGACCCTCAACCTCGCCCTCAGCCTAAGCCTAACCCTAATCCAAAACCTAACCCTTAACCTCATTCTCACCCTAAATCTAAACCTAACCATAACCATCACCCTCAACCTAACCCTCACCCTCATACTCCCCCTCACCCTTACCCTCTGCCTAAACCTTATCCTCACACTAACTCTAACTCTAAACCTAACCCTCACCCTAACCGTCACCCCAACACTAACCCTAATCCTCACCTTAACCCTCACCCTAACCTTAACCCTAACGATCACACTAACCCTAATCCTCCTCCTAAAGCTAACCCTCACAGTCACCCTAACCGTTACCCTAACCCTAAGCCTAAACCTTACCATCAGCCTAACCCTCATCCTAACTCTAACCCTAACGCTCACCCTCAGCCTCAACCTAACCCTCACACTCACCGCAAACCTACCCTAAATCTAACCCTACCCTCTCCCTACCCCTCATCCTAACCCTAACGCTAACCTTAACCCTCAACCTAACCCTAACCCTACCCCTAATGCTAAACCTCACCCTAAACCTAATCCTCACCCACACCCTAACCCTCACCCTCAACCGAACCCTCACCCTCAACTGAACCCTCATCCTCAGCCTAACCCTCACCCTCACTCTAAACATCACCCAAACCCTAACCCTCACACTAACCCTAACACAAACCCTAATCCATACACTCACACTCACCCTAACCCACACCCTAAGTCTTATTCTCACCCTAACACTAACCCTAAACCTAACCCTAACCAAAACCCTCACACTAACCATAACCCTAACTCTAATCCTAACCCTTACCATGACCCTAACCTTCACTCTCACCCTGACCCTCACCCTCAGCTTAACCCTAACCCTAATCCTATTCCTAATCCTAAACCTCACACTCACCCTAAACCTAACCTTAACCCTAACCCTCACCTTCCCTCTCACCCGAACCCTAACCCTCACCCTCACCCTAAACATCACCCTAACCCTAAGCCTCACTCTAACCCTAACCCTGACCCTGAACCTAACCTCAGCTTAATCCTCATCCTCAGCCTAATCCTCACCCTAACCCTAACCTTTACTTAACCGAAACCCTCACCCTCACCCTCAGCCTAACCCTCACCCTCACACAAGCCCTCAACCTAACCCTAACTTTAACCCTAAACATCAGCCTCAACCTCCCCTTCCTCAGCCTTAACCTAAACATAACCCTAATACTAACCCTGACCGTCAACCCCACCCTCACCCTAACCCTAAACCTAACTCTAACAATAACCCTCACCCTCATCCTAACCCTAATCCTAACCCTAACAATAACTCTAACCCTAATCCTAAAACTCACTCTAACCCTAATCCTAACACTTACCCTCAACCTTACCCTCACCTTCATTCTAACCCTCACCCTCACGCTGACCCTCACCATCACACTAACTCTCACAAAATCCCTAACCCTCACCCTACCCTAACCCTAACCCTCACCCTCACTTTCCCACTCACCCTCAGCCTAACCCTAACTCTAACCTTAATCCTAAACTAACCTCACTCTCACCCTCATCCTACCCCTCACCCTCACCCTCACACTAAACCTCAACCTCACCCTAAACATCACCTTAACCCTAACCCTTACACTGAACCTAACCATAACGCTCACCCTAAACCTCATCCTCAAACTAACACTCACCCTAAACATTATCCTCACAGTAACCCTAACCCTAACCCTAACCTTCACACTAACCCTAAACCTCACTCTAACCGTATCACGACACCTCACCCTAACTCTCACCCTAAAGCTAACCCTAATCCTAACACTCACCCTAACCCTAACTCTAATCCTAACCGTCACCCTCACCCTGATTCTCACCATCACCCTAAAGCTCACCCTAAACTTAACCCTCATCCTAAACCTAACCCTCAACCTTAACCTAACCCTCACCCTGACCCTCACCCTAACCCTAACGCTAGCCCTCACCCTAGCCCTTACTTTAACCCTAACCTGTACCCTAAACCTAACCCTCATCCTAACACTAACCCTCACACTAACCCTAACCCTAGCCCTCACCCTCACCCTCCCCCTCAACCTAACCCTAACACTCATCCTAACCCTAACCTTAAACCTAAACCTCACACTAAACCTAAACCTCACTCTAACCCTAATCCTCACAGTAAACATAACAGTCATTCTATCCCTAACCCTATCCTGCAGCCCAACCCTCACCCTAATCCTAACCCTAACCCTAATCCTCATCCTATCCCTAACCTTAACCCTAACCCTCACCCTAACCCTAATGCTAACCCTAACCCTCACCCTCACACTAATCCTCAACCTAACCCATAGCCTCACCCTAACCCTCACCCTCACGCTCACCCTAACCCTAACCCTCACCCTAACCCTCACTCTTACAGTCACCCTCACCCTCAGCCAAACCATATCCCTTACCCTCACCCTAAAAATCATCCTATACCTCACCCTCAAACTAAACCTAAACCAAACCCTAACCCTCACCCTAAACCTCACCGTAACCCTAACACTAACCCTAACATTCATCCTCACAATAAACCTCAACCTATACCTTACCCTCACCATAACGGTAACCGTAACCCTAACCCTAATCCTCAACCACACCTTAACCTTCACTCTCACCCCAACCTTCACCCTCACCCTCATCCTCATCCTCACCCTAACCCTCTCCATCACCCTAACCCTAACCCTCACTCTCAAGCTAATCCTCATCATAAACCTAAACCTGACCTAAAAGAAAATCTCACCCTAACCCTCACACTAAACCTCACCCTCAACCTATCCCTCACCCTAACCCTAACCCGATCCCTTACCCTCAACTTCACCCTAACCCTCACCGTAACCCTTAACCTCACCCTAACCCTAACCCTAATCATAACCCTCACACTATCCCTTACCCTCACCCTCACCCTAACCCTAACCCTAACCCTATCACCCGCACACTGACCCTCACCCTCACCCTAACCCTAACCCTATTCCTAATCCTAACCCTCACAATCAACCTCAACCTAAACCTAACCCTAACCTGAACCCTCACCCTCACCCTCACCGAACTGTCACCCTCACCCTAAACATCACCCTAACCCTAATCCTAAGGTAAACGAAACCCTCACCCTCACACTAACCCTCACCCTCACCCTAGCCCTAACCCTAACCATAACCATAACACTTACCCACACCCTAACCCTCACCCTCATCCTCACTCTAACCCTAATCCTAACCCTAATGCTCACCCTAACCCTCTCCCTAACCCTAAATGTAACCCTAACCCTCAACCTCATCCTAACTCTCAAGCTCAACGGAACACTCACCCTCACCCTAAACCATACTCTCACAACAGTCATCACCCTAACGCTAACCCTCAACTTAACCCTAACCCTAACCCCCACCCTAACCCTAATCCGTAACCTAACGCTCAGCCTAACACTTACCCATAACATAATACTAACACTCACCCTAAAACTTACCATCACCCTAAACCTTACCCTCACCCTAACCCTCACACTAACCCTCACACTAACCCTAACCCTCACCCTCGCCCTAACGCTTACCCTAACCTTTACCCTCACCCTCACCCTAACCCTCACCCTAAACTTTACCCTGACCCTAAACCTAAACCTAACCATCACCCTAACCCTAAACCTAACCCTTATCCTATCCCTAAACCTGACCTTAACACTCACCCTAACCTTAACCCTAACCATCACACTAACCCTAACCCTAACCCTCACCCTCACCCTCAGGCTAACTCTAATACTAAACCTAACCCTCACCCTCACCCTAACTCTAACCATAAACCTAACCCTAGCCCTTACCTTAACCCTCAACCTCACCCAAATCCTCAACCTAACCTTACGTTAACCCTTACCTAAACTAAACCCTTACCCATAGCCTCACCCTAACCCTCACTCTCACCCTAGCCCACAACCTAACCCAAACCCTAAACCTAACCTTCACACTAACCTAACCATAACACTCAGGATAAACCTTATCCTATCCCTAAACCTAAAACATAACTTCACCCTAACCAAACCCTAACCCTAACCCTAACCCTAACCCTCACCCTCATCCTCACTCTAACACTAATTCTAACCATAATGCTCACCCTACACCTCTCCCTAACCCTAAATGTAACCCTAACCCTCATCCTCATCCTAACCCTCAAGCTCACCTGAACACTCACCCTCACCCTAAACCATAATCTCACAAGAGTCATCACCCTAATTCTAACCCTCACCCTAACCCGAACCTCAGCTTAACCCTCACCCTCAACCTAATCCTCATCCTAACCCTAACCATAAGGTAAACGAAACCCTCACCCTCACACTAACCCTCACCTTCACCCGAGCCCTAACTCTAACCATAACCATAACACTTACCCACACCCTAATCCTCACCCTCATCCTCACTCTAACCCTAATACTAACCGTAAAGATCACCCTACCCCTCTCCCTAACACTAAATGTAACCCTAACCCTCACCCTCATCCTAACCCTCAAGCTCAACTGAACACTCACACTCACACTAAAACATACTCTCACAACAATCGTGAACACTCACCCTAACCCTCACCCTAACCCTCACCCAACCCTCACACTAACCCTAACCCTCACACTCGCCCTAATGCTCACCCTAACCTTTACCCTCACCCTCACCCTAACCCTCACCCTAACCTTTACCCTGACCCTAACCCTAACCCTAAACCTAAACCTAACCCTCAACCTAACCCTTATCCTAAACCTAAACCTAACCCTAACCCTCACCCTAACCCTAACCCTAATCCTCACACTAACCCTAACCTTAACCCTCAGCCTAACACTCATCCTAACCCTAACCCTAAACCTAACCCTCACCCTAACCGTAACCCTACCCATAAAACTCACGCTAACCCTAACCCTCACCCTCACCCTCAGGCTAACTCTAATAGTAAACCTAACCCTCACCCTCACCCTATCTCTAACCCTAAACCTAACCCTAACCCTCACTTTAAACCTCAATCTCACCCTAATCCTCAACCTAACCTTACCATAACCCTTACCTAAACTAAACCCTTACACTCATTCTCACCCTAACACTCACCCTCACACTAGCCCATACCCTAACCCTAACCCTAAACCTAATCTTCACACTATCCCTAACCATATCCCTCAGGATAAACCTTATCCTAACCTTAAACCTAAAACAAAACTTCACCCTAACCAAACCCTAAACCTAACCCTAACCCTAACCCTAACCGCACACTAAACCTAACACTAACCCTAACACTAACCCTCAGCCTAAGCCTAACCGTAACCCTAACCCTCGCCCTAAACCTAATCCTAACCCTAACCCTCAACCTAACTGTAAACCTCACCCTCATTCTCACCCTCACCCTCAGCCTAAACCTAGTGCTAACACTAATCCTAACCCTCACCCTAACCCTAACCCTCACCCTAACCTTTACCCTCACCCTCACCCTAACTCTCACCCTAACCTTTACCCTGACTCTAACCCTAACCCTAAACCTAACCCTCGCACTAACCCTAAACCTAACCCTCAACCTAACCGTTATCCTAAACATAAAACTAACCCTAACCCTCACACTAACACTAACACTAACCCTAACCTTCACACTAACCCAAATCCTAACCCTAAGCCTAACGCTCATCCTAAACCTAACCCTAAACCTAACACTCACCCTAACCCTACCCCTAACCCTAACACTCACCCTGAACCTAACCCTCACCCTCACCCTCAGGCTAATTTTAATACTAACACAAATACTAACCCTCACCCTCACCCTAACTCTAACCATAAACCAAACCTAACCCTCACACTTACCCTCACCCTATCCCTAAACCTATCCCTAACCCTCACCCTAAACCTAACCCTAAGCCTAACCCTCACACTAAACCTCACCCTAACCCTTACCCTCACCATAAATCTAAATCTAACCCTAATAATCACCCTAAACATAACCCTCAACTACACTCTAACCCGGACCCTGACCCGATCCCTCACCGACACCCTAACACTCTTCCTAACCCTAACCCTAATCCTAAACCTAAGCCTCACCCTCAAAGTCACCCTAACCCTGCACCTAACGCTAACCCTCACCTACAACCTCACCCTAATCTTCACCCTAACCCTAACCCTAACCCTACCCTGCACCATAACACTCATAGTAACCCTAACCCTAATACTAACCTTCAACCTAACCCTAACCCTAGCCCTAACCCTCACCCTCACACTAAACCTAAACCTAACGCTAAAACTCAACCTAACACTAAACTTCACCCACACCCTAAATCTCACCCACACTTGAACCCTCAACCTCTCCCTCACACTAAACATCACCCAAACCCTAACCCGCAACCTAACCCTTGCCCTAACACGAAACCTAACCCTAACCCTAACCCTAACCTCAGCGTGACACTAACCCTGACATAAAGCAAACCCTCACCCTCACACTCACTCTAACCCTCACCCTCACCCTAACCCTCACCATCCCCCTAACCATAACCCTAACCATCAACGTCACCCTCACCCTCACCCTCAGCTTAAAACTAACTCTAACCCTGACCCTCACCCTCACCCTCACCCTAACCCTAACCCTAACCCTAACCCTCACCCCAATCCAACCCTAACCCTCACCCTAACACTAACCCTCATCCTCACCCTCACCCTAATCCTAACCCTAAAGCTAATCCTAACCCTCACCCTCACCCTAAACTTCACCCTAACCCTTACCCTGACCCTCACCCTAACCCTAAACCTAACACTCAGCCTAAACCTTACCCTAACCCTAAACCTAAAACTAAACTTCACCCTAACCAAACCCTAACCCTAACCCTAACCCTAACCCTCACACTAACCTTAACCTTAACCCTGAGCCTAACGCTCATCCTAACCCTAACCCTAACCCTAACCCTCAACCTAAACCTAACCCTAACCCTAACCCTCACCCTCACCCTAACCCTAAACCTCACCCTCAAACTCATCCTCACCCTCAGCCTAAACCTATTGCTAACCCTAACCCTAACCCTCACCCTCAACCTAACTCTAACCCAAAACCAAACTCTCCCCCCCCTCACACTCACTCTAACCCTCACTCTAACCCTAACCCTCACCCTCAACATCACCCTCACCCTCAGCCCAACCCAAGTCCTTACTCTAATCCTAACCCTCAACCTATACCTGAACCTAACCCTAACCCTAATCCTAACGATCACCATAACCCTCACCCTCACCACAGTCCACACCCTAAACCTAACCCTAAACCTAACCCTCACACTAACCCTAACCCTAACCCACAGCCTAAACCTGAACCCAAACCTAAACCTAAAATTAACCATCACCATAACCAAACCCAAACCCTAACCCTAACCTATCCCTAACCCTCACACTAACCCTAACCCTAACACTCAGCCTAACGCTCATCCTAAACCTAACCCTAACCCTAACCCTAAACCTCAACCTAACGCTCATTCTAACCCTAACCTTAACACTAACCCTAAAACTGACCCTCAATTTAACCCTCCCCTAACCCTAATTCTAACCCTAAACCTCACCCTCACCCTAACCCTAATCCTACCACTAACCCTAAACCTCACCCTAACTCTCACCCTAACGCTCACCCTCAGCCTAAACATCACCCTAACCTTAACCCACACCCTAACCCTAACCCTAAACCTCACCATAAACCTCACGCTAACCCTAACACTCACCCTAACCATAACCCTACACCTCACCCTACGCCTCACCCTAACCCTTACCCTCACCCTAACCCAAACCGTAACACTCACCCTCACACTAGCCCTCAACCTTACACTAATCCTAACCATAACCCTAAACCTAAACCTAAACCTTACCCTCACCCTCACCCTCACCCTCATCCTCACCCTAACCCTAACCCGAAACCTCACACTCACTCTAACCCTAACCCTAACACTAATGCTAACACTAAGCCTCACCCTCACCCTAACCCTTACCCTAATCCTTACCCTCACCCTCTCCCTCACCCTTACCCTAAACCTACCATTTCAGCCTAACCCTCACCTTAAACCTTACTTTCACTCTATACCTAACACTAACCCTAATCCTCATACTAACCCTAAAACTAACCCGAACACTAACCCTCACTTTAACCCTTTCCCTAATCCTAACCCTGACCCTAACCCTCACACTAATGCTAACACTCAACCTAAACCTCACCCTAACCCTCTCTGTCACCTTAACACTCCATATCACCATAATCCTCACCCTAACCATAACCCTCACACTAAACCTCACCCTAACCCTTACCCTTACCATAACCTTAACCCTAACACAAAACCTAACCCTCAACTTCACCATCACCCTCACCCTCAACCTAACCGTAATCCTAACATTCACCAAACCCTAACTCTCACCCTAACCCTCGCCCTCAACCTAGCCCTCACCCTAGCCCTCACCCTAAGCCTAACCCTAACCCTCACCCTCACCCTCAACCTCAGCTTCACCCTAAACCTAAACCTAATCCTAACCCTATTCCTCACTCTCACCCTCACTCTAAACCTAACCGTAAACCTAATGCTAACCCTAAACCTCTCCCTCACTTTAACCCTAATCCTAAACCTCACCCTAACCCTAATCCTAAGCCTAATGCTATACCTAACCCTAACCCTCACTCTAACACTAATGCTAACCCTAATACTCAACCTCACCCTAAACCTCACCCTAAACCTTACCCTCATCCTAACCCTCACGTAACCCTAAAACTAAACCTAACCCTCACACAAACACTCACCCTAAACCTTACACTAACCCTATCCCTCACCCTAACCCTCAATATGTCCCTTATCCTCACATTAACCCTAACCCTAACCCTACACCTCACCCTAACGCTAACACTGAACTCAACCCTAACACTAACCCACACCCTTACCCTACACCTAACCCTCATCCAAATGCTCACCCTAACCCTAACACTAACCCTATCCTACAATCTGATCCTAACCCTCACCCTAACGCTTACCCTCACCCTAACCCTAAGCGTCACACTAAACCTAACCCTCACATTAACTCTAGCCATAATCCTCACCCTAACCCTCATCCTAACCCTAAACCTGACCCCCAACCTAACCCTAACCCTAAACATTACCCTAACCCCAACCCTCACCCTCACCCTAAACATCACCCAAACCCTAACCCTAACCCTAACCCTAACCCTAACCCTCACCTTAACCCTAACCCTCACCTTCAACCTCACCCTCAGCCTAATCCTCACCCTAAAGCTAACCCTAACACTAACCCTTTCCTAACTGAAAACTGCACCCTCACACTAACCCTCAACCTCACCCTAGCCCTCACCTTAAGCCTAACCCTAACCCTCAGCCTCACCCTCAAACTCATCCTCAACCTCAGCCTCACCCTATCCCTAAACCTAATCCTAAACCTAACCCTCAACCTCACCCTCACTCTAACCCTAATGTTAAACCTAATGCTAACCCTAACCATAAACCTATCCCTAACCCTTACCCTACCCTAACCATAACCCTCACCCTAACCCTAACCCTCACCTTAAAGCTCACCCTCACACAAATCCTCACCCTAAACCTAACAATGAACATTTCCTAACAAAAAATATCACCCTCACCCTAGCCCTCACCCTAAACCTAACCCTAAACTTAACCCTCACCCTCACTCTCACCCTCACCCTCAGCCAAACCTAACCCTACCCTAATCCTGACCCTAACCCACACCCTCACCCTCACCCTCACCTGCAACCTAACCACAACAATAACCCTAACCCTCACCCTAACACTGAACCTCAACCTCACCCTCATCCTAAACCTAATCCTAACCCTAACTCTAATCCTAACCCTCACCCTCAACCTAACCCTCACCCTAACCCTTACTCCCACCTTCACCTAACCCTAACCCTAACCCTCACACTAACCTGAACCCTCACCCTAACCATACCACTAACCCTTACCCTTACCCTCACCCTCACCCTAACCCTAACAGTAACCCTAATCCTAAACCTAACTCTCACCCACAGCCTCACCCTAACTCTAACCCGAACCCTAACCATAAACCTCCCCCTTCACCCAAACCCTCACCTGTACCCTCACTCTCACGCTACGGCTCACCCTCACCTTAACCCTAACCCTAACCCTCAATCTAACCCTAAACCTCACCCTCACCCTCAAACTCACGCTAACCCTAAGCCTCACTGTTACCCTAAACCTCACACTAACCCTTAACCTTACACTAACCCTAACCCTCACACTAAACCTAAGCCTCACCCTCACCCTTACCTTAACCCTACCCTCACCCTAACCCTCAACCTAACCGTAACGCTCACCGTCAACCTAACCCTAATCCTAACCCTAACCCTCACCCTCACCCTACCCTCAACCTCACCCTCAAACTCATACTTACCCTAACCCTCACACTAAACCGAACCCTCACCCTAACCCTAACCCTAACCCTAATCCTAAACCGAACCCCCACCTCTACCCTAAAACTACCTCTAAACATCACCCTCACACTCAACCTTACCCTATCCCCAACCCTAAGCCTTAACCTAACCCTTACCCTAACCCTAACCCTAACCATAACACTCACCCTCACCCTCACCCTAAACCTAACAATAACCCTACCCCTCACACTAACCCTTATCCTCACACTTACCCTAAACCTAACCCTAAACCTCACATTAACCCTAAACCTCACCCCAACCCTGACCGTACCCCTCACCCTAAACCTCACCCTAATCCAAACCCTAACACTAACACACACCCTAAACCTAACTGTAACCCTCACCCTCAGGCTAACCCTCATCCACACCCTAATCCTCACCCTCACCCGAACCCTCACCCTCACCCTAACCCTCACCCTCACCCTAAACATCACCCTAAACCTAACCCTCACCGTAACCCTAATCATAAACCTCAACTTCACCCTCACCCTCAGCTTAACCCTAGTCCTTAACCTAATCATAATACTCACCCTGACCCTAACCCTCACCCTAACCCTTACCTGATCCTTCACCTAACCCTAAACCTAACCCTCACACTAACCCGAACCCTCACCCTAACCATAAAACTAACCATAACCCTTACCCTCACTCTAATCCTAACCATAACAGTAACACTAACCCTAAAGCTAGTCCTCACACTAACCCTAACCCTCACCCACTACTTAACCCGAAACCTCACCTGAACCCTCACCCTAACCCAAACCCTAAACCTAACCCTAACACTCCCACTAAACCTAACCCTCACCCTAACTGTAACCCTACCCATCAGGCTAAACCTCAGCCTAACCCTAAACCTAACCCTAATCCTACACCTAATCCTCACACTCACACTCACCCTATCCCTAACCCTAACATTCACCCTCACTCTAAGGCTAAGCCTAACCCTCACCCTCACCCTCAACCAAACTCTTAACCTCACCTTAACCCTAACCCTAACCCTCACCCTAAGCCTAAAACTACTCCTCAAACTAACCCTAACCCTAACCCTCAACCCAACCATGATGCTAACACAAATGCTCACTCCCAACCTAACCCTTAGATTAACCCTTACCTTCAACATAACCCTTTCCCTCACCCTCTCCTTACCCCTCACCCTACCCCTTCCCCTCCCCCTAAACCTCACCCTACCCCAAACCCTAACCCTAACCCTAACCTTCACCCTAACCCTCACACTAACTCTTACCCTAACCCTCACTCTAACCCTCACCCTAACCCTAAACCTAACCCTAACCCTGACCCTCACCCTAGCTGTCATCCTAACCCTTACCCTCACCCTAACCCTAACCCTAAACCACATAATAACCCTAAAACTACCCCTCAGCCTAACCCTAAGCCTAACCTTCACCCAACCTTGATGCTAACACAAATGCTCACTCTCAACCTAACCTTTAGAATAACCCTTACCCTCACCATAACCCTATCCCTCACCCTCTCCTTAACCCTCACCCTACCCCTTCCCCTCCCCCTAAACCTTACCCTACCCCAAACCCTAACCCTCACCCTAACCTTCACCCTAAGCTTCACCCTAACCCTCACCCTAACCCTAACACTAACCCTCACTCCAACCCTCACCCTAACCCTAAACCTAACCCTAACCCTCACCCTCACCCTGTCATCATGACCCTTACCCTCACCCTAAACCTAAACCTAACCCTAACTCTAACCCTCACCCTAACCCTAACCCTCACCCGAACCCTCAGTCTCACCTTCACCGTCACCCTAAACATCAACCTAACCCTAACCCTCACCCTAACCCTAACCCTAACACTGACCCTAACCCTAACCCTCACCTTAAACCTCACCCTCACCCTAATCCTCACCCTAAAACTAACCCTAAACTTTTCCTAAACAAAAACATCACCCTCACATTAGTCCTCACCCTAAACCTAACCCTAAACTTAATCCTCACCCTCACCCTCACCTTCACCCTCAGCCTCACCTCAGCCTCACCCTAATCCTAAACCTAATCCTAACCCTAACCCTGACCCTCACCCTCACTCTAACCGTAACCCTAACCTGCACCTTAGCCCTAACCCTAACCCTAGCCCTAACCCTAACACTCAACCTAATCCTACACCTAACCCTAATGCTAACCCTAACCCTCACCCTCACCCTAATTCTGACCCTAACCCTTACCCTTACCCTCACCCTCACTCTCAACCTAACCCTAACCCTTACCTTCACGATAAACCTATCCCTCACCCACAACCTAACCCTCACCCTAACCCTTACGCTCACCCTTACCCTCACCCAACCCTAACCCGAACCCTGACCCTCACCCTAACCCCCATCCTAACCTTCACCCTAACCCTAACGCTAACCCTAACCCTCAGTATTAACCTAAACGTAACCCTAACACTTACGTAACCGAGACCCTCACCCACACCCTCACCCTCACCCTCACAATCAACCTAAGCTTTACCATAACCCTAATAGCAACCCAAACACTTACCCTCACCCAAAACCTAACCCTAAACCTAACCCTCATCGTCCTTCTCCCACTCAGCCTCACCCTCACCTTAACCCTCACGGTCACCCTCACACTAACCCTCAACCTCACCCTAAACATCACACTAACCCTAACCCTCACACTAACCCTTATCCTAACCCTAACCCTAACGCTAACATTCACACTAACCCTAACACTCACCCTAACCCTATCCCGACACCTCACCCTGACTCTCATCCTAACCCAAACCCTCAACCACACCCTAAACCTCACCCTCACCCGAACACTCACCCTCACACTAACACTCACTCTCAACATAACCCTCACCCTCATCCGAACCCTACCCCTCACACTAACCCTAACACAAAGCCGAATTCCAAAAGCTCACACTCAACCTAAGGCTTACCCTCATCCTAACCCTTACCCTCACCCTAACTCTAAACATAAACCTCACACTAACCTTAACCCGCACTCTAAACCTAACCCTAAACTTGACCATAACCTTGACCCTCACCCTGACCCTCACACTCAGTTTAACACTAAACCTAATCCTATTCCTAATCCTAAACCTCACACTCACCCTAAACCTAACCCTAACCCTAACCCTCACCCTCACCCTCACCCTCACCCTAACCCTCAACCTCACCCTAAATATCTCCCTAACCCTAACCCTCACCCTAACCCTAAAACTAACCCTCACCCTGAAGCTAACCTCAGCTTAATCCTCATCCTCACCTTAATCCTCACCCTAACCCTAACCTTTACTTAACCAAAACCCTCACCCTCACCCTCAGCCTAACTCTCACTCAAGCCCTCACCTTAACCCTAAACTTAAACCTAACACTCACCCTCAACCCCCCCTTCCCCATCAGCCTTACCATAACCATAACCCTAAGACTAACCCTTACCCTCAACCCCACCCTCACCTAACCCTAACCCTAACCCTAACAATAACCCTCACCCTCATCCTAACCTTAACCCTAACAATAGCTCTAACCCTAGCCCTAACCCTAAAACTCACCCTAACCCTAATCTTAACCCTAAACCTCAACCTCACCCTCACCGTCATTGTAACCCTCACCTTCACGCTGACCCTCACCATCACACTAACCCACACACTAACCCTAACCCTCACCCTAGCTCTAACCCTAACCCTCACCCTCACCCTCAGCCTAACCCTAACTCTAACCCTAAACCTAAACTAAACTCACCTTCACCCTAACCTCACCCTCAGCCTCACCATCACCCTCACCCTCACACTAACCCTCAACATCACCCTAAACATCACCTTAACCCCAAACCTCACACTGAACCTAACCCTAACGCTCACTCTACCCCTCACCCTCAAACTTAACCTCACCCTAAACATTATCCTAACACTAACCCTACCCCTACCCCTAACCTTCACACTAACCCTAACCCTCAGCCTAACCGTATCCCGACACCTCACCCTAACTCTCACCCTAAACCTAATCCTAACCCTAACCCTAACCCTAACCCTCACCCTAAACCACACCCTAACCCTTACTCTCACGATAACCTTAACCCTAACCCACACCCTAACCCTCACCTGAACCTCACCGTCACCCTCACCCTAACCGTAAGCCTAACCTTCACCCCAACCCTAACCCTCACCCTAACCCTAACTCTAACCCTCACACTCAACTGAACCCTAACCCGAACTCTAACCCTGTACCTCACCCTAACCCAAACTCTAAACATAACCCTAACACTTACTCTCATCCTAATCCTCACCCTAAGCTTTTTCCTCACACTAACCCTAAACCTAACCTCACCATCACCCTAACCCTCCCCATCACCGTAACCCTCACCTACAACCTAACCCTCACCTTCACCCTCACCCTCACCCTAAACATCACCCTAAACATCACCCAAACCCTAACGCTCAGCCTAATGCTAACCCTAACCCTCACCTTAACCCTAAATCTCACCTTCAACCTCACCCTCAGCCTAATCCTCACCCTAAACCTAACCCTAACCCTTTCCTAACAGAAAACCGCACACTCACCCTAACCCTCACCCTAAACCTCGCCCTCACCCTAGCCCTCACCCTAACACTAAACCTAATCCTAACCCTAACCCTCACCCTCACCCTCACTCTAATCCTAACCCTCACCCTCACCCTAAACCTAACCCTAACTCTAACCCTCACCCTCACCCTCACCCTAACCCTCAACCTCACCCTAAACATTTCCCTAACCCTAACCCTCAACCTAACCCTAACACTAACCCTCACCCTGAACCTAACCTCAGCTTAATCCTCATCCTCAGCCTAATCCTCACCCTAACCCTAAACTTTACCTAACCAAAACCCTCACCCTCACCCTCAGCCTAACCCTCACCCTCACCCAAGCCCTCACCTTAACCCTAAACTTAACCTTAACACTCACACACAACCTCCCCTTCCCCATCAGCCTTACCCTAACCATAACCCTAAGACTAACCCTAACCCTCAACCCCACCCTCACCCTAAACCTAACCCTAACCCTAACAATAACCCTCACCCTCATCCAAACCTTAACCCTAACAATAAATCTAACCCTAGCCCTAACCCTAAAACTCACCCTAACCCTAATCCTAACCGTAACCCTCAACCTCACCCTCACCGTCATTCTAACCCTCACCTTCAGGCTGACCCTCACCATCACACTAACCCTCACACTAACCCTAAACCTCACCCTAGCCCTAACCCTAACCCTCACCCTCACTTTCCCCCTCACCCTCAGCATAACCCTAACTCTAACCCTAATCCTAAACTAGACTCACCCTCACCCTAACCCTCACCCTCAGCCTCACCCTCACCTTCACCCTCACACTAACCCTCAACATCACCCTAAACATCACCTTAACCCTAAACCTCACACTGAACCTAATCCTAACACTCACTCTAACCCTCACCTTCAAACTAACCCTCACCCTAAACATTATCCTAACACTAACCCTAACCCTACCCCTAACCTTCACACTAACCCTAACCCTCAGCCTAACCGTATCCCGACACCTCACCCTAACTCTCACCCTAACCCTATCCCTAATCCTAACACTCAGTCTAACCCTAACTCTAAACCTAACCCTCACCCTCACCCTAACCCTCACCATCACCCTAACGCTCACCCTAACCCTAACCCTCACCCTAAACCTAACCCTCAACCTAATCCAAACCCTCACCTTGACCCTCACCCTAACCCTAACCCTCACTCTAACCCTTACTTTAACCCTAACCCTCACCCTAAACCTAACCCCGACCCTAACAATAACACTCACACTAACACTAAACCTAGCCCTCACCATCACCCTCACTCTCAACATAACCCTAACACTTATCTAAACCCTAACCTAAACCTAAACTTCACAGTAAAATTAACCTCACTCTATCCCTAATCTTCAAACTAACCCTAACTATCACTCTTTCACTAACCCTACCCCTCATCCTAAACCTCACCCTAAACCTAACCCTAACCCTAAACCTCACCCCATCCCTACACTTAACCGTAACCCTCACCCTAACCCTCACCCTAACACTAATGCTAACCCTCACCCTCACCTTAACCCTCAACCTAACCCTTACCCTCATCCTAACCCTTACCCTGAAACTTACCCTAACCCTCACTCTCGCCATAACCCTCACTCTAACATTTACCCACACCCTCACCCTAACCCTAACCCTCACCCTTACCTTAACCCTAACCCTAGCCCTAACCCTCACCCTAAACCTAACCCTCACTTTTACAGTCACCCACAAACTCAGCCAAAACCTAATCCTTACCCTAATCCTAACCCTCAACCTCACCCTAACCCTAACCCTAACCCTCAACCTCACCCAAACCATTTCCCTATCCCTCACCCTAACACGAACACTCACCCTATACCACACCCTCACCCTAACCCTAAACCAAACCCTAACGCTCACCCTAAACCTCACTCTAACCCTAACACTAAACCTAAAACTCATCCTCACAATAAACCTCACCATATACCTTACCCTCACCATTACCCTAACCCAAACCCTAACCCTAATCCTCAACCACACCATAACCTTCACCCTCATCTTAATCCTCACCCTCACCCTAAACATCACCTAAACCCTCACCCTCATGCTAACCCTAACCCTAACCCTCACTCTCACGCTAATCCTCACCATAAACCTAACCCTGACCTAAAAGAAACCCTCACCCTAACCCTCACACTAACCCTCACCCTCACCCTAGCCCTCACCCTAACCCAAACCCGAACCCTAACCCTCAGCTTCACCTTAACCCTCACCCTAACCCTTACCCTCACAGTAACCCTAACCCTAAACCTAATCATATCTCTCACACTAACCATAACCCTCACCCTAACCATAACCCTAACCCTATTCCTATTACTAACCCTCACAATCACCCTCAACCTAAACCAAACTCTAACACTAACCCTCACCCTCACCCTCACCCTCACTGAACACTCACCCTCACCATAAACATCACCCTAACCATAACCCACACCCTAACCATAACCTCAGATTAAGCCTCACCCTTAACCTAATCCTCACAATAACCCTAACCCTAAGGTAAACGAAACCCTCACCCTCACACTAACCCTCACCCTAGCCCTAACCCTAACCATAACCATAACACTTACCCACACCCTAACCCTCACCCTCATCCTCACTCTAACCCTAATCCTAACCCTAATCCTAACCCTAATGCTCACACTACCCCTCTCCCTAACCTTAACTGTAACCCTAACCTTCACCCTCATCCTAACCATCACGCTCACCCGAATACTCACCCTCACCCTAAACGATTCTCTCACAATAAATATCAGGTTAACCCTAACCCTCAACCTAACCCTAACCCTAACCCTCAGACTAATCTCATCCTAACCCTAACCCTAACCCTAACCCTCACCCTAACCCAAACTCACCATAAACCTAACCATAAAACTCACCCTAACCCTAACCCTCACCTTCACCCTCAGGCTAACTCTAATACTAACCCTAACCCTCACCCTCAACCTAACTCTAAACCTAACCCTAACCCTAACCCTCACTCTCACCCTATCCCTAAACCTATCCCTAACCCTCACACTAACCCTAACCCAAAACCTATACCTCACCATCACCCTAACCCTCACCCTAACCCTCACACTAAACCTCACCCTAACCCTTACCCTCACCATAAAACTCACTCTAACCCTAATCCTAACCCTAAACCTAACCCTCACCAACATCCTAACCCTCACCCCCACCGGAACCCTAACCCACACCCTAACACTCACCCTAACCCTAACACTAACACTATTCCTCAACCTAAACCTAACCCTTAAACTCATCCTAACCCTACACCTACGCCTAAGCTTCACCCACACCCTCACCCTAACCCTCACCCTAACCATAACCCTACCCTTCACCCTAAACCTCACACTAACCCTAACCCTAATCCAAACCCTCAACCTAACCCTAAAGTTACCCCTAACCCTCAACCTCACACTAAACGTAAACCTAACACTAACACTCAATCTAACCCTAATCCTCACACAAACCCTAAACCTCACCCTCACCTTAAACCTCACCTTGACTCTAAACATCACCCAAACCCTAACACTCATCCTATCCCTAGCCCTAACCCTCACACTAACCCTAATCCAAAACCTAATCCTCAACCTCACCCTATTCCTCAACATAACCCTAACCCTTGGCTAAAAGAAACTCTCAATCTGAAACTCACACTAACCCTCACCCTCACTCTAACCCTCACCCTAATCCTAACCTTAACCCTAACCCTCACCTTCACCCTAAACCTCACTCTAACCCTTACCCTCACCCTAACCCTAAGCCTAACACTAATCCTAAACCTAAACCTCAGCCTCACCCTCACCCTCACTCTAACCTTTAGCCTAACCCTAACCCTAAACCTATTCCCAAATCTAACACTCTCCCTCAAACTTACCCTAACCCTCACCCTCACCCTAACTTTCACCCTCACCCTAAACATCACCCTAACAATAAACCTCACCCTAACCCTAACGCTAAACCTTACCCTAACTTTAACCTCATCTTAACCCTAACCCTGACGTAAACGAAACGCTCACCCTCACCCTCACACTAACCCTCACCCTCACCCTCACCCTATCCCTAACTGTAACCCTCAACCTCACCCTCAGCCTAAACCTCAGCCTAAACCTAACCCTAAGCCTAAACCTAACCCTCACTCTCACTCTCACCCCAACCCTAACCCTAACCTTCACCCTCACCCCAAACCTAACCCTCACCCTAACACTAACCCTCACCCTAATCCTAACCATAACTCTAATCCTAACCCTCACCCTCACCATAACCCTCACCCTAAACCTTACCCTCAACCTCACCCTGAGTGCTAACACTAAACCTCACAGTAAGCCTAACACTCAACCTAATCCTAACCCTCACCTTAACCCTCAACCTCACCCTAATCCTCAACCTAACCTTTCCTTAACCCTTATCTAAACTAAACCCTCACTCTCACCCTCACCCTAACCCTCACCCTAACCCTAACCCTACCCTTCACCCTAACCCTCATACTAACCCTAACCCTAATCTTAACCGTCAACCTAATCCTAACCCTAGCCCTTACCCTCACCCTCACACTAACCCTAAACCTAATGCTAACACTCAACCTAACACTAATGCTCACCCACACCCTAACTCTGACCCTCACTCGAACCCTTACCCTCACCCGAACCCTCATCCTCACTCTAACCCCCACCCTCACGCTAAACATCACCCAAACCCTAACCCTCACCCTAACCCTTGCTCTAACCCTCACCCTAACCCTATATCTCAACCTAACCCTCACCCTCCCGTTAATCCTCACCATAACACTAAATCTTGGCTAAAAGAAACCCTCACCCTAACCCTCATACTAAGCCTCACCCTCACCCTAGCCCTCACCCTAATCTCAACCCTAACCCTAAACCTCACACTCACACTAAACGTCACTCTAACCCTTCCCCTCACCCTAACCCTAAACCTAACCATTACCCTCACAGTACCCGTAACTCTCAACTTAACCCTAACCCTAACCCTAACCCAAACTCTCACCCTCACCCTCACCCTCACCCTCACCCTCACCCTCACCTTCAGCCTAACCCTAACCCTAACCCTGTTCCCAAACCTAAACCTTACCCTCACCCTTAACCTAAACCTCACCCTCACCCTCACCATCACCCTAAACATCACCCTAACCCTAAACCTCACCCTAACCCTAACCCTAACACTAACCCTAACCCTAACCCTAAACCTAACCTCAGGTTAAACCTAACCCTGAGGTAAACGAAACCCTCACCCTAAACCTCATACTAACCCTAACCTCACCCTAAACATCACCTTCACCCTAACCATAATCCTAAACATCAACCTCACCCTCACCCTCACCCTCAGCCTAAACATAAACATAACCCTAACCCTAACCCTCACCCTCACCCTCAACCCAACCCTAATCCTCACCCTAACACTAACCATTCATCCTTACCATCACTCTAATCCTAACCATAACTCTAATCCTAACCTTCACCCTCACCCTAAACCTCACCCTCACACTTACCCTCACCCTCACCCTAACCCTAACCCTAACCCTCACAGTAATCCTAACCCTCACCCTAACCCTAATTCTCACCTTAACCCTCAACCTCACCCTAATCCTCACCCTAACCTAACCTTAACCCTTACCTAAACTAAACCCTCACCCTCACCCTAAAACTCACCCTCACCCTAGACCACTTCCTAACCCTAACACTAAACCTAACCCTCACAGAAATCCTAACCCTAACCCTCTGTCTGAACTTTATCCTAAATCTAAAGCTAAAACTAACCTTCAACCTAATCAAACCCTAACCCTAACCCTCACATTAACCCTAACTGTAACCCTCAGCCTAATGCTCATCCTAACCCTAACCCTAACCTTAACCTTCACCCTAAAACTAACCCTAACCCTCACCCTAACCCTAAACCTCACCCTCAACCTCACACTCACCCTCAGCACAAACTTAGTGCTAACCCTAATCCTAACCCTCACCCTCAACCTAACTCTAACCTTAAACCAAACTCTCCCCCTTCCTCTCACCCTCACTCTAAACTTCACTCTAACCCTACCCCTAAACCTCAACCTAACTCGCATCCTAACCCTAACCCTAGCACTAACCCTAACCCTGACCCTCAATTTAACCCTCCCCATAACCATAAGTCTAACCCTAAACCTCACCCTCACCCTAACACTAATCCTAACACTAACCATAAGCTTCACCCTAACTCTCACCCTAACCCTCAGCCTCACCCTAAACATCAACCTAAGCTTAACCCACACCCTAACTCTAACCCTAACCCTCACCCTAACCCTAACCTCAGCTTAACACTAACCCAGATGTAAACGAAATCCTCACCCTCACTCTCACCCTAATCCTCACCCTAACCCTAACCCTGATGTAAAAGAAACCCTCACCCTCACACTCACACTAACCTGCACCCTCACCCTAGCCCTCACCCTCACCCTCACCCTAACACTAACCATCAACCTCACCCTCACCCTCACCCTCAGCCTAAACCTAACCTTACCCTAACCCTAACCCTCAACCTTACCTGTACCCTAACCCTAACAATAACCCTAACCCTCACCCTAATACTAAACCTCAACCTCACCCTAACCCTAATCCTAACCCTAACTCTAATCCTAACCCTCATCCTCACCCTAACCCTCACCCTAACCCTTACCCTCACCTTCACCTAAACCTAAACCTAACCCTCACACTAACCCGAACCCTCTCCCTAACTGTAACACTAACCCTACACCTCAGCCTAAGACTCACCCTAACCATAAACCTAAACCTAAGCATAACCCTCACCCTATTCCTAACCCTAATTTTAACCCTCACACTAACCCTAGCCCTCACCCTAACCTCAGCCTAAACCTATCCCTAACCCTAAACCTCACCCTCATCCTAACCCTCACACTAACCCTTACCCTCACCCTAATACTAACCCTGACCCTAATTTTAACCCTAAATCTCACACTAACCCTAACCCTCACCCTAACCCTAAACCTAACATTAAGCATAACCCTCACCCTAACCCTAACCCTCACCCTCACCCTCACACTCACCCTCAGCCTAAACCTAACCCTAACCCTAATCCTAAACCTAACCCTCACCCACACACTCACCTTAACTCTAACCCGAACACTAACCATAACCCTCCCCCTCCCCTTCCCCCTCACCTGAATGCTCACTCTCACCCTAATACTCACCCTCACCCTAACCCTAACACTGTCCCTAACCCTCACCCTAACCTTAAACCTCACACTCACAATCAACCTCACACTCACCTTAACCCTCACCATCACCCAAACCCTAACCCTAACCATAAACCTCACGCTAACCCTAAACCTAACCCCTCCCCTCACCTGAAACTTCACCCTCACCCTCACCATAAACATCACCCTAATAATAACCCTCACCTAACCCTAACACTCACCCTAAACCTAAACCTCACCTCAGCCCTCAACATCATCCTAATTCTCACCCTAAACTTACCCAAACCCTTACCTAAAGTAAACCCTCACCCTCACCCTAACCCAACCCTAAACCTAACCTCATACTAACCCTAACCCTAATCCTCAGCCTAACGTTCATCCTAAACCTAACCCTAACCCTAACCGTCACCCTAAGCCTAACCATAATCCTAACCCTCACCCTATCCTTAACCCTCACCCTCACCCTGACTCTAACCCTAATCCTAAACCTAAGCCTCACCCTCACCCTAAACTTAATCCTAACCGTAACCCTCATCCTCACCCTCATCCTCACCCTCATCCTAAACGTAAGCCTCACCCTCATCCTAAACGTAGCCCTAACCATCACCTTCATCCTCATCCTCACCCTTAACCTAACCCTAACCCTCAACCTAACCCTCACCCTAACACTAACCCTAACCGTAACTCTCACACTAAACCTAACCCTCACCCTCACCGTAACCCTAACCCTACCCCTCACCCTAACCCTCACCCTCACCCTAACTCTAACCCTAAACCTAACCCTAAAGTTCACGCTAACCCTAAACCCTCACAGAACCTTCACCTTCACCATCACCCTAAACATCACCCTAACATTAACCCTCACCCTAATCGTAACCCTAAGGCTCACCCTAACCCTAACCCTCAACTTAACCCTCAATCTCACCCTAATCCTCACCCTAACCTTACCTTAACCCTTACCTAAACTAAACCCTCAACCTAACCCTCACCCTTACCCTAGCCCACACCCTAACCCTAACGCTAAACATAACCCTCACACTAACCCTAAATCTTACCATCAGCCTAAACCTTATCCTAAACCTAAAACTAACCTTCACCCTAACCAAATCCTAAACCTAACATTAACCTTAACCCTAACCCTCACACTAACCCTAAACTGAACCCTCAACCTAACGCTCATCCTAGCCCTAACGCTAACCCTAACCCTAACCCTCACCCTAAACCTCACCCTAACCCTTACTCTCACCATAACCTTAACCCTAACACACACCCTAACCCTCACCTGAACCCTCACCCTCACCCTCACCCTAACCGTAACCCTAAACCTCACCCCAAACTTAACCCTCACCCTAACCCTAACTCTAACCCTCACACTCAACTGAACCCTAACCCGAACTCTAACCCTATACCTCACCCTAACCCAAACTCTAAACCTAACCCTAACACTTACTCTCATCCTAATCCTCACCCTAAGCCTTTTCCTCACACTAACCCTAAACCTAACCCTCACCATCACCCTAACCCTCCCCATCACCGTAACCCTCACCTACAACCTAACCCTCACCTTCACCCTCACCCTCACCCTAAACATCACCCTAAACATCACCCAAACCCTAACGCTCAGTCTAATGCTAACCCTAACCCTCACCTTAACCCTAAACCTCACCTTCAACCTCACACTCAGCCTAATCCTCACCCTAAACCTAACCCTAACCCTTTCCTAACAGAAACCGCACCCTCACCCTCACCCTAACCCTCGCCCCCACCCTAGCCCTCATCCTAACCCTAAACCTAATCCTAACCCTAACACTCACCCTCACCCTCACTCTAATCCTAACCCGCAACCTCACCCTAAACCTAACCCTAACCCTAACCCTCACCCTCACCCTCACCCTAACCCTCAACCTCACCCTAAACATCTCCCTAACCCTAACCCTCACCCTAACCCTAAATCTAACCCTCACCCTGAACCTAACCTCAGCTTAATCCTCATCCTCAGCATAATCTTCACCCTAACCCTAACCTTTACCTAACCAAAACCCTCACCCTCACCATCAGCCTAACCCTCACCCTCACCCAAGCCCTCACCTTAACCCTAAACTTAACCCTAACACTCACCCTCAACCTCCCCTTCCCCATCAGCCTTACCCTAACCATAACCATAAGACTAACCCTAACCCTCAACCCCACCCTCACCCTAAACCTAACCCTAACCTGCAACCTAACCCTAACCCTTATGCTAAACCTTACCCTCAAACTTACCCTAAACCTAACCCTAACACTCACCCTAACCCTAACCCTAACCCTCACCCTCACCCTAACCCTGACCCTAACTCTAACCCTACCCCTCAGCCTACCACTCACCCTCACCCTAACCCTCACCCTCACCCTAACACTAATGCTAACCCTAATCCTCAACCTCACCCTAACCGTTTCCCTAACCCTAACCCTCACCTAAAACCTATCCTTCAACCTCAACCTAACCCTCGCCCTAAACCTTTCGCTCACCCTAACCCTCACCCAACCCTAAACCTAACCCTAACCCTCACGCTAACCCCCACCCTAAACTTCACCCTAACCCTAAGGGTAACCCTAACCCTTAGTCTCACCCTAACACTCACCCTAAGCCTTATCCTCACACTAACCCTAACCCTAAGCCGAAACCCTCACCCTAAGCCTAACACTCACCCTAGCCCTAACGCTAACCCCAACCCAAATCCTAACCCTAACCGAATCCTCACCTGAACCCTAACACTCACGGTCACCCTAAGCCTCACCCTTACCCTAACCCTCACCTACACCCTAACTATTCCTCTACCCTGAACCCTAACTCTCACCCTAAACCTCACCCTCACCCTAAACATCACCCTAATCCTTACCCTCACCCTAACTCTCACCCTCACACACACCCTAACCTTCACCGTCACCCGAAACCTCTCACTCTCCCTAAATTTGACCTTCACTTGAAACATCACCCTAACCCTCACTCTCACCCTAACCCTCACTCTAACACTTAACATCACCCTAACCCTAACCCTAACCCTAACTCTCACACTAAACCTAACCCTCACATTAAATCTAACACTAAATCTACCCGTCCCCCTAACCCTCACCCTAACCATAGCCATGAAAGCTAGGGTGAGTCTCAATCATATCCTCAACCTCAGCCTCACCCTAACCCTAACCCTCATCCTAGCGCTCAACCTAACCCTAACCCTAACTCTAAACCTCACCTTCACCCTCACCCTCACCCTCACCCTCAGCCTAATCCTAACCCTAACCTTAATACTAACCCTAAACCTAACACTAAACCTACATCTACCCCTACCCCTAACCCTAACCCTCACCTTCACCCTCACCCTAACCCTTACCCTCACCCTCACCCTAAACCTCACATTAAGTCCAACCCTCACCCTCACCCTAAACCTCACCCTCACCCTCACCCTACACCAAAACCTAACCCTCAACCACACCCTCACCCTCACACTCACCCTAACCCTAACCATCACCCTCACCCTCACGCTAAACCTAACCCTAACCCTCTCCATAACCCTCAACCTAACCCTAATGCAAAACCAAATCCTCACCCTCACCCTAAACCTAAAGCTAACCCTAACAGTCACCCTCACCCTAAAGCTCACCCTAACCCTTACTCTCACCCTAACTCTAACCCTAACCCTCACACTAACCATAACCCTCACCCTAACCCTAAACCTACCCCTCACCCTAAGGCTCACCCTATACCTAACCCTAACCCTAATACTCACCCTAACCCTAAACTTCATCCTAACCCTCGCCCTCACCCTAATCCTCACCCTAACCCTAACCCTAATACTTACCTAACCGAAACCCTCATCCTCACACTCATCCTCAACCTATTCCTCACCCTCACCATCGCCCTCACCATAACCCTAAACCTAACCCTCTCCCTAAACATAACATTAACTTTAACCCTCAACATAACCCTCACCCTAGCCCTAACCCGAAATTTAACCCTCCGCCTAACCCTCACCAAAACCCATACACTCACCCTCACCCTCACCCTAACCCTCAGACTAAACCTAAACCTCAGCCTAACCCTAACACTAACACTAAACAAAACCCTCATCCTATCCCTCAAACTAAGGCTAAACCTTACCCTAACCCTCACCCTCACCATCACCCCAAACCTAACACTGACCCTCACCCTCACCCTAATCCTTAACCTCACCCTAACCCTAACACTTACCCTTACCCGAACCCTCACCCTAATCCTAATATTCGCCCTAACCCTAACCCTACACCTTAACCTAACCCTCACCCTAACCCTAACCCTAACACTAACCTTCACCCTAACACTAACCCTAAACCTATCCCTAACCCTCAAATACACCCTAATCCTCACCCTAACTGTAATGCAAACCCGAACCCTAAACCTCAACCTAACCCTAACCCTAACCCTAAACCTCAAACTAACCCTAACCATCACCCCAAACATAAACTTCATCCTATCCCTGACCCTCACCCTAACCCTAATCCTAACCCTTACCTAACTGAAACGCTCTCCCACACCCATTCCCTCTCCCTAACCCGCAATCTCACATTAGACCTCACCATAAACCTTACGCTAAACCTAACAATAACCCTCACACTAAACCTCACCCTCACACTAAACCTAACCCTAAGCCTCACACTCACCCTCACCATCACCCGAACCCTAACCCTCACCCTCACTCTCCCCCTAACCCTAAACCAAACCCTCACCCTAATCTTAACCCTCACCATAACCCTAACCCTAACTCTCACCCTCACACTCACCCTAAACCTAAACCTAAACCTCACCCTAACCCTCAACCAAACCCGAATGCAAACCCTAAACCTCACCCTCACCTTAACCCGAAAGCTAACCCTAACCCTCACCCTCACCCTAAACCTCACCCTAATCCTTACCCTCACCCTAAGCCTAACCATAACTCTAACCCTCATACTAACCCTAACCCTCATCCTAACACTAACCCTACCGCTCAACCTAAGCCTCACCCTATAACTAACCCTAACCTAAACCGAACACTAACTCTCACTGTCACCTTAACCCTCACCCTCAACCTAACATTAACATTACCATTAACCCTCACCTAAACCTAACCCTAACCCTAAACCTCACACTAACACTCACCCTAACGGTAACCCTAACCTTCACACTAACCCTAACCCTCACCCTAAACCTAAACCTAAAACTCACCCTCACCCTCAAGCTCATCCTCAGCCAAAAGCTAACCCTAACACTAATCCTAACCCTAAGCCTCATCCACACCCTCACCCTCCCCCTAACCATAACCCTAACCCTCAATCTCACCCTCATCCTCACCCTAACCCTCACTCTCACCCTAACCCTAACCCTAACCCTATCCCTATCGCTCATCCTAACCCTCACCCTAACCCAAATGCTAACCATAAACGTCACCCTCACCCTAACCCTCACAGTAACCCTTACCCTCACCCTAACCCTAACCCTCACCCTCATTCTAACCCTTACGCTAACACTTACCCACAACCCAACCCTCACCGTAACCCTCACCCTAGCCATAAACTTCACCTTAAACCTCACCCTCACCCTAATCCTCACCCTAAACCTAACCCTAAACCTTTCCTAACCAAAAATTTCACCCTCATCCTAGCCCTCACCGTAAACCTAACCCTAAACTTAATCCTCACTCTCACCCTCACCCTCAGCCTCACCCTAACCCTAAACCTAATCCTATCCCTAAATCTGAACCTCACTCTCAGTGTAACCCTAACCCTAACCTGCACCCTAAACCTAACCCTAACTCTAATCCTAACACTCAACCTTACCCTAACCCTAACTCTAATGCTAACCCTAACCCTCACCCTCACCCTAACCCTCACCCTAACCCTTACCCTTACCCTCACCCTCACTCTCACCATAACCCTAAAACTTACCCTCACCAAAACCCTATCCCGCACCCTCAACATAATCCTCATCCTAACCCTAACCCTACCTCTCACCCTAACCCTCACCCTAACCCTAACCCTAACCCTAACACTCAACCTAACCCTAACTCTCACTTCACCCTAATCCTCACCCTAAACCTAATCCTAACGCTTACCTATCCAAAACCCTCACCCTCAACTGCACCCTCTCCCTCATCCTCATCCTAACCCTTACCATAACCCTAATCCTAACCCTAACTCTTACCCTCACCCTTCACCTAAACCTAAACCTAACCCTCACCGTCACCATCCCACTCACTCTCAACCTCACCCTAACCCTCACTCTCAAACTCACACTCACCCTAACCCTCAACCTAACTCTAACCTTAAGCCTAAACATCACCCTAACCCTAAACCTAACCCTAACCCTAAGCTGAACCCTAATCCTTACCCTAACCCTAACCCTTACCCTAAACGTAACCCTAACCCTAACTCTCACACTAAACCTTATGCTAACCCTAACCCTCATCCTCACCCTAATCCTCACCCTAACCCTTATCCTCAAACTAACACTAACCATAACCCTCAGCATTAACTTCAACCTATTCCTAAACGTAAAACTATCGCTCACCCTAAACCTAACCCTTACCCTAACCCTAAATCTAAACCTCACACTAACCCTCACCCTAAAATTATCCCTCACACTCACCCTAACCCTTACCCTAACCCTAACCCTTACCCTATCTCTAACCCTGCCCCTCAACCTAACCCTCATCCTCACCCTAATGCTAACACTAACCCTCACCTTAAACCTAACCCTAACCCTAACCCTCACACTAACCCTAAATCTAAACCTCACCCTAACCCTAACCCTTACCCTAAACCTAACTCTAATCTTAAACCTAACCCTAACCCTAACCCTCACCCTCACCCTCACCCTAACCCTAAATCTAACCCTAACCCTCACCCTAACCCTAAACCTTATGCTATCCCTAAACCTTACCGTCACCATCACCCTCACCCTAACTCTCAAACTCAAACTCACCTTCACCCTAACCCTCAAACTAACCTAAACCCTAACCCTAACACTGACCTTCTTCCTAACCCTAACTCTACCCCTCACCCTCAACCTAAACCTTACCCAGACACTTACCCACACCCTAACCCTCACCCTATCCCTAATGCTAAATTTAACCTTAACCCTCACCCTAACCATTACCCTCACCTTAACCCTAACCCTAAGCCTAACCCTCACCTAACACTAACCCTAAACCTAAACCGCAACCTAACCCTACCCCTCATCCTCACCCTAACCTTCAACCTCACCCTAACCCGCACCCTAACCCTAATCATCACACAAACGCTAACCCTCATGAGAACTCGAACCCTCACCCTTAGCCTCACCCTCACCCTAAACATCACACTAACCCTAACCCTCACCCTAACATTAAACCTAACACTCAGCCTATACCTAACGGTCACCCTAACCCAAAACTTCACCCTAATACTCAAACTAACACTAACCCTAACCCTAACCCTAACCCTCACCCTCACCCTAAACCTAACCTTCACCCTCACTCTCACCCTAACCCTAACCCTGACCCTCACACTCACCCTAAACCTCACACTCACCCTCACCCTCACTATAAACCTACCCCTAACCCTAAACCTCAACCTAAACCTAACACTCACCATAACCCTAAAACTAACCCTCACCCTCACCCTCGCCCTAACCCTAACTCTAAACCTCACCTTCACCCTCACCCTCACCCTCACCCTCACCTAATCCTAACCCTAAACCTAACCCTAACCCTACCTCTATACCTCACCCTAACCCTAACTCTCACCCTAACCCTCAAACTAAACCTTACCCTCACCCTCACCCTAAACCTCACATTAATCCTAACACTCAAACTAACACTAACCCTAACCCTAACCTTCACCCTCACCCTCACCCTAATCCTAACCATCACCCTCACCCTCACCCTAACCCTAACCCTAACCCTTACCCTAACCCTAACCCTAAACCTAAACCTAAACCTCACTCTCACCCTCACCCTAAAACTAACCCTAACCCTCACCCTCTCCCTCACCGTAACCCTAAACCTCAACCTCAACCTCACCCTCATCCTAACCCTAACCCTAACCCTCACCCTAAACCTAACACTCAACATAACCCTAAACCTAACAATCACCCTCACCCTCACCCTAACCCTAACCCTAACCCTCACCATAACCCTCACCATAACCCTAATGCAAACCCGAAACCTCACCTCACCCTAAACCAAAAGCTAACCCTGTCTCCCTCACCCTAAACCTCACAGTAACCCTTACCCTCACCCTAATTCTAACCCTAACCCTCACACTAACCCTAACCCTCAACTTACCCCTAAACCTACCTGTGACCCTAACCCTCACCCTATCCCTCACCCTAACTCTATCCCTCTCCCTAACCCTAACCTAACCCTCACTCTAACCCTAACCCTAAACCTCACCCTAACCCTAACCCTCACACTCACCATCTGCCTAACACTAACCATAACCCTAATCCTAACCCTAAATCTCACCCTCATACTCACCCTAACTCAAACCGTAACCCTAACCCTAACCCTCACAATAACCCTAAACCTATCCCTAACCCTCACCCTAACCCTAAACCTCATCCTAACCCTAATCCTATCCCTCTTCCTAAACCTAACCCTAACACTAATTCTAACCCTAACCCTCACCCTCACCCTCACCCTAACTCTAAACCTAAACCTAAATCTAACACTCACCCTCACCCTCACCCTAACCTAAAACTTATCCTAACCCTCACCCTAACCTTAAAGCTCAACGTATACCTCACACTCACGCTAATGCTAACCTAAACTCTAACCCTCACCCTAACCCTCACCCTCTCCCTAACCCTAACCCTAACCCTCACCCCAACCCTAACCCTAAACCTCACCCTAAGCCTAACCCTCATGCTCACTCTCTGCCTATCACTAACCCTAACCCTAATCCTAACCCTAAAGCTCACCCTCATACTCACCCTAACTCAAATCGTAACCCTAACCCTAACCCTCACAATAACTCTAACCCTATCGCTAACCCTCACCCTAACCCTAAACCTCATCTTAACCCTGATCCTAACACTCATCCTAACCCTAACCCTAACCCTAATTCTAACCCTAACCCTCACCTTCACCCTCACCCTAACTCTAAGCCTAAACCTAAACCTAACACTCACCCTCACCCTCACCCTAAACTAAAACTATCCCTAACCCTCACCCTAACCTTAAAACTCACCCTATACCTCACACTCACCCTAACGCTAACCCTAACTCTATCCCTCACCCTAACCCTCACTCTAACCCTAACAATAACCCTAACACTCATCCACACACTAAACCTCACCCTAACAATTACCCTCAACATAAACTTAACCCTAAGCCTAAACCTAATCCTGACCCTAAACCTAACCCTCACCCACACACTAAAGCTCACCCTAACCCTAACCCTAATCCTAAGCCTAAAACTAAGCCTCACCCTCAAACACAACCCACCCCTAAATCTAATCCTAACCCTCACCCTAACCCTAACCCGCAACCTAACCCTAACCCTCAAACTCACCCTAAACCTCACCCGAACCCTAACATTAACCTTCTCCCTAACCCTCACCCTCACCCTCACTCTAAGCCTAACCTTTACCCTAACCCTCACCCTAACCCTAACCCTTACCCTATCCCTAACCCTGCCCCTCAACCTAACCCTCATCCTCACCCTAATCCTAACACTAACCCTCACCCTAAACCTAAACCTAACCCTAACCTTCACCGTAACCCTAAACCTAACCCTCACCCTAACGCTATCCCTTACCCTAAACCTCACCTTAATCCTAAACCTGACCCTAAACCTAACCCTCACCCTCACCCTCACCCTCACCCTAACCCTCAACCTAACCGTACCCCTCACCCTAAAAATAACCCGTATGCTATCCCTAAACCTTACCGTCACCATCACCCTCACCCTAACTCTCAACCTCAAACTCACCTTCACCCTACCCCTCAAACTAAGCCAAACCCTCACCCTAACCCTAACCTTCTCCCTAAACCTAACCCTACCCCTCACCCTCACCCTAACCCTTACCCAGACCCTTACCCACACCCTAACACTCACCCTATCCCTAATGCTAACCCTAAACTTCACCCGCACCCTAACCCTCAACCTAACCCTGACCCTCACATTAACCCTAATCCTAACCCTAATCCGAATCCTCACACTAAACCTAAACCTAACCCTACTGCTCAACCTAACCCTCACCCAAATCATAACACTAATACTCACCCTATACCTAACCCTAACACTAACACTAACCCTCACCCTCACCCTAGACCTCACCCTAATACTAACCCTAACCATAACCATCACCCTCACACTAACACTAACAATAACACTAAATCTAACACTAACCAAAATTCTCACCCTAACCCTCACCATCAACCTAAATCTAACTCTCACCCTTTCCCTTACCCAAACCCTAACCTAACCCTCACCCTCAATCTAACCCTCATTCTAAACCTTACTCTCACCATAACCCTAACCCTAAACCTCACCGTAACCCTCACCCTAAACTTAACCCTAATCCTAAACCTAACCCTCACCCTAACCCTCCCAATAAGCCTCACCTAACACTAACCCTAAACCTAAAAATCACACTAAACCTAACCCTACCCCTCACAGTCACCCTAACCTTCAACCTCACCCTAAACCTAACCCTAACCCTAACCATCACCCAAAAGCTAACCCTCATGAGAACCCGAACTCTCACACTCAGCCTCACCCTCAGCCTAAATATCACACTAATCCTAACCCTCACCCTAACCCTAAACCTAACACTCAGCCTATACCTAACAGCCACCCTAACCCAAAACCTCACCCTAATCCTCAAACTAACCCTAACGCTAACCATGACCCTAACCCTAACCCTCACCCTCACCCTAACAATCACACTAACCCTTACCCACACCCTCACCCTAAACCTCACATTAACCCTAACCCTCAAACTAACACTAACCCTAACCCTAACCCTCACCCTCACCCTAACCCTTACCTTCACCCTCACCCTCACCCTAAATCTAACCCTCACCCTCACCCTTACCCTCACCCTAACCCTGACCCTCACCCTCACCCTAAACCTAACTGTAACCCTAACACTCAACCTAAACCTAACACTCACCATAACCCTAAACCTAATCCTCACCCTCACCCTCACCCTAACCCTAACTCTAAACCTCACCTTCACCCTCACCCTCACCCTCACCCTCAGACTAATCCTAACGCTAAACCTAACCCTAACCCTACCTCTACCCCTCACCCTAACCTTAACCCTCAGCCTAACCCTCACACTAACCCTTACCCTCACCCTAAACCTCACATTAAACCTAACGCTCAAACTGATACTAACCCTAACCCTAAACCTCACACTCACCCTCACCCTAATCCTAACTCTCACCCTCACCCTCACCCTAAATTTACCCCTAACCCTAACCCTAAAACTAAACCTAAACCTCACCCTCACCCTCACGCTAAACCTCACCCTCACCCTCACCCTCACCCTAACCCTAACCCTCACCCTCACCCTCACCCTAACCCTAACCCTAACCCTCACCATAACCCTCACTCTAACCCTAATGCAAACCCGAAACCACACCTCACCCTAAACCTAAAGCTAACCCTAAATGTCACCCTCACCCTAAACCTCACAGTAAGCCTTATCCTCACCCTAACATTAACTCTAACCCTCACACTAACCCTAATCCTCAACCTAACCCTAAACCTAACTGTGACCCTAAGCCTCACCCTATCCCTAACCTAACCCAATCCCTCTCCATAACCCTAACCCTACCCGTCACCCTAACCCTAACCCTAAACCTCACCCTAACCCTAACCCTCACTCTCACACTCACCCTCTGCCTAAAACTAACCCTAACCCTAATCCTAAACCTAAAGTTCACCCTCATACTCACCCTAACTCAAAACGTAAACCTAACCCTAACCCTCACCATAACCCTAACACTATCCCTAACCCTCACCCTAACCCTAAACCTCATCCTAACCCTAATCCTAACCCTCAACTACACCCTAACCTTAAACCTAACCCTAACCCTCACCCTCACCTAAACCTCACCCTGACCCTTACACTATCCATAACCTTAACCCTAACCCTGAACCTAATACTCACACTAACTATAACCATCACCCTCACCCTACCCCTCACTCTCACCTTAAACCTCACCCTAACACTCACCGTCACCCACACCCTGACCCTCACCCGAAACCCAACCCTCACCCTCACCCTCACCCTAACCGTAACCCTAACACTCACCCCAAACCTAACCCTCACCCGAACCCTAACTCTAACCCTCACCCTCAATTTAACCCTAACATGAACCCTAACCCTAAACCTCACCCTAAACCTAAAGCTAAACCTACCCCTAAATCTTACTCTCATCCTAATCCTCACCCTAACCCTTTTCGTCACACTAACCCTACACCTTAACCCTTACACTAACTCAAACCCTCAACCTAACCCTCACCCTAAACTTAACCCTAACCCTCACTATGAAACGAAACCTAACGCTTTTCCACACCCTCACCCTAATCCTCACCATCACCCTAACCCTCACCCTAAACCTAACCCTCACCTAAAACCTAACCCTCACCCTCAGCCTCACCCTTACCCTCACCCTAAACATCAACCTAACCGTAACACTCAGCCTAACCCTAACCCTAAACCTCACCTTAACCTTAACGATAACCCTAACCCTCACCCTCACCCTAACCCATATACTTACCATAACCCTAATGGTAACTAACCCTAATCCTCACACTCACCCTAATCCTAACCCTAACCCTCACTCTCACCCTCACACTAACCCTAACCCTCACCCTCACCCTAAATCTAACCCTAAACCTAACCCTAAACCTAAACCTAAACCTCACCCTTACTTTCACCCTAACCCTAACCCTAACCCTCACCCTCACCATCACCCTCACCCTCACCCTAAACCTCACCCTAACCCTAACCCTCACGCTAAACCTAACACTCAACATAACCCTAAACCTAACCCTCACCCTCAGCCTAGCCCTAACCTTATCCCTCACCATAACCCTCACCCTAACCCTAGTGCAAACCCGAAACCTCACCTCACCCTAAACCTAAGCTAACCCTAACTGTCACCCTCACCCTAAACCTCACAGTAACCCTTACCATCACCCTAACACTAACCCTAACCCTCACACTAACACTAAATCTCAACCTAACCCTAAACCTACCAGTGACCCTAACCCTCACCCTATCCCTCACCCTAACCCTATCCCTCTTCCTAACCCTAACCCTACCCCTCACACTAACCCTAACCCTAAACCTGACACTAACCCTAACCCTCACCCTCACCCTCACCCTCTGCCTAACACTAACCATAACCCTAATCCTAACCCTAAAGCTCACCCTAATACTCACCCAACTCAAAACGTAACCCTAACCCTAACCCTCACCATAACCTTAAACCTCATACTAACCCTAATCGTAACCCTCAACTTCACCCTAACACTAACCCTAACCCTATCCCTCACCGTAACCCTAACGCTAACCCTAACTCTCACCCTCACCCTAAACCTCACCCTGAGCCTTACCCTCTCCATAACCTTAACCCTAACCCTAAACCTAATACTCACACTAACTCTAACCATCACCCTCATCCTAACCCTCACTGTCATCTTGAACCTCACCCTAACACTAACCGTCACCCACACCCTAACCCTCACCTGAAACCCAAACCTCACCCTCACCCTCACCCTAACCGTAACCCTAACACTCACCCCAAACCTAACCCTCACCTGAAACCCAAACCTCACCCTCACCCTCACCCTAACCGTAACCCTAACACTCACCCCAAACCTAACCCTCACCCGAACCCTAACTCTAACCCTCACCCTCAACTTAACCCTAACCCGAACCCTAAACCTAAACCGAACCCTAACCCTAAAGCTAAACCTAACCCTAAATCTTACTCTCATCCTAATCCTCACCCTAACCCTTTTCCTCACACTAACCCAAACACTAACCCATACACTAACTCAAACCCTCACCCTAAACCTAACCATAACCCACACCCTGAACCTAACCTAACCCTTTTCCACACCCTCACCCTAACCCTCACTCTAAAACTAACCCTCACCTATACCCTAACCCTCACCCACACCCTCACCCTTACCCTCACCCTAAACATCACCCTAACCCTAACCCTCACCCTAACCCTAACCCTAACACTCACCTTAACCCTAACGCTAACCCTAACCCTCACCCTCACCCTAAACCTCACCCTAACCCATACTCTCACCATAACCCTAAGGGTAACCCTAATCCTAATCCTCACACTCACCCTAACCCTAACCCTCATGCTATCGCTCACCCTAACCCTAACCCTCACCCTCACCCTAAACCTCAACGTCAACTTAACCCTCATCCTAACCCTAACCGTCACTAACACCCTAACACTCACACTCATCCAAACCCTTTCCCTCACCCTCAGCCTAACCCTAACCCTAACCCTCACCCCAACCCTAACCCTCACCCTAACCCTAACTTTAACCCTCACACTCACCCTTACCCTAACCCTAATCCTTATCCTAACCCTCAGCCTAAACCTTAATCTAAACCTAACCCTAACCCTAATACTCACTCTAACCCTAACCTTCATCTTAACCCCACCCTCACTCTAATCCTCACCCAAACCCTAACCCTAACCCTAAACCTCACCTTAAACTTAACATTAACCCTGACCCTCACCGTAAGCCTCACCCTAGCCCTAACCAGAACGTTAAAACTCACTCTAACCCTCACCCAAACCCTTACTCTCACCCTCAACCTCACCCTAACCCTCACACTAATATTAAACCTCACCCTAACCCGAACACTAACACTAAACAAAACCCTCATCCTATCCCTCAAACTAAGCCTAAACCTAACCCTAACCCTCACCCTCACCATCACCCTAAACCTAACACAAACCCTCAACCTCACCCTAATCCTCACCCTCTCCCTCTCCCTAACCCGCAACCTCTCATTAGACCTCACCATAAACCTTACGCTAAACCTAACAAAAACCCTCACACTAACCCTCAGCCTCACACTAAACCTCACCCTAATCCATAGCCTCACCCTAACCCTAACCATAACTCTAACCCTCACACTAACCCTAACCCTCTTCCTAACCCTAGCCCTACCCCTCACCCTAAGCCTCACCCTATAACTAACCCTAACCCTAAATCCTAACCCTAACTCTCACCGTCACCCTTATCCTCACCCTCAACCTAACCCTAACATTAACCCTAACCCTCACCCTAACCCTCACCTAAACCTAACCCTAACCCTAAACCTCACACTAACACGCAACCTAACTGTAAACCTAACCCTCACCCTAATCCTAACACTCACACTAAACCTAACCCTCACCCTAAACCTAAACCTAACCCTATCACTCACCCTCAAGCTCTCCCTCAGCGAAACCCTAACCCTAACACTAATCCTAACCCTAACCCTCACCCACACCCTCACCCTCACCCTAACCCTATCCCTAACCCTCAACGTCACCCTCAGCCTCAACATAACCCTCACCCTCACCCTCACCCTAACCCTAACCCTATCCCTCACCCTCAACTTAACCCTCACACTAACCCTTACCCTCACCCTTACCCTAACCCTCACCCTCATTTTAACCCTCAATCTAACACTTACCAACAACCTAACCCTCACCCTAACCCTCACCCTAAACCTAAACCTAAACCTAACACTAAAACTAACACCAAACCTAACCCTCACCCTCACCCTCACCCTCAGCCTAACCTAACCCAAAACCTCACCCTCACCCTAACGCTGACTCTAACCCTAACACTCACCCCCACCCTAAACCTCTCACCAACCCTAACCCTCATCCTAAACCTAACCCTTACCCTAACCCTCACATGAAAGGTAACCCTCACCGTAACCCAAACCCTCACCCTAACGCTAAACCTAATGCTAACCCTAAACTTCACCCTAACCTTAGCCTTAATCCTAACCCTCACCCTAACCCTAACCCTAACCCTAACCCTAATGCTATACCTAAGCCTAAACCTCACCCTAAGAATGATGCTAAGCCTAATACTCAACTTCACCCTAAACCTCACCCTAACACTTACCGTCAGCCTAACCCTCACCCTAACCCTATCCCTAAGCCTAACCCTAACCCTCAACCTAAACATTATGCTACCCCTAACCCTAACCCTAACCCTCGGCCTAACCCTCATCCTAACCCTAACCCTAACACTAATCCTAACCCTCACGCTCACCCTCACCCTAACTCTAAACCTAAACCTAAACCTAACACTCACCCTCACCCTCACCCTAACCTAACATTATCCTTAACCCTCACCCTAACCCTAAACCTCACCCTATACCTCACCCTCACCCTAACGCTAACCCTAACCCTAACCCTCACCCTAACCCTCAACCTAGACCTAATAATAACCCTAACACTCATCCACACACTAAACCTCACCCTAACATTACCCTCAACATAACCTTAACCCTAAACCTCACACTAACACGCAACCTAACCGTAAACTTCAAACTAAACCTCACCTTAACCCTCACCCTCACCCTAACTCTAATGCTAACCCTAACCCTCACCTTCACACTCACTCTCAACCTAACCCTTACCCTTACCCTAACCCTAACCCTCATCCTCAACCTTAACCCTTACCCTCACCATAACCCACAAACTAACCCTAACCCTAAACCTACCGTTCACCCTAACCCTCACCCTAAATATAACCCTAACCCTAACCCTAACTCTCACCCTAACCCTAAACCTTCACACTCACTCTCAACCTAACCCTTACCCTTACCCTAACCCTAACCCTAATCCTCAACCTTAACCCTTACCCTCACCATAACCCACAAACTAACCCTAACCCTAAACCTACCGTTCACCCTAACCCTCACCCTAAATATAACCCTAACCCTAACCCTAACTCTCACCCTAACCCTAAACTTGACCCTCACCATAACACTCACCCTAAACCTTACCCTCACTCTAAACTTATCCCTGATCCTAACCCTAATCCTAACTCTCAGCAGAACACTCACCCTCATCCTAACCCTCACCCGGACACTAATCATGACCCTAAAGGTAACCCTCACCCTAATGCTAAACCTAACCCTCACCCTCACCCTAAACCTCACCATAATCCTAACCCTCACAGTAACCCTAACCCTAACCCTCACTCTACCCCAAACCCCTACACTCATCCTAACTCTAACCTTCACCCTCATCCTCACCCTAACCCTAAACCTAACCCTAACACTCATCCTAAACCTAACGCTAAACCTAATGCTAACCCTTAACCTCACACTCACCCTAAACCTCACACTAACCCTTACCATCACCCTAACCCTAACACTAAATCTCACACTAAACCTAACCTTCACCCTAACCCTAAGCCTACCCCTCCTCCTAACCATCACCCTAAACCTAACCCTAAACCTAATCCTCACCCTATCTTTAACCTTAACCCAAACCCTCACCCTCACCCTCACCCTCACCCTAAACTTAATGCTAACCCTAATCCTAACCCTCACCCTAACCCTCACCCTTACACTAACCCACACCCTAACCTTCACCCTACCCTAACCGTAAACCTAACCTTCACCCTAACCATCACCCTAATCCTAACCCTCACACTCACCCTAACCCTCACCCTAAACTTTACACTTACCCTAACCCTACACCTAACCCTCAGACTAACCCTAACCTTAACCCTCAGCCTAACCCTTATGCTAACCCTAAATATAATCCTAACGCTCACCCTAAACATAAACCTAACCCTAACCCACACACTAAGCTTAACCCTCACCCTAACTATAACCCTAACCCGAACCTTCACCCTCACCCTGACCCTCACCTCAGCCTGACCCTAACACTAACCCTATTCCTAATCCTAACTCTCAGCCTCACCCTCACCCTAACCATCACCCTTACCCTAACCCTCACCCTAACCCTAACCCTAACCATCAGGCTAAACCTAACCTCAGGTTAACCTTCACCCTCACCCTAATCCTCACACTAACCCTAACAGTTACATAACTGAAACACTCACCCTCACCCTCACCCAAACCTCACACTCACCCTAAACCTAACACTAATCCTAACCCTAACCCTCAACCGACCCTCACCCTCACCCTAAACCTCACCATAAACCTCACCTTAAACCTAACCCTCACCCTTACGCTCACCCTATCCCTAACACTAACCCAACACCACACCCTCACTCTAACCCTCACCCTAACCCTTATCCTCACAATAAACTTAATCCTAACCCTCACACTAAACCTAGTCCTCACCCTATCCATAACCCTAACCCGAAACCTCAACCTAACCCTCACCCTAACCCTTATCCTCACCCTAACCATAACCCTCACCCTAAACCTAAAATTCACCCTAATCCTTACCCTCGCCCTAACCCGCAAAATAACCCTAACCGTAAACCTACATCTCACCCTAACCCTCACCTTAACCATAACCCTAACCCTAACCATCACCCTAACCTTAACCCTCACCCTCACCCTAATCCTCACCCTAACCCTTATCCTCACACTAACCCTAAACCTTACCCTCACCCTAACTCTTCCACTAACACTAATCCTTACCCTATCACTAACCCTAACCCTAACCCTCACCCTAACCCTCACCCTAAACCTTACCCTCACCCTAACCCTAAAACTCACCCTCAACCTTAACCTCACCCTAACCCGCAAACTAACCCTAACCCTAAACCTACGGCTCACCCTAACCCTCACCCTCATCATAACCCTAAACCTAACACTCACCCTAAAAATAAACCTCACCCTCACCCTAACCCTAAGCCTAACACTTACCCTCACACTAAGCCAATCCCTAACCCTAAACCTAATTCTCAAAAGAACACTCACCCTCACCTTAACCCTCACCCTAACACTTACCCTCACACTAAGCCAATCCCTAACCCTAACCCTAATTCTCAAAAGAACACTCACCCTCACCCTAACCGTCACCCTCACACTAAACATCACCCAACCGTAATCCTCCCCGTAACCCTAACCCTACTCCTCACCCTAACCCTAACCCTCACCGTAACCCTAACTCTCACACTAACCCTAAACCTAACCCTTACCCTCACCCTCACCCTAACCCTAACCATAATCCTCATCCTAACACTAACCTTCACCCTCAGCCTCACCCTAACCCTAACCCTAACCCTAAACCCAACCCACACCCTAACCCTACACTTCACCCTAACCCTAACCCTAAAACTTACTTAAATGAAAACCTCCCCTTCCCCCTCACCCTCACCCTAAACCTCACTCTCACCCTTGCCCTCACCCTAAAACTAACCCTAACCCTAAACCTAACCCTAACAACCCTCACCCTCACCTTAACCCTAACCCTAAACATAACCCTAACATTCATCCTAACCCTAACTCTAAACCTAATGCTAACCATAAACCACACAATCACCCTAACCTTCACCCTAACCCTTACTGTCACACTAAACCTAACCCTAAACCTAACACTAAACCTCACCCTCACCCTAACCCTAAGCCTTCCCCTCAGCCTAAACCTCACCGTAAACCTAACCCTAACCCTAATTCTCACACTATCCTTAAGCTTAAGGCAAAACCTCACCCTAACCCTAACCCTAACGCTAACCCTAACCCTCACCCTCACCAGTACACTCACCCTAACCCTTACACTCACCCTAAACCTCAACCTCACCTTAACCCTAACCCTCACGCTAACACTTACCCACACTCTCACACTCACCCTAACCCTAAACCTAAACTTCACCATAACGCTCACACTAACCCTAACCCTCAACCTCAACGTAACACTCATCCTAACCTTTACCCTCAAACTAACCCTTACCCTAACCCTAAACCTAACCCTCACGCTAACCCTAACCCTTACCCTCAGCCTAAACCTTATGCGAACCCTAAATCTAACACTAAACCTCACACTAAACCTAAACCTAACCCTAACCTAACGGTGACACTAACCCTAACCCTAACCCTCAGCCTAACCCTCATCCTAACCATAACCTTAACCCTAATCCTAACCCTCACCCTCACCTTCACCCTAACTCTAAACCTAAACCTAACACTCACAATCACCCTCACCCTGACCTAACACTAGCCCTAACCTTCACCCTAACCCTAACCCTCAACCTATACCTCACCCTCACCCTAACCCTAACCGTAACCCTAACCCTCATCCTCACACTAAACCTAACCCTAACCTATACCCTCACCATAACCTTAACCCTAAGCCTAAACCTAATCCTTACCCTAACCCTAACCGTCACCCACACACTAACCCTCACCCGAAACCGAACCCTTACCCTCACTGTAACACTCCCCCTAATCCTAATCCTAAACCTAAACCTCACCCTCAAACTCACCCTAACCCTAACCCTCACCCTCACTTTCTCCATCACCCTTAGCCTAACCCTAATAATAACATAATCCTAACCCTCACTCTCACCCTCACCTTAACTCTAACCCTAAATCTAAATCTAACCCTCACCCTCACACTTACCCTAACCCTAACACTATCCCTAATCCTCAACCTAACCCTAACCCTCACCCTAATCCTAAATCTAACCCTCACCCTCAAACTCACCCTAAGTCTAACGCAAACCCTAACCCTTACCCTCACCCTCACCCTCAACCTAACCCTCACACTCACCCTAAATCTCACCCTAAACCTGACCCTACCCCTGTCCCTACTCCTCACCCTAACCCTATTCCTAATCCTCAACCTAACCCTAAACCTACCCCTAACGCTAACCCGCACCTTAAACCTAATCCTCACCTACAACCTAACCCTCACTCTCATTCTAAACATCAACCAAATCCTAACCCTCACCCTAACCCTAACACAAACCCTAATCCAAACCCTCACACTCACCCTAACCCTCACCCTAAACTTTACTCTCACCCTAACCCTTACCCTCACCCTAACCCTAACCATAACCCACACACTAACCATAACCCTCACTCTAACCCTAATCCTAACCCTGACCCTAACCTTCACCTTCACCCTTACCCTCAGGCTCAGCTTAAACTTAACCCTAATCCTATTCCTAACACTAACCCTCTGCCTCACCCGAAACATAACCCTAACCCGAAACTTCACCCTCACCCTCACCCTCACCCTAACCCTCACCCTCAACCTAAACATCACCCTAAACCTAATCCTCACCCTAAACCTAACACTACCCCTCACACTACCCCTCACCCTAACGCTAACCCTAACCCTCACCCTCACTTTCACCCTCACCCTCAGCCTAACCCTAACCCTAACACTTATCCTAACACTAACCCTCACCATAATCCTCCACCTAACCCTGACCATAACCCTCACCCTCACCCTAACACTAAACCTAACCCTAACTCTTACCCTAACCCTAACCGTAACCCTCAAACTAACCCTAACCCTCACCCTGACCCTAACACTAAACCTAACCATAACCCTAACCCTCACCCTAACCCTTACCCTGACCCTAACCCTCACCCTAAACCTAACATGAGGGTTAGGACCCTCATCCTAAACATAAGCCTCACCCTCACCCTCACCCTCACCCTAACCCTAACACTCATCCTAAATTTAAATCTAAACCTAATGCTAACCCTAAACCTCACTCTCACCATAAACCTCACCCTAACCCTTACCTTCACCCTAACACTAACCCTAACCCTCGCAATAAACCTAAACCTCACCCTAAACCTAACCCTAATCCTCACACTAAACCTAACACTCACCTTAAACCTAACACTACCCCTCAGCCTAACCCTCACCCTATTTCTAACTCTAACCCTAATCCTCACCCTATCCCTAACCTTAACCCTAACCCTCACCTTAACCCTCACCCTAACGCTAACCCTCACCCTCACCCTAACCCTAATGCTAACACTAACCCTCACCCTCCTATTAACCCTCACCCTCACCCTAACCCTCACTCTAACACTTACCCACAACCTAACCCACACCCGAACCCTAACCCTAAACCTAACCTTCACCTTAACCCTCACGCTACCCCTAACCATAACCCTAACCCTAACCCTCACCCGAACCTTCACGGTAACCCTAACCCTCATCCTCTCCATAACTCTCACTCTAAACTTTACCCTCAACCTAACCCAAATCCTATCCCTAAACTTAACACTCACACTAACCCTAACCCTTACCCTCAACCTAGCCCTTATACTAACCCTAAACCTAACTGTAACCCTCACGCTAACCATAACCCTAAACCAAAACCTCATACTCAACCTCCACTTCCCCCTCAAGCTTACCCTAAACATAATCCTAACCCTAACCCTGAACCCCACCCTCACCCTAACCCTAACCCTAACCCTAACGCTAACCCTCACCCTCACCCTAACTAACCCAAACCCTAACCCTAACAATATACCTATCCCTAACCCTCACCCTAAAACTAACTTTAACCTAATACTAACCCTATCCCTAAACCTCACACTCACTTTCATCCTCACCCTCAGCCTAACCCTAACCCACACCCTCACCCTAAACCTAACCCTAACCCTCACCCTCACTCTCACCCTCACACTAACCCTCAACCTCCTAAATATCACCCTAACACTAACCCTCACACTAACCCTAATCTTAACCCTCACCCTAACCCTAAACCTCACCATAACCCTCACCCTCACAGTAACCCACACCTTAACCCTAACGCTAACCCTAACCCTCACCCTCAGACTAACCCACACCCTAACTCTTATCCTCACACTAACGCTAACCCTAACCCTAACCCTAACTCTAACCTTCACACTAACCCTAACCCTCACCCTAACACTATCCCTACACTTCACCCTGACTCTCATACTAACCCTAACCCTCAACCACACCCTAATCGTCACCCTCAACCGAACAGTCACCCTCACCCGAACACTCACACTCGCCCTAAAACTCACCCTCACAATAATCATCAGCCTAACCCTAAATCTCACCCTAACCCAAACTTTAAACCTCACCCTAAATCTAATCCTCAACCTAAACCTATCCCTCACCCTGACCCTCACCCTCACCCTAACCCTGACCCTAACCCTCACCCTTATCCTAACCCTAATACTCACCCTAAACCTAACCCTCAACCTCACACTAAACCTAACCCTCACCCTCACACTAAACCTGACCCTCATCTTAACTCTTACCCTCACACTCACCCTCTCCCTCACCCTAACCCTCATCCTAACCCTAACCTTAAACCTAATGCTAACCCTAAACCTCACTCTCACCCTAAACCTCACCCTAACCCTTACCCTCAACCTAACCCTAACCCTCACCATCACACTAAACCTAACCCTCACTCTAACCCTAACCTTAAACCTCACACTAAACCTAACCCTCAACCTAACCCTAACCCTACCCCTGAGCCTAACCCTCACCCTAAATCTAACCTTAACCCAAATGCTCACCCTATCAGTAAACTTCATCCTAACGCTCACCCTCAACCTCTCCTTCCCCCTCAGCCTTACCCTAACCATAACCATAATCCTAACACTCAAACTAACCCTCACCCTAAACCTATCCCTGAGCCTCACCCTAACCCTCACCCGAACCATTACCGTCAACCTAACCCAAACCGTAACCCTAAACCTAACACTCATATTAACCGTAACCCTAACCCTCACCCTATCCCTTATACTAACCCTAAACCTAAATCCAACCCTCACCTTAACCTGAAACTTCACACTTACCCTAAACCTAAACCTAACCCTCAGCCTAAACCTCATCTTAACCTAACCCTAACCCTCACGCTAACCCTAATCATCACCCTCACCCTAAACTTTACCCAAACCCTAACCCTATCCCTAACCCTAACCCGAACCCTAACTCTACCCGAACACTCACCCACACCCTAACCCTCACTCTCACAATAAACATCAACCTAACACTAACCCTCAACCTAACCCTAACCCTCACCCTCACCCTAACCATTACCCTCACCGTAAACCTAAACCTCACACTAACCCTAAGCCTAACCCTCACCCTCACCCACACCCTCACACTAACCCTATCCTTAACCCTCATCCTAACATTAACCCTCACCCTCACCCTAACCCTAACCCACAACCTCACCCTAATCCTCACCCTAACCCTAACCCTAAACCTTACCTAACCGAAAAACTCACACTCACTCTCACCCTCAACCTAACCCTCAACCTAGCCCACCCCCTAACACTAACCCTCACCATAACCCTAACCCTCACCCTCACACTCACCCTCACCCTAACCCTAAACCTAACCCTTACCCTCAACCTAACCCTAACCCTCACATTGAGCCTAACTCTCACCCTAACCCTAACCCTACCTCTCAGACTAACCCTCACCTTTACCCTAACTCTAACCCTCACCCTAACCCTAACCCTATCACTAACCCTCACACTAACCCTAACCTTAATAATGAACCTAACCCTCAGCCTCACCCTCACCATAACCCTAACACTCACCCTAATCCTAAACCTAACCCTAGTCCTCACGCTAACACTTACCCTCACCCTCACCCTAACCCTAACTCTCATCCTCACCCTAACCCTCACCCGAAGCCTTACCGTCACCCTAACTCTAATCCTAACCCTAACCCTCACCCTAACCTTAAACCTTTCCCTAACCCTCACCCTAAACCTAACCCTCATCCTACCTCACATTCAACCTAACCGTCATCCTAACCCTTACCGTCACCCTAAACCAACCCTAATCCTCACACTAAACCTAACCCTCATCCAAACTCTAATGTTACCCCTCACCCTAAACCTCACCCTCAACCTAACCCTAACCCTAATCCTCACCCTATCCTTAACCTTAACCCAAAACTACACCCTAACCCTCACTCTCACCCTAATGCTAACCATAACTCTCAGGCTCACCGTAACCCTCTCCCTAACAATTTACCCTCACCCTCACCCTAAAACTCACCCTAACACTCACCCAAACCCTAACCCTCACCTTAACCCTAACCCTTAACTTTACCTTGACGCTAACCCTCACCCTCACTCTAAACCTCACCCTAACACTTACCCACATACTTTCCCTCACTCTAACCCTAAACCTAAACCTAAAATTCACCCTATCCCTCACCCTAACCCTAAACCTCACCCTCACCATAACCCTCACCCTAAACTTTACCCTCACCCTAACTCTTACCCTAACACTAAACCTAACCCTCACACTAACCCGAACCCTAATGCTCAGCCTAATCCTTATCCTAACCCTAAACCTAGCCCTAAACCTCACCTAACCCTAACCCTAACCCTTAGCCTAACCCTCATCCTAACCATAACCCTAATCCTAACCCTCACCCTAACCCTAACCGTAAACCTAAACCTCACCTAACCCAAAGCCTCACCCTCATCCTCTCGATCACCCTCATCCTAACCCTAAATGTAACTTAATCCTAACCCTCACCCTCACCCTCACCCTAACTTTAACCCTAAACCTAAACCTAACACTCACCCTCACCCTTACCCTAACCCTAACACTATCCCTAACCCTCAACCTAACCCTAACCCTCACCCTAATCCTAAACCTAACCCTCACCCTCAAACTCACCCTAAGTCTAACGCAAACCCTAACCCTAACCCTCACCCTCACCCTCACCCTAACCCTCACACTCACCCTAAACCTCACCCTAAACCTGACCCTACCCCTGTCCCTACCCCTCACCTTAACCCTAACCCTAACCCTCAACCTAACCCTAAACCTAGGCCTAACGCTAACCCTCACCCTAAACCTAATCCTCACCCACACCCTAACCCTCACCCTCAACCGAACCCGAACCCTCACCCGAACCCTCATTCTCACCCTAACCCTCACCCTCACTCTAAACATCACCCAAATCCTAACCCTCACTCTAACTCTAACACAAACCCTAATCCAAACCCTCACACTCACCCTAATCCTCACCCTAACCTTTACTCTCACCTTAATCCTTACCCTTACCCTAACCCTAACCATTATCCTCACACTAACCGTAACCCTAACTCTAACCCTAATCCTAACCCTGACCCTAACCTTCACCCTCACCCTGATCCTCAGCTTCAGCTTAATCCTAACCCTAATCCTATTCCTAATCCTCACCCTCACAATCACCCTCAACCTAAACCTAACCTTAACACTAACCCTCACCCTCACCCTCGCCGAACACTCACCCTCACACTAAACATCACCCTAACCCTAACCATCACCCTAACCCTAACCACAGCTTAACCCTCACCCTCAACCTAACCTCACCCTAACTCTATCCCTAACCCTAAACCTAACCCTCAACCTAACCCTAACCTTTACCCTAAACCTAACCCTAATCCTATCCCTAAACCTAACCCTAACCCTCACACTCAACCTCACCCTCACCCTAACACTCACTGTCACCCTAACCTTCACCCAAAACCGAACCTTAACCCACACCCTAACCCTCACCCGAACCCTCACCGGAACCCTCACACTCACCCTAAGCCTAACGCTAACCCTCATCCTAACACTAACCCTGACCCTCACCCTCACCCTAAACCTAACCCACAACCTCACCCTAATCCTCACCCTAACCCTAACCCTAAACCTTACCTAACCGAAAACCTCACGCTCACCCAAACCCTAACCCTCAACCTAGCAATCCCCCTAACACTAACCCTCACCCTAACCCAAACCCTCACCCTCAAACTCACCCTCACCCTAACCCTAAACCTATCCCTAACCCTCACACTAAGCCTAACCCTCACCCTAACCCTAACCCTACCTCTCAGACTAACCCTCACCTTAACCCTAACTCTGACCCTCACCCTAACCCAAACCCTATCACTAACCCTCACACTAACCCTAAACCTAATACTGAACCTAACCCTCACCCTCACCCTCATAATACCCCTAACACTCACCCTAATCTTAACCCTAAAATTAGTCCTCACCCTAACACTTACCCTCCCACTCACCCTAACACTAACCCTCAACCTCACCCTAACCCTCACCCTAAGCTTTACTCTCACCCTAACTGTAATCCTAACACTAACCCTCACCATCACCCTAATGCTAACCCTAACCCTCAGACTCACACTAATCCTCACCCTAACACTTACCCTCACCCTAACCCTAACCCTCACCCTCACCCTAAACCTCACCCTAACAATTACCCAAACCCTAAACCTCACCCTAAACCTAACTTTGACGCTAACCCTCACCCTCACCCTAAACCTCACCCGAACACTTACTCACACGCTTACCCTCACCCTAACCCTAACCCTAAACCTAAATTTTACCCTAACACTCACCCTATCCCTAACCCTCACCCTCACTCTAACTCTCACCCTAACCTTTACCCTCACCCTAACTCTTACCCTAACCCTAAGCCAATCCCTCACACTAACCCTAACCCTAACCCTCAGCCTAACCCTTATCCTAACCCTAAATGTAGCCCTAAACCTCACCCTAATCCTAACCCTAACCCTCAGCCTAACCCTCATCCTAACCCTAACCCTAATCCTAACCCTCACACTAACCCTAACCGTAAGCCTAAACCTCACCCTAAACCTAACCCTCACCCTCACCCTCTCCTTCACCTTCACCTAACCCTAATCCTAACCTAATCATAACCCTCACCCTCACGCTCACCTTAACTCTAACCCTAAACCTAACCCTAACACCCACCCTCACCCTTACCTTAACCCTAACATATACCTAACCCTCAACCTAACCCTAACACTCACCCTAATCCCAAACCTAACCCTCACTATCAAACTCACCCTATCTCTAACCCAAACCCTAACCCTAACCTCACCCTCACCCTCAACCTAGCCCTCACCCTAACCCTAATCCTCACTCACACCCTAACCCTCACCCTCAACGGAACCCTCACCCTCAACCGCACCCTCATCCTCACCCTAACCCTCACCGTCACTCTAAACATCACCCAAACCCTAACCGTCACCCCAACCCTAACCCAAACCCTATTTCAAACCCTCACACTCACCCACCCCTCACCCTAACCCTTACCCTCACCCTAACCCTAACCATAACCCTCAAAATAACCGTAACTCTCACTCTAGCCCTAAACGTAACCCTGACCCTGACCTTCACCCACACCCTGATCCTCACCCTCAGCTGAACCCTAACCCAAATCCTATTCCTATTCCTAACCCTCAGCCTCACATTAAACCTAACCCTAACCCTTACCCTCACCCTCACTCTAACCTTCACCTTCACCCTAAATATCATCCTAACCCTAACCCTCACCCTAACCCTAACCCGAACCCTCACCCTGAACCTAAGCTCAGCTTAATCCTCACCCTCACCCTAATCCTCACCCTAACCCTAAACTTTAACTAACAGAAACCCTCACCCTCAACATCAGCCTAAAGCTCACTCTAACCCTTCCCCTCACCCTAACCCTAACCCTAAACCTAACCATAACCCAAACCCACAACCTCACCCTACCACTCACCCTCACCTTATCCTAAACCTTATCCTAACCCTGAACCTAAAAGCAACCTTCACCCTAACCAAAACCTAACCCTAACCCTAACCCTCAGCCTATGCTCATCCTAACCCTAACCCTAACCCTAAACCTTACCCTAAAACTAACCCTAACCCTAACCCTCACCCTAACCCTAAACCTCACCCTCAAACTCACCCTAAACCTCAGACTAAACCTAGTGCTAACCCTAATCCTAACACTCACCCTCAACCTAACTCTAACCCTAAACCAAACACTCCCACTCCCCCTCACCCTCACTCTAACCCTCAATCTAACAGTAACCCTCACCCTCAACCTCACCCTCAACTTCAGCCTAACCCTAGTCTATACCCTAATCCTAACCCTCAGCCTACCCCTGACGCTAACCCCAGCCATAACCCTAACCCTCACCCTAACCCTCACCCTCAGCATAGTCCACACCCTAACCCTAAACCTAACCCTCACACTAACCCTAAACCTAACCCTCAGCCTAAACCTTATCCTAACCCTAAACCTAAAACTAACCTTCACCCTAACCAAAACCTAACCCTAACCCTAACCTAACCCTAACCCTCACACTAACCCTAAACCTAATCCTCAGCCTAACCCTCATGCTAACCCTAACCCTAACACTAACCTTAACCCTGACCCTCAATTTAACACTCCCCAAAACCCTAACTGTATCCCTAAACCTCACCCTCAACCTAACCCTAATCTAACACTAACTCTAAACTTCATCTTCACCTTAACCCTCACCCTCACCCTAAACATCACTCTAAACTTAACCCATACCCTAACCCTAACCCTAACCCTCACCCTAACCCTAACCTCAGCTTAATCCTAACCCTGATGTAAACGAAACCCTCACCCTCACCCTCACACTAACCCTATCCCTAACCTTCATCCTAACATTAACCCTCACCCTCACCCTCACCCTAAGCCTAACCCACAACCTCACCCTAACCCCAACCCTAAACCTTACCTAACTGAAAACCTCACACTCACTCTCACCCTCAACCTAACCCTCAACCTAGCCCACCCCCTAACACTAACCGTCACCATAACCCTAACCCTCACCCTCACGCTCACCCTCACCCTAACCCTAAACCTAACCCTTACCCTCACCCTAACCCTAACCCTCACACTGAGCCTAACTCTCACACTAACCCTAACCCTACCTCTCAGACTAACCCTCACCTTTACCCTAACTCTAAACCTCACCCTAACCCTAACACTATCACTAACCCTCACACTAACCCTAACCTTAATAATGAACCTAACCCTCAGCCTCACCCTCACCATAACCCTAACCCTCACCCTAATCCTAAACCTAACCCTAGTCCTCACGCTAACACTTACCCTCACCCTCACCCTAACCCTAACTCTCATCCTCACCCTAACCCTCACCCGAAGCCTTACCGTCACCCTAACTCTAATCCTAACCCTAACCCTCACCCACACCCTAACCCTAACTCTAAACCAAACCATAACCATAACCCTCCCCCTCCCCTGAACCCTCCCCCGAACCCTCACTCTCACCCTAACGCTCACCCTCATTCTAACCCTCACCCTAACTCTCACCCTCAACCTCACACTCACCTTAACCTTCACCATTACCCTAACCATAACCATAAGCCTCAGGCTAACCCTAACCCTAACCCTCCCCCTCACCCGAACCTTCACCCTCACCCTCACCCTAAACATCACCCTAACAATTACCCTGACCCTAATCCTAACCCTAATGCTCACCCTAACCGAAAACCTCATCTTAACCCTCAACCTCATCCTAAACGTCACCCTAATCTTACCCTAAACGTTACCTAAACTAAACCCTCACCCTCACCCTAACCTTAACCCTAAACCTAACCTGCACACTAACTCTAACCCTAACCCTCAGCATAACGCTCATCCTAACCCTAACTATACCCATATACTTCACCCTAACCCTAACCATAACCCTAACCCTCACCCTAACCCTAACCCTCACCCTCATCCTCACCCTCACCCTCACACTAAGCCTAACCCTAACCCTAATCCTAATCCGAAACCTCACCCTCACCCTAACCCTAACACTAACCATTACTCTGATCCTCACCCTCAAATTTACCCTAACCCTAACCCTCACCATCACCCTAAACCTCACCCAAACCCGAACCCTCACCTCAACCTAACCCTCAATCTCACCATAACCCTAAACCTAACCTTAATCCTCTCCCTAACCCTAACAATAACCCTATCCCTCACCCTAACCGTTATCCTCACACTTACCCTAAACCTAACCCTAAACCTCACACTAACCCAAAAACTCATCCTATCCCTGATCATACCCTTCACCCTAATCCTAACCCTAACTCTAATCCACACCCTAAAACTAACCCTAACCCTCACCCTCACCATAACCCTCATCCACACCCTAATCCTCACCCTCACCCGAACCATCACTGTCTCCCTAACCCTCACCCTCACCCTAAACATCACCCTAAACCTAACCCTCAACCTAACCCTAAAAATAAACCTCACCCTCACCCCAACCCTAATCCTAACCCAAACACGAACCCTCACCCTAACCCTGACCCTCACACTCACGCTAAACCTAACCCTCACCCTCACCCTAACCCTACCCCTCACACTACCCCTCACCCTAACACTTACCCTCACCCTAACACAAACCCGAACCCTCACCCTCACCCTAGCCCTCACCCTAACACAAATCCTAACCCTAACCCTAAACCTAAACCTAACCCTCACCCTAACCCTCACCTTGACCCTCACCCTAACCATAAACCTAACCCTAACCCTAACCCTCACCCTCACCCTCATCCTAACCCAAACCCTAACTCTTATTCAAACCCTAACACTCACCCAGACACTAAACCTCACCCTAATCCTTAGCCTCACCCTCACCCTAAAAGTAACCCACACCTTAACCTTAACCCTCACTCTACCCCTAACCCTAACCCTCAACCTCACACTCACCCTAACCCTAACCCTAACTCTCACCCTCACCCTAACCCTAAACATAATGCTAACCCTAACCCTCATCCTCACCCTAACATTAACCCTACCCCTCATCCTAACCCCAAACCTAACCCTAATGCTAACCCTAACCCTCACCCTCACCCTAACCCTCACCCTATCCCTTACCCTCACCCTCTCCCTAACCCTTACCTTAAACATACACATGAGCCTAACCTTCATCTTAACCCTTACCCTCACTATAAACCTAACACTAACCCTAATCCTCACACTAACACTAAACTAAAGCCTAAACCTAACCCTCACTTTAACCCTCACCCTAATCATAAACCTGACCCTCACCCTCACTGTAACACTAACACTAAACCTAAACCTCACCCTCACCCTAACCCCCACTGTCACCCTAACCCTCAATGTCACCCTAACCCTAAACCTGACCCTAAACCTCACCCTAACCCTTACCCTAACCATAAACTTAACCCTAACCGACAGCCTAACCCTCACCCGAACCCTCACCGTCACCCTCAACCTCACCCTAGCTGTAACCCTAAGACTCACCCCAACCCTAAACCTCACCCTACCCCTATGTCTAACCCTCACCCTCAACCTAACCCTAACCCGAACTCTAACCCTATACCTCACCCTAACCCTAGGGCTAAACATAACCCTAACTCTTACTCTCATCCTAATCCTCACCCTAACTTTTTTCCTCACACTAACACTAATCCTAACCCTCACACTAACCCTAACCCTCAACCTAACCCACAGCATCACCCTAACCCTCACCGTCACCCTAACCATCACCTACACCCTAACCCTCTCCCTCACCCTCAACCTAAACATCAACCTAACCCTAACCCTCAGCCTAACCCTAACCCTAAACCTCACCTTAACCCTAACCCTCACCTTCAACCTCACCCTCAGCCTAATCCTCACACTAAACTTAAACCTAACCCTTTCCTAACCGAAAACCGCACCCTAACCCTAACCCTCACCCTAACCCTCGCCCTCACCCTAGACCTCACCCTAAGCCAAACCCTAACCCTAACTCTCAAACTCAAACTCATCCTCAACCTCAGCCTCACCCTAAACCTAAACATATTTCTAACCCTAACCCTCACCCTCACCCTCACTCTAACCCTAACTGTAAACCTAATGCTAACCCTAAACGTCACCCTCACTTTAACCCTAATTCTAACCCTCACCCTAACCCTAACCCTAACCCTAATGCTATACCCAAACCTAACCCTCACCCTAAGACTAATGCTAACCCTAATACATAACCACAACCTAAACCTCACCCTAACCCTTACCCTCATCCTAACCCTCACCCTAACCCTAAACCTAAACCTAAACCTCACCCAAACACTCACCCTAACCCTTACCCTAAACCTCACCCTCACACTGACCCTCACCCTAACCTTTACACACACCCTCACCCTAAACCTAACCATAACCCTCACACTAAACCTAACCCTCACCCTAACCCTAAACATAATCCTCACCCTAAACCTCATCCTAACCCTAACCCTCAAACTAACGCTAAACCAAAACATTACCCTAACCTTACTAACCCTCACACTCACCCTCAGCCTAACACTAACCCGAGCCCTAATCCTAACCCCAACACTCAACCTCACACTCACTTTAACTTGAACCCTAAACATAAACCTAACCCTCACCCTAACCATAAACCTATCCCTAACGCACACCCTAACCCTAAACATCACCCTAACCCTAACCCTAACCCTCGCCCTCACCCTAACCCTAACTCTCACCCTAACTCACACCTTAACCCTGACGCTAACCCTAAACCTCACCCTCACCCTAAACCTAAACCTCACCCTAACCCAAACCCTCACAATAGCCCTAAGAGTAACCCTAATCCTAATCCTCACACTCACCCTAACCCTAACCTTCACCCTATCGCTCAGCCTAACACTAACACTCACCCTCACCCTAAACCTCACCCTCACCTTAACACTCACCCGAATCCTAACCCTAACCCTCACCCCAACCCTAACCCTCACGCTAACCCTAACTTTAACCCTCACCCTAAAACTTAATCTAACCCTAACCCTCACTCTCACCCTAATCCTCAACCTAACCCTGATCCTTACACTAACCCTAACACTAACCCTCACACTAAACCTAATCCTCACCCTAAACCTAAACGTAACCCTCACCCTAAACCTCACCCTAACCCTAACCATAACACTCACCATAATCCTAACCCTAAACCTAACCCTCTCCCTAACCCTAACCCTACCCCTCACCCTACCCCTCACCCTAAACCTAACCCTCACTCTTACACTTAACCTAACCCTCAACCTGACCGTAACTCTCACCTTCACCCTAACCCTCACCCTAACCCTATCCCTCACCAACACCCTAAGTCTCACCCTCACCCGAACCCTCACTCTCACCCTAATCTTCACCAACACCCTTAGCCACACCCTCAAACGAATCCTCACTCTCACCCTCACCCTCACCCTAAACATCACCCTAACCATAAACCCTCAACTTAACCCTAACCCTAACCCTCCCCCTAACCCTAACCCTAAACTTAATCCTCACCCTCACCGTAATCCTCACCCTAAACCTAAATCTATACCTTTCCTGACCGAAAACCTCATGGTCACCCTAAGCCTCACCCTCACCCTAACCCTAACCTACACCCTATCCCTTCCCATACCCTGAAGCCTAACTCTCACGCTAAACCTCACCCTCAACCTAAACATCACCCTAACCCTCACCCTCACCCAAACCCTAACCCTCAATCTCACCCACAACCTAACCGTCACCCTCACCCGTACCCTCTCACTCTCCCTAATTTTCAATTTCACCTTAAACATCACCCTAACCCTAACACTCATCCTAACCCTAACCATAACCCTCACCCTCACCCTAACCCTAACCCTAACCCTTACCCTAACCCACAACGTAACACTTAGGCTAACCTTAACCCTCACTCTCAGCCTAACCCTCACCCTAACACTTACCATCACCCTAACCCTTATCCAAACCATAACCCTCACACTAAATCTAAGCCTCACCCTAACTCTAACCCTAAATCTGCCCCTCACCCTAACCCTAGCCGTGAGGGCTAGCGTGAGCCTCACTCATACCCTCAACCTCAGCCTAAACCTAAGCCTAACCCTAATCCTAAACCTAACCCTCACACTCACACTCACCCTAAACCTAACCCTAACCCTCATCCTCACACTAAGGCTAACCCTAACCAACCCTCAACCTCACCCTAACCCTTAACCTCACCCTAACCCTAACCCTAACCCTAACCCTCACACTAACCCTAAAACTACCCCTCAGCCTAACCCTAAGACTCACCCTAAACCCAACACTGATGCTAACACAAATGTTCACTCTCAACCTAAGCCTCACCCTCTCCCTAACCCTCACCCTACCCCTTCCTCTCACCCTATCCCTCAACCTAACCCAAACCCTAACCCTAACCGTAAACTTCCACCTAACCCTCACCCTAACCCTCACCCTAGCCCTAACCCTAACCCTCACCCTAACACTAAACCTAAGCCTAACCCTCACCCTCACTGTAACTGTCATCCTAACACTTAACCTCACCCTAACCCTAACCCTAACATTCACCCTAACCCTAACCCTCACCCGAACCCTCACTCTCTCCTTCACCCTCACCCTAAACATCACCCAAACCCTAAACCTCACCCTAAACCAAAACCTCACCTTAAACTTCACCCTCACCTTAAACTTCACCCTCAACCTAATCCTCACCCTAGCCCTCACCATAAACCTAACCCTAAACTTAACCCTCAGCGTCACCCTTAGCCTCACCCTCAGCCTCACCCTAAACCTCAACCTTACTCTCACCCTAACCCTAACCCTTACCCTCACCATAACCCTATCCCTAACCCTCAACCTAACCCGCACCTTAACACTTACGCTCACCCTAACCCTCACCCAACCCTAACCCGAACACTAACCCTCACCCTAAACCCCACCCAAACCTTCACCATAACCCTAACGCTAACCCTAACCCTCAGTCTCAACCTAACCCTCACCCTAAACCTTATCCTCACACTAACCCTAACCCTTACCGTAAAGGTCACACTAACCCTAACCCTCATACTAACCCTAAACCTACCTCTCACCCAAAGCCTCACCCTAACCCTATCCCTAACCGTAACGCTCAACCTAACCCTAACCCTCACCCTCACCCTAATCCTCACCCTCAACCTAACCCTAACCTTTACCAAACCGAAAGCCTCACCCTTAACCTCACCCTCAGCTTAATCCTTACACTAAACCTAATCCAAACCCTAACTCTTACCCTCAACCTAAACCTAACCCTAACCCTAATCCTCACCGTCACCCTCTCACTCACCCTCACCCGCACCCTAATCCTCACGCTCTACCTCACCCTAAACCTAACCCTCAAAGTCACCCTTAACATCACCCTAAACTTAACTGTCACGCTAACCCTAACCCTTACCATAATCCTAACCCTAACCCTAACCCTCACCCTAACTCTAACCCTAACCCTAAGCCTAACCCTCACCGTAACTCTAACAATAACCCTAACCCTAAACGTCAACCTAACCCTCATCCTAACGCTAACCCTAACACTAACACTAACCCTGACCCACAATCTAACCCTCCCCTTAACCCTCACCCTCACCCTAAACATCACCCTCACCATAACCCTAACACTAACCCTAACCCTGACCCTCAATCTAACCCTCCCCTTAACCCTCACCCTCACCCTAAACATCACCCTCACCCTAACCCTAATCCTAACACTAACCCTAAACCTCACCCTAACCCTAACCTCAGCTTAACCCTAACCCTGATGTATACTACACCGTCACCCTCAACCTCACCCTAATCCCTACCCTACCCCTAACCCTGACATAAAGGAAACCCTCACCCTCAACTTCACACTAATCCTCACCTTAACCCTCACCTTAATCTTGACCCTGATCTTACCCTCAGCCTAACTCTAACACTAAACCTAAATCTCACCCTCACCTAATCCTCACCATCACCTTAACCCTCCCCCTAAACCTAACCCTCACCCACACCCTAAACATCACCGTCACCGTAGCCCTCATCCTCACCCTAACCCTAACACTAACCATCAACCTCACCCTCACCCTCTGGCTAAACCTAACCCTACCCTAGCCCTAAACCTCACCCTCACCCTCACCCTCACCCGCACCCTAACCCTAAAAATAACCCTAACCCTAACACTAACACTAAAACTCAACCTCAACCTAACCCTAATCCTAACCCTAACTCTAATCTTAAAACTCACCCTAACCCTCACCCTAACTCTAACCCTCACACTAACCCGAACTCTCACCCTAACCCTAACACTAACCCTAAACCTTACCCTCGCAATCACCCTAACCGTAACCCTTACCCTCACTCTAACCCTAACCCTAAGAGTAACCCTAACCCTAAACCTAGTCCTCACACTAACCCTAATGCTCATCCACACTTTAATCCGAACCCTCACCCGAACCCGAAACCGAACCCTAACCGTAACCCTAAACCTAACCCTAACACTCCCACTAAACTTAACCCTCACCCTAACTGTAAACCTAGCCATCAGCCTAAACCTCCCCCTAACTCTAACCCTACCCCAAACCCTAACCCTCACACTAAACCTAACCCTCACCCTATCCATAACCCTACCCCTCAGCCTAAGACTCACCCGAACCCTAACCCTAACCCTAAACCTAATCCTCACCCTATACCTAACCCTAACCCTAACCCTCACACCCACTCTAGCCCTCACCCTAAAATTACCCTAACCCTATCCCAAACCCTAATCCTCACCCTCATCTTAACCCTCACCCTAACCCTTCTCCTCACCATAAACCTAATCATGAACCTAAACTTAACCCTAAAACTCACACTAAACCTAAGCCTCACCCTAACCCTAAGCTTACCCCACAGCCTAACCCTCATCCTAACCCTAACCCTAACCCTATCCCTCACCCTAACCCTAACCCTAACATTAACCTAACCCTCCCCCTAACTCTCACCCTAACCATAACACTCACCCTAACCCAAACCCTCACCCTAACACTTACCCTCACACTAACCCTAACCCTAACACTAACACTAACCCTCACACTAACCCTAACCCTAACCCTAACCCTAAACCTCAACCTCACCCTCACCCTCAGCCTAACCCTAGTACTTACCCTCAACCTATACCTTCCCCTCAACCTAACCCTAACCCTAACCCTCACCCTCACCCTCACCCTCACCTCACCATAACCCTATCCCTCACCGTCCACATAAACATAACCCTAACACTTGCCCTCACCTTAACACTCACCCTAACCCTAACCCTGAACCTAACACTCACCCAAATGCTCACCCTAACACTAACACTAAACCTATCCCTCACCCTCAGTCTAACCCTCACCCTAAAGCTTACCCTCACCCTAAACCTCATCCTCACACTAACCCTAAACCTAACCCTAAACCTAACCTTCACCTTAACCCTCACCTTAATCCTGACCCTGATCATAACCCTCAGCCTAACTCTAACATTAAGCCTACATCCCACCCTCACCTAACCCTCACCATCACCCTAAACCTCACTCTAAACCTAACCGTCACCCACAACCTAAACCCCCCTCACCCTCACCCTCGCCCCAAAGCTAACACTAACTGTAAACTTCACCATCACCATCATACTAACACTAATCCTAAACCTAACCCTCACACTCACCCTAAACCTAATCCTAACACTCACCGTCACCCTCACCCTTACCCTAACCCCAAACCTAACCATTAGCCTAACCCTAACACTAAACCTAACCGACACCCTAAAACTAACCGTAACCCTAAACCTCACCCTCACCCTAACTTTCAACCTCTCCCTAAACCTCACCCTCATCCTAACCCTCACCTTAACCCTAAACATAAGCTTCTCCGTCACGCTAAACCTCACCCTAACCCTTAACCTTACCCTATCCCTAACACTACCCCTAACCCTCACACTAAACCTAAACCTCACCCTCACCCTAACCCTAACCCTACCCCTCACATTAACCCTAACACTCATCCTAACTCTAACCCAAACCCTCACCCTCACCCAAACCTGAACCCTCACCTCAACCTAACTCCCACTCTCACCCTAACCCTAAACCGAAACCTAATCCTCTCCCTAACCCTCACCCTCACCCTCACCCTCACCTTATTATAACCCTAACCCTAATCCTAAACCTAACCCTCACCCTCACCCTAAAACTAACCCTAACCCTAATCCTAAACCAAAACCTCACCTTCACCATAAACCTAACACTAACCATCACCCTCACAAGCACCCTTACCCTAACCCCAATCCTATGACTTACCCTCACCCTAACCCTAACAATAACCCTATTCCTCACTCTAACCCTTATCCTCACACTTACCCTAAACCAAACCCCAAACCGCACACTAACCCTAAACCTCACACTAACCCTGACCCAACCCCTCACCCTAAACCTCACCCTAATCCTAACCCTAACCATAACCCACACCTTAAACCTAACCCTAAACCTCACCCTCACTTTAACCCTCACCTTAATCCTAACCATGACCCTAACCCTCACTGTAACGCTAACACTAAACCTAAAACTAACCCTCACCCTAACCCTCACTGTCAGCCTAAATATCACCCTAACCCTCACCCTCACCCTCACACGAACCCTAACACTAACTCTCACCCTAACCCTCACTCTAACCCTTAACTTTACCCTAACCCTACCCCACAACCTCACACTAAATCTAACCCTCAACCTCATCCCAACCCTAACCCTAACCGTCACCCTAACACTTACCCTCACCCTAAACCAAACCCTAACCTTCACCCTCACCTAGCCCTCAACCTTACACTAATCCTAACCCTAAACCTGACCCTCACCCTAACCCTGACCCTCACTCTAACCCTATCCCTAACCCTAACCCTCACCCTCACCTTCACCCTAACCCTAACTCTAATTCAAACCCTAACCCTCACACACACCCTAAACCTCACCAGAATCCTTAGCCTCACTCTCACCCTAATTGGAACCCACAACTTAACCTTAACCCTCACTCTACCCCTGACCCTAATCCTGAACCTAAAACTCACCCTAAACCTAACCCTCACCCTCACCCTCAAGCTAACCCTAAACCTAATGCTAACCCTAAACATCATCCTCACCCTAAACCTAACCCTACCCCTCACCCTAACCCAAACCCTAAACCTAATGCTAACCCTAACCATCAACCTCACCCTAACCCTCACTCTATTCTTTACCCTCACCCTCTCCCTCACCCTTACCCTAAACCTAACCATCAGCCTAAACCTCACCTTAACCCTTACCCTCACTATAAACTTAAAACTAACCCTAATTCTCACACTAACCCTAAACCTAACCCTAATCCTAACCCTCACTTTAACCCTCACCTTAAGCCTAACCCTGAACCTAACCATCACTGTCACCCTAACCCTCAACGTCACCCTAACTCTCAACCTAACCCTAACCCTCACCCTAAATCTCACCCTAACCCTTACCCTCACCACAACGTTAACCCTAACCCACACCCTAACCCTCACGCGAAACCAAACCCTCACCCTCACCCTCATCCTAACCATAACACTAACACTCACCCTCAACCTAACCAACACCTGAACTCTAACCCTATACCTCACACTACCCTTAATGCTAAACATAACCCTAAATCTTAGTCTCAACCTAATTCTCACCCTAACCCTTTTCCTCACCCTAACCCTAATCCTAAACCTCACTCCAGCCCTAACCCTCAACCTAACCCTCACTGTCACCCTAACCCTAACCCTCACCTACACCCTAACCCTCACCCTCACCCTCACCCTAAAAATCACCCTAACCCTAACCCTCAGCCTAAACCTAACCCTAACCCTCACCTTAACCCTAACCCTCACCTTCAACCTCAGCCTCAGCCTAATCCTCACCCTAAACCTAACCCTAACCCTTTCCTAACCGAAAACCGCACCCTCACCCTAACCGTCATCCTAACCTTTGCCCTCACCCTAGCCCTCACCTTAAGCCTAACCCTAACCCTAACCCTCAACCTCAACCTCATCCTCAACCTCAGCCTCACCCAAAACCTAATCCTAAACCTAACCCTCACCCAAACCCTCACGGTAACCATAACCATAAACCTAATGCTAACCCTAAACCTGACCATCACCTTAACCCTAATCCTAACCCTCACCCTAACCCTAACCCTAAGCCTAATGTCATACCTAACCCTAACCCTCACACTAAGACTAATGCTAACCCTAATACTCAACCACAACCTAAACATCACCCTAACACTTACCCTCATCCTAACCCTCACCTTAACCCTAAAGCTGAACCTAATCCTCATCCAAACCCTCACCCTAACCCTTACACTAACCCTATTCTTCACCCTCACCCTAACCCTCACCATATCCCTTATACTCACACTAACCCTAACCCTAACCCTACACCTCACACTAACGCTAACCCTTAACTCAACCCTAACCCTATCCCTCACCCTAACCCTAAACCTAACCCTCATCCAAATGCTCACCCTAACCCTAACACTAACCTTATCCCTCACCCTCAACGTAACCCTCACCCTAACGCATACCCTCACCCTAACCCTAACCCTAACACTCAACCTAAACCTAACATAACACTAATGCTAACCCGAACCCTCACCATCACCCGAACCCACACCCTCACCCTAACACTCAGCTAATCCTCACCCTAACCCTAACATTACCTAATCAAGACCCTCACCCTCACACTCACCTTCACCCTAACCCTCACCCTCACCCGAGCCCTCACCCTAACCGTAATCCTAACACTAAAGCTCACCCTCATCCTCAACCTCAGCCTAACGCTATCCCTATCCCTAATCCTAACTGTCACCCTCAACCTAAGCCTAACCCTAACACTCAACCCTCACCCTAAGCCTCACCCTAACCCTAACGCTAACCCTAACCCTCACTCTCATCCTAGGGCTCAACAAAACCCTAACTGTAATCCTAAATCTAACCCTAAACCTCATCTTCACCCTCACCCTCACCCTCACCTTCAGCCTAATCCTATCCCTAACCCTAATAGTAACTCTAAACCTAAACCTAACCCTACCTCTACTCCTAAACCTAGCCCTCACCCTCACTCATACCCTCAACCTCAGCCTAACCCTAACCCTAATCCTAAACCTAACCCTCACACTCACACTCACCCTTACCCTAAAGCTAATCCTCACCCTCAACCTAAGTGTAACCCTAAACCTCACCCTCACCCTCACCCTTAACATCCCCCGAAACCTAACCCTAACCCTAACCCTTAAACTACCCTTCAGCCTAACTCTAACCCTCACCATCAACCCTAACCTGATGCTAACACAAATGCTCACTCTCAACCTAAGCCTCAGCCTAACACTTATCCTCACCATAACCCTATCCCTCCCCTCTCCCTAACACTCACCCTAACCCCTCCCCTCACCCTAACCCTCACCCTAACCCAAAGCCTAACCCTAATCCTAACCTTCACCCTAAGCTTCACCCTAACACTCACCCTAACCCTAACCCTAACCCTCACCCTCAAACTCACCCTAACCCTAAACCTAAACTTAACCCTCACTCTCACCCTAACTATCATCCTAACCCTTACCCTCGCCGTAAACCTAATCCTAACCCTAACCCTAAATCTCAACCTAAACCTAACCCTAACCCTAATGCTAACCCTAACCCTCACCCTCACCCTAATCTGGACCCTAACCCTTACCCTTAACATCACCCTCACACTCACCCTAACCCTAACCCTTACCCTCACCATAACCCTATCCCTCACTCTCAACCTAACCCTCACCCTAAAACTTACGCTCACCCTAACCCTCACCCAACCCTAACCCGAACCCTAACCCACACCCTAACGCCCACACTAACCTTCACCCTAACCCTAACGCTAACCCTAACCCTCACTCTCAACCTAACCCTCATCCTAACCCTTATCCTCACATTAACCCTAACCCTAACCGTAACCCTCACACTAAGCCTAACCCTCAACCTAACCGTAATCCTCACCCTCACAATAATCCTCACCCTAAACATAACCCTAACCCTTACCTAACCGAAACCCTAACCCTGACCCTCACCCTCACCCTCAGCCTAACCCTAATAGTACCCTAACTCTTATCCTCACCCTAAATCTAACCCTAACCCTAATCCTCATGGTCACCCTCCCACTCACGCTCTCCCTCACCCTCACACTCACGCTCAACCTAACCCTCACCCTAACCCTCACCGTCACCCTAAACATCACCCTAACCTTAACCCTCATGCTAACCCTAACCCTTACCCTACCCTAACCCTAACCCTAACCCTAACCCTAAACCTCGCCCTAAACCTTATGCTAACCCTAACTCTCATCCTCACCCTAATCCTAACCCTAACCCTTATCCTCACACTAACCCTAACCCTAAGCCTCAGCATCACCCTAACCCTAAACCTAAACCTAAAACTAACGCTCACCCTGGACCTAACCCTTACTCTTACCCTAAAAGTAAACCTCACACTAACCCACACCCTAACCCTCACCCTAAACTTAAACCTCACCCTCACCCTCACCCTAAACCTAACCTTTACCCTATCCCTAACCCTGCCCCTCAACCTAACCCTCACCCTCACCCTAACCCTAACACTAACCCTCACCCTAATCCTAACCCCAAGCCTAATCCTCACCCTAAACCTAAACCTAACCCTCATCCTAACCATAAACCTTACCTGAAACCTAACCCTAAACCTAAACCTAACCATACCCCTAACCCTTACCCTACCCTAACCCTAACCCTAACCCTAACCCTCGCACTAAACCTTATGCTAACCCTAACACTCATCCTCACCCTAATCCTCACCCTAACCCTTATACTCACACTAACCCGAACCCTAACCCTCAACATCACCCTATCCCTAAAGCTAAACCTAAAACTAAGGCTCAGCCTGAACCTAACCCTTAACCTTACCCTAAACCTAAACCTCACACTAACCCTCACTCTAACCCTAACCCTAAACCTAAACCTCACCCTCAACCTCACCCTAACCCTAACCTTTACCCTATCCCTAACCCTACCCCTCAACCTAACCCTCACCCTCACCCTAACCCTAACACTAACCCTCACCCTAAACCTAACCCTAACCCTAACCCTCACCCTAAACCTAAACCTAATCCTCATCCTAACCCTAAACCTTACCTGATACCTAACCCTAACGCTAAACCTAACCATAACCCTAACCCTCACCCTCAACCTTACCCTCACCCTAACCCTAAACCTAACCCTAACCCTCACGCTAACCCTAACCAGAATCCTAACCCTAACCCTCACCGTCACCATCACGCTCACCCTAACCCTCAAACTCACCTTCACCCTAACCCTCAAACTAAACCAAACCCTCACCCTAACCCTAACAATCTCCCTAACACTAACCCTACCTTTCACCCTAACCTTAACCCTAAAGGTCACCCTAACCCTAACCCTCACCCTCACCCTCACCCTCTGCCTAACACTAACCGTAACCCTAATCCTAACCCTAACTCTCACCCTCATACTAACCCTAACTCAAACCCTAACCCTAACCCTAACCCTATCCCTAATTCTCACCCTAATCCTAAACCTCATCCTAAACCTAAACCTAACCCTCAATCTCACCCTAACCCTAACCCTATCCCTCACCATAACCCTAATGATAACCCTATCCGTCACTCTCACCCTAAACCGCACCCTAAACCTTAGCCTCACAATAACCTTAACCCTAACTCTAAACCTAATACTCACACTAACTCTAACCATCACCCTCACCCTAACACTCACCGTCACCTTAAACTTCACTCGAACACTAACCATCACCCACACACTAACCCTCACCCGAAACCAAAACCTCTACCTCACCCTCACCCTAACCGAAACCCTAACACTCACCCCAAACCTAACCCTCAACCTAACCCTAACTCTAACCCTCACCGTCAACTTAACCCTAACCCTAATTCTAACCGTAAACCTCACCCTAACCCTAACACTAAACCTAACCTTAACTCTTACTTTCATCCTAAACCTCACCCTAAACCTTTTCCTCACACTAACCCAAAACCTAACCTCACACTAACCCGAACCCTCACCCTAACCCTAACCCTAACCCTAACCCTCACCCTGAACCTAACCCTAACCCTTTTCCACACCCTCACCCTGACCCTCACCGTCACCCTAACCCTCACCCTAAAACTAACCCTCAACTATACCCTAAAACTCACCATCACCCTCACCCTCACCCTCATCCTAAACATCACCCTAATGCTAACCCTCAGCCTAACCCTAACCCTAAACCTCACCTTAACCCTAACCCTCACCTTCAACCTCACCCTCAGCCTAATCCTCACCATAAACTTAAACCTAACCCTTTCCTAACCGAAAACCGCACCCTCACCCTAACCCTCACCCTAACCCTCGCCCTCACCCTAGCCCTCACCCTAAGCCAAACTCTAACCCTAACCCTCAAACTCAACCTCATCCTCAACCTCAGCCTCACCCTAACCCTAAACCTAATCCTAACCCTAATCCTCACCCCCACCCTCACTCTAACGCTAACCTTAAACCTAATGCTAACCCTAAACCTCACCCTCAACTTTACCCTAGTCCTAAACCTCACCCTCAACCTAACCCTAACCCTAATGCTATACCTAAACCTAACCCTCACCCTAAGACTAATTCTAAGCCTAATACTCAACCTCACCCAAAACCTCACCCTAACACTTACCCTCAGCCTACTCCTCACCCTAACCCAAAACCTAAACCTAACTTTCACCAAACAGTCACCCTAACCCTTACACTAACCCTATCCCTCACCCGGACCCTAAACCTCACCCTAACCCTTATCCTCACACTAACCCTAAACGTAACCCTAAACCTCACACTAACTCTAATCCTCTCCCTAAAACTAACACTAAACCTCCTCCTAACCCTAACCCTAAAGTCAACCCTAACCCTGACCCTCACCCGAAACCTAATCCTAACCCTCACCCAAACGCTCACCCTAACCCTAACACTAAACCTATCCCTCACTCTCACCCTAACCCTCACCCTAACGCTTAACCTGACACTAACCCTAAAAATCAAACTAAACCTAACCCTCACCCTAACCCTAACCATAATCCTCACCCTAACCCTCATCCTAACCCTAACATTAACCTTCAACCTATCCCTTACCCTAAACATTACCCTAAGCCTAACCCTCACCCTCACCCTCACCCACACCCTCAGCCAAACACTAACACTAACCCTAAACCTAACCCTAACACTCACACTCACACTCACCCTAACTTGAACCCTAACCATAAACCTAACTCTCACCCTATCCATAAACCTATCCCTAACACACACCCTAACCATAAACATCACCCTTATCTTAACCCTAATCCTCACCCTAACTCTAACCCTCACCCTAATCTCAACTTAACCCTAACGCTAACCCTAACCCTCACCCTCACCCTAAACCTCACCCTAACTGATAGGCTCACCATAACCCTAAGGCTAACCATGACCTTAATCTTAACACTAAATCTGACCCTAAACCTTACCCTATCACTCACACTAACCCTAACACTCACCCTCAAATTAACACTCACCGTCACCTTAACCCTCACCCTAAACCTAACCGTAACCCATACCCTAACACTCACACTCACCCTCACCCTCATCCTCACCTTCACCCTAACCCTAACCCTAACTCTCACCCCAACCATAACCCTCACCCTAACCCTAACTTTAACCCTCACACTCACCCTAACCCTAACCCTAACCCTTAACCTAACCCTCAACCTAACCCTTAATCAAAGCCTAACCCTCACTCTCACCCTAATCCTCAACATAACCCTAACCATAACCCTCACCCTAACCCTAACCCTAATCCTAACCCTAACCCTAACCCTCTCCCTCACCCTAAACCTCACCCTAACCCTAAAACTCACCCTAATCCGAAACCTCACCAACACCCTAACTCTCACCCTCACCCGAATCCTCACTCTCACCCTAACCTTCACCAACACCCTAACCCACACCCTTACCCGAACCCTCATTCTCACCCTCACCTTCACCCTAAACATCACCCTAACCCTAACCCTCACCCTAACCCTAACCCTAACCCTCACCTTAAACCTCACCCTCAACCTAATCCTCACCCTAAACCTAACCCTAACCCTTTCCAAGCCGAAAACCTCACCTTCACACTAACCCTCACCCTAGCCCTCACCCTCACCCTAGACCTCACCCTAAACATAACGGTAATCTTAACCCTCACCTTCACGCTCACCCTAATGCTCACCCTCACCCTCAGCCTCACCCTAAACCTACACCTAATCCTAACCCTAACCCTGACCCTCACCCTCACTCTAACCATAACCTCCACCCTAACCCTAACCCTTACCCTAATGCTAACCCTAACCTTCAACCTCACCCTAAACTTAACACTCAACCTAAACCTAACCCTAACCGTAATGCTAACCCTAACCCTCACCCTCACCCTAACCGAAACCCTAACACTCACCCCAAACCTAACCCTCAACCTAACCCTAAATCTAATCCTCACCCTCAACCTCACCCTAACCCTAACTCTAACCTCAAATCTCACAGTCACCCTAACACTAACCCTAAACCTAACCCTAAATCTCACCTTAACCCTAACACGAAAACTCTACCTCACCCTGGCCCTCACCCTAACCCTAATCCTAACCCTAACCCTCATCCTAATAATCACCCTAACCCTCACCCTAACCCTCACCCTCACCCTCACCCTAACCCTAATCCTAACCCTAACCCTCAAACTAACCCTAACCCTTACCCTCAACATAACCCTTACATTAACCGTCAACCTAACCATAAACTTAAACCGAACCCTAACTCTCATCCTAACCCTAACACTAAACCTCACCCTAAACCAAACCCTAAACCTCACCCTAGCCCTCACCCTAACCCTAACCCTAATCCTAACCTTAACACTAATCCTAACCCTCCAACTAACGCTTACCCTAAAACTCACCCTAACCCTACCCTCACCCTCAACCTCACCCTCATCCTAAACCTAAGCCTAAGCCTAAACCTAACGCTAACACACACACTCAACTTAACCCTAACCCTAATCCTAAACCTAACCCTAACCCTAACCCTCCTACTAACTCTCACCCTAACCCTAAACCTAACACTAACCCTAACCCTAACCCTCACCCTAACCCTAACTTTAACCCTAAACCTCACCATCACCCAAAACCTAACTCTAACCCTAATGCAAACCCTAAACCTCACCCTAACCCTAACCCTAACCCTCACCCTCACCCTCACTGTAACCTTAACACTGAACGTAACACTAACAATAACCCTAACCCTAATCCTAACCCTCAACCTAACCATAACCCTCACCCTAACCCAAACCCTGACCCTAACACTTACCCTCACCGTAACACTAACCCTAACCCCAACTCTAACCCTCACACTAACCTTAACCTCACCCTAACCCGAAACCCAACCTTCAACCTAACCCTAACCCTTACGCTCAACGTAACCATAACCCTAACCCTAAACCTCACCCTAACCATAACCCTCACACTAACCCTAAACCTCATCCTAAAAGTTACCCTCACCCTAATACTAACCCGAAACCTAATCCTAAACCTCACCCTCACCCACACTGTAACTGTAACACTAACCGAAATGCTAACAATAACCCTAATCCTAACCCTAACCCTCACCCTAACCATAACCCTCCTCCTAACCATAACCCACACCCTAACACTTACCCTCACCCTAACACTAACCCTAACCCTAACACTAACCCTCACACTAACCCTAAACCTCACCCTCACCTTAAACCTCACCTTAACCCTAACCCTCATCCTCACTCTAAACCTCACACTAACCCTAACACTTATCCTCAATCTAACCCTCACACTCAGCCTAAAACTAACCCTCACCCTAACACTAACCCTCACCCTTATCATAACCCTCACCCTCAGCCTAACCCTCACCTTTACCCTTACCATCACTCCACCCTAAACTTCACCCTAACACTAACACTGACCCTAACCCTAATTCTACCCCTAAACCTCACACTCACCCTAACCCTAACCTTAATGATTACCCTAACACTAACCCTAACCCTCAACCTAACCCTAAACCTCACGCTCACCACAACCCTAACCCTTTCCCTCACCCTAACCCTAATCCTACGCCTAACCCTCATCCTAACCCTCCCTCTAACCCTTACCCTAAACCTCACGCAACCCTAAGCCTTACCCTCAACCTCAGCCTCAGCCTAAACCTAAGTCTAAGGCTAACCCTCACCATAACCCTCACACTCACCTACACCCTAACCCTAATCGTAAACCTAACCCTATCTCTAAAACTCAACCCAACCCTTACCCTCACCCTAACCCGAACATTAACCCTAACCCTAATCCTCACCCTAACCCTCCCCCTAAACCTAACTCTAACCCTAAACCTCACCCTCACCCTAACCCTAACCCTAACCCTAACACTAAAGCTCACCGTAAAACTCAGCCTAAACCAAACCCTCACCCTCACCCTCAACCTAATCGTAACTCTAACCCTAACCCTAACAATAACACTAAACCTAACCCTAAACATAACCCTAACCCTCACCCTAACCCTAATCATAACCCTAACCATAAACCTCACCCTAACCCTCACCCTAACCCTCACCCTCACCCTCACCCTCACTGTAAGTCTAACCCTAACCCTAACAATTACACTAATCCTAACACTAAACTTAACACTAACCCTAATCTCAAAACTCACCCTCACCCTAACCCTAATTCTAACCCTCACCCTCAACCTAACTGTCATCCTAACCCTCACCCTAACCCTAAAACTCACCCTAACAGTAAACCTAAACGTCACCATCACCCTAGCCCTCACCGTAACTCTTATCCTAACCCTAATCCTCATCCTAACCCTCATCCTAAGCCTAACCCCCAACCTAACCCTAACCCTAAACCTCAAACTAACCCTAACCCTCATGCTTACTGTAACCCTAACCCTAACCCTAACCCTCACCCTAAACCTCACCCTAAACCTCACCCTAACCCTAACCCTCACCCTCACCCTCAACCTCAGAATAACCCTAACAATAATCCTAACCCTAACCCTCACCCTAACCATAAACCTCTCCCTAACTCAAACCTGCACCCTAAAACTTACGCTCACCTTAACACTAATCCTAACCGTAACACTAACCCTCATACTAACCCTAACCCTAACCCTAACCCTAAACCTCAACCTAACCCTCAAACTCACCATAACCCTAACACTAACTCTAACACTCACCCTCACCCTAAGCCTTCCCCTAACCCTATATCTAACCCTAAACCTCACCCTCACAATAACCCTAACAATAACCCTAAACATAAACCTCACACTAACCCTAACACTAACCCTCACCCCAACCCTCACCCTCAGAGTAACTCTAACCCTAACAATAACACTAACCCTAATCCTTACCATCCCCCTAACCCTAATCCTCACCCCCACCCTCACCCTAAGCCTAACCCTCAGCCTAAGCCTAACGCTCACCCTAACCCTCACACTCACCCTCACCTGAACCCTAATCCTAAACCTAAACCTATCCCTAAACATCAAGCGAACCCTGATCCTCACACTAACCCTAAACTTAAACCTACCCCTAACCCTCCCACTAATCCTAACTCTACCCCTAAACCTCACCCTCACGCTAACCCTAACCCTAACCCTAACCCTAAACCTCACTCTAAACCTCACTCAAACCCTTACCCTCACCCTCACCCTCAACCTACCCTTAACTCTAACTCTAACCCTAACAATAACACTAACCCTAAACCTAACACTAACCATAAACCTCACCCTCAGCCTCACCTTCACCGCAAACTTAACTCTAACAATAAAATTAACAATAACCCTAAACCAAACAACAACCCTAACCCTAACCCTCACCCTAACCGTAACACTAACCCTAACCCTAAAACTCACCCTAAACCTGCCACTAAACCTAACTCTAACCCTAAACCTCACCCTCACCCTAACCCTAACCCTAACCCTAATCCCAAACCTCACCCTAAACCTCACCCTAACCCTAACACTAACCTTCACCCTAATCCTAAGGTTAACCCTAAACCAAAACCTAACGCTAACCACCAAGATCACCGTAATCCTAACCCCAAACCTCACCCTAACCCTGCCCCTAAACCTAACGCTAACCCTAAACCTCACCCTCACCCTAACCCTAACCCTAACCCTAATCCAAAACCTCACCCTAACCCTCATCCTAAACCTAAACCAAACCATCACCCTCACCCTAACCCTAACCTTTACCCTATCCCTAACCCTACCCCTCAACCTAACCCTCACCCTCACCCTAACCCTAACACTAACCCTCACCCTAAACCTAACCCTAACCCTAACCCTCACCCTAAACCTAAACCTAACCCTTATCCTAAACCTAAACCTTACCTGATACCTAACCCTAACGCTAAACCTAACCATAACCCTAACCCTCACCCTCAACCTTACCCTCACCCTAACCCTAAACCTAACCCTAACCCTCACCCTAACCCTAACCAGAATCCTAACCCTAACCCTCACCGTCACCATCACCCTCACCCTAACCCTCAATCTTAAACTCACCTTCACCCTAACCCTCAAACTAAACCAAACCCTCACCCTAACCCTAACAATCTCCCTAACACTAACCCTACCTTTCACCCTAACCTTAACCCTAAAGGTCACCCTAACCCTAAACCTCACCCTCACCCTCACCCTCTGCCTAACACTAACCGTAACCCTAATCCTAACCCTAACTCTCACCGTAATACTCACCCTAACTCAAACCCTAACCCTAAATATAACCCTATCCCTAATTCTCATCCTAACCCTAACACTAATCCTCAATCTAACCCTAACCTTCACCCTCACCGTAACTCTAACCCTATCCCTCCCCATAACCCTAAACTTAACCCTTACCGTAACCCTCACCCTCAGCCTAAACCTCACCTTTACCCTTACCGTCACCCCCACTCTAACCCTCACCCTAAGCCTAACACTCACCCTAACCCTATCTCTACCCCTAAACCTCACCCTCACCCTAATCTTACCTCTAAGCCTAACCCTAACATTAACACTAACCCTAACCCTTACCATCACCCTAACCTTAATCCTCACCGCCACCATCAACCTCAGACAAATCCTAAGCCTAAGACTAAGCCTCACCGTAACCCTCACACTCACCCTAACCCTAACCCTAATCCTAAACCTAACCCTACCCCTAAACCTCAACCTAACCCTCACCCTCATCCTAACCTTAACCCTAAACATCAACCTAACCCTCCACTCAACCCTAACTCTTAACCTAAACCTCACCCTCACCCTCACCCTAAACCTCACCCTAACCCTAAACCTCACCCTAAAACTCACCCTAACCCTAACACTCACCCTCACCCTCAACCTAATTTAACTCTAACCCTAACCCTAACAATAACACTAACCATAACCATATCCATAAACATAACCATGACCCTCACCCTCAGCCTCACCCTCACCGCAAACTTCAACCTAACCATAAAACTAACAATAACACTAACACTAACCCTAACCCTAAGCCTCACCCTAACCTTAACACTAACCCTAACCCTAAACCTCACCCTAACCCTGCCCCTAAACCTAACTCTAACCCAAAACCTCACCCTAAACCTCACCCTAACCCTAACCCTCACCCTAATCCTAAGCCTAACCCTAACCCTCAACCTAACCCTAACCCTCACGCTCAACATAACCCTAACCCTAAACCTCACCCTAACCCAACATTAACCAGAATCCTAAATCTCACCCTAATCCTACCCCTAACCTTTACCCTAACCCTAACCCTCACCCTCACCCTCACCCTCACCCTAACCCTTACCCTAATCCAAATCCTAACACTAAGCGTAAACCTCACTCTCACCGTAACGCTCACCGTATCCCTAACTCTAACACTAACCTTAACCCTAACCCTCAGCCTCAGCCTCAACCTAACCCTAACTCTAACTCTAAACTTCACCCTCTCTCTATCCCTAACACTAAACTTAAACCTAAACCTCACCCTAACCCTAAACCTAAATCTCACCGTCACCCTAGCCTTCACCCTAGCCCTAATCCGAACCCTAACCCTCATCCTAACCCTCACCCTAACACTAACCCTAACCCTCACCTTCACCCTCACTCTAAACATAACCCTAATCCTAACCCTCAACCTAACCCTAACCATCACCCTCACTGTAACCCTTACCCTAATCCTCACTCTAACCATAAACTTAACCCGAACTCTAACTCTCCCCCTAACCCTAACCCTAACCCTCGCCCTAACAATAACCCTCACCCTCACCCTCACCCTCAGCCTAACGCTAACACTAACGCTAACCCTAAACCTCACACTCACTCTAACCCTAACCCTATTCTTAATCCTAACCTATCCCTAAACCTCACCCTCACCCTAACCCTCACCTTAAGCCTAACCCTAACATTAATCCTAACCCTAAACCTAACACTAAACCTCACCCTAACACTAACCCTAACCATCACCCTAACCCTAAGCCTCGCCCTAACACTAACCTTAACCCTCATCCTCACCCTACACCTCACCCTAATCCTAATCCTCATCCTGACCCTAAACCTCACACTAACCCTAACACTAATCCTCAATCTAACCCTCACCCTCAGCCTAACCCAAACCCTATCCCTCCCCCTAACCTTAACCCTAACCCTTAGCATAACCCTCACCCTCAGTCTAAACCTCACCTTTACCCTTACCGTCCCCCCCACCCTAACCCTTACCATCACCCTAACCTTAATCCGTACACCCACCATCACCCTCACTCTAACCCTCACACTCCCCCTCACCCTAACCCTAATCCTAAACCTAACCCTATCCCTAAACCTCAACCTAACCCTCAGCCTCATCCTAACCCTAACCCTAAATCTCACCCTAACCCTCTCTTCAACCCTAACTCTAACCCTAAACCTCACACTCACCCTAACCCTAACCCTAACCCTAAACCTCACCCTAAAAATCAGCCTAACCCTAACACTCACACTCAACCTAACCTTAATTCTCAACCTAACACAACCTCAACCTAACCTTAATTCTAACCCTAACCCTAACAATAACACTAACACTAACCCTAATCATAACCATAAACATAACCCTCACCCTAACCCTAACCCTCACCCTCACCCTCACCCTCAGAATAACCCTAAAGCTAACATTAACAATAATCCTAACCCTAACCCTCAACCTAACCATAACCCTTAACCTCACCCTCACCCTCAGCCTAAACCTAAGCCTAAGCCTAAGCCTAACCCTAACCCTAACCCTAACCCTAACCCTAACACTAATCCTAACCCTCACCCTTACCATAACCCTCATCCTCACACAAACCCTCACCCTAACACTTACACTCACCCTAACACTAACCCTAATCCTAACACAAATACTCACTCTAACACTAACCATCACCCTAAACCTAAACCTCACCCTAATCCTAAACCTAACCCTCACCCTAACCCTAACCCTCATCCTCACCCTAAACCTCACACTAAACGAACACTAATCCTCAATCTACCCTTCACTCTCACCCTACCCCTAACCCTAACACTCACCCTAACACTAACCCTCACCCTAAACCACACCCTAACCCTAACTCTACGCCTAAACCTCACCCTCACCCTAACCTTACCTCTAACACTAACCCTAACACTAAAAACTTGACCCTAAACTTAACCCTAAACCTCAGCCTCAACCTCACCGCAAATATAAAACTAAACCTACCAATAACACTAACCCTCGACCTAACCCTAACCCTTACCCTCACTCACATACTGGGCCTAAGCCTAAACCAAAGCCTAAGCCTAAACCTAACCCTAACCCTCACCCTAACCCTAACCCTAACACTAACCCTAACTCTAACCCTAAACCTCACCCTCGCCCTAACCCTAACTCTAACCCTAACCCTAACACTATAAACCTCACCCTAAGCTTAACCCTAAACCTCACCCTCACAGTAACCATAACCCTAACACTAACCCTAAAAATAACCCTAACCCTAACACTAATCCTAACCCTAACCCTCACCCTAACCCTAATCCTAACCCTAACCCTCATCATAAACCTCCCCATAACCCTTACCCTATCCCTCACCTTAACCCTAACCCTCACCCTCACCATCACCCTCATCCTAACCCTAAGCCTAACCCTAAACCTAAACCTAACCCTCACACTCACCCTAACCCTAACACTAACCCTAACCCTAACCATCACCGTAACCCTCCCCCTAACCCTATATCTAACCCTAAACCTCACCCTAACCCTAACACTAAGCCTAACCCTAAACCCCACCCTAACCCTAACGCTAACCCTCACCCGCACCCTCAACCTCACTGTAACTCTAACCCTAAACCTAACAACAGCACTAATCCGAACCCTAATCATCACCCTAACTTTAATCCTTACCCCCACCCTCACCCTCAGCCTAAACCTAAGCCTAAGCCTAACCCTCACCCTAACCCTCACACTCACCATCCCCCTAACACTAATCCTAAAACTACCCCTATCCTTAAACCTCAACCTATACCTCACCCTCACCCTAAACCTAACACTAAACCTAGCCCTCAATTTCACCATAACCCTCCCTCCTCAATCTAACTCTAACCCTAAACCTCACCCTAAACCTAACCATGACCCTAACCCTAAACTTCACCCTAAACCTAAACCTCACCCTCACCCTCAACCTCACCTTAACTGTAACCCTAACCGTAACAATAACAGTAAACCTAACCCTAAACTTAACCTTAACACTAAACATAACTCTAAAACTAACCCTAAACCTAAGCCTAAACCTAAACCTCAACCTAACCCTCCTCCTCAGCCTCACGCTCACCCTAACCAAACCCTAACCCTAATCCTCACCTTAACCCGAAGCCTAACCCTAATGCTAACCCTAACCCTCACACTAACCCTCACCCTAACCCTAATCCTAAATCTAACCCTATCCTTAACCCGAATAATCATCCTAACCCTAAAACTTGCCCTCACCCTAATTCTAATCCTAACCCTAAAAATCATCCTAAACCTTACCCGAACCCTAACCTTAAAGCTCACCCTAAACCGCACCCTAACCCTCACACACATGCTGGGCCTAAGCCTAAACCAAAGCTGAAGCCTAACCCTGACCCTAAACTTCATCCTAACCCTAACCATAACACTAAACCTAACTCTAACCCTAAACCTCACCCTTACCCTAACCCTAACACTAACCCTAACTCTAAAACTAAACCTCATCCTAACCCTAACCCTAACAATAACCCTAACCCTAACCTTAACCCTACCCTAATCCTACCCCTAACCCTAACACTAAACCTAACCCTAACCCTAAGCCTAACCCTAACCCTAACCATAACCCTCACCCTAACCCTAACCTCACTCTAACACTAAACCTAATCCTCCCTCTTAGCCTAGTCCTCACCCTAACCCTAACCCTCATCCTCACCCTAAACCTCACCCTAACCCTAAACTTAACCTGAACACGGACTCTCACCCTAATCCTCACCCTAACCCTAACCCTCACCCTTACCATAACCCTCACCCTAGTCCTAACCCTCATCTTTACCCTTACCGTCACCCCACCTTAACCCTCACCCTAACCCTAACCCTCACGCTAACCATAAGCCTAACCCTAACTCTACCCCTAAACCTCACCCTCACCCTGACCCTAACCCTAACACTAACACTAAAAACCTCACCATAAACTTAACCCTGACCATCACCCTCACCGTAACCCTAACCCTAACCCTAACAATAACCCTAACCCTAACCTTAATCCTAACCCTCACCCTCACCCTAACCCTAATTCTAACCCTAACCCTCACCCTAACCCAAACCCTCACCCTTCCGTATCGATTACCCTCACCCTCACCCTAACCCTAACCCTCACCCACATGCAGGGCCTAAGCCTAAACCAAAGCCTAAGCCTAACCCTAAACCGAACCCTCATGCTAACCCTAACCCTAACACTAACCCTAACTCTAACCCTAAACCTCACCCTTACCCTAAGCCTAACTCTAACCCGAACCCTAAACCTAAACCTCATCCTAACCCTAACCCTAACAATAACCCTAACCCTAACCTTAACCCTACCCTAACCCTAAACCTAACTCTAACAATAAACCTAAACCTAACCCTATCCTTAACCCTAACCATACCCCTCACTAACCCTAACCTCACCCTAACACTAAACCTAGTCCTCACCCTCACCCTAGCACTCACCCTAACCCTAACTCTCATCCTCACCCTAACCGTAACCCTCACCCTTACCATAACCCTCACCCTAGGCCTAATCCTCATCTTTACCCTTACCATCACCCCCACCTTAACCCTCACGGTAACCCTAACCCTCATGTTGACCCTCACCGTAACCCTAACTCTACCCCTAAACATCACCCTCACCCTAACCCTAACTCTAACCCTAACCCTAACACTAAAAACCTCACCCTAAACTTAACCCTAACCTTCCCCCTCACCGTAACCATAACCCTAACCCTAACCCTAACAATAACCCTAACCCTAACCCTAATCCTAACCCTAACCCTAACCCTCACCCTTCCGTAAGCATAACCCTCACCCTAAACCTAATCCTAAACCTAACCCTCATCATAACCCTCCCCATAACCCCAATCCTAACCCTCACCCTAACCCTAACCCTCACCCTCACCCTCACCCTCACTGTAAGTCTAACCCTACCCCTAACAATAACACTAATCCTAAACCTAAATTAACACTAACCCTAATCCAACACTCACCCTCACCCTACACCTAATTCTAACCCTCAACCTCACCATAACCCTAACCCTAACTTCATGGTAACACTAACTCTCATCCTAACACGAACTCTAACCCTAACCTAACACTAAACCTCACCCAAAACATAACCCTAAAAATCACCATCACCCTAGCCCATACCCTAACACTAATCATAACCCTAATCCTCATCCTAACCCTCATCCTAACCCTATCCCTCACCCTCACCCTAACCCTAACTCTAAATCTCAAACTAACCCTAACCCTAAACTTAACCCAAACCCTATCTTTCTCCCTAAACCTAACCCTAACCCTCACCCTAACCCTATCCTTCATCCTCACCCTCACCCTCAGCCTAAACCTAAGTCTAACCCTAACCCTAACCCTAAACCTCACACTCAGCCTAACCCTTAGCCTAATCCTAATCCTAACTGTAACACGAACCCTAAACCTCAACCTAACCCTCACTGTAACCTTAACCCTAAAACTAACCCTAACCCTAACCCTCGACCTAACCCTCCAACTAACCCTAACCTTCACCCTCACCCTAACACTCACGCTAACCTTAACACTCATCCTCACCCTAACCATCACCCTTATGGTAAAACTCACCCTCAGCCTAAAACTCACATTTACCCTCAACATCACCCCCTCCTTAACCCTCACCCTAACCCTCACCCTAACCCACACCCTAACCCTAACTCTACCCCTAAACCTCACCCTCATCCTAACACTAATCATAACACTAACCCTAAACCTCGCCCTAACCCAAACCCTAACCCTCACCCTCAGCTTCACCCTCACCCTAACCCTAAATCTAACACTAACCCTCACCCTAACCCTCACCCTCAGACTCACCCTAAATCTAACTCTAACCCTAACACTCATCCTAACCCACACCCTAACCCTAACCCTCACCCTAACTCTAACCCTCACCCTCACACGCACCCTAACCCTAACCCTAACACTCAACCTAACGCTAACCCTCGCCCTCACCATAACCCTTACCCCAACCCTCACCCTAACCCTTAACATAACCCGAACCCTAACCCTCACCCTAACCCTAACCCTCAACCTCAAACTCACCCTCAGCCTAATCCTAAGCCTAACCCTAAACCTAACAGTAACACACACGTTCACCCTCACCCTAAACCTAATCCTAATCCTAAACCTAACCCTCACCCTCACCCTAACCCTAAAACTAACCCTAACCATAACCCTCACCCTAACCACCCCCCTAACCCTATATCTAAACTTAAACCTCACCCTCACCCAAACCCTAACCCTAACCCTAACCCTAAACCCCACCCTAATTTTAACCATAACTCTCACCCTCATCCTCACTCTCAGGCTAACCCTAAGCCTAAGCCTAACACTTACACCCTAACCCTTACACTCACCCACACCCTAAACCTAATCCTAACCCTAAACCTATCCCTAAACCACATCCTAACCCTCCCGCTCTCCCTAACCCTAACACTAACCCTAACCCTAAACTTCACCTGAACCATCCCCCTAAAACTAACTCTAACCCTAAACCTCACACTCACCCTAACCCTAACCCTAAACCTAACCCCAAATCTCACCCTAAACCTCATCCTAACCCTAACTCTCACCCTCACCCTCAAGCTCACCGTAACTCTAAACCTAACCCTAACAATAACACTAACCCTAACCATAACCCAATGTCTAACCATAACACTCAACCTCAAACTCAACCTCAATGCAAAATTAACCCTAACCATAACACTAACAATAACCAGAACGGTAAACCTAACCCTAATCCTAACCACCACCCTCAACCTCAGCCAAAACCTAACGCTAAACCTAACCCTAACCCTAAACCTAACCCTAAAACTAACCTTAACCCTAACCCTAAACCAAACCCTAATCCTCAGCCTCAACCTCACCCTAACCCAAACCCTAACCCTAACCCTAAGCCTAATCCTAACCCTAAACCTAACCCTAACCCTCACACTCACCCTCACCCTAATCCTAATCCTAAACCTAACCCTATCCATAACCCTAACCCTAACCCTAACCCTTACCCGAGCCCTAACCCTAACCCTAATCCTAACCCTAAACCTCATCCTAACCCTCACCCTAAACATAACCCTAACCCTCACCCTAGCCCTCACTCTAACCCTAACACTAACCCTAACTCTAACCTTAAACATCACTCTCACCCTAACCCTAATTGTAACACTAACCCTAAACCTAAACCTCATCCTAACCCCAACCCTAATCCTCACCCTCAATGTAACCTTAACCCTAACCCTAACCCTAAAAATAAACCTAACTCTAACCCTCACCCTAAACAGAACCCTCACCCTAACACAAACCCTCACACTAACACTTACCGTAACCCTAACACTAACTTTAACCCTAACCCTAACCCTCACAATAACCCTAACCCTAACCCTAAACTTCAACCTAACCCTCAACCTCACACTAAACCTAACACTAACCCTAAACCTAAACCCCACCCTAACCCTAACCCTAACCCTCACCGCCAAACTCACCCTCACAGTAACTCTAATTCTAACATTAACAATAACACAAACCCTAACCCTTACTATCCCCCTAACCCTAATCGTCACCCCCACCCTCACCCTCAGCCTAACCCTCACCCTAAGCCTAACCATCACCCTAAACCTCACACTCACCCTCACACGATACCTAATCCTAAACCTAACCATATCCCTAAAACTCAACCTAACCCTCATCCTCACCCAAACCCTAAACCTAAACCTGACTCTAACCCTCCCCCTAACCCTAACTCTACAACTAAACCTCACCCTCACGCTAACTCTAACCCTAACACTAACACTAAACCTCACCCTACACCTCACCCTAAACCTAACCCTCACCCTCACCCTCAACCTAAACTTAACTCTAACCCTAACCCTAACAATAACTTTAACCCTAAACCCCACCCTAACCCTAACCCTCACCCTCACCCTCAACTTAACCTTAACTCTAACCCTAACCCTAACCCTAACCCTAATCCTAACCCTAACCCTCATCCTAACCCTTACCCTAACACTAACCCTAACCCTTACCCTCACCCTCACCCTCACCCTAAACCAAACCCTAACCCAAAACCTCAACTTAACCCTAACCCTAACCCTCACTGTGACCCTTACCCAATACTCATTCTAAACCTAATCTTAACCGGAACCCTATCTCTCACCCTAAGACTAAGCCTAAACCTCACCCTAACAATAACCCTCACCTTCACCATCACCCTAAGCCTAACCCTAAGCCTAACCCTAACCCTAACCCTAAAAGTCACACTTACCCTAACCCTAAACCTCATCCTAATCCTAACCCTAATCCTAAACCTCACCCTCACCCTAACCCTCACCTTAAGCCTAACTCTAACATTAATCATGACCCTAACCCTAACCATAAACTTCACCCTAACACTAACCCTAACCCTCATCCTCACCTTAGGCCTTACCCTAACCCTAACCCTCATCCTCACCCTAAACTTCACACGAACCCTAACACTAATCCTCAATCTAACCCTCACCCTCACACTCAGCCTAATCCTATCCCTCCCCCTAACACTAACGCTAACCCATTCAATAACCCTCACACTCAGCCTAACCCTCACCTTTACCTTACCATCACTCCCACCTTAACCGTCACCCTAAGCCTAACACTCACCCTAACCCTAACTCTACCCCTAAACCTCACCCTCACCCGAATCCTAACTCTAACCATAACCCTAACACTAAATCTCACCTTAACCCTAATCCTCACCCTCAACCTCATTCTCAGCCTAACCCTAAGCCTAAGCCTAACACTTACCCTAACCCTCACCCTCACCCAAGCCCTCACCTTAACGCTAATCCTAACCCTAACTCTCATCCTAACCCTCACCCTAAGCCTAAACCTAACAATCACCCTAAACCTAATCCACACCCCCACACTAACTCTCAGCCTTACCCTAAGCCTAAGCCTAATCCTAAGCCTAACCCTCACACTAACCCTCACCCTAACACTAACCCTAACCCTTAACCTCAACCTAACCCTCACCCTAACCTTAACCATAAAACTAACCCTAACATTAACCCCCACCTAAACCTCCAACTAACCCTAAATCTAAAACTAAACCTCACCCTCACCCTAACACTAATCCTAAGCCTAATCCTGAACCTGACAATAACCCTAACCCTAATCCTCACCCTCCCCTCACCCTCACCATAACTATTAACCAAACCCTAAAAATAACACTAATCCTAACCCTAAACCTAACCCTACTCCTAATCCTAAACCTAATCGTAACAGTCACCCTCACCCTAACACTAATCCTAACCCTAACCCTCAACCTAATCCTAACGCTCACACTCACCGAAAACCTAACCCTCATCCTATCCCGAACCCGAACCCTAACCCTAACCCTAAACCTTACCCTAACACTAACCCTAACCCTCATCCTCACCCTAGCCCTCAGCCTAACCCTAATCCTAACCCTAATCCTCACCCTAACCCTAAACTAAACTGAAACCTCTCTCACCCTAACCCTAATGCTAACCCTCACCCTAACCCTCACCCTCAGCCTCACCCTAACCCTAACTTTAACACTAAACCTCACACTCACCCTAAACCTAACCCTAACCTTAACCCTAAACCAAACCCTAACCCTAACCCTAAAACTCACCCTCACCCCAGCCCTCACCCTAACCCTGACCCTAACCCTAAACCTAACCCTAATCCTCACATTCACCCATACCTTAACGCTCACAGTAACTCTAACCCTAACCCAAACCCTAACCCTAACCCTCACACTAACCCTAACCTTCACCCCCACCCTAACCCTAATCCTAACCCTAAAACACACCCTAACCCTAAATCTAAGTCTCACCCGCAACCTCACCCTCACCTTAACTCTAACCCTTACCCTAACAATAACACTAAACGTAAACCTAACAATCACCTAACCCTAATCCTCACCCCCACCCTCACCCTCAGCCTAACCCTACGCTTAAGCCTAACCCTCAACCTAACCCTCACATTCACGCTCAACCTAATGCTAAAACTAAACTTAACCCTATCCCTAATCCTCAACCTAAACCTCACCCTCAGCCTAACCCTAACACTAACCCTAACCCTAAACCTCACCCTAACCCTCCCCCAAAGACTAACTCTAACCCTAAACATCACCCTCACCCTAACCCTAAACCTAACCCTAATCCTAAACCTCACCCTAACCCTAACCCAAACCCTCACTCTCAACCTCACAGTAATTCTTACCCCAACACTAACAATAACAGTAACCCTAACCCTAACCGTAACCCTAACCATAAACCTCACCCTCAGCCTCACCCTCACTGCAAACTTAACCCTAACCACAACACTAACAATAACCTTAACCCTAACCATAACCCTATACCTCACCCCCACCCTCACCCTCAGCCTAACCCTAACTTAACCCTAACCCTAAACCTAACCCTCCCTATAACCCTAACCCTAACCCTAAACCTAACAGAAACCCTAACCCTAAACCAAACCTTAAACCTAACACTAATCCTCAGCCTCACCCTCACCCTAAGCCAAACCCTAACCTTCACACTAACCCTAAGCCTAACCCAAACCTAACCCTCACACTCACACTCACCCTAACCCAAATCCTAAACCTAACCCTATCCTAAACCGAACCCTCACCCTAACCCTCACCCTAGCCCTCACCCCAAAGCTAATCCTAACCCTAAACCTAAACCTAACCCTCAGCCTAACCCTAACCCTAAACCTCACCCTAACCCGAACCCTAACCCTCCTCCTCATGCTCGGCCCAAGCCTAAGCCTAAGCCTAACCCTAACCCTCACCCTATCCCTAACTCTAACCCTAAAACTCACCCTCACCCTAACCCTAATTCTAACCCTTACCTGAAACCTAAACCTCATCCTAACCCTAGAAATAACCCACACCCTCACCCTCACCATAACCATATAACCCTAACCCTAACCCTAACAATAACCCTAACACTTACCCTAACCCTCACCCTAACCATAACCCTCACCCTAACCCTAACCCTCATCCTAATACTTACACTCACACTAACACTAAACCTAATGCTAACACTAATGCTCACACTAACCCTAACAATCACCCTAACCCTAAACCCCAACCTAACACTAAACTTAACCCTCAACCTCACCCTAGCACTCACCCTAACCCTAACACTCATCCTCACCATAAACCTCAAACTAACCCTAACATTAAATCTCAATCTAACCCTCAGCCTCACCCTAACTCTAAACCTAACCCTCACCCTAAACCTAAACCTCACCTTTACCGTAACGCTCACCCTCAGCCTAACCCTCATCTTTACCCCTACCGTCACCCCCACCCTAACCCTAACCCTCACCCTAAACCTCAACTTAACACTAATCCTAACACTAAACCGCAACTTCACCCTAACCCTAACTCTAACACTAACCCTAACACTAAACTTCACCCTAACACTAACCCTAACTCTCACCCTCACTGTAACCGTAATCCTAAACCTAAAAATTACTCTAAACCTAACCCTAACCCCCCCCCCTAACCATAAGCCTCAACCTAACCCTAACCCTCACCCTAACAGTTACCCTCACCGTAACACTAACCCTAACCCTAACACTAACCCTCACACTAACCCTAATCCTCACCCTAATCCGAAACCTCACCCTAACCCTAACCCTAACTCTAACCCTAACCCTCATCCAAGCCCTCACCCTAACCTGATGACTAATCCTCACCCTCACCCTAACCCTAACCCTCATCCTCACCCTAAACCTCACACTAACCCTAACCCTAAACCCAAACCTCATTCTAACACTCACCCTAACCCTAACCCTAATCCTAACACTCACCTTTATCTTAACCCTCACCCTCAGCCTAAACCTCACCTTTACACTTACCATCATCCTCACCCTAACCCTAAACCTCATCCTAACCCTCACCCTAACCGTAAACCTAACCATCACCCTAAACCTAAAACTTACCCGCAACCTCACGCTCAGCTTAACTGTAAGCCTAAGCCTAACCCTTACCCTAACTCTCACCCTAGTCCTCTCCCTAACCCTAATCCTAAACCTAACCCTCATCCCAAACCTCACCCTAACCCTAACCATAACCATCACTCTAACCCTAATACTCACCCCCACCCTCACCCTCAGCCTAACCCTAAGCCTAAGCCTAACCCTAACCCTAACCCTCACACTCACCCTGACCCTACCCCTAATCTTCACCCACCCTCACCCTCAGCCTAACCCAAAACCTCAAGCTAACACTCACCCTAAACTTAACCCTCACACTCACCCTCACCCTAACTCTAATCCTAACCCTAACCCTAAAAATAACCCTAAACCTCAAACTAACACTCACCCTAACCTTAACCATAACACTAAACTTAACCCTACCCCTCGACCTAACCCTAAATGTAACCCTAAAACTCACCCTAACCCTAACCCAAATGCTTACCCTAACCCTTACCCTAACCCTAACCCTCACCCTCACCGTAACCCTAACCCTCATCCTAACACTAAACCTAAACCTAAACCTCACCAAAACACTAACCCTAACCCTCACCTTCACCCTAGCCCTCACCCTAAACCTAATGCTAACCCTAATCCTCATCCTAACCATCACCGTAAACCTAACGCTAACCCAAAACTTAACTTGAACCATATCTTTCACCCTAACACTACATCTAACTCTCACCCTAACCCTAACCCCTAACACTAACCTCACGCTCAACCTAACCCTCAGCCTACACCTAAGCTTAATCCTAAACCTAAACCTCACACTCACCCTAATCCTCAACCTAACCCTAATCCTCACCCTATCCCTAAACCTCAAGCTAACCCTCACCCTAAACTTAACCCTAACACTTACCATAACCCTCAACGACACCCTGGCCTTCACCCTAACCCTCACCCTAACCCTAATCCTAACCCTAACCCTAAATCTAACCCTAAACCTCACACTCACCCTAACCCTTACCCTAACCCTAACCCTAAACCTCACCCTAAACCTAACACTAAACATAACTCCACCCTCAGCCTCGCCCTCACCACAAACATAACCCTAACCATAACACTAACAATAACCCTAACCCAAACCCTAACCCTCACCCTAACCATAACACTAACTCTAACCCTGCCCCTAAACCTAACTCTAACCCAAAACCTCACACTCACCCTAACACTAACCCTAACCGTAATCCAAAACCTCACCTTAAACCTCAGCCTAACCCTAACCCTCACCCTAATCCTAAGCCTAACCCTAACCCTCAAACTAAGCCTAACCTTCAAACTCAACGTAATCCTAACCCTAAATCACACCCTAACCCTAAACTCGAACCCTAACTCTCACTCTAACCCTACCCTTAACCCTTACCCTAACCCTAATCCTCACTCTCACCCTCACCCTAATCGTAAGCCTAACCCTAACCCTCAACCTAACCCTAACACTCACGCTCACCGTGACACTAACCCTTACACTCACCCTAACCCTTACCCTAATCCTATTCCTAACACCAAGGCTAACACTCACCTTCACCCTAACCCTCACCGAAACCCTAAATCTAACACTAACACTAACCCTAACCTTCACCCTCAGCCTCACCCTAACCCTATCTCTAACCTTAAACCTCACCCTCACCCTTACCCTAACCCTAAACCTAAACCTAAACGTCACCCTAACACTAACCCTAAACCTCACCCTCACTCTAGCCCTCATTCTAAGAGTAATCCTAACCCTAACCCTCATCCTACTCCTCACACTAACATTAACCCTAACCCACACTGTAACCTTTACCCTAAACCTCACTCTAACCCTAAACTTAACCCGAAACCTAACTCTCACCCTAACCCTAACCCTAACCCTCACCCTAACAATAACCCTCACCCTCACCATCACCCTCAGACTAAACCTAAGCCTAACCCTAACCCTAACCCTAAACCTCACACTCACCCTAACCCTAATCCAAATCCTAATCCTAACAATAATCCTAACACTCACCTCACCCTAACCCTAATCCTAAATCTATCCCTCAACCTACCCCTAAACCTCACCCTCACCGTAATGCTAACCCTCATGCTAACCCTCACCCAAACCCTAACCCTAATCGTAAATCTTACCCTAAAACTAACCCTCACGCTCACCATCACCCTAGCCCCAACCCTAAACCTAATCCTAACCCTAATCCTCACCCTAACCCTAAACTTTTCAGAACCCTAACTCTGACCCTAACCCTAACCCTAACCCTCACCCTAACCCTAACCCTAACCCTATCCCTCACACTCACCCAAACCCTAACACTAATCCTAACCCTAACCCTAAACCTCCCCCTACCCCTAACCTCACCCTAACCCTAACCTAACCCTAACACTAACCCTAACACTAACCCTCACCCTCAGCCTCACCCTAACCCTAAATCTAACCCTAAACCTCACATCACCCTACCCTAAATCTAACCCTACCCCTAAATCTCACTACAAACCTAACCCTAAACGTCACCCTAGCCCTCACCCTAATCCTAACCCTAAAACTAACCCTAACCCTCACACTCAACCGCACCCTCACCCTCACAGTAACACTAACCCTAACTCACAACCTAACCCTAAACCCAACACTAACCCTAACCCTAACTCTCACCAGCACCCTCACCCTCACTGTAACTCTAAGCCTTACCCTAACAATAACACTAACCCTAACCCTAACCATCTCCCTAACCCTAATCCTCACCACCACCCTGACCCTTAGCCTAAACCTAAGCCTAAGTCTAACCCTCAACCTAACCCACACACTCACGCTCACCCTAAACCTAAACCTAAACCTAAACGTAACCCTATCCCAAAACCTCAAACTAACCCTCACACTCACCCTTACCCTAACACTAACCCTAAACCTAAACCACACCCTATCCCTCCCCCAAACCCTAACTCTAACCCTAAACCTCACCCTCACCCTAACCCTAACCCTAATCCTAAACCTCATTCTAACCCTAACCCTCACCCTCACCCTCAACTTCACTGTAATTCAAACCTTAAACCGAAAAATAAGAGTAACCCTAACACTCACCCTAACCCTAATCATAACCCTCAACCTCAGCCTCAACCTCACTGCAAATTTGAAACTAACCATAACACTAACAATAACCTTAACCCTAACCCTAACACTAACCCTAACTCTAACCCTCAACCTAACCCTCCCCCTAAACCTAACTCTAACCCTAAACCTCACACTCACCCTAACCCTAATCCAAACACTAACCCTCAACCTAACCCTAACCCTAACCCTAAACCTAAACTTCACAATAACACTAACCCTAACTCTCACTCTCACCTAGCACTCAACCTAACCCTAATACTAATTCTAAACCTCATCCTAACCCTCACCCTAACAATAACCCTAACCCTCACCCTAACAATAATCCGCACCCTCACCATCACCCTCAGCCTAAAACTTAGCCTAACCCTAATCCTAACCCTAAACCTCACACTCACCCTAACACTAACACTAATCCTATTCCTAACCCTCACCCTCACACTCACCATAACTCTAACCCTAACTCTAACAATAACACTAATCCCAACCCTAAACCAAACCCTATCACTAATCCTAACCCTAATCCTAACACTAACCCTCACCCTAACCCTAATCCTAACCCTAACCCTCACCCGAAACCTAACCCTAACCATAAACCTTACCCTAAAACTAACCCTAACCCTCACCCTCAATCTAGCACTCACCCTAACGCTAATCCTAACCCTAATCCTCACCCTAACCCTAAACTTAACCTAAAGCTAACTCTCACACTAAACCTAAACCTAACCCTCAACCTAACCCTAAACCTCACCCTCACCCTCACCCTCACCCTAAGACTAACACTAACCCTAACCCTAACCCTCACACTCACCCTAACCCTAACCCTAATCCTAATCCTAACCCTAACCCTAAACCTCACCCTCACCCTAACCCTCAATCTAACCCTAACACTAACCCTAACCCTTACCCTCACGCTCAGCCTTATCCTAACCCTAACTCTAACACTAAACCTCACACTAAACCTAACCCTAACACAAACCCTAAACCCTAAAACTCAACCTCACCCTAGCCCTTACAATAACACTAAACCTAACCCTGACACTCATCCTCACACTCCCCCTAAACCAAACACTAACCCTCAACCTAACCCTAAGCCTCACTCTCAAACTCACCCTCAGCCTAACCCTAAGCTTAAGCCTAAACCTAACCCTAACAAACACACTGACACTCACCCTAACCCTAATCCTATCCCTAATCCTAACCCTAACTCTGACCCCAAACCTAACCCTCACCCTCACCCTGACCCTAATCCTAACCCTAACCCTCACCCTAACCCTAACCTAACACTAACCCTAACCCTAACCCTCAACCTAACCCTCCCCCTAACCCTAATGCTAATCCTAAACATCACACTCACCGTAACCCTAATCCAAACTCTAACCCTCAACCTAACCCTAACCTAACCCTAAACCTAAACCTCACCCTAACACTAACCATAACTCTCACCCTCACCCTAGCCCTCAACCTAACCCTAATCCTAACTCTAAACCTCATCCTAACCCTCACCCTAACCTTAACTCTGAAACTCACCCTAACACTAAACCTAACCCTAACCCTCAACCTAACCCTGACCCTCACGCTCAACTTAAGCCTACCCTAACACTCAACCTAACCCTAAACTTAACCTGAACCCTAACTCTCACCCTAACACTAACCCTAAACCTCACCCTCACCCTCAAACTCACCCGCACCCTCACCCTCACAGTAACTCTAACCCTATCCAAAACCCTAACCCTAAACCTCACCCTAACCCTAACCCTGAAACTCACCCTCAACCTAGCCCTCACCCTAACCCTAATCCTAACCCTAACCCTCATCCTAACCCTCCCCATAACCCTAAAACTAACTCTCACCCTAACCCTAACCCTCATTCCCACCCTCACCCTCGGCCTAATCCTAAGCCTAACCCTAAACCTAACCCTAACCCTCACACTCACCTGCACCCTCACCCTCACAGTAACTCTAAGCCTAACCCAAACCCTAACCCTAAACCTCACTCTAACCCTAACCCTAACCCTAATCGAAAACCTCATCCTAAACCTCACCTTTACCCTAATCCTAACACTCACCCTAATCCTCATCCTAACCCTAATCCTAGCCCTAACTCTAACACTAACCCTCAACCTAACACTCAACCTAACCCTCACCCTAACCTTAACCCTAAAACTAACCCTAAATCTAACCCTCGACCTAACCCTCCAACTAACCCTAAACGTAACCCTAAACCTTACCATCACGCTAACCCTAATCCTACCCCTAAACCTAAACCTCACCCTAACCCTAAACCTAACCCTCACCCTCACCCTCAAACTCACCATAACTCTAACCCTAACCCTAACAATAATACTAATCCTAACCCTAAACCTAATGCTAACACTCACCCTCACCCTAACCCTAACACTCACCCTCACCGTAACCCTAACCGTCAACCTAACCCTCAACCTAAACCTAACCCTAACCTTAAACCTTACCCTAACACTAACCTTAATCCTCACCCTCACCCTAGCCCTCAACCTAACCCTAATCGTAACCCTAATCCTCATCCTAACCCTCACCCTAACCCTAAATCTAACCCTCACCCTAAACCTAGCCCTAACCCTCACCCTAACCCGAAACTTAACCTGAATCCTAACTCTCAAGCTAACCCTAAACCTAACCCTCAACCTAAAGCTAATACTCACCATGACCCTCTATCTCAACCGAACCCTAAGCCTAAGCCTGACCCTAACCCTCATCCTAACCCTCCCCCTAACCCTTAACCAAACAATCACCCTAACCCTAACCCTCACCCTCAACCTCACCCTCACCCTAACCCTAAGCCTAATCCTACCACACACTCACCCTCACCCTAACCCTAATCCTAAACCTTACCCTCACCCTCAACCTCACCCTCAGTGTAACCCTAACCCTTATCCACTCACACTCATCCTAACGCTTACCCTAATCCTAATCCTAATCCTAAACCCAACCCTCACCCTCACCCTCAGCCTCACCTTAAGCTTAACTCTAACCCTAAACCTCACATTCACCCTAATCCTAACCTTAACCCTAACCCTAAAACTCACCCTCACCCTAACCCTCACCCTAACCCTAATCCTAACCCTAAAATTCATCCTAACACTCCCCATAACCCTAACCCTAACCTCACCTTAACCCTAATCCTAACCCTAACATTCATCCTAACACTCCCCATAACCCTAACCCTAACCATCATCCTAACCCTAACCCTCACACTCACCCTCACAATCAGCCTAACCCTAAGCCTAACCTTAAACCTAATTCTAACCCTAACCCTCACCCTAACCCTAACCCTAAACCTAACACTAACCCTAACCCTCAGCCTTACCCTTAGCCTCATCCTAACCCTAACTCTAACACTAAACCTCACCCTCACATAACACCATCCCTAACCCTAACCCGCAACCTCACCCTAACCATAATCTTAACCCTAACTCTAACCCTAAACCTCACCCGCACCCTGACCCTAACCCTGACCCTAAAACTCAACCTAACCCTAACCTTCATCCTCACCCTCAACCTCACCGTAATTCTAGCCCTAACCCTAACAATAACACTAACTCTAACCCTAACCCTAAACCTCAACCTCAGCCTCACCCTCACCTCAAACTTAACCCTAACCATAACACTAAACATAACCCTAAAACTAAGCCTAACCCTAAACCAAACTCTAATCCTCACCCCCACAGTCACCCTCAGCCTAACACTAAAACTAAACCTAACCCTCACCACAAACCTAACACTAAAAATAACCCTAAGCCTAAACCTAACCCTAAATCTAACCCTAAACCTAACCCTAATCCTCAGCCTCACCTGCACCCAAACTCAAACCTGAAACCTAACCCTCACCCTAACTCTAAGCCTAACCCTATCCCTAACCCTAAGCCTCACACTCACCCTCACCCTAACCCTAATCCTAAACCTAACCCTATCCCTAACCCTAACCCTCACACTAACCCTCACCCTAGCCCTCACCATAAGCCTAACCCTAACCCTAAACCTCATCCTAAACCTGACACTAAACATAAGACTAACCCTCACCCTAACGTAAATCCTAACCCTCACCCTCAAGCTCGGCCTAATCCTAAGCCTAAGCCTGAGCCTAAGCCTAACCCGCACCCTAACCGTAACCCTAACACTAACCATAATTCTAACACTAAATCTCACCCTCACCCTAACACTAACTCTAAACCTAACACTAACCCTAACACTAACCCTAACCCTCACCCTAAACATAATCCTCACCCTAACCCTAAACCTCATCTTAACACTTATCCTCACCCTACCACTAACCGTAACCGTAACACTAACCCTCACACTAACCCTAACCCTAACCCTAACCCTAACCCTCAACCTAAACCTAACACTCACGCTCAAGGTAACTCTAAACCTAACCCTCACGCTCACCCTAACCCTCACAATAACACTTACCCGCACCCTAGCCCTAACCCTAATCCTAATCCTAACCCTAAACCTAACCCTCACCCTCACCGTAACCCTAACCCTAACCCTAAAAAACACCCTAAACCTAACCCTCACCCTAACCATTACCCTCACCCTAAACCTAACCCTCACCCTAACACTTACCCTCAACTTAACACTAACCGTAACCCGAACACTAATACTCACACTAACCATAACCATCACCCTAAACCTAAACCTCACCCTAACACTAACCCTAAACCTCAACCTAACCCTAGCCCTAACCCTAACCCTAACACTAATCCTCAATCTAACCCTCCCCCTCACACTAACCCTAACCCTATCCTTCACGCTAAACCTTACCCTCACCCTTACTGTAACCCTCACCCTCAGCCTAACCCTCATCTTTCCCTTACTGTCACCCCCACACTAACTGTCACCCTAAGCCTAACCCTGACCCTAACACTAACTTTACCCCTAAACCTCACCCTCAACCTAATCCTAACTCTAACCCTAACCCTAACACTAAACCTCACACTAACCCTAACCCTAACCCTCACCCTCACCCTAGCCTTCACCCTAACACAAATCGTAAAGCTAACCCTCAACCTAACCCTCACCCTCACCCTCAACGTAACCCTTACCCTAACCCTAACCGTCACCCTCACCCTAACCCTACTTTTAACCCTAAACCTCAACCTAACCCTAACCCTCAACCACACCGTAACTCTTACCCTAAGCCTCACCCTAACTCTAAACTTAACCCGAATCCTACTCTCACCCTAAACCTAACACTAACTCTCACCCTAACACTAACCCTAAACCTCAACCTCAACCTATCCCTCACCCTAACCCTAATCCTAACCCTAACCCTCATCCTAACCCTCCCCCTAACCCTAAATCTAACCATCACCCTAACCCTAATCCTGACCCCCCTCACCCTGAACCTAACCCTAAGCATAAGCCTATCCCTAACCCTAACCCTCACACTCACCCTAACCCTAGCCCTCACCATAACCCGAATCCTAACCCTAACCCTCATCAAAACCCTCCCCATAACCCTAACCCTAATGCTCACCCTAACCTTAACCCTCACCCTTACCCTAACCCTCAGCCTAACCCTAAGCCTAACGCTAAACCTAGTCCTAACCCCAAAACTTACACTCACTCTAACACTAATGCTAATCCTAATCCTAACCCTAACCTTCATCCTCACACTCAGACTAACCCTCACCCTAACCCTAAACCTACACCTAACACTAACCCTAACCCCTACCCTCAACGTCAGCCTCACCCTATCCCTAACTATAAACCTAAACCTCACCCTCACACTAACCCTAACCCTAACACTAAACTTCACCCTAACAATAAACCTAAACCTCACCCTCACCCTAGCCCTTACCCTAACCCTCATCCTAACCCTACACCTCATCCTAACCCTTCACCTAACCCTAAACCGCACGCTCAACCTCACCCTTAGCCTAACCCTAAGCCTAACCCTAAACCTAATCCTAACACACACACTCACCCTCACTCTAACCCTAATCCTATACTTAACCCTAAACCTAACACACCACCTAACTCTCACCCTAACCCTAACCCTAACCCTAACCTTAAATCTAACCTTGTCCGTAACCCTAACTCTAGCCCTAAACCTCACCCTTAGCCTAATCCTAAGTCTAACCCTAATCCTCACCCTAAACCTAACACTAACCCTAACCCTAACCCTCACCCTCAGCCTCACCCTAACCCTAATTCTAACTCTAAACCTCATCCTCACCATAGCCCCAAACCTATCCCTGACCAGAAACCTCACCCTAACCCTAACACTAACCCTAACTCTAACCCTAAACCTCACCCTCACCCTAACCCTAAGCCTCACCCTAAAACTCATCCTAACCCTAACTTTCACCCTCACTCTCAACCTCACCGTAACTTTAGCCCTAACCCTAAAAATAACACTAACCCTAACACTAACCCTAACCCTCACCCGCAGCCTCACCCTCACCGCAAAGTTAACCCTAACCATAACACTAACAATAACCCTAACCCTAAGCCTAAGCCTAAACCTAACTCTAATCCTCACCCCCACAGTCACCCTCAGCCTAACTCTAAGCCTAACCCTAACCCTCACCCTCACCATAACCCTAAACCTAACCGTAACCATAACACTAACCCTAACCCTAAACCTAACCCTAAATCTAATTCTTAACCTACCCTAATCCTCAGCCTCACCTGCACCCTAACCTAAACCCTAACCCTAACCTTCACCCTAACTCTAAGCCTAAACATAACCCTAAACCTAAGCCCCACCCTCACCCTCACCCTAAACCTAATCCTAAACCTAACCCTACCCCTCACCCTAACTCTAACCCTAACCCTAAACCTCATCTTAACTGTAACACTAACCCTAACACTAACCCTAAATCTCACCCTCACCCTAACCCTAACTTTAACCCTAACCCTAACCCTAACAATAACCCTAACCCTCACCCTAACCATAGTACTCACCCTAACCATAAACCTCACCCTCACACTTACCCTCATCCTACCCCTAACCGTAACCCTCACACTAACCCTCACACTAACCCTAACCCTAACCTACCCCTAACCCTAACCCTATACCTAACACTAACCCTAACCCTGACCCTCACCCTCAGCCTAACCCTAAGCCAAAATCTAAACCTAACCCTAACCCACACAGTCACATTCACCCTAACCCTAATCTTAACCCTAAACCTAACCCTCAACCTAACGCTGATCCTAACCCTGACTCTAACCCTAAACCTCACCCTCACCCTCACCCTAACTCTAACCCTAACCCAAACCCTAAACCTCACCCTAAAACTAACTCTAACCCTCAACCTAACCATAACCATAAACATAAACCTTACCCTAATAATAGCCCTAACACTAATCCTAAGCCTCACCCAAACCCTAACACTAACCCTAACTGTAAACCTCACCCTAACTCTCCCCCTAATCCCAACTCTAATCCTAAACCTCATCCGCACCCTCACCCACACAGTAACTCTAACCCTAACCCAAACAATAACACTAACCCTAAACCTAACTATCACCTTAATCCTAATTCTCAACCCCACACTCACCCTCAGCCTTACCCTAAGCCTAAGCCTAACCCTAGCCCTAACCCTCACTCTCAGCCTCACCCTAACCCTAATCCTAACCCTAAACCTATCCCTAAACTTCAACCTAACCCTCACCCTAACCCTAACAATAAACCTAAGCCTAACCCTCCCCCTAACCCTCCCCCTAACCCTAACTTTAACACGAAACCTCACCCTAGCCCGTACCCTAACCCTAATCCTAACCGTAAACCTCATCCTAAAACTCACCCTAATCCTAACCCTAAACCTCACCCTAACCCTAACCCTAACCCTAAACCTCACCCTAACTCTAAACCTAATCATCACCCTCACCCTAACACTGAACTTAAATCTAACCCTAACACTAACAATAACCCAAACCCTAACCCTAACCATAAGCCTCACCTCACTCTAGCCCTCAGCCTAAACCTCATCCTAACCCTAAACCTCATCATAACCCTCACCCTAACCCTAAAACCCTAACCCTGACACTATCCCTAACCCTCACACTCAACCTCACGCTTGGCCTTAAGCCTAAGCCTAAGCCTAAGACTAACCATAACCCTCACACACACCATCACCCTAAACCTAACAAGAACCCTAACCCTAACCCTCAAAAGAGCTCTCAATCTAATGCTAAATCTAACCCTAAACCTCACCCTCACCTAACCCTATACCTCACCCTCAACCTGACCCTCCGCCTAACACTAAGCCTAAGCCTAACCCCAACTCTAACCCTAACACTAACCCTAATCCTAACCCTCAGCCTAACCCTCACCCTAACCCTCAACCTCACCCTAACCAACACCCTAAACCTAAGCCTAAGCCTAACCCTCACCCTAACCGTTACTCTAACCCTAACCCCAAACCTCACCCTAACCCTAACCCTCATCCTCACCCTTAACCTCACACTAACCCTAACACTAATCATGAATCTAACCCTCACCCTCACCTTAATCCTAACCCTCACCAGTACCATAACCCTCACCCTCATCCTAAACCTCACCTTTACCCTTATGGTCACCCTCACCCTAATCCTCACCATAGCATAAATCCTAATCCTAACCCTCACCCTAACGGCAACCCCAACCACCACCCTAACCCTACCCTCACCCTCACCCTCAGCCTAAGCCTAACGCTAAGCCTAAGCCTAACCCTAAACCTAAATCTCACCCTCAACCTTGCCCTCACCCTAACCCTAATCCTAACCCTAACCCTCATCCTAACCCTTAACCTAACCATAGCCCTAACAATCATACTAAACCTAATCCTCATCCCCACCCATACCCTCACCCTAACCGTAAGCCTAAGCCAAACCCTAACCCTAACCCTCACATACACCCTCACCTTCAACTTAATCCTAAACCTAAACCTAACCCTAACATTAAACCTCAACCTAACCCTCACCCTAACCCTATCACTAACCCTAACCATAACACTCAACCTAACCCTCCCCCTCACCTTAACTTTAACCCTAAACCTCACCCTCACCCTAACCATAATCCTAACCTTAAACCTCACCCTAACCCTGATCCTAACCCTCACCCTCACCCTCACTCTTACTGTAACTCTAACCCTAACCTTAACTATAACACTAACCCTAAACCTAACCCAAACCCTGTACCTCACCCTAACTCTAAACCTAACATAAACCCTCACCCTAATCCTAATCCTAACCCTCAGCCTCACCTTAAACTTAACCCTAAACCTCACCCTAAACCTAACCCTAACCCTCACCCTAACTCTAGTCCTCCCCCTAACCCTAATGCTAACACTAAACCTCATCCTAACACTCACCCTAACCCTTAAACACTAACACTAACACTCACCCTCACCCTCATGCTCTGCCTAAGCCTCCGCCTCAGCCTAAGACAAACCCTGACCCTCACACTCACCCTCACCCTAACCCTAACCCTAACACTAACCCTAACCCTAACACTCACACTAACCCTCACCCTAACTATAACCCTAAGCCTCACCCTCACCCTAACCCTAAATCTCACCCTGACCCTCACCCTCTGCCTAACATTAAGCCTAACCCTAACCCCAACTCTAACCCTAACACTAAACCTAATCCTCACCCTACACCTCACCCTAAACCTAACCCTAACCCTCACACTCACCCTAGCCCATACACAAACCCTAAGCATAAGCCTAACCCTCACTCTAACCCTAACCCCAACACTCACCCTAACCGAAACCCTCATCCTCAACCTCACCCTAACTCTAACCCTAACCCTAACCCTTATCCTAACCCTCACACTCACACTAACCCTAACCCTAACCCTAATCCTAAACCTCACCCTAAACCTAAACCTTACCCAAACACTTACCCTCACCCTAACATTAACACTAACCCTAACACTAACCCTCACACTAACGCTAACAATCACCCTAAACCTAAACCTCACCCTATCCCTAAAGCTAACCCTCACCTTCACCCTAGCCCTCAACCTAACCCTAACACTCATCCTCACCCTAAACCTCACACTAACCCAAACACTAATCCTCAACCTAAACCTCACCCTCACCCTAACCCTAACCCCGACCCTCACCCTAACCATAACCCTCACCTCAATCTCACCCTCAGCCTAACACTAAGCCTAACCCAAACCCTAACCCTAACCCTCACACTCACCCTCACCCTAACCCTAATCGTAACACTAACCCTCACCCTAACCCTAAACCTAAAACTAACCCTAACCCTAACCCTCACTCGAACCCTAACCCAAATCCTAACCCTGACCCTAAACCTCACCCTATCCCTAATCCTAACCCTAACCCTTACCCTCACCCTCACCCTCACCGTAACTCTAACCTTAAACCTCACAATAACTCTAATCCTAACCCTAAACCAAACCCTAACCCTAATCCTATACCTAACCCTCACCCTCAGTCTCACCGTCTCTGCAAAGGTAGCTAGAACAGTAACACTTACAATAATCCTAACTCTAACCCTAATCCTAAACCTCACCCATACCCTAACTTTCATCCTAACCCTAACCCTCACCCTAAACCTAAGCCTCACCCTTACCATAACCATGACCCTCACCCTAACCCTAAATCTAACTCTCACACTAACACTAACTCTAAACTTGAATCTCACCCTCACCCTCACCCTATCCCTCACCCTTACCCTCACCCTCATCTTAACCCAAAGCCAAAGCCTAACGCTAACCTTAACCCTCACCCACACACTAGCCCTCACCATAACCCTAACTGTAACCCTAACCCTAACCCTAACACTCACACTAACCCTAACCCTAACCCTAACTCTAACCCTAAACCTCACCCTGACCCTAACTCTAACCCTAACCCTAACTGAAAATCTCATCCTAACCCTAACCCTAACACTCAACATCACCCTCAACCTCACCCTTACCTTAACCTTAACCCTAACACTAACCCTAAGAATAACCGTAACCCTAAACCTAACCCTAAACCTCACCCTCACTGTAACTCTAACCATAACCCAAACCCTCACCCTAACCCTAATTCTGACACTAAAACTAACGCTAAACATCACCCTAACCCTAAACCTAACCCTAACCCTCATGCTAGCACATACCCTAACCCTAATCCTAACCCTAACCCTAACTCTAACCCTCACACTCACCCTCAACTTAACCTTAATCCTAATCCTAACCCTAACCCTTACCCTAACCCTAACTCTAACCCTAACCCGAACCCTAAACCTAACCCTAATCCTCAACCCCACCCTCACCCTCAGCCTAACCCTAAGCCTATCCCTAACATTAACCCTAACTCTAACCCTAAACCTCACCCTCACCCTAACCCTATCTCTAAACCTAACACTAAACCTCACCCTGACCCTAATCCTAACCCTCACCCCCACACTCCGCCTCACTGTAACTCTAACCCTAACCCTAACAATAACACTAACCCTAAACCTAAGGATCACCCTAAACCTAAACCTCACCCCCACCCTCACCCTCAGCCTAAGCCTAACCCTAACACTAACCCTCACCCTCACTCTCACCCTAACACTAACCCTAAACCTAAACCTCACCGTAAACCTCACCCTAATCCTCACCCTCACCCTCACTCTCACAGTGACCGTAACTCTAACCCTAACCCTAACAATAACAGTAAACCTAACCCTAACCCTAACAATAACCATAAACCTCACCCTGTGCCTCACCCTCACCTCAAACATAACACTAACCATAACACTAACAATAACCCTAAACATAACACTAAGCCTAAGCCTAACGATAACCCTAACCCTAACCCTAACCCTCACCCTAAACCTAACCCTAACCCTAACCCACACCCTATCCCTAAACCTAACCCTAACACTAAACCTAAACCTAACCTTAAGCCTAACCATAAACCTCATCCTAGGACTCATCCTAAACCTAACCCTAACCCTAACCCTCACTCTCGGCCTAAGCCTAAGCCTAAGCTTAAGCCTAACCCGAACTCTAAACCTCACCCTAACCATCACCTTTACCTACCCCTAACACTAACCCTAACTCTAACCCTAAACCTCACCATCACCCTAACCCTAACTCTAACGCTAACACTAAAACTAATCCTCACCCTAACCCTAAACCTAACCCTCATCCTCAACCTCACCGTAACCCTAACCCTAACAATAACCCTAACACTAAACCTAACCCTCACCCTAACCATAACCCTCAACATAACCCTAACCCTCAATCTAACCCTCACCTTCACCCTAACCCTAACCCTAACCCTCCCCCTCACCCTAACCCTAAACGTAACCCTAACCCTCCCCGTAACCCTCAACCTAACCCTAACACTAATCCTAACCCTAACCCTAATTCTAAACCTAAACCTAACCCTAACACTAACACTAACCCTAACTCTAACCCTAAACCTCACCCTCACCCTAACCCTAACTCTAACTCTAACCTGAAACCTAAACCTCCCCTAACCCTAACGCTCACCCTCACCCTCAACATAACCCTAACCCTAACCCTAACAATAACCCTAAACCTAACCCTAACCCTCATCATAACCATAGCCTTCACCCTAACCTTAACCCTCACTCTAACACTTACCCTCACCCTAACACTAACCCTAACCATTACACTAACCCTCACACTAACCCTAACCATCACCCTAACCCTAAACCTCACCCTAACCCTAACTCTCACCCTCAACCTATCCCTCAACCTAACCATAACCCTCATCCTCACCCTTAACCTCACACTAACCATAACACTAATCCTGAGTCTAACCCTCAACCTCACCCTAACCCTAACCCTCACCTTACCATAACCCTCACCCTCAGCCTAACCCTCACCTTTACACTTACAGTCACCCTAACCCTAACCCTCACCTTCACCCTCAGCCTCAGCCTAACCCTAAGCCTAAGCCTAACCCTAACCCTAACCCTAACCCTCACCCTCACCCTAATCCTAACCCTAACCCTCATCCTAACCCTTAACCTACCATAACCCTAACCATCATTCTAAACCTAATCCTCATCCACACCCATACCCTCAGCCTAACCCTAAGCCTAAGCCAAACCCTAACCCTAACCCTCACACTCACCCTACCGTCAACCTAATCCTAAACCTAACCCTAACCCTAACATTAAACCTCAACCTAACCCTCACCCTAACCCTAACACTAACCCTAACACTCAACCTAACCCTCCCCCTAAACTTAACTCTAACCCTAAACCTCACCCTCACCAAAACCATATTCCTAAAACTAAACCTCACCCTAACCCTGATCCTAACCCTCACCCTCACCCTCACCCTTAATGTAACTCTAACCCTAACCTTAACTATAACACTAACCCTAAACCTAACCCAAACCCTGAACCTCATCGTAACTTTAACCCTAAAACAAACCCTCACCCTAATCCTAATCCTAACCCTCAGCCTCACCTTATCCCTAACCCTCACGCTAACCCTAACACTCACCCTCACCATAACCCTAACCTTAATCCTAAACATCACCCTAACGCTAACCCTGACCCTCACTCTAACTCTAGCCCTCCCCCTAATCCTAATGCTAACTCTAAACATCCTAACACTCACCCTAACTCTAAAACCCTAACACTAACACTCACCCTCACCCTCATGCTCCGCCTAAGCCTCCGCCTCAGCCTAAGACTAACCCTGACCCTCACACACCCTCACCCTAACCCTAACCATAACACTAACCCTAACCCTAACCTTCACACTAACCCTCCCACTAAACCTAACTCTAACCCTAAACCTCACACTCACCCTAACCCTAATCCTAAACCTGACACTAAATCTCACCCTAACCCTAACCCTAACCCTCACCCTTACCCTCACCCTCTCCCTCTCCGTAACTGTAACCCTAACCTTAACAATAACAGTAATCTTAACTCGAAACCTTAAACTTAACCCTAATCCTATACATAACCATCACCCTCAGCCTCACCATCACTGCAAAAGTCACCAGAACCATAACACTAATACTCCTAACCCTAACCCTAATCCTAACAATCACCCTCACCCTAACCCTAATCCTAACCCTAATCCTCACTCTAACCCTAACCCTAACCTCACCGTAACCCTAACCCTCATCCTAACCCTCACCCTAACAATAACCCTAACCCTCACCCTCAACCTAGCCTTCACCCTAACCCTAATCCTAACCCTAACCCTCACTCTAACCCTAACCCTAACCCTCACCATAACCCTCACACTCACCCTAACCCTCATCCTCACCCTAACCCTCACCCTAACCCTAACCCTCACCCTCACCATAACACTAACCCTCATCCTAACCCTAACCCTAACCCTAACCCTAAACCTAAACCTAAACCTCACCCTAACAATAACCCTAACTGTCACCCTCACCCTAGCCCTCACCCTAAACCTAATCCTAACCCTAATCCTCATCCTAAACCTCACCCTAACCCTAACCCTAAACCTCACCCTAACCCTAATCCAAACCCTAACCGTCAACCTAACCCTAACCCTCACCCTCACTGTAACCTGAACCCTAAACCTCATCCAACCCTAAACTAAACCCGAACCCTAACTCTCACCCTAACGCTAACCCTAACGCAAACCCTGAACCTCATCATATCTCTAACCCTAATCCTAACCCTCAGCCTCACCTTAACCCTTACCCTAACCCTAACCCTAAATCTCACCCTAACGCTAACCCTAACCCTCACCCTAACTCTACCCTCACCCTAACTCTAATGCTAAACCTAAACTTCATCCTAACACTCACCGTAACCCTAAAACCCTAACCCTAACCCTCACCCTCACCCTCACGCTCTGCCTAAGCCTCAGCCTCAGTCTAAGACTAACCCTGACCCTCACACTCACCGTCATCCTAACCCTAACAGTAACACTAACCCTAACCCTAACCCTCACACTAACCCTTACCCTAATGCTAACTCTAACCCTAAACCTCACCCTCACCCTAACCCTAAACCTCACCCACACCCTCCCCATCTGCCTAACATTAAGCCTAACCCTAACCCCAACCCTAACCCTAACACTAACCCTACCCCTCAACCTACCCCTCACCCCAACCCTAACCCTCAACCTCACCCTAGCCCGTACCCAAACCCTAAGCCTAAGCCTAACTCTAACCCTAACCCCAACACTCACCCTAACCGTAACCCTCACCCTCACCCTCACCCTAACTCTAAACCTAACCTTAACCCGAACCCTAACATTCACACTCACCCTCACCTTAACCCTAACCCTAATCCAAACTAACACTAATCCTCAACCCCACACTAAAACTCACCCTATCCCCAACCCTAACCCTAACACTAACCCTAACCCTCACCATACCCCACACACTAATCCTAACCCTAACCCTCACCCTCAACCTAGCCCATACCCAAACCCTAAGCCTAAGCCTAACCCTCATTCTAACCCTAACCCCAACACTCATCCTAACCGTTACCCTCACCCTCACACTCACCCTAATTCTAAACCTAACCCTAACCTTCACCCTAACCCTCACACTCACACTCACTTTAACCCTAACCCTAATCCTAACCCTAACACTAACCCTCACACCCACACTAAACCTCACCCTAATTCTAACCCTAACACTAACCCTAACCCTAACCTTAAACCTCAGCCTCACCCAACCCTAACTCTAACCCTAAACCTCACCCTCACCCTAACCCTAACCCTAACCCTAATCCTAAACCTCTCCCTGAACCTAAACTTTACCCTAACACTTACCCTCACCCTAACACTTACACTAACCTTAACACTAACACTCACACTAACGCTAACAATCACCCTAAACCTAAACCTCACCCTAACCCAAACGCTAACCCTCAACTTCACCCTAGCCCTCACCCTAAACCTAACACGCATCCTCACCCTAAACCTCACACTAACCCTAACACTAATCCTCAATCTAACCCTCACCCTCACCCTAACCCTAACCAGAACCCTCACCCTTACAATAACCCTCACCCTCAGCCTAACCCTCACCTTTACTCTGTCACCCTCATCCTAACCCTCACCCCAAAGCTAACCCTCATCCTAACCCTCACACTAACCGTAACCCTAACCATCACCCTAACCCTAACACTCACCCTCGACTTCAGCCTCAGCCTAACCCTAAACCTAAGCCTAACCCTAACACTCATCCTAACTCTCAACCTAACCATTACCGGAAGCATCAATCTAAACCTCATCCTCATCCCCACCATCACCCTCAGCCTAACCCTAAGCCTAAACTTAACCCAAAGAGTAACCCTCACACTCACCCTGAGCATAACCCTAATCCTAACCCTAACCCTAACCCTAAACCTAAACCTCAACCTAACCCTCACCCTAACCCTAACCCTAACCCTCACCCTCACTTTAGTCCTCAACATAACCCTCACCTCAAACCTAACCCTCACCCTCAATGTAACCCGAAACTTAACCCTCCCCCAACCCTACGCCTAAACCTAAACCTCACCCTAACCCTAACACTAAACCTCACCCTTACCCTAGCCCTCACCCTAACCCTAATTGTAACCCTAAATCTCATTCTAACCCAAACCCTAACACTATCCCTAAACCTCACCCTAATCCTAAACCTAATTGTAACCTTCAAACTAATGCTAACCCTGACACTCAATGTAGTACTAACCCTAAACCTCAAACTAACACCAACCCTCACACTCACAATCGCCCTCAGCCTAAACCGAAGCCTAATCCTAACCCTAACCCTAACCCTCATACTCACCCTTACCCTAACCCTAATCCTAACCCTGACACTAAACCTCACCCTAACCCTAACCCTAACCCTAACGCTTACCCTCACCCTCACCTTCACCTTAACTCTAACCCTAACCCTAACAATAACACTAATCCTAACTCGAAACATAACCTAACCCTAATCCTATCCCTAAACCTCACCCTCAGCCTCACCATCACTGCCAAGGTAACCAGAACCATAACACTAACAATAATCTTAACCCTAACCCTAATCCTAACCCTCAACCTCACCCTAAGCCTCATCCTAAACCTAACTCTAACCCTAACCCTAACCCTCTCCCTCACCATAACCCTAACCCTCATCCTAACCCTCACCCTAACCCTAACACTAACCCTTAACCTCACCCTAAAAATAACCCTAACCCTCACCCTCACCCTAGCCCTCGCCCTAACCCTAATCCTAAACCTAATCCTCATCCTAACTCTCCCCCTAATCCTTAACTGAAAACCTAACTCAAAACCTTCACCCTAACCCTAAAATTAAACCAAACCATAACTGTCACCCAAATGCTAACCCTAACCTGAACCCTAACACTAACCCTCAACCTCACTCTCAGCTTAATGCTAAGACTAATCCTAACCCTAAGCCTAACCCAAGCACTCAGCCTAACACTACCCCTAATCGTAATCCTAAGCCTAACCCTAAACCTCACCCTCATCCTAACCCTCATCCTAACTCCAACCCTAACACTAACCCTAACCCTAACCCTCACCCTAACCCCAACCCTAACACTAACCCTAACCCTAACCCTAACCCTAACCCTGACCCTAACCCTAACACTTACACTAACCCTAACCCTAACCCTCACCCTAACCCTAACCCTAACCCTCAAGCTCACCCTAACCCTAACCCTAACACTAACCCTCACACTCACCCTCAATTTAGTCCTAATCCTAATCCTAACCCTAATCCTCACCTTCACCCTAACCTTCACCCTAACCCTACCCCTAACAGCAACACTAACCCTAACCCTAACCCTAACTCTCACCCTAACCCTAAGCCTAACCCTACCCCTAACCGTAACCCTCACACTCACCTTCAATCTAAACCTGATCCTAAACCTAACCCTCACATTTATCTTACTGTCACCCTCACCCTAACCCTACCTCTAACACTATAACTAAACCTAACCCTAACCCTCACCGTAACCCTAAACCTAAACCTCACCCTAACCCTAACCCTAACCCTCACACTCACACTCGGTCTAAGCCTAAGCCTAACGCTAAGCTTAAGCCTAACCCTAACCCTCACACTGACACTCACCCTAACCCTAACACTATCACTAATGCTAACTCTAACCCTAAACTTCACCCTCACCCTAAACCTAACTCTAACCCTAACCCTAAACATAAACCACACCCTAAACCTAACCCTAACTCTCACCCTCACCGTAAATGTAACACTAACCCTAACCTAACAATAACCCTAACCCTAACCCTAACCCTCATTCTAATCATAACCCTCACACTAAACCTAACCCTCAAACTAACACTTACCCTCACCCTAACACTAACCCTAACCCTAACACTAACACTCACACTAACCCTAATCATCACCCTAACATTAAAACTCACCCTAAGCCTAACCCTAACGCTCACCCTCAACCTAGCCCTCACCCTCACCCTAACCCTCATCCTCACTCTAAACCTCACACTAACCCTAAACCTAATCATCAGTCTTAACCTAACCCTCACACTAACCCTAACCCTAACCCTAGACCTTACCTTAATCCTCACTCTCAGCCTAACCCTCAGATTTTCCCTTACCGTCACCCTCACCCAAATCCCTCACCCTAACCATAACCCTCTTCCTAACCTTCACCCTGACCATAATCCTAAGCATCACCCTAACCCTAACCCTGACCCTCAACCTCACCATCAGCCTAACCCTAAAGCCTAAGCGTAAACCTAACACTAACCCTCACCCTCACCCTAGCCCTCACCCTAACCCTAATCCTAACCCTAACATTAATCATAACCCTAAACCTAACACTAAATCTAACCATCACCCAAAACCTAATCCTCATCCCAACTCTCACCCACAGCCTAACCGTAAGTCTAAGCCTAAACCTAACCCTAACCCTCACACTCACCCTCACCATAACCCTAATCCTAAACCTAACCCTAACCCTAACCCTAAACCTCAAACTAACCCTCACCCTAACCCTAAGCCTAACACTAAACCTAACCCTAACCCTCACCCTAAATATTTCCCTAACCCTTACTCTAACACTAAACCTCACCCTCACCCTAACCCTAAACCTCAGTCTCAGCCTCACCCTCAACATAACTCTAACCCTAACCCTAACAATAACCCTAACCCTAAACCTCACCCTAACCCTAACCCTAACCCTAACCCTAACCCTCACCCTCAGCCTCACCCTCACCGAAAACTTAACCATAAAACTAACAATAACCCTAATCCTAACCCTAATCCTAACCATCACCCTCACCCTAAACCTAACCCTAAACTTCACCCTAATCCTAAACCTCAACCTCATCGTAACCCTAACCCTAACACTCACCCTAACCTTAAACCTAACCCTAATCCTAAACCTTGCCATAATGTTAACCCTAACCCTCACACTCAACCTTGCCCTCATCCTAACCCTAATCCTAACCCTAAACCTTATCCAATCCCTCACCCTAATCCTAACCCTAAACCTGACCCTAACACTAACCCTCACCCTCACACTCAGCCTAACCCTAAGCCTAAGCCTAACCCGAACCCTAACCCTCACACTCAACCTCATCCTAACCCTAACCCTAATCCTAACACTAACACTAACCCTAACACTAACCCTCAACCTAACCCTCCCCCAACCCTAACTCTAAACCTAAACCTCACCCTCACCCTAACCCTAACCCTCACCATCACCCTCACCCTAAGCCTAACCCTAAGCCTAACCCTAACCCTCACCCTAGCCCTCACACTAACCCTAACTCTAAACCTAATCCTCACCCTCAACCTAACCCTAAACCTAAACCTCACCCTAAATCTCACCGTAAGCCTAACCCGCACCCTCACCCTCACCCTCACCGTAACTCTAAACCTAACCCTCACAATAACACTAACCATAACCCTAACCCTAACCATAAATCTCACCCTCAGCCTCACCCTCACTGCAAACTTAAACCTGTACATAACACTAATATTAACCCTTACCCTAAACCTAACCCTAACTCTAAACCTAACCCTATCCCTAATCCTCACCCCACCCTCACCCTCAGCCTAACCCTAAGCCTAACACTAACCCTAACCTTAACTTTAACCCTAAACCACACCCTCACCCTAACCCTATCTCTAAACCTAACCCTAAACCTCAGCCTAACCCTAACCCTAACCCTACCCCCACACTCACCCTCATGGTAACTCTAACCCTAACCCTAACAATAACACTAACCCTAAACCTAACCATCACCCTAAACCTAATCCTCACCCCCAGCCTCAACCTCAGCCTAACTGTAAGCCTAAGCCTAACCCTAACCCTCACCCTCACCCTCACCCTAACCCTAATCGTAACCCTAAATCTATCCCTAACCCTCCCCCTCCCCCTCCCCCTCACCCGAATTCTAACCCTAAACCTCACCACCACCCTAACCCTAACCCTAACCCTAACCCTAACCCTAAACCTCACCCTAAAACTCACCCTAACCTTCACCCTCACTCTCAACATGACCATAACTCTAACCCTAACCCTAACAATAATACTAACCCTAACCATAACCCTAACCGTAATACTAACCATAAACCTCACCCTGAGCCTCACCCTCACCGCAAACTTAACACTAATCATAACACTAACAATAACCCTAACCCTAACCCTAAACCTAATCCTCACCCTAACCCTAAACCTTACCCTTACCCTCACCCTCACCGCAACATTAACCCTAACCCTAACCCTAACAAAAACCCTAAACCTAACACTAACCTTAACCATAACCATAACCCTCACCCTAACGCTAACCTTCACCCTAAAACTAACCCAAGTCCAAACACTAACCCTCACACTAACCTTAACACTAATCCTCAATCTAATTCTCACCCTCACCCTAACCCTAAACCTAATACTCACCTTAACCCTCAACTTGACCCTTACTGTCACCCTCACCCTAACCCTAACCCTAACACAAATCCTCATCCTAAACCTCACCCTAACCATGACCCTAACCATCATGCTAACCCTAACCCAAAACCTAACCCTCAGCCTCAGCCTAACCCTAAGCCTATGCCTAATTCTACCCTAATCCTCACCCTCACCCTAGACCTCACCCTACCCCTATTCCTAACCCTGACCCTCATCCTAACCCTAACCCTAACCCTAAAAATAACCCTAAACCTAACCCTAACCCTCATTCTCACCATAACACTCACCCTAACTTTAAACCTCACCCTAACAATTACCCTCACCCTAACACTAACCCTAACCCTAAAACTAACCCTCACACTAACCCTAACGATCACCCTAACCCTAACACTCACCCTAACCCTAAAGCTAACCCTTATCCTCACCCTACACCTCAACCTAATCCTAACCCTCATCCTCACTCTAAACCTCACACTAACCCCAAAAACTAATCCTCAATCTAAACCACACCCTACCCCTACCCCTAAACCTCACCCTAACCCTAACCGTCACACTTACTGTAATCCTAATTCTCAGCCTAACCCTCAACATTACCTATACTGTCAACCTCACCCTAACCCTCACACTAACCCTAACCCCCATCCTAACCCTCACCGTGACCATAACCCTAAGCAAGCATCACCCTAATCCTAACCCTCACCCACAACATAAGCTGACATTCACTCTCACACTAACCCTCACACTAACACTAACTCTATCCCTAAACCTCACCCTCACTCTAACCCTAACCCTCAAACTCACCCTCAACCTCAGCCTAACCCTAAGCCTAACCCTAACCCTCACCCTAACTATCACACTCAACCTCACAGTAACCTTAATCCTAATCCTAACCATAACCCTAACCCTCACCCTAACCCTAACACTAACCAAAACATTAACCCTAACACTAACCCTAACCCTAACACTCACCCTAACCCTAATTCTAACATTAAACCTCACCCTCAAACTAACCCTAACCATAAACCTCACCCTAAACTTAACCTTAAACCTGACCCTCACCCTAGCCCTCAGCCTAACTCTAATCATAACACTAACCCTCAACCTAACCTTCACCCTAACCCTAATCCTAACACTCACCCTAAACCTAACCCTCACCCTCAACCTCACCCTCAGCCTAACCCTAAGCCTAACCCTTAACCTAACCCTAACCCACACACTCACCCTCACCCTAACCCTAATCCTAAACCTAACCCTAACCCTAACCCTCACACTAACCCTCATCCTAATCCTACCCTAACACTAACCCTAACCCTAACCGTCAACCTAACCCTCACACTAAGCCTTATCGAACCCTAAACCTCACCCTACCCCTAACCCTAACTCTAACTCTAATCCTAACCCTAAACCTCACCCTAACCCTAACCCTAACCCTCACCTTCACTCTCATCCTCAACGTAACCCTAAACCTAAAATTAAAAATAACACACGAACCCTAACCCTCAACCTAACTGTAACCCTCACCCTAACCCTAACCATCACCCTAACACTAACCTTAACCCTAACACTAACCCCTCACACTAACCCTAAACCTCACCCTAACCCTAACCCTAACCCTAACCATCAACCTCACCCTAGCCCTCAACCTAACCCTAATTCTAACTCTTACCATTACCTAACCCTCAACCCTTTTCCTCACCCTAAACCTCACACTAACCCTAACCCTAATCCTCAATCTAACTCTCCCCCTCCCCCTAACCCCTAACCGTCACACTTACCCTAACCCTCACTCTAACCCTAACCCTCACCCTTATCTTAACCCTCACCTACAGCCTAACCCTCAAATTTACCCTTACCTTCATCCTCACCTTAACACTCAGTCTATCCCTAAACCTCATCCTAAACTAAAAGTTAACCAAAACACTAACCATCACCCTAACCCTAACCCTCACCCTCAATCTCACCCTCACCCTAACCCTAATCCTAACCCTAACCCTAATCCTAACCCTAACCTTCACCCTCAGCCTCATGCTCACTCCAAAAGTAACCTTAACCACAACACTAACAATAAACCTAACCCTAACCCCACTCCTAACCCTCCACCTCACCCTAACCCTAATCCTAACCCTAACCCTCACCCTCAGCCTCACCCTCACTCCAAAAGTAACCTTAACCATAACACTAACAATAAACATAACCCTAACCCCAATCCTAACCCTCCACCTCACCCTAACCCTAATCCTAACCCTAACCCTCACCCTCAGCCTCACCCTCACTCCAAAAGTAACCTTAACCATAACACTAACAATAAACCTAACCCTAACCCCAATCCTAACCCTCAACCTCACCATAACCCTAATCCTAACCCTAACCCTCAACCTAACCCTAACCCTCACCCTCACTGTTACCCTAAACCTCATCCTAACCCTCACCCTAACCCTAATCCTCACCCTCACTGTAAAACTAACCCTCACCCCCAACATTACCCTCAGCCTAACCCTAAGCCTAAGCCTAACACTAACCATAACCCTCACACTCACCCTCACCCTAACCCTAATCCTAAACCTAACCCTATCCCTAAAAATCAACCTAACCCTAACCCTAACCCTAGCCCTCCCAATAACCCTAACTCTAAACCTAATCCTCACCCTCAACCTAACACTATCACTAAACCTTACCCTAAATCTCACCGTAACCATAACCCTCACCCTCACCCTCACCGAAACTCTAAACCTAACGTTAATAATAACACTAACCATAACCCTAACCTTAACCATAAACCTTACCCTAAGCCTCCCTCTCACTGCAAACTTAAACCTAACCATAACACTAACATTAACCCTTACCCAAACCCTAACCCTAACTCTAACCCTCACCCTAACCCTAGTCCTCACCCCCACCCTCAACCTCATCCTAAACCTAAGCCTAACCCTAACATTAACCCTAAATTTAACCCTAAACCTCACCCTCACCCTAACACTATCTCTAAACCTAACCCTAAACCTCAGCTTAACCGTAACCCTAACCCTACCCGCACCCTCACCCTCACAGTAACTCTAACTCTAACCCTAAAAATGACACTAACCCTAAGACTAACAATCAATCTAACCCTAATCCTCACCCCCAGCCTCACCCTCAGCTTCACCCTAAGCCTAAGCCTAACCATAACCCTCACCCTCACCCTCACCCTAACCCTAATCCTAACCCTAACCCTATCCCTAAACCACAACCTAACCCTCACCCTCACCCTAATACTAACACTAAACCTAACCATAACCCTCACCCTAACCCTCCCCTCACCCTAACTCTACACCTAAACCTCACCAGTACCCTAAACCTAACCCTAACCCTAAACCTCACCCTAACCTTCACCCTCACACTCAGCATGACCGAAACTCTAACCCTAACCTTAATAATAATACTAAACCTAACCCAAACACTAACACTAACCATAAACCTCACCCTGAGCCTCACCCTCGCGGCAAACTTAACACTAACCATAACACTAACAATAACCCTAACCCTAACCCTAAGCCAAACCCTAAACCTTACCCTAACCCTAACCCTCTCCCTAACCCTAACCCTAATCCTAACCATAAAACTAACCCTAACCCTCAACCTAACCCTAAACCTCATCCTAAACCTCACCCTAAACATAGCCCTAACCCTCATCCTAAACCTAACCCTAACCCTAACTCTAACCCTCACCCTAACCCTCACACTAACCTTAACCCTAACACTAACCCAAACTCTAACCCTAAACCTCACCATCACCCTAAACCTAACTCTAAACCTAACCCTAAATCTAAACCTCACCCTAACCCTAACTTAACCCTCACCCTCACACTCAGCTTAACCATTACCCAAACCCTAGAATAACCCTAACCCAAACCCTAACCCTAACCCTCACCCTCACCCTAACCCTAACCCTAACCCAAGCCCTCACCCTAAACCTAACCTTAACCCTAACCCTAAACCTCACCATAACCCTAAACCTAAACCTCACCCTCAGCCTCACCCTCACCTTAAATTTAACATTAATCGTAACACTAACAATAACCCTAACCCTAAACCTAATCCTAACCCTCACCCTCACCCTAACACTAACCCCAACCCTAACACTCACCCTAACCGTAAACCTAACCCTAATCCTAAATCTCGCCATAATCCTAACCCTAACTCTCCCCCTAACCCTTGCCCTCATCCTAACCCTAATCCTTACACTAAACCTCATCCTAACCCTCACCTTAATCCTAACCCTAACCCAATCCCTCACCCTAACCCTAACACTCAACCTCAAACTCAGCCTAACCCTAACGCTAACCCTCACACTCAAACTCACCCTAACCCTAATCCTAACACTAAACCTAACCCTAACCCTAACGCTTACAATCACCCTAACCCTCACCCTAACCCTAACTCTAAACCTAAACCTCACCCTCAACCTAACCCTAACTCTAACCCTAACCCTAAACCTAAGCCTCACCCTAACCCTAACCCTTACCCTCACCCTCACCTTCACTGTAACCTTAACGCTAACCCTAACCCTAACAATTACCCTAAACCTAACACTAACCCTAACCCTAACTATAACCCTCACCCTAACGCTATAACTCACCCTAACACTAACCCTCACCCTAAAACTAGCCCTAGTCTTAACACTAACCCTCACACTCACCCTAACCATCACCTTAACCCTAAAACTCAACCTATCCCTATCCCTAACCCTCACCCTCACCCTAGCTCTCACACTAACCCTAACCCTCATTATCACTCTAAAACTCACTCTAACCTTAACACTAATCCTCAATCTTAACCTCACCCTCACCCTAACCCTAACCCTAATCCTCACCCTAACCCTCACCATGACACTTACTGTCACCCTCACCATAAACCTCACCCTAACCCTAACCCTTATCCTAACCCTCACCCTAACCATGACCCTAACCATCATGCTAACCCTAACCCTCAACCTCACCCTAAGCCTCAGCCTAAACCTAAGCCTAAGCCTAACCCTAACCCTAATCCTCACCCTCAACCTAGCCCTCACTCTAACCCTAATCCTAACCCTGACCCTCATCCTAACCCTAACCCTAACCCTAAAAACAACCCTATACCTAACCCTAACCCTAACCCTAACCCTAACCCTCACCATAACACTAACCCTAACCGTAACACTAACACTCAAACTAACCCTAATCATCACCCTAAGGTTAACACACACGCTAACCCTAACCCTAAATGTCACCCTCAACCTAACCCTAACCCTCATCCTCACCCTAAACCTCACACTAACCCTAAGTCTATTCCTCAATCTAAACCACACCCTCACCCTAAACCTAAACCTAACACTCACCCTAACACTAACCCTCACCCTTACCGTAATCCTCATTTTCAGATAACCCTCAACTTTACCCTTACTGTCCTGTCAACCTCACCCTAACCCTCATACTAACCCTAACCCTCATCCTAACCTGACCCTGACCGTAATCCTAAGCATCACCCTAATACGAACCCTCACCCTCAACCTAACCCTAACATTAACCCTCACACTAACACTAACTCTAACCCTAAACCTCACCCTCAACCTAAGCCTCACCATCACCCTCACCCTCAGCCTAACACTAAGTCTAACCCTCACACTCACCCTCACCCTCACTCTAAACCTAATCCTAACCCTAACCCTAACCCTCAACCTAACCCTAACACTAACCCTAACCCTAACCCAAACACTAACCCTAACCCTCACCCTAACACTAACTCTAAAATTAAACGTCACCCTCACCCTAACCCTAACCCTAACACTCAGAGTCATCCTAGCCCTCACCCTAACACTAATCCTAACCCTAATCCTCATCCTAACACTCAAATTAACCCTAACACATACCCTCAACCGCACTCTCAGCCTCACCATAACTCTAACCCTAACCCTAACAATGATACTAACCCTAAACCTAACGATCACCCTAACACTAATCCTCACCCCCACCTTCACCCTCAGCCTAACCCTTAGCCTAAGCCTAACCCTAACACTAACCCTCACCCTCACTCTCACCCTAACCCTAATCCTAACCCTAACCCTATCCCTAAACCTCAACCTAACCCTCACCCTCACCGTAATGCTAACACTAAACCTAAACCTAACCCTCACCCTAAACCATCCCCCTAACCTGAACTCTAACCCTAAACTTCACCAGCACCCTAAAACTAACCCTAACCCTAAACCTCACCGTAAACCTCACCCTAACCCTCACCCTCAACCTCACTCTCACAGTGACCGTAACTCTAACCCTAACCCTAACAGTAACAGTAACCCTAACCCTAACCCTAACAATAACCATAAACCTTACCCTGTGCCTCACCCTCACCGCAAAATTAACACTAAACATAACATTAACAATAATCCTAAACCTCACCCTAAGCCTAAGCCTAAGCCTAACCCTAACCCTAACACTCACCAAAACCCTAACCCTAACCCTAAACCTAATCCTAACCCTAACACTAAACCTAACACTAACCCTAAACTTAAACCTAAACCTCATCCTAACACTCATACTAAACCTAACCCTTACCCTCACCCTAACCCACACCCTAACCCTCACCTTAACCCTAACCCTAACAATAACCCTAACACTAAACCTAAACCTCACCATCACCCTAAACCTGACTCTTACCCTAACCCTAAAACTAAACCTCATCCTTACTCTAAACCTAACCCTCACCCTCAACTTCACTGTAACCCTAACCCTAACCCTAACAATAACCCTAACACTAAACCTAACCCTCACCATAACCATAATGCTCAACATAACCCTAACCCTCAATCTAACCCTCACCCTCAACCTAACGCTAAACCTAACCGTAACCCTAACCCTAACCCTAAACTTAACCCTAACCCTAACCATAACGTTACACCTATTCCTCATCCCCACCCTCACCCTGAGCCTAACCCTAAGCCTAAACCTAACCCTAACCTTAACCCTCAAACTTACCCTCACCCTAATCCTAACACTAACACTAACCCTTACTCTAACCCTAAACCTCACCCTCACCCTAACCTTAACTCTAACCCTTATCTGAAACCTAAACCTCATTCTAACCCTAACCCTCACTCTCACACTCACTCTCAACATAACCCTAAACCTAACCCTAACATAACAATAAACGTAACCCTAACCCTAACCCTCATCCTAACCATAACCTTCACCCTAAACCTAACCATCACCCTAACACTTTCCCTCACCCTAACACTAACCCTAACCATAACACTAACCGTCACACTAACCCTAACCATCACCCTAACCCTAAACCTCACCCTAACCCTAACTCTCACCCTCAACCTAGCCCTCAACCTAACCCTAAACCTCATCCTCACCGTTAACCTCACACTAACCTTAACACTAATCCTGAATCTAAACCTCAACCTCACCCTAATCCTAACCCTCACCTTACCGTAACGCTCACCCTCACCCTAACCCTCACCATAACATAAATCCTCATCCTAACCCTCACCCTAACGGCAACCTAAACCATCAACCTAACCCTAACCCTCACCCTCAGCCTCAGCCTCAGCCTAAACTTAAGCCTAAGCTTAACCCTAACCCTAACCCTCACCCTCACCCTAGCCCTCACCCTAACCCTAATCCTAACACTAACAATTATACTAACCCTTAACCTAACCATAACCCTAACCATCATTCTAAACCTAATCCTCACCTCCACCCATACCTCAGCCTAACCCTAAGCCTAAGCCAAACCCTAACCCTATCCCTCAAACTCACCCTGACTTTCACTCTAATCCTAAACCTAACCCTAACCCTAACATTAAATCTCAACCTAACCCTCACCCTAACCCTAACACTAACCCTAACCCTAACACTCAACCTAACCCTCCCCCTAAACCTAACTCTAACCCTAAACCTCACCCTCACTCTAACCATAATCCTAACACTAAACCTCACCCTAACCCTGATCCTAACCCTCACCCTCACCCTCACACTTAATGTAATTCTAAGCCTAAACTTAACTTATAACACTAACCTTAAACCTAACCCAAACCCTGACCCTCATGGTAACTCTAACCCTAAAACCAACCCTCACCCTAATCCTAATACTAACCCTCAGCCTCACCCTAACCCTCACCCTAACCCTAAACCTTACCCTAACGCTAACCCTAACCCTCACCCTAACTCTAGCCCTCCCCCTAACCCTAATGCTAACCCTAAACCTCATCCTAACACTCACCCTAACCCTAAAACCCTAACCCTAACACTCACCCTCACCCTCACGCTCCGCCTAAGCCTCTGCCTCAGCCTAAGACTAATCCTGACCCTCACACTCAACATCACCCTAAACCTCACCGTAACACTAAACCTAACCCTAACCTTCACACTAACCCTCCCCCTAACCCTTATTCTTACCCTATTCCTCACCCTCACCCTAACCCTAAACCTCACCCTCACCCTCACCCTCCGCCTAACATTAAGCCTAACCCTAACTGCAACCCTAACCCTAACACTAACCCTAACCCTCACCCTACCGCTCACCCTAAACCTAACCCTAACCCTCATCCTCACCCTAGCCCATACACAAACCCCAAGCCTAAGCCTAACACTCACCCTAACCCTCATTCTAAACCTAACCCCAACACTCACCCTAACTGTAACCCTCACCCTCACCCTAACTCTAATCATTACCCTAACCCTAAACCTCACACTCACCCTCACCTTAACCCTAACCCTAATCCTAACACTAACACTAACCCTCAACCCACACTAAATATCACCCTATCCCCAACCCCAACCCTAACACTAACCCTAACCCTCACCCTAACTCTCACCCTAACCCTAACCCTAAACCTCACCCTCAACCTAGCCCATACCTAAACCCTATGCCTAAGACTAACCCTCACCCTAACCCTCACTCTAAACCTAACGCCAACACTCACCATATCTGAAACACTCACCCTCACCCTCACCCTAACTCTAAACCTAACCCTAACCCTAATCCTAAACCTCACACTCAACCTCACCTTAACCCTAACCCTAATCCAAACTCTAACACTAACCCTCAACCTCACACTAAAATTCACCCTATCCCCAACCCTAACCCTAACACTAAACTTAACCCTCACCCCACCCGTCACACTAAACCTAACCCTAATCCTCACCCTCAAACTAGCCTATACCCAAACCCTAAGCCTAAGTCTAACCCTCACCCTCACCATAACACTAACACTACTCCTAACATTAACCCTAACCCTAACCCTAAACCTAACCCTAACCCTCACCCTAACTCTGCCCCTAACCCTAACTATAACCCGAAACCTCACCATCACCCTAACCCTAAACCTCACCCTCACCCTCACCCTCACCATAACTCTAAACCTAACCCTAAAAATAAACCTAACCCTAACACTAACCCTAACCCTCATCCTCACTGTAACCCTAAACCTAACCCAAGCCCTCACCCTAACCCTAACCCTAACCCTAACTCTCACCCTAACCCCAATCCAAAACCTCACCATAACCCTAAGCCAAACACTCACCCTAACCCTAAACCTAACCCTAATCCTAAACCTGGCCATAATGCCAACCATAAACCTCAACCTCACCCTTGCCCTCATCCTAACCGTAATCCTAACCCTAAACCTCATCCTAACCCTCACGCTAACCCTAAACCTCATCTTAACCCTTACCCTAACCATAACCCTAACCATCATGCTAAACCTAACCCTCAACCTCACCCTCAGCCTCAGCCTAACCCTAAACCTAACCCTGACCCTCATCCTAACCCTAACCCTAATCCTAAAAATTATCCTAAACCTAACCCTAACACTCATTCTAAACATAAACCTCACCCTAACCCTAAACCTCAACCTAACACTTAGCCTCACCCTAACACTAACTCTAACCCTAACACTAACACTCACACTAACCCTAATGATCACCCTAAGGCTAACACTCATGCTAACCCTAATCCTAAACCCCACCCTCACTCTAGCCCTCAACCAAACCCTAACCCTCATGCTCACCCTAAACCTCACATTAACCCTAACCCTAATCCTCAATTTAAACCACACCCTCACCCTAACCCTAAACCTATCCCTCACCGAAACCCTAACCCTCACCCTTATTGTAATCCTCACTCTCAGCCTAACCCTCAGTTTTAACCTTACTGTCACCGTCACCCTAACCCTCACACTAACCCTAACCCTCATCCTAAACCTCACCCTGACCTTAACCCTAAGCATCACCCTAACCCTAACCCTCACCCACAACCTAACCCTAACACTAACCCTCACACTAACACTAACTCTAACCCTAAACATCTCCCAAACCCTAACCCTCACCCACACCCTCAGCCTAACACTAAGCCTAACCATAACCCTAACCCTCACACTCACCCTCACCCTCACCCTAAACCTAATCCTAACCATAACCCTGACCCTCAACCTAACTTTAACACTAAACCTAACCCTAACCCAAACACTAACCCTAACCCTAAACCTCACCCTAACCCTAACTCTAAAATTAAACCTCACCCTCAACCTAACCCTACACCTCACCCTAACCCTAACCCAAAACATCACCCTCACCCCAGCAATCACACTAACCCTCATCCTATCCCTAACCCTCATCCTAACCCTCACCCTAACCATAATCCTAACCCTCACCCTAAACCTAACCCTCACCCTCAACCTCACCATCAGCCTAACCCTTAGACTAACCTTGAACCTAACTCTAACCCACACACTCACCCTCACCCTAACCCTAATCCTAACCGTAACCCTAACTCTAACCCTAACCCTCACACTAACCCTCACTCTAACCGTAACATAACATTAATCCTAACCCTAAACCTCACAGTAACCCTCACCCTAAGCCTAACTCTAAACCTAAACCTCACCCTAATCCTAACCCTAACTCTAACACTAATCCTAACCCTAAAGCTCACCCTAAACCTAAACCTAACCCACACCCTGACACTCACCCTATATGTAACCCTAAACCTAAAATTAAAAATAACCTTAACACTAAACCTCAACCTTACCCGAACTGTAACCCTCACCCTAACCCTAACCATCATCCTAACACTTACCCTCACCCTAACACTAACCCTAACCCTAACCCTAAACCTCACACTAACCCTACCACTCACCCTAATCCTAAACCTCACCCTAACCCTAACCCTAACCCTAAACCTCACCCTCACCCTAGCCCACACCCTAATTCTAATTCTAACCCTTACCCTCACCTAACCCTAACCCTCATGCTCACCCTAAACCTCACATTAAACCTAACCATCCTCACCCTATCCCCTAACCCTCACACTTACCCTAACCCTCACCCTAACCCTCACCCTTATCTTAACCTTCACCCACAGCCTAACCCTCAACTTTCCCCTTACCATCAACCTCACCCTAACACTCACCCTATCCCTAAACCTCATTCTAACCTTCAAGCTAACCGAACCCTAAACATCAACCTAACCCTAACCCTAACCCTCAATCTCACCCTCAGCCTAAACCTCAGCCTAACCTTAACCCTAACACTAACCCTCACCCTCACCCTAGCCCTCACCCTAATCGTAACCCTAAACCTCATCCTAACCGTCACTCTAATTCTAAACCTATCTATCACCAAACACTAATCCTCACCTCCACCCTCACCCTCAGACTAAGCCAAAGCGTAACCCTAACCCTCACACTCACCCTCACCCAAACCTAATCCTCAACCTAAGCCTAACCCTAAACCTCAAACTAACCCTCACCCTAACCCTAACCCTAACACTAACCCTAACCCTAACCCTGAACCTAACACTAACCCTGACCCTAACCCTTACCATAACCCTAACACTAACCCTCACACTAACCCTAACCCTCACCCTAACCCTAAACCTCACCCTAACCCTAACCCTAACCCTCAACCGCACCCTAACCCTAATCCTCACCCTAAACCTCCCCCTCAGCCTCACCCTCACTGCAAAGGTAACCTTAACCATAACACTAACAATAACCCTAACCCTAACCCTATCACCCTCACCCTCACCCTAATCCTAACCCAAACCCTCACCCTAACTCTAAACCTTACACTCACCATAACACTAACCCACATCCTAACCATCACCCAAACCCTAATCCTCACCCTCAACATAACACTAACCCTCACCCCCACCCTCACCCTCAGCCTAACCCTAAGCCTAAGCCGAACCCTAACCCTAACCCTCACACTCACCCTTACCCTAACCCTAATCCTAATCCTAACCCGAACCATAAACCTCACCCTCAGCCTCACTCTCACTGCAAACTTAACCCTAACCATAACTCTAAAAATAACCCAAACCCGAACCCTAACCCTAACCCTAACCCTAACTCTAATCCTAACCCTAACCCTAATCCTCACCCCCACCTTCAGGCTCAGCCTAACCCTAAGCCTAACCCTAACACTAACACTAACTCTAACCCTAAACCTCACCCTCACCCTAACTCTATCTCTTAACGTAACCCTAAACCTTACCTTAACCCTAACCCTAAACCTCACCCGCACCCTCACCCTCACCGTAACTCTAACCCTAACCCTAACAATAACACTAACCTAAGCCTAACCATCACCCTAAGCCTAATAGTCACTCCCATCCTCACCCTTAGCCTAAGCCTAAGCCTAAGCCTAACCCTAACCCTCACCCTCACACTGACCCTAACCCTAACCCTAACCCTAACCCTATCCCTGAACTTCAACCTAACCCTCACCCTCACCCTAATGCTAACACTAAACCTAAACCTAACCCTCACCCTAACCCTCCCCTTAACGCTAACTCTAAACCTAAACCTCACCAGCACCCTAACCCTAACCTTAAACCTAAACCTCACCCTAAACCTCACCCTAACCCTCAGCCTCACCCTCACTCTCACCGTGACCGTAACTCTAACCCTAACCCTAACAATACCACTAACCTTAACCCTAACCCTTACCCTAACACTAACCATCACTGTCAACCTGAGCCTCACCCTCACTGCAAACTTAACACTAACCATAACACTTACAATAACCCTAACATTAACCCTAAGCCTAACCCCAAACCTAACCCTCACCTTAACCCTAACCATAAACCTAACCCTAACCCTAACCCTAAAAGTAACACTAACCCTAACCATAACCAAAAACCTCATCCAAACCCTCACCCTAAACCTAACGCTAACCCTCACCCTAACCCTAACCCTCACCCTCAAAATCCGCCTAAGCCTAACCCGAACTCTAACTCTCACCCTAACCCTCACCTTAAAACTAACCCTAACACTAACCCTAACTCTAACCCTAAACCTCACGATCAACCTAACCCTACCTGTAACCCTAACCCTATACCTATACCTCAACCAAAACCTAAACCTAACCCTCACACTAACCCTCACCCTAACCCTAACCTAACACTAACCCTAACCCTAACCCTCACACTAACCCTCACCCTAAGCCTAACTCTAATCCTAAACCTCACCCTAACCCTAACCCTAACTCTAACCCTAATCCTAACCTTAACCCTCACCCTAACCCTAACCCTAACCCTCACCCTCACCCTCACCCTCAACGTAACCCTAAACTTACAATTGAAAATAACCCTAGCAGGAACCCTAACCCTCAACCTATCTATAAAACTAACCCTAAATCTAACCCTTACCCTATCCTTCCCCTTAACCCTAACTATACACCTAAAGCTCACCAGCACCCTAACCCTAACCTTAAACCTAAACCTCACCCTAAACCTCACCCTAACCCTCACCCTCACCCTCACTCTCACCGTGACCATAACTCTAACTCTAACCCTAACAATAACACTAACTTTCACCCTAACCCTAACACTAACACTAACCATAACCCTCAACCTGAGCTTCACCCTCACTGCAAACTTAACACTAACCATAACACTAACAATAACCATAACCTTAAACCTAACCTTAACCCTAAACCTAACCCGCACCTTAACCCTAACCATAAACCTAAATTTAACCATAACCCTAACCCTAAAAGTAACACTAACCCTAACCATAACCAAAAACCTCATCCAAACCCTCACCCTAAACCTAACGCTAACCCTCACCCTAACCCTAACCCTCACACTCACAATCCGCCTAAGCCTAACCCGAAATCTAACTCTCACCCTAACCCTCACCCTAAACCTAACCCTAACACTAACTCTAACTCTAACCCTAAACCTCACGATCAACTTAACCCTAACTCTAACCCTAACCCTATACCTAAACCTCAACCTAAACCTAACCCTAACCCTCACACTAACCCTCACCCTAACCCTAACCTAACACTAACCCTAACCCTAACCCTCACACTAACCCTCACCCAAAGCCTAGCTCTAACCCTAAACCTCAACCTAAACCTAACCCTAACTCTAACGCTAATCCTAACTTTAAACCTCACCCTAACCCTAACCCTAACCTTCACCCTCACCCTCACCCTCAACGTAACAATAAACTTAAAATTAAAATTAAAATTAACACTAGCAGGAAACCTAACCCTCAACCTATCTGTAAACCTAACCCTAAACCTAAACCTCACCCTAACACTTACCCTCACCCTAAACCTAACCCTAACTCTAACCCTAATCCTAAACCTAAATCTCACCCTAAACCTAACCCTAAACCTCAACCTCATCCTCAATCTCACCCTCACCCTAACCCTAATCCTAACCCTATCCCTAATCCTAATCCTAACCCTCACACTCAGCCTCACCCTCACTCCAAAAGTAACCTTAACCATAACACCAAAAATATACCTAACTCTAACACTAATCCTAACCCTCACCTTCACCCTAACCCTAATCCTAAACGTTACCCTCACCCTAACCCTAACCCTCACCCTCACTGTAAACCTAACCCCCCTTCTAACCCTCACCCTAACTCTAATCCTCACCCTCACTGTAACACAAACGCTCACTCCCACCCTCACCCTCAGCCTAACCCTAAGCCTAAGCCTAAACCTAACACTAACCCTCACCCTAACCCTCCAACTAACCCTAACTCTAAACGTAATCCTCACCCTCAACCTAACCCTAACCCTAAACCTCACCCATCTCACCTAAGCCTTACCCTCACCCTCACCCTCACCCTCACCGTAACTATAACCCTAACCCTAACAATAACACTAACCATAACCCTAACCCTAACCATAACCCTCACCCTCAGCCTCACCCTCACTGCAAACTTAAACCTAACACTAACCATAACACTAACATTAACCCTTAGCCTAACCCTAACCCTAACCCAAACCTAACCCTAACACTCACCCTAACCCTAACCCTAACACTAACCCTAACTCTAACCCTAAACCTCACCCTCACCCTAACCCTAACATTAACCCTCACCCTAACCCTAAACATCACCCTCACTGTAACCCTAACCCTAACCCTCACCCTAACCATAAACCTAACCCTAATCCTAAACCTCACCATAATGCTAACCCTAACCCTCACCCTCACACTTGCCCTCATCCTAACCCTAATCCTAACCTTAACCTCATCCTAAACCTCACCCTAATCCTAAACCTAACCCTTCCCCTCACCCTCAGACTAACCCTAACCCTAACCCTCACACTCAACCTCACCCTAACCCTAATCCTAACACTAACCCTAACCCTAATCCTAACCCTAACCCTCACCCTAAACCTACCCCTAACACTAACTCTAAACCTAAACCTCACCCTCACCCTAACCCAAACTCTAACCCTAACCCTAAACCTAAACCTCAACCTAAACCTAAACCTTACCTTCACACTCATCCTCACCGTAAACTTAACCCTAACCCTAACCCTAAAAACAACCCTAAACCTAACACTTAACCCTAACCCTAACCATAACCCTCACCCTAACGGTAACCCTCACCCTAATATTACCCTCACCCTCACCCTCAACGTAAGCTTAACCCTAACCCAAACAATAACCCTAAAGCTAACACTAACCCTAACCCTAACCATAACCCTTACCCTAACGCTATAACTCACCCTAACACTAACCCGAACCCTAAAACTAACCCTAGTCCTAACACTAACCCTCACACTAACCCTCTAACCATCACCTTAACCCTAAACCTCAACCTAACCCTATCCCTAATGCTCACCCTCTCCCTAGCCCTCACCCTAACCCTAACCCTCATTATCACTGTAAAAGTCACTCTAACCTTAACACTATCCTCAATCTTATCCTCCCCCTCACCCTAACCCTAGTCCTCACACTAACCCTCATCTTGACCCTTACTGTCACCCTCACTCTAAACCTAACCCTCATTTTAACCCTCACTCTAACCATGACCCTAACCATCATGCTAACCCTCACCCTCAACCTCACCCTCAGCCTAAGCCTAACCCTAAGCCTAAGCCTAACCCTAACCCTAATTCTCACACTCACCCTAGCCCTCACCCTAACCCTAATCCTAAACCTGACCCTCATCCTAACCCTAACAATAACCCTAAAAATAACCCTAAACTTAACCCTAACCCTCATTCTAACCATAATTCTCACCCTAACCCTAAACCTCACCCTAACACTTACCCTCACCCCAACACTAACCCTAACCCTAACACTAACCCTCACATTAACCCTAACGATCACCCAAAACCTAACACTCACCCTAACCCTAACCCTAACCCTCATCCTCACCCTAGCGCTCAACCCAACCCTAACCCTCATCCTCACACTAACCCTAAATCTCACACTAACCCCCAAAACGAATCCTCAATCTAAACCACTCCCTAACCCTAACCCTAAACCTAACCCTCACCCTAGCCCTAACCCTCACCCTTACAGTAATCCTCACTCTCAGCCTAACCCTCACCTTTACCCGTACTGTCACCTTCACCCTAATCCTCACACTATCCCTAACCCTCATCCTAACCCTCACCCTGACCATAACCCTTAGCATCAACCTAATCCTAACCCTCACCCACAACCTAACCCTAACACTCACTCTCACACTAACCCTCACACTAACACTAACTCTATCCTTAAACCTCACCCTCACCCTAACCCTAAACCTAACCCTCACCATGACCCTCAGCCTAACCCTAAGCCCAACCTAACCCTCACCCTAACCCTCACACTCACCCTCACATTAACCCTAATCCTAATCCTAACCATAACACTAACCCTCAACCTAATCCTAACAATAACCCTAACATTAACCCTAACACTAATCCTAACACTCACACTCACCCTAACACTAACTCTAAAATTAAACCTCATCCTCAACCTAACCCTAACCTTAAAACTCCCACTAAACATAAACCTAAACCTCACCCTCACCCTAGCCCTCAGCCTAACCCTAATCCTAACCCTAACCCTCACCCTTACCCTCACCCTAACCGTAATCCTAACACTCACCCTAAACCTAACCCTCACCTTCAAACTCACCCTCACCCTAACCCTAAGCCTTACCCTAAACCTAACCCTAACCCACACACTCACCCTCACCCTAACCCAAATCCTAAACCTAACCCTAACTCTAACCCTAACCCTCAAACTAACCCTCACCCTAACCCTAAACTAACACTAACCCTAACCCGAACCGTCAACCTAACCCTCACCGTAAGCCTAAATCTAACCCTAAATCTCACCATAACCCTAACCCTAACTCTAACCCAAATCCTAACCCTAAACCTCACAATAACCCTAACCCTCACCCTCACCATCACCCTCAACGTAACCCTAAACCTAAAATTAAAAATAACCCTAACACGAACCCTAACCCTCAACCTAACTGTAACCCTCACCCTAAATTAACCATCACCCTAACACTTACCCCTACCCTAACACTAACCATAACCCTAACACTAACCCTCACACTAACCCTAATATTCATCCTAACCCTAAACCGCACCCTAACCCTAACCCTAACACTAACCCTCAGCCTCACCCTAGTCCTCACCCTAAACCTAATTCTAACTCTTATCCTCACCTAAACCTAAACCCTTATCCTCACCCTAAACCTCACACTAACCCTAACCTTAATCCTCAATCTAACCCTCACCCTCACCTGAACCCTAACACTCACCCTTATCTTAACCCTCACCCACAGCCTAACCCTCAATTTACCCTTCCTTCACCCTCACCCTAACACTCAATCTATCCCTAACCCTCATCCTAACCTTCAAGCTAACCGTAACACTAACCATCAACCTAACCCTAACCTTTACCCTCAAACTCACCCTCACCCTAACCCTAATCCTAACCCTAACTCTAAACCTAACCCTAACCCTCACCCTCAGCATCACCCTCACTCCAAAAGTAACCTTAACCATAACACTAACAATAAACTTAACTCTAACCCTAATCCTAACCCTCACACTCACCCTAACCCTAATCCTAACCCTAACCCTCACCCTAACCCTAACCTTCACCCTCACTGTAACTCTAACCCTCATCCTAACCCTCACCCTAACTCTAATCCTCACCCTCACTGTAACTCAAATGCTCACTCTCACCCTCACCCTCAGCCTAACCCTAAACCTAAGCCTAACCCTAACCCTAACACTCACACTCACCCTCACCCTAAGCCTAATCCTAACCCTAACCCTATGCCAAAAAATCAACCTAACCCTAACCTTCACCCTAACCCTCCCACTAACCCTGACTCTAAACATAATCCTCACCCTCAACCTAACCCCAACCCTAAACCTCACCCTAAATCTCACCTAACCCTAACCTTCACCCTCACCCTAACCGTAACTCTAACCCTAAACCTAACAATAACACTAACCATAACCCTAACCCTAACTATAAACCTCACCCTCAGCCTCACCCTCACTGCAAACTTAAACCTAACACTAACCGTAACACTAACATTAACCCTTAGCCTAACCCTAACCCTAACCCTAACCCTAACCCTAACTCTAATCCTAACCCTAACCCTAATCCTCATGCCCAAGCTCAGCCTCATTCTAACCCTAAGCCTAACCTTAACATTAACCCTAATTTTAAACCTAAACCTCAACCTCACCCTAACCCTATGTCTAAACCTGACCCTAAACCTCAGCTTAACCCTAACCAAAACACTACCTGCAACCTCACCCTCACGTTAACTCTAACGCTAACCCTAACAATAACAATAACCCTAACCCTAACCATCACCCTAACCCTAATCCTCACCCCCAGCCTCACCCTCAGCCTAACCCTAATCCTAAGCCTAACCCTAACCCTCACCCTCACCCTAACCCTAATCCTAACCCTAAAATTATCCCTAAACCTCAACCTAACCCTCACCCTCACCATAATGGTAACACTAAACCTAACCCTAACCCTCACCCTAACCCTGCCCCTCACCCTAACTCTAACCCTAAACCTCAACAGCACCCTAAACCTAACCTTAACCCTAACCCTAAACCTCACCCTAAACCTCACCCTAACCCTCACCCTCACTCTAACCCTAACCCTAACAATAATACTAACCCTAACACGAACCCTAACACTAAAACCTTAAACCTTAACCCTCACCCTAATCTTAACACTCACCCTTATCTTAACCCTCACCCACAGCCTAACCCTCAATTTACCCTTACCTTCACCCTCACCCTAACACTCAATCTATCCCTAACCCTAACCCTCATCCTAACCCTGCCCCTCACCCTAACTCTAACCCTAAACCTCACCAGCACCCTAAATCTAACCTTAACCCTAACCCTAAACCTCACCCTAAACCTCACCCTAACCCTCACCCTAACCTCACCGCAAACTTAACACTAACCATAACACTAACAATAACCCTAACCCTAATCCTAATCTTAAACTTAACCCTAACCCTAACCGAAACCCTCAACCTAACGCTAACCCTAAACCTAACCCTAATCGTAACCCTAAAACTAACCCTAACCATAACCATAACCACAAACCTCATCCTAACCCTCACCCTAATCCTAACCCTAACCTTCACCCTAAACCTAACCCTAACCCTCACCACCACAATCGGCCTAAGCCTAAGCCTAACCCGAACTCTAACCCTCACCCTAACCCTAAACCTAACACTAAACCTCACTCTAACCCAAACCTCACCCTCACCCTAACCCTAACACTAACCCTCACCCTAACCCTAAACCTACCCTCACTGTAACACTAACTCTAACCCTCACCCTAACCATAAACCTAACAGTAATCCTAAACCTCACCATAATGCTAACCCTAACTCTCACCCTGACCCTTGCCCTCATCCTAACCCTAATCCTAACCTTAACCTCATCCTAAACATCACCCTAATTCTAAAGCTAACCCTCACCCTCACCTTCAGACTAACCCTAACCTTAACCCTCACACTCAACCTCACCCTAAACCTAATCCTAACACTAATCCTAACCCTAACCCTAACCCTAACCCTAACCCTAACCCTCACCCTCAACCTAACCCTCCCCCTAACACTAACTCTAAACCTAAACCTCACCCTCACCCTAACCCTAACTCTAACCCTAACCCTAAACATAAACCTCAACCTAACCCTAAACCTTACCCTCAACCTCACCCTCACCGTAACCTTAACCCTAACCCTAACCCTAACAATAACCCTAAACCTAACCCTAACCCTAACCATAACCCTCACACTAACGGTAACCCTCACCCTAACGGTAACCCTCACCCTAACACTTACCCTCACCCTCACCATCAACGTAAGCTTAACCCTAACCCAAACAATAACCCTAAAGCTAACACTAACCCTAACCCTAACCATAACCCTCACCCTAACGCTATAACTCACCCTAACACTAACCCTCACCCTAAAACTAACCCTAGTCCTAACACTAACCCTCACACTAACCCTAACTATCACCATAACACTAAACATCAACCTAACCCTATCCCGAACTCTCACCCTCACCCTAGCCCTCACCCTAACCCTTATCCTCATCCTAAACCTAAAACTAACCCTCACCCTAACCTTAACGCTAAACCTCAAATTAACCTTAACCCTCATCCTCAACATCAACATCAGCTTAACCCTAACCCTAACCCTAATCCAAACGCTAAGCCTCACCCTCACCCTCACCCTAACTCTAAACCTAATCCTAAACAAAACCGTCACTCTAATCCAAACCCTATCCCTGACCTTCCCCTAACCCAAACCCTAATCCTAACCCTAAGCCTCACGCTCACCGTAAACCTTACCCTCACACTAACCCTAAACCTAACCCTCATCCTAACACTAACCATAAACCTAACTCTCACCCTAACCTTAACTAACCCTCACACAAACCTTAACCCTCCACCTCACCCTCAACCTCAACCTCACCCTCACCCTAACCCTCACCCTAAAAATAACCATAACCCTAACCCTCACACTAAAACTAACTCTAACACTCACCCTCACCTTCACCCTAAGCCTAACCCTACACCTAAGCCTAATCCTAAAACTAACTCTCACTCTCACCCTCACCCTAAACCTAAACCTTACCCTAACCCTAACCCTAACCCTAGTACTCACCCTAACCTTTACCCCCACCGTCACCCTAACCCTAAACCTAACCCTCACCCTAACCCTAACCCTAACCCTAACCCTCACCCTCACCGTAACCCTAACACTAAACCTAACCCTCACCCTAAACCTATCCTTAACCTTAATGCTATCCCTAACCCTAACCCTTCCCCTAAACCTCCCTCTAACCCTTACCCTCACCCTATCCTTCACCCTAACCCTCACCCTAACACTAAACCTAAACCCTATCCTCACCCTAAACCTAACCCTAAGTCTCACCCTCTCCCTCAACCTCACCCTAACCCTAACCCAAACCCTCAACTGAACCCTCACCCTAACGCTCACCCTAACACGCAACTTAACCCTAACCCTCACCCTCACCCTAACGCTCACCTTAAACCTTACCCTCACCCTAAACCTAACCCTAAAACTAACGATAACCCTCACCCTCACCTAACCTAACCTGGATCCTAACCCTCACCCTAAACCTCATCCTAACCCTTACCCTGACTATAACCCTAACCCTAACCCTAATCCTCACCATAACCCTAACCCTCACACTAACCCTAACACTCACCCACACCCTAAAACTCACCCGAACCCGAACCTGAACCAGAAACCTAACCCGACCCTAAACCTCACCCTAAACCTAACCCTCACCGTAAACATAACTATAACCCTCACCCTCATACTAACACTAAACCTCACCTTAACCCTCACCCTAAATCTCACCGTAACCCAAATCTAACACTAAACCTCAATCTCATCCTAACCCTCAAACTTATCCTTATCCTGACACCAACCCTAACCCTAACCCTAATCCTCACATTAACCCTAACCCTCACACTAACCCTAACCCTAAACCTCACCCTAACTCTAATGCTATCCCTAAACATCACCCTCACCCTAAAACGCATCCTAAACCTTACCCTCACTATAACCCTAACCCTTACCCTAATCATCACCATAACCCTAACCCTCACCCTAACCTAAACCGTCACCCACACTCTAAAACTCACCCGAACCCTAACCCGAACCCTCACCCTAACCCGACCCTAAAACTCACCCTAACCCTAACCCTCAATCTAAACCTAACTCTAACCCTAACCCTCATACTAACCCAAAACCTCACCTTAACCTTCACCCTAACCCTCACCCTAACCCTAACGCTAACCCTAAACCTCACTCTGACCCTAACCCTCACTCTTATCCTTACCCTCACACTAACCCTAACCCTAACCCTAATCCTCATATTAACATTATACCTCACCCTAACCCTAACCCTACACCTCAACTTAAACTTCACACTAACCCTAACCCTAAGCCTAACTCTGACAGTAACCCTATCCCAAACCCTAAACTTCACCCTAACTCTTACCGTAACCGTCACCCTAAACCTTACCCTAACCCTAACCCTCAACTACACCTCACCCTAACGCTAACCCTAACCCTAACCCTCACCGTAACCCTCACCCTAATCCTAACCCTATCCCTAACCCTCACCCTAACCCTAAACCTAACCCTAAACCTAACCCTCACCCTCACCCAAACCCTTACCCTCACCCTTACACTAACCCTAACAATCAGCCTAATCATCATCCTAACCCTCACACTAACCCTAAACCTCACCCTAACCATAACCCTAACTCTTAGCCAAACCCACTTCCTAACCCTAACCCTAACCCAAAACCCAACCCTAACCCTAACCCTAACTCTAACCCTCATCCTAAACCTAAAACTCACCCTCACCCTCACCCTCACCCTCAGCCTAACCCTAACCCTAAACCTAAACCTAACCCTAACCCTCACACTCATCCTCACCCTAACTCTAACGCTAACCCTAACCTTGACCCTGACCCTAACCCCAACCCTATCACTTACCCTCACCCTTACCCTAAACCTAAACCTCACTCTCACTCTAACCCTAACCCTAACCCTCACCCTAACCCTAAGCCTTAACCTAACCCTCACACTCACCCTAAACCTCAACCTAACCCTTACCCTCACCCGAACCCTAAACCTAACCCTCAGACTAACCCTCATCCTAACCCTAACCCTAAACCAAACCCTAACAATAACCTTAACGCTAATCCTAACCCTAACCCTCACATTAACCCTAACCCTCAACCTCACCCTCAACCTCACCCTAAGCCTAACCCTAACCCTAACCCTAATACAAACACTAACCCTAAACCCTCAACCTAACCCTAACCCTAATCCAAAACCTAACCCTCACCCTCACTCTAAACCTTACCCTCACCCTAAACCTAAACTTAACCCTCAGTCTAACCCTCATCCTAACCCTAACCCTAACCCTAACCGTCACCCTAATCTTAACCCTAAGCGTAAACCTGACCCTCTCCTAAAACCTAACCCTCACCCTCACCCTCAACCTCACCCTCATGCTCACACTAACCCTCACACTAACCTTCACTCTAACGCTAACCCTAACCCTAACCCTCACCCTAAACCTAACTCTAACCCTCACCCTCATATTAACCCTAAACCTCACCTTAACCCTCATCCTAAACCTACCCCTAACCCTAATGCTAACCCTAATCCTCACTCTCACCCTAACCCTCACCCTAACCCTTATCCTCACAGTAACCCTAACCCTAACCCTCACCCTAACCCTAACTGAACCCTCACCCTCACCTTTACCCTAACCCTCACCGTCACCCCAACCATCACCACCAACCTAACACTCACCTACACCCTCACCCTCACTCTCAGCCTCACCCCACCCTAACCATCACCCTCACCATAAACATCACCCTAACCCTAACTCAAACATAAACGTTAACCCTAATCCTCACCCTAACCCTAATCCTCAACTTAAACCTCACCCTCACCCTAATCCTCACCCTAACCCTAACCCTCATCCTTTCCTAACCAAATCCCTCACCCTCACCCTAACCGTAACCCTAACCCTAATGATGACACTAGCCCTCACCCTCACCCTAACCCTAATAATAACCCTAACCCTAATCCTAAAACTAACCCTAATGCTAACCTTAAACCTCAACCTCATGATAACCCTCACCCTAACCGTTACCCTCACACTAAACATATCCCTAATCCTAACCCTCACACTCACCCTAACCATAATACTCACCCTAACCCTAATCATCAGCCGAAACCTCACCGTCAGCCTAAACATCACCCTAACTCTAACCCTCACCCTAACCCTAACTCTAACCCTCACCCTAACCCTAACGCTAACCCTAACCCTCACTCTCACCCTAAACCTCACCCTAACCCTTACCCTCAACATAACCCTAAACCTAACACTAATCCTCACACATAAACTCACCCTAACCATAACACTAAAGCTCATCGTAACCGTAACCCTCACCCTCACCCTCACCCTAACCCTAACCCTAAACCTCACCCTAACCCTAACCCTGTCCCTAACCCTAACTCTAACCCTCACCCTCACCCTAACATTAACCCTAACCCTAATCCTCACCTAAACCTCCACCCTGACCCTCACCCTCACCCTCATCCTAACCCTCACCCTCACCCTAAACATAAACCTAACCCTCACCCTAACCCTAACCCTAATCCTCCCCCTTACACTAATCCTCACCCTAAACCTCACCATCACCCTAAACATCACCCTAACCTTAACCCTCACCCTAACCCTAACCCTCACCCTCACCCTAACCCTCACCATCACCTTAACCTTCACCCTAACCTTAACCGTCACATACACCCTAAAACTCACACTCATCCTAACCCTCACCCTCACCCTAACCCTAATCCTAACCCTAACCCAAACCCTGACCCTAACACTAATGCTAACACTAAACTTCAACCTCACCATAACCATCACCCTAACCCTTACCCTCACCATCAACCTCACCCTAACCCTAAACCCTAAGCCTCACCGTAATCCTAAACCTAACCCTAACCCTAATCCTCACCCTATCCCTAACCCTAACCCTAACCTTCACCCTAACCCTCATCCTCACCGTACCCCTAATGCTACATTAACACTCAGCCTCACTCTATGCCTCGCCGTAACCCTTACCCTCACCTTAACCCTATCCCTCACCATCATCCTAAACCTCACCCTTACCCTTACCCACACCCTCACGTTGAATCTAACCCTAACGCTAACCCTAAAACTAAACCTCACCCTAAACGTCACCCTAACCCTAAACCTAGCCCTAACCCTCACTCTCACCCGAACCCTTAGCCTTACACGAAACCTAACCTAACCCTCAGCCTAACCCTCATCCTAAAACTAACCCTAACCCTAACATTCACCCTAACCGTCACCCTCACCCTCAACCTCACACTCAGCCTAACCCTAAACCTAATCCAAAACCAAACCCTAATTTTCAACCTCACCCTAACTCTAAACCTAACCTTAACCAAATCCTCTCCCTAACCCTCACTCTAAAACTAACCCTAATCCTAATCCTAACCCTCACCCTCACCCTAACCCTTACCCACACCCTAACCCTAAAGCTAACCCTCAGGATAACCCTCATCCTAACCCTAACCCTAACCCTCAACCTAACATTAACCCAAACCCTAAACTTAACCTTCACCCAAATCCTAACCCTCACCCTCACCCTCAACTTCACCATCACGCTCACCATAACCCACAACCTCACACTCACCCTAACCGTAACCATAACCCTATCCCTCACCCTAAACCTAACCCTCGCCCTCACCCTCACCATCACCCTCACCCTAACCCTCATTCTCACCCTAACCCTATCCATAAACCTAACCCTCACCCTAAACTCACTCTGATCCTCAGCCTCACCCTCACACTAAATCTAAACCTCACCCTAACCCTAAACCTAACCTTAGCCCACACCCTAACACTAACCCTCACATTAAACCCTAACCCTCACCCTCATTCTCACCGTAACTGTAACCCTAACCCTAACCCTAACAATAACCCTGAACCTAACACTAACACTAACCCTATCTATAACCCTCACCCTAACGCTAACCCTCACTCTAACATTTACACTCACCCTAAAAGTAAACCTAGTCCTAACACTAACCCTCACACTAACCCTAACCTTCTCCTTAACCCTAAACCTCAACCTAACCCTATCCCTAACCCTCACCCTCACCCTGGCCCTCACCCTAAACCTAACCCTCATCCTCACCCTAAACCTCACTCTAAACTTAACACTAATCCTCAATCTAATCCTCACCCTCACCTTAACCCTAACCCTAAACCTCATCCTAACCCTCTCCTTTACCCTTACTGTCACCCTTACCCTAACCCTCACCCTAACTGTAACCCTAACCCTACCCCTCAACCTTCCCCTCACCGGAAACCTAACCCTAACCCTAATCCTCACCATATCCCTAAACATAACCCTAACTCTCACCCTAACCCTCACACTCACCATAACCCTAATGCTAACTTTAACCCTCAACCTCACCCGAAACCTCGACCCTAATCCTTCCCCTGACCTTAAGCCTATCCGTCACCCTCACCCAAAACTTCACCCTAACCCTTACCCTCACCCTATCCCTCACCCTAACCCTAACCCTAACCCTAACACTAACCCTCACCCTAAACCTCACCCTAACCCTAAGCCTAACCCTCACCCTAGGCCTTACCATAACCCTTACCCTCATCCTAACCCTAACCTTAACCCTCACCCTAACCTTAAAGATAACCCTAACTCCAACCCTCACATTAACCCTAACCCTCACGCTCAACATCAACCTCAGCCTAACCCTAACCCTAATCCAAACGCTAACCCTCACCCTCACCTTCAGCCTAACTCTAAACCTAACCCTAAACAAAACCTTCACCCTAATCCTAACCCTATCCCTAACCCTCACCCTAAATCTAACCCTAATCCTAAACCTAACCCTCACCCTCACCCTAACACTTACCCTCACCCTAAACCTAAACCTAACCCTCAGCCTAATCCTCATCCTAACACTAACACTAAACCAAACCCTCACCCTAAACTTAACCATAACCCTAACCCTCACCCAAACACTAACCCTAACCTTCACCCTCACCCTAAAAATAACCATAACCCTAACCCTCACCCTAAACCTAACTCTCACACTCACCCTCACCCTCACCCTAAGCCGAACCCTAAACCTAAGCATCCTAAACCAAACCCTCAAACTCACACTCACCCTAAACCTAAACCTGAACCTAACCCTAAACCTTAACCAAGCCCTCACGCTGAACTTTACCCTCACCGTCACCCTAACCCTAACTCTCACCCTCACCGTAACCCTAACACTAACCCTAACCGTCACCCTAAATCTAACTCTGACACTCACCCTCACCCTCACCCTAAACTGAACCCTACATCTAAGCCTAATCCTAAACCTAACTCTCACTCTCACCCTCACCCTAAACCTAAACATTACCATAACCCTAACCCTAACCCTAGTCCTCACCCTATCCCTTACCCTCACCGTCACCCTAACCCTAACCCTAACCCTCACCCTAATCCTAACCCTAACCCTCACCCTCACCGTAACCCTAACACTAACCCTAACCCTCACCCTAAACCTATCCTTTACCCTAATGCTATCCCTAACCCTCACCTTCCCTGAAAACCTCACTCTAACCCTTACCATCACCCTAACCCTCACCCTCACCCTAACCCTAACAGAAACACTAAACCTCAACCTAAACCTCATCCTCACCCTAAATCTAACCCTAAGTCTCAACCTCACCCTCAACCTCACCCTAACCCTAACCCAAACCCTCAACTGAAATCATACCCTAACGCTCACCCTAACCCTCAATTTAACCCTAACCCTCACAATCACCCTAACGCTCACCCTAAACCTTACCCTCACCCTAAACCTAACCCTAAACCTAACGATAACCCTCACCCTCACCTAACCTAACCTGGATCCTAACCCTCACCCTAACCCTCACCCTAACACTAACGCTATTCCTAAAACTCACCCTCACCCTAAACCTCATCCTAACCCTTACCCTCATTATACCCCTAACCCTAACACTAACACTAATCCTCACTGTAACCCTAACCCTCACCCTAACCCTAACCGTCAACCACACCCTAAAACTCACCCGAACCCGAACCTGAACACGAACCCTAACCAGAACCTAAACCTCACCCTAACCGTACCCCGCAATCTAAACCTAACTCTAACCCTCACCCTCATACTAACCCTAACCCTCACCTTAACTTTCACACTAACCCTCTCCCTAACCCTAACGCTAACACTTAAACCTCACTCTCACCCTAAACCTCACGCTTACCTTATCCTCACACTAACCCTAACCGTAACCATAATCCTCACATTAACCCTATCCCTCACCCTAACCCTAACCCTACCCCTCACCCTACCCCACACCCTAACCCTAACCCTAATCCTAACCCGCACACTAACCCTATCCCAAACCCTCAACTTCACCCTAACCCTCACCGTCACCGTCACCCTAACCCTCACCCTAACCCTAACCCTCAACTACACCTCCACCATCACCCTCACACTAAACCTCACCCTCACCCTAAGTATCACCCTAATCATAAACCTCACCCTAACCCTAACCCTAGTCATCATCCTAACCCTAACCCTCACCTTAAACCTCACCCTCGCCCTAATCCTCACCCTAACCCTAACACTAACACTGAGCCTAACCTTCATCCTAACCCTCACACTAACCCTAAACCTCACCCTAACCCTAAACCTCACCCTCACCCTAGGCCTCACCCTAATCCTAACTCTCATCCTCACCCTAAACCTCACACTAACCCTAACACTAATCCTCAATGTAAGCCTCACCCTCACCCTAAACCTCACCCTAAACCTCACCCTAACCCTAACCTTCACCATTACCATAACACTCACCCTCAGCCTAAACCTCACGCTTACTCTTACTGTCCCCCTCACCCTAACCCTCACCCTTACCCTAATCCACATCCTAAAGCTCACCCTAACTGTAACTCTATCACCCTAACCCTAACCCTCACCCTCACCTTCAGCCTCAGCCTAACCCTAAGCCTAAGCCTAAGCCTAACCCTAAACATCACCCTCATCCTAGCCCTCACCCTAACACTAATCCTAACCCTAACCCTCATCCTAACCCTCAACCTAACCATAAACCTAACCATCAATCAAAAGCTAATCCTCATCCCCACTATCACCCTCAGCCTAATGCTATCTTAAGCCTAATCCTAAACCTAATCCACACACTCACCCTCACTGTAAACCTAATGCTAAACCAAACCCTAACCCTTCCTCTAACCCTAATTCTAACCCTAAAACTCACCCTCACCCTAACCCTAACCCTAACCCTAAACCTCAGCCTAACCCTAACCCTAACCCTCACCCTCACCGTGACCCTAACCTTAATCCAACACTCACCCTCACCCTAACCCTAAGCCTAACCCTAAACCTCAACCTAACCCTAACCATAAGGTTCACCCTCAGCCTCAACTTCACTGTAAACTTAACCCTAACCATAAAACTAACAGTAACCCTAACCCTAAACCTAATCCTAACCCTCAACCCCACCCTAACCGTAACCCTAACCCTAACCCTCACCCTGAATGTAACCCTAACCCTAACCCTAAACCTCATCCTAACGCTAACCCTAACCCTCACCCTCACTCTAGGCCTCACCCTAACCCTAATCCTAACCCTAAACCTCATCCTAACCCTCACCCTCACACTAAAACCCTAAACCTCATCCAAACCCTAACCCTCTCCCTCACACTCATGCTCGGCCTAAGCCTAAGCCTAAGCCTAAGACTAACCATAACCCTCACACTCACCCTAACCCCCACCCTAAACCTAACACTAACCCTCACCCTCACTGTAACCCATACACTAACCCTAACCCTATCCCTCACCCTCACCCTCACCCTCACCCTCTAGCTAACACTAAGACTATCCCTAACCCCAACCCTAACCCTAACCCTAAACCTAGCCCTCACCCTAACCCTCACCCTAACCCTCACCCTCACCCTAGCACATACATTAACTATAAACCTAATCCTAACACTCACCCTAACCCTCATTCTAACCCTAACCCCAACCCTCACCCTAACCCTAACCCTCACCCTCACCAGCACCATAACTCTAATCCTAAACCTAACCCTAATCATCACCTTAAACCTCACCCTAACCCTAACCCTAACACTAAACCTAACAGTAAACCTAAACATAAACCTAACCCTCAGCCTCACCCTCACCGCAAACTTAACCCTAACAATAACACTGACAATAACCCTAAACCTAAACCTAACCTACACTGTAACCCTAACCTTAACCCTAACCCTAACTGTAAACCTAAAACTTACACTAACCTTAACCCTAACCCTAACCCTTATTCTCACCCTTACTCTCACCTTAAACCAAAACCTAACCCTAATTCTCACCATAACCCTAAATCTAAACATTATCTTAACCCTAACCCTAACCCTAACCCTACGCCTACCCTAAAACTAAACCTCAGCCTAACCATCACCCTAACCCTAACCCTAACACTCACACTAACCCTAACCCTAACCCTCACCCTCATGCTCGGCCTAAGCCTAAGCCTAATCCTAAGCCTAACCCTAACCCTCACCCTAACCCTAACCCTAACAATAACCCTATCTCTAACCCGAAACCTCACCATTGCCTTAACCCTAACTCTAACCCTAAACCTAAACCTAAACCTCACCTAACCCTAACCCTAACCATCACTCTCACAGTAACTTTAAATTTAACCCTAATCCTAACAATCACCCTAACCCTAAAACTAACCCTCACCCTGTCAATAACCCTCACTCTAACCCTAAACCTCACCCTAACCCTAACTATCACCCTCACACTTAGGCTCGGACTAAGCCTAACCTAAGACTAAGACTAACCCTTATCCTCACAATCAACCTCAACCTAACCGAAAAAGTAACACTAACCCTAACCCTAACCCTCACACTAAGCCTCACACTCACCCTCACCCACAACCTAAGCCTCACTGTCACCCTCACGCTCACCCTCACCGTAACCCTAACCCTAAATCTAACCCTAACCCTCACCCTAAATCTCACCCTAACCCTAATGCTAACTCTAACCCTCACACTCACCTTAAACCTCACGCTAACCCTTACTCACAACATAAAGCTACCCCTAAACCTAACCCTCACCCTGACCCTAAACCTCACCCTAACCCTAACTCTAACCATAACCTTCACCCGAACCCTGACCCTAACCCTAACCCTAAACCTAACCCTCATCCTAAACCTCACCCTACCATAACCCTATCCCTAACCCTAACACTAACCCTAATGCTCATCCTAACCGTAACCGTACCCCTTAAAGTAACTCTCATCCTAAACTTAACCCTAACCCAAACCCTCACCCTAACCCTAACCCTAACACTCAACCTAACCCTAATCCTCACCCACAACCTCAGCCTCATCCTCAGCCTAAACCTAACCCTAACCCTAATCCTAAAACTAATCCTCACCCTCATCCTAACTCTAACCCTAAACTTCAATCTCACCCTCAACCCCACCCTCACCCTAACCCTAACCCGAACCATAACCCGAATCCTCACACTAACCCTCATCCTAAACCTCTCCCTAACCCTCATCCTAAACCTAAACCTAACCCTTATCATAACCCTAAACCTCAACTTCACCCTAACCCTAACACTAACCCTCACCCTCACACTCACCATAACCCTCACCCTAAACCTTACACTCACCCTAACCCTCATCCCAACCCTCACCCTACCCCTAAACCTAACCCTCAACCGAACCCTTACACTCAATCTAACACTAAGCCTAACCCTACCACTAACTCTCACACTAACCCTCACACTAAATATCACCCTACCATTAACCCTAACCCTAACCCTCACCCTAACCCTAACCCTCACCCTCACCCTCAGCCTAACCCTCAGCCTAAAGCCTAACCCTAACCATAACCCTCAGAGTCACCCTCAACCTGACCATAACCCAAAGCCTCACCCTCACCCTAAACCTAACACAAACCCTTAAACCATAAATATAAACCCTCATAAATATCATAAATATCATAAATAAATAAATATCATAAATATCACCGTAACCCTAACACTCACCCTAATCCGCACCATAACCCTAACCCTAAGCCTCACACTAAAGCTAACCCTCACCCTCACCCTAACCCTAACCCTAACCGTAAACCTAACCCTCACCCTCATCTAACCCTCACTCTAACCCAAACCCTAACCCTCACACTAACCCTCAACCACAGCCTCACCCTAAACCTAACCCTAATGCTCACACTCAACATAACCCTAAACCTCACACTCACCCTCAACCTCAGCTTAAACCTAAGCCTAACAATAAAGCTAACCCTAACCCTAACCCTCACCCTCAACCTAAACATCAACCTAAACCTAACCCTCACCTTCACCCTAAACCTAACCCCAAGACTCAACCTTACCCTAACCCTAACCCAAACGCTCTACTGAACCTTGACACTCACCCTCACCCTAATCCTCACCCTCACCCTAAACATCACCCTAACCCTAACCCTCACCCTTACCGTCATCCTATCCCTAACCCTCATACTAACCCTAAACCTCAGCTAACCTAACCCTCAACCTATCCCTTATCCTCACCCTAACACTAAGCCTAAATCTAACATGAACCCTCACAGTAACCCTAAACCTCACCTTAACCCTAACCCTCACAATATCCCTAACCCTCAACCTAAACCTAACCCTAAACCTCACCGTAACCCTAATCATCACCCTCACCCTCACCCTCAGCCTAACCCTCAGTCTAAAGCCTAACCCTAACCCTAAACCTCACAGTCACCCTCACCCTAACACTCAACCTCACCCTAAACCTAAAGCAAACCCTCAAACCAACCCTCACCCTCACCCTACACATCACCCTTACCCTAACCCTCACTCTAATCCATACCAAAACCCTAACCCTCACCCTAACGCTAACCCTCACCCTCACCCTAACCCTAACCCTTACCCTAATCCTAACCCTCACCCTCATCTAACCCTCAGCCTAAACCACATCCTAAACCTCACCCTAACCCTCAACCTCACCCTCAACCTAAACCTAATCCTAATGCTCACACACAACCTAACCCTAACCCTCACACTCACCCTCTCCCTCAGCTTAAACCTAAGCCTAACAATAACCCAAACCCTAAACCTCACACTCACCCTCATCCTAAAACTAACCCTAACCTAATCCTAACCCTCTCACTCACTCTCACACTCCCCCTAACCCTAACACAAACCCTCAACCTAAACATCACCCTAAACCTAACCCTCAACCTAACCCTTAGCCTAACCCTCACCCTAACCCTAACCCTCATCCTCACCCTCACCAACAGGCTCACTCTAAACCTAATCCTAACAATAACCCTCACCCTCACCCTCAACATAACCCTACCCCTAACGCTAACCCTCACCCTAAACCTAAACTCCAACCTAACCCTAAACCTCACCCTAAACCTAACCCTCAACCTAACAATAACCCTCACCCTAACCCTAACCCTCATGCTCACAGTCACCCTCAGCCTAAACCTAAACCTAAGCCTAACCCTATCCCTAATGCTCACGCTAACCATCACCCTAAACCTAACCCTAAGTCTCATCCTCACCCTCAACCTCACCCTAACCCTAACCCAAACCTTCAACTGAAGCCTCACCCTCAATCTCACCCTAACCCTCATCCTCACCCTAAACATCACCCTAACCCTAACCCTCACCCTTAACCTCACCATATCCCTAAACCTCATACTAACCCAAAACCTACCCTAAACCTAACTCTCAACCTAACCCTTACCCTCACCCTAACACTAAGCCTAAACCTAACATGAACCCTCACAGTAACCCTAAACCTCACCCTAACCTTAACCCTCACCCTAACCCTAACTCTCACTCTAACCCTAACCGTAACCCAAACCCTCACCCTCATAGGAACGTTACACCTAAACCTAATCCTAACAATAACCCCAACGCTAACCCTAACCCTCACCCTTTCCATAACCCTCACCCTAAACCTAACCCTCACCCTAACCCTCACCCTCACCCTTAGGCTCGGTCTAAGCCTAAGACAAAGACTAAGACTAAACCTTACCCTACCACTCACCCTCACTCTAAACCTAAAAGTAACACTCACCCTAACCCTAACCCTCACACTAACCCTCACCCTTACACTAACACTAACCATAAACCTCTCCCAAACCCTAACCCTAAACCTCACCCTAACCCTCACCCTCCGCCTAACACTAAGAATATACCTAACCCCAACCCTAACCCTAAAACTAACCCTAAACCTAAAGCTCAACCTAACCCTCACTCTAACCATAACCCTAACTATCACCCTCACCCTAGCCCAGACCCTAACCCTAAGCCTAATCCTAACCCTCACCCTAACCATCACTCTAACCCTAACCCAACCCTCACCCTAACCCTAACCCTCAGCTCACCCTCACCATAACTATAATCCTAAACCTAACCCTAAACCTAACCCTCACACTCACCCTCACCTTAACCCTAATCCTAATCCTAACCTTAACACTAACACTCACCCCCAGCCTAAACCTCACACTAAACCTAACCCTAACCCGCACCCTAACACTAACTCGAAACCTAAATGTCACCCTAACCCTAAACCTCAACCTAACACTTACCTTCACACTAAAACGAAACTTAACCCGAAAACTAACCCTCACACTAACCCTAACCATCACCCTAAACTTAAAACTCACCCTAAGCCTAACCCTAACCCTCAACCTCGCTCTAACACTAACTATTACCCTAACCCTAACCTTCACCCTAACCGTAACCCCCACCCTCACCATCAAGCTGGGCCTTAGTCTAAGCATAAGCCTAAGACTAACCCTAACCCTCACAATCACCCTCACCCTAACCCTAACCGTAACCCTAACCCTAACCCTAACCCTCACACTAACCCGCACCCTAACGCTAACCCTAACCCTAACCCTAAACCTAAACCTAACCCTCACCCTAACTGTCACCCTAACCCTAACGTTCAACATTACCATCACTCACCCTCAGCCTAACCCTAACCTTAACCCTTACTGTCCCCCTCACCCTTACCCTCACCCTAACTGTAACCCTAAACATCACCCTAACCCTAACCCTCACCCTCACCTTCAGCCTCAGCCTAACACTAAACCTAAGCCTAACCTTAACCCTAAACATCAACCTCATCCTAGCCCTCACCCTAACCCTAATCCTAACCCTAACCCTCATCCTAACCCTCAACCTAACACTAAGTCTCAACCTCACCCTAACCCTAACCAAAACCCTCAACTGAACCCTCACCCTCACACTCACCATAACACTCACCCTCACCCTAAACATCACCCTAACTCTAACACTCACACTTACCCTCACACTAGCCCTAACCCTCAAACTAACCCTAAACCTCACCCTAACCTAACCCTCAACCTAACCCTTACCCTCACCATCACACTAAGCCTTAACCTAACATGAAACCTCACAGTAACCCTAAACCTCACCCTAACCCTAACCCTCACACTATCCCTAACCTTCACCCTTACCCTAACCCTAACCCTCACCCTAACCCTAACACTCACCCTCATCCTAGCCCTCACCCTAACCCTAATCCCAACCCTAACCCTCATCCTAACCCTCAACCTAACCATAACCCTAACCATCACTCAAAAGCTAATCCTCATCCCCAAACTCACCCTCAGCCTAACTCTAACCCTCAGCCTAACCCACACCCTAAACCTAACCCTAATCCTAACCCTCACCCTCAGCCTCACCCTCACTGTAAACTTAACCCTAAACCTAAAACTAACAATAACCCTAACCCTAAAACTAATCTTAACCCTCACCCTCACCCTAACCCTAAAACTAACCCTCACACTAATCGTAACCCTCACCCTCAAAGTAACCCTAACCCTAACCCTAAACCTCAACCTAACGCTAACTCTAACACTCACCCTCATCATAACCCACACCCTAACCCTAAAACCCTAATCCTCATCCTAACCCTAACCCTCTCCCTCACACTCATGCTCGGCCTAAGCGTAAGCCTAAGACTAAGTCTAACCGTAAACCTCACACTCACCTTAACCCTCACCCTAACCATAACACTAACCCTCACCCTCACCCTAGCCTATAATCTAACCCTAAGTCTAAGCCTAACCATCACCCTAACCCTCACCCTCACCCTAACCCTCAACCTCACCCTAAGTCTAAACATAACCCTAACCCTCACACTCACCCTCACCCTAACCCTAACTGTAACACTAACCCTAACCCTAAAACTAACCCTCACCCTAATGCTAACTCTAACCCTAAACCTCATCCTCACCCTAACCCTAACCCTCACCCTCACCCTCAACCTCCACCTAACACTAAGACTATCCCTAAACCCAAACCTAACCCTAACACTAACCCTAAAAATAACCCTCACACTAACCCTCACCCTAACCATGACCCTAAACCTCACCCTCACCCTAGCCCATAACTTAACCCTAAGCCTAATCCTAACCCTCACACTGACCCTCTTTAACCCTAACCCTAACCCTAACCCTCACCCTGACCCTCACCCTCAACCTTAACCTAAGCCTAACCCTAACCCTAACCCTAAACATCACACTCACCCTAACCCTAATCCTAACCCTAAACTTAACACTCACCCTCACCCTAACCCTACCTCTAACACTAAGCCTAACCCTAACCCTCACCCTCAGCCTAAACCTAACCCTAATCCTCACCCTCAACCTCACCCTCAGCCTAACTCTAAGCCTAACTCCAAACCTAACCCTAAACCACGCCCTCACCCTCACCCTAACCCTAAATCTAACCCTAACCCTAGCCCTAACCCTCCTCCTAACTCTCACCATAACCCTAACCCTAACACTAATAGGAACACTAACCCTTAACCTCATCCTAAACCTAACCATACTCCTCACACTCACCGTTATTCTAACCCTAACCGTAATGATAACACTAACCCTAACCCTCACCCTCAGCTTCACCCTAACCCTCACACTCACACTCAAACTCACCCTCAGCCTAACCCTAAGCCTAACCTCAACCCTAACCCTAAACCACACCCTCACACTCTCCCTAACCCTAATCCTAACCCTAACCCTAACCCTAACCTCCTGCTAACTCTCACCCTAGCCCTAACCCTAACCCTAATACTCACCCTCACGGTTATTCTAACCCTAACCCTAACCATAACACTAACCCTAACACTAACCCTAACCCTCACCTTCACCGTAACCCAAACCCTCCTCCTAACCCTAACCCTAACCCTAACCCTAAACGTCACCCTAACAATAAGCCTAACCCTCACGCTCAGCCTCACCCTCAACATAAGATTAACGCTAAACATAACACTAACAATAACCCTAACCATATCCCTAATCCTAACCCTCACCATCACCCTAACCCTAACCCTAACCCTCAACCTAACCCTAAACCTCACCCTCATTGTAACCCTAACCCTAACCCTAACTTCACCCTAATGCTAACCCTAACCCTCACCCTCACTCTAGCCCTCACCGTAACCCTAATCCTAACCATAAACCTCATCCTAACCCTCACCCAAACCCTAACATCCTAACCCTCACACTTACCCTAACCCTCACCCTCACCCTTAAGCTCGGCCTAAGCCTAAGTCTAAGCCTAAGACTAACCCTAACCCTCACACTCACCTTCAGCCTAACCCTAAACATAACACTAACCCTAACCCTTACCCTCACACTAACCCTAACCGTAAAACTCACCCTCATGCTCGGCCTAAGCCTAAGCCTAAGACTAAGTCTAACCCTAACCCTCACCCTAACCCTCACCCTAAACCTAACACTAACCCTAACTCTAACCCTAAACCTCACCCTTACCCTAACACTAACTCTAACCCTATTCCTAAAGCTAAGCCTCACCCTATCCCTAACCCTAACCCTCACCCTCACAGTAACTTTCAACCTAACCCTAATCCTTAACCCTAACCCTAATGCTAACCTTCACCCTGTCCATAGCCCTAAACCTAACCCTAACCCTAAACCTCACACTTAGGCTCAGCCTAAACCTAAGCCTAAGCCTAAGACTAACCCTTACCCTCACACTCACCCTCACCCTAACCCTAAGAGTAACACTCACCCTAACCCTAACCCTCACACTAACGCTCAATCTAATTCTAACACTAACCCTAAACCTCACCCGCACCCTAACAATAACCCTCACCCGCACCCTAACCCTAACCCTAACCCTCACCCTCACCCTCCGCCTAACACTAATCCTATCCTTAACCCCAACCCTAAACTTAACACTAACCCGAAACCTAACCCTCATCCTAACCCTCAACCTCATCCTAGCCCATACCCTAACCCTAAGCCTAATCCTAACCCTAACCCTAACACTAAACCTAACCCTAAACCTAACCATAAACCTCACCCTCAGTCTCACCCTCACTGTAAACTTAACACTAACCTAACACTAACAATAACCTTAACCCTAACCCTAACCCTCACTGTAACCCTAACCTTAACTTTTAGTCTTACCCTCACCATAACCCTCACAATAACCCTAACCCTCAACCTAACCCTAACCCTAAGCGTAACTCTCATCCCCACGCTCACCCTCAGCCTAACTTTGAACCTAACGCTACTCCTAACACTAACCTTCAACTTCACCCTCACACTAACCCTAACCCTAACCCTAAGTCTAACCCTCACACTCACCCTCACCCACACCCTAAGACTCACTGTCACCCTCACACTCATCCTCACCCTAACCCTAACCGTAACACTAAACCTAACTCTAACCCTAAACCTCACCCTTACCCTAACCCTAACTCTAACCCTATCCCTAAACCTAAACTTCACCCTAACCCTAACCCTAACCCTCATCCTCACAGTAACTTTCAACCTAACCCTAATCCTACCAATAACCCTAACCCTAATGCTAACCCTCACCCTGTCCATAACCCTCACCCTAACCCTAACCCTCACCCTCACGCTTAGGCTCAGCCTAAACCTAAGCCTAAGCCTAAGACTAAACCTTACCCTCACACTCACCCTCACCCTAACCCTAACAGTAACACTCTCCCTAACCCTAACCCTCACCCTCACCTTCACCCTCCGCCTAACACTAAGCCTATCCCTAACCCCAACCCTAAACTTAACACTAACCCGAAACCTAACCCTCACCCTAAACCTCACCTTCACCCTAGCCCATAACTTAACCCTAAGCCTAATCCTAACCCTAACCGTAACCCTAACCCTAAACCTAACCATAAACCTAACCCTAAGCCTCACCCTCACCATAAAATTAACACTAACCTAACACTAACAATAACCCTAACCCTAAACCTAACCCTCACTGTAACCCTAACCTTAACTCCTAACCTTAATCTTTAGACTTACCCTCACCATAACCCTCACAATAACCCTAACCCTCAACCTAACCCTAACCCTAACCGTCACCCTCACCCTCATGCTCACCTTCAGTCTAAATTTAAACCTAACGCTACTCCAAACACTAACCCTCAACTTCACCCTCACACTAACCCTAAACCTAACCCTAACCCTAACCCTCACACTCACCCTCACCCACACCCTAAGCCTCACTGTCACCATCATGCTCACCCTCACCCTAACCCTAACCCTCACCCTCACCTTAAACCTATCTCTCACCCTAACCATAAACCTAAAACTAACCCTCACACTAAACCTCACCCTAACCCTAATCCTAACTGTAAACCTCACACTCATCTTAAACCTCATGTTAAACCTTACTCTCACCATAAATCTAACACTAACCCTAACCCTCAGCCTGACCCTAAACCTCACCCTAACCCTAACCCTAACCATAACCTTCACCCGAACCCTGACCCTAACCCTAACCCTAACGCTAACCCTCATCCTAAACCTCACCCTAACCCTAATCCTATCCCTATCCCTAACGTTAACCCTAACGCTCATCTTAACCATAACCATACCCCTCAAACTAACTCTCATCCTAAAGTTAACCCTAACAAAAACCCTCACCCTAACCCTAACCATAAAACTCAACCTAACCCTAATCCTCACCCAAATCCTCAGACTCATCCTCAGCCTAAACCTAACCCTAACCCTAACCTTAAACTAATCCTCACCCTCATCCTAACACTAACCTTCACTCTAAACCTCACCCCCACCCTCAACCGAACCCTAACCCGAACCCTAACCCGAACCCTCACCCTAACCCTCATCCTAATGCTCTCCCAAACCCTCATCCTTACCCTAAACCTAACCCTTACCATAACCCTAAACCTCACCCTCACCCTAAACCTAACCCTAACCCTAACTCTCACACTCACCATAACCTTCATCCTAAAACTTACCCTCACCCTAACCCTCATCCCAACCCTCAACATATCCCTAACCCTAAACCTCAACCTAACACTTACACTCACTTTAACACTAAGCCTAACCCTACCACTAACTCTCACACTAACCCTCACCTTAAATATCACCCTATCATTGAGCCTAATTCTAACATTCACCCTAACCCTAACCCTCACCCTCACCCTCAGCCTAAAACTCAGCCTAAAGCTTAACCCTAACCCTAACCCTCAGAGTCAACCTCACCCTCACCCTAACCCTAAGCCTCACCTTCACCCTCAACCTCACCCTAAACCTAACAGAAACACTCAAACTAACCCTTACCCTCACCATAAACATCACCGTAACACTAACACTCACCCTAATCTGCACCATAACCGAACCCTCACCCTAACGCTAACCCTCACCCTCACCCTAACCCTAACCCTCACCCTAACCCTAACCCTAACCCTCATCTAACCCTCACCCCAAACCAAACCCTAACCCTCACCCTAACCATCAACCACACCCTCACTCTAAACCTAACCATAATGCTCACACTCAATATAACCCTAAACATCACACTCACCCCCACCCTCAGCTTAAATCTAAGCCTAACAATAAACCTAACCCTAACCCTCACACTCACCCTCACCCTAAACCTAATCCTAACCCTAAACCTAACCATCCCACTCACCCTCACCCTCAACCGAAACCTAAACCAAACCCTCAACCAAAACTTCACCCGCACACTAACCCTAACCCTCACCCTCAACCTAAACATCACCCTATAACTGACACTCACCCTAACCCTTACCCTAACCCACCCCCTAAACCTAACCCTCACCCTCACCCTCACCCTCACGCTCACCTTAAACATAATCCTAACCCTAATCCTCAACCTCATCCTCAACCTAACCATACCCCTAACGCTAACCAGCACCCTAACACTAACCTCCTACCTAAACCTAACCCTAAACCTAACACTAACCCTCATCCAAACCCTAACACTCACCCCAACCCTTACCCTCACCCTAACCCCAAACTTAATGCTCACCATAACCCTAACACTCAAGCTCACACTCACCCTCAGCCTAACCCTAAACCTAATCCTAACCCTATCCCTAAACCTCACACTCACCCTCACCCTAACCCTAATCGTAACCCTAACCCTAACCCTAACCCTCCTCCTAACTCTCACCCTAACTCTAACCCTAATACTATCACTAACATTATCCTAAAACTCACCCTAACCCTAACCTAATTCTCACCCTCACCCTGATTCTAACTCTAACCCTAAGGATAACACTAACCCTCACCCTAACCCTAAACCTCACCCTCACCCTAAACCTATCCCTAAGTCTCAAGCTCACCCTAACCCTAACCCAAACCCTCAACTGAACCCTCACACTCACCATCACCCTAACGCTCACCCTCACACTAAACATCACCCTAACCCTAACCCTCACCCTTATCCTCAACCTAGCCCTAACCCTCATACTAACCCTAAACCTCACCCTAACCTAATCCTGAACCTAACGCTTACCCTCACCCTAACACTAAGGCTAAACATAACATGAACCCTCACAGTAACCCTAAACCTCAGCCTAACCCAAACCCTCACACTCTCCCTAACCCTCACCTTAACCCTAACCCTAACACTCACCCTAAGCCTAACTATCACCCTCATCTAACCCTCACCCTAACCCTCACCCTAACCCTCAACCACACCCTCACCCTAAACCTAACCCTAATGCTCACACTCAACATAACCCTAAACCTCACACTCACCCTCACCCTCAGCTTAAACCTAAGCCTAACAATAAACCTAACCCTAACCCTCACACTCACCCTCACCCTAAACCTAATCTTAACCCTAAACCTAACCCTCTCACTCACCCTCACTCTCAACCTAAACCTAACCCAAACCCTCAACCGAAACTTCACCCTCACACTAACCCTAACCCTCACCCTCAACCTAAACATCACCCTATACCTAACACTCACCCTAACCCTTAGCCTAAGCCACCCCTTAAACCTAACCCTCACCCTCACCTTCACCCTCAGTCTCACCTTAAACCTAATCCTAACCCTAACCCTCACCCTCACCCTCAACCTAAACATACCCCTAACGCTAACCCTCACCCTAACACTAACCTCCTACCTAAACCTAACCCTAAACCTAACGCTAACACTCACCCAAACCCTAACACTCACCCCAACCCTTACCCTCACCCTAACCCCAAACTTAATGCTCACCATAACCCTAACACTCAAGCTCACAGTCACCCCCAGCCTAACCCTAAACCTAATCCTAACCCTATCCCTAAACCTCACACTCACCCTCACCCAAACCATAATCGTAACCCTAACCCTAACCCTAACCCTCCTCCTAACTCTCACCCTAAACCTAACCCTAACACTATCACTAACCTTAACCGTAAACCTCACCCTAACCCTAACCCTAATCCTCACCCTCACCGTTATTCTAACCCTAAACCTAACGATAACACTAACCCTAACCTTTACCCTAACCCTCACCCTCACCCTAACCCTAACGCTGTCTCAACCTCACCCTAACCCTAACCCAAACCCACAACTGAACCCTCACCCTAACCCTAACCCTAAACCTCAACCTTACCCTAAACCTAACCCTAAGTCTCAAGCTCACCCTAACCCTAACCCAAACCCTGAACTGAACCCTCACCCTCACTATCACCCTAACCCTCATCCTCACCCTAAACATCACCATAACCATAACCCTCACCCTTACCTTCAACCTAGCCCTAACCCTCATACTAACCCTAAACCTCACCCTAACCTAACCCTCAACCTAACCCTTACCCACACCCTAACTCTAAGGCTAAACCTAACATGAACCCCCACATTAACCCTAAACCTCACCCTAACCCTAACCCTCACCCTCAACCTCACCCTCCGCCTAACACTAAGGCTATCCCTAATCCCAACCCTAACCCTAACACTAACCCTAAACCTAAGCCTCACACTAATCCTTACCCTAAACCTGACCCTAACCCTCACCCTCACCCTAGCCCATACCTTAACCCTAAACCTAATCTTAACCCTCACCCTAACCCTCACCCTCAGCCTAAACTTAAGCCTAACCCTAACACTAACCCTAAACCTCAACTCACACTAACCCTAATCCTAACCCTAATCTTAACACTCACCCTCACCCTAACTCTAACTCTAACACTAAGCCTAACCCTAACCCTCACCCTCACCCTCAGCCTCACCCTAACCCTAACCGTCACCCTCAACCTCACCCTCAGCCTAAGCCTAAGCCTAACCCCAATCCTAACCCTAAACCACACCCTCACCCTCACCCTAACCCTAATCCTAACCCTAACCCTCCTCCTAACTCTCACCCTAACCCTAACCTTAACCCTAACACTAACACTAACCCTTAACCTCATCCTAACCCTAACCCTAATCCTCACCCTCACTGTTATTCTAACCCTAACCCTAACGATAACACTAACCCTAACCCTAACCCTAACCCTCACCCTCACCTTAAACCAAACCCTCCTCCTAACCCTAACCCTAACCCTAACACTAAACGTCACCCTAACCCTAACCCTAACGCTCACCCTCAGCCTCACCCTCAACATAAGCTTAACCCTAACCATAACACTAACAATAACCCTAACCATATCCCTAATTCTAACCCTCACCATCACCCTAACCCTAACCCTAACCCTCACCCTAACCCTAAAACTCATCCTCAATGTAACCCTAACCCTAACCCTAACTTCACCCTAATGCTAACCCTAATCCTCATCCTCACACTAGCCCTCACCCGAACCCTAATCCTAACCCTGAACCTCATCCTAACCCTCACCCAAATCCTAACACCCAAACCCTAACCCTAACCCTAACTCTCACCCTCACCCTCAGCCTCCGCTTAACACTAAGACTATCCCTAACCCCAACATTAACCCTAACACTAACCTTAAACCTAACCCTCACACTAAACCTCACCCTAACCCTGACCCTAACCCTAACCCTCACCCTCACCCATATGCTCGGCCTAAGCCTAAGCCTAAGACTAACCCTAACCCTCACACTCAATTTCACCCTAACGCTAACCCTCACACTAACCCTAACCCTAAAACTCTCCCTCATGCTAGGCCTAAGCCTAAGCCTAAGCCTAAGCCTAACCCTAAAACTCACACTAAACCTCACCCTAACCCTAACCCTAACACTAACACTAAATCTAACCCCAAACCTCACCCTTACCCTAACCCTAACTCTAACCCTATCCCTAAACCTAAACCTCACACTATCCCTATCCCTAACCCTCACCGTCACAGTAACTTTAAACCTAAACCTAATCCTACCAATAACCCTAACACTAACGCTAGCCCTCACCTTGGCCATAACCCTCACCCTAACCCTAACCCTCACGCTCACTCTTAGGCTCAGCTTAAACCTAAGCTTAAGCCTAAGACTAACCCTTACCCTTACACTCACCCTCACCCTAACCCTAACAGTAACACTCACCCTAACCCTAACCCTTACACTAACCCTCACCCTAATGCTAACACTAAACCTAAACCTCACCCGCACCCTAACCCTAACCCTCACCTTCAACCTCACCCACCGCTTAACACTAAGCCTATCCCTCACACCAACCCTAAACCTAACACTAACCCTAAACCTAACCCTCACCCTAACCCTCACCCTCACCCTAGCCCATACCCTAACCCTAAGCCTAATCCTAACCCTCACCCTAACGCTAACTCTAACCCTAACCCCAACACTCACCCTAAACTTAACCCTCACCCTCACCCGCACCATAACACTAATCTTAACCCTAACCCTAACCCTCACCTTAAACCTCACCATAACCTTAACCCTAACAATATCCCTAACCCTAAACCTAACCATAAACTTCAGCCTCAGTCTCACCCTCACCGCAAATGTAACACTAACCTAACACTAACAATAACCCTAACCCTAACCCTAACCCTCACTGTAACCCTAAACTTAACTTTTAGCCTTACCCTCACCATAAACCTCACACTAACCCTAACCCTCAACCTAGCCCGAACCCTAACCCTAACCGTCACCCTCACCCTCACGCCCAACCTCAGCCTAAATTTAAACCTAATGCTACTCCTAAAACTAACCCTCAAGTTCATGCTCACACTAACCCTAACCCTAAACCTAACCGTCACACTCACCCTCACCCACACCCTAAGCCTCAGTGTCACCCTAACGCTCACACTCACTGTAACCCTAACCCGAACCCTCATGCTAAACCTATCTCTCACCCTAACCATAAACCTAATAATCACCCTCACCTTCACCTCACCCTAACCCTAAACCTCACCCTAACCCTCACCCTAAACCTCACCCTAAGCCTAATGCTAACTCTAACCCTCACACTCACCCTGAACCTCACGCTAACCCTTACTCTCACCATAAAGCTAACACTAACCCCAACCCTCACACTGACCCTAACCCTCACCCTAACCCTAAACATAACCATAACCCTAACGCTAACCGTAACGCTCATCTTAACCATAACCATACCCCTCAAACTAACTCTCATCCTAAACTTAACCCTAACCCAAACCCTCACCCTAACCCTAACCCTAACTTTCAACCTAACCCTAATCCTCACCCACACCCTCAGCCTCATCCTCAACCTAAACCTAACCCTAACCCTAATCCTAACCCTAAACTTCACCCTCATCCTAACTCTAACCCTAACCTTCACTCTCACCCTCACTCCCACCCTCACCCTAACTCTAACCCGAACCCTAAACCGAACCCTCAACCTAACCCTCATCCTAACCCTCTCCCTAACCCTCATCTTAACCGTAACCCTAGCCCTTACCATAACCCTCAACCTCACCCTCACCCTGACCCTAAACCTAACCCTAACCCTCACCATAACCCTAAACTGAACCCTAACCCGAATCCTCACCCTAACTCTCATCCTAACCCTCTCCTTAACCCTCATCCTAACCCTAACCTTAGCCCTTACATGAACCTAAACCTCACCCTCACCCTAACCCTAACCCTAACCCTCACACTCACCATAATCCTCACCCTAAACCTTACCCTCACCCTAACCCTCATCCCAACCCTCACACTATCCCTAACCCTAACCCTCAAGCTAACCCTTACACTCACTCTAACACTAAGCCTAACCCTAACAATAACTCTCACACCAAACCTCATCCTAAATATCACCCTATCATTAACCCTAACCCTAAAACTCACCGTAACCCTAACCCTCACCCTCAGCCTAACCCTCAGCCTAAAGCCTAACCCTAACCCTAACCCTCACAGTCACCCTCACACTAACCCTAAACCTAAGCCTCACCCTCACCCTCAACCTCACCCTAAACCTAACGCAAACCCTCAAACCAACCCTCACCCTCACCAAAAACATCACCTTAACCCTAACACTCACCCAAATCCGCACCATAACCCGAACCCTCACCCTAATGTAACCCTCAACCTCACCCTAACCCTAACCCTTACCCTAACCCTAACCCTCACCCTCATCTAACCCTCACCCTAACCCAAACCCTACCCTCACCCTTACCCTCAACCACACACTCACCATAATCCTAACCCTAATTCTCACACTAAACATAACCCTAAACCTCACACTCACCCTCACCCTCAGCTTAAACCTAAGCCTAACAATAAACCTAACCCTAACACTCAAACTCAAACTCACCCTAAACCGAATCCTAACCCTAAACCTAACCCACTCACTCACCATCACCCTCAACCTAACCCTAACCCAAACCATCAAATGAAACTTCACCCTAACCCTAAACCTAACCCTCACGCTCAACCTAAACATCACCCTAAACCTAACCCTCACCCTAAACCTTAGCCTAACCCTCACCCTAAACCTAACTCTCACCCTCACCCTCACCCTCAGGCTCACCTGAAACCTAATCCTAACCCTAACCTTCACCCTCACCCTCAACTTAAACCTACCCCTAACGCTAACCCTCACCCTAACACTAACCTCCAAACTAACCCTAACCCTAAACCTAACGCTAACCCTCACCCAAACCCTAACACTCACACCAACCCTTACCCTCACCCTAATCCCAAACCTAATGGTCACCATAACCCTAACACTCAAGCTCACAGTCACCCTCAGCATAACCCTAAACATAAGCCTAACCCTATCCCTAAACCTCACACTCACCCTCACCCTAACCCTAATCCTAACCCTAACCATAACCCTCCTCCTAACTCTCACCCTAACCCTAACCCTAACACAATCACTAACATTAAGCCTAAATCTCACCCTAACCCTAACCCTAATCCTCACCCTCAACGTTATTCTAACCCTAACCCTAACAATAACACTAACCCTAACCCTAACCCTAACACTCACCCTCACCCTCAACCTAACCCTAAGCCTCAACCTCACCCTAACCCTAACCCAAATATTCAACTGAACCCTCACCCTCACCTTCTCCCTCACCCTAACCCTCAACGTAAACATCACCCTAACCCTAACCCTCAACCTTACCCTCACCCTAGCCCTAACCCTCATACTAACCCTAAACCTCACCCTAATGTAACCCTCAACCTAACCCTTACCCTCACCCTAACACTAAGCCTAAAACTAACATGAGCCCTTACAGTAACCCTAAACCTCAGCCTAACCCTAACCCTCACAGTCTCCCTTACCCTCACCCTAACCCTAACCTAACCCTCACCCTAACCCTAATCATCACCCTCACCCTCACTCTCACCCTAACCCTCTGCCTAAAGCCTAACCCTAACCCTCACAATCACCCTCACCCTAACCCTAACCCTAAGCGTCACCCTCACTCTCAACCTCACCCTAAACCTAACGCAAACCCTCAAACCAACTCTCACCCTCACCATAAACATCAACGTAAACCTAACACTCACCCTAATCGGCACCAAAACCATAACCCTCACCCTAACGATAACCCTCACCCTCACCCTAACCCTAACCCTCACCCTAATCCTAACCCTCATCGTCATCTAACCCTCACCCTAACCCAAACCCTAAACCTCTCCCTAACCCTCAACCTCAACCTCACCATAAAACTAACCGTAATGCTCACACTCAACATAACCCTAACCCTCACACTCACCCTAACCCTAAGCTTAAACCTAAGCCAAACAATAACCCTAACCCTAAGCCTCACACTCAACCACACCCTAAACCTAACCCTAACCCTAATCCTAACCCTCTCACTCACCCTCAGACTCATCCTAACCCAAACCCAAACCCTCAACCTAAACATCACCCTAAACCTAACCCTCACCCTACCCCTTAGCCTAACCCTCACCCTAACCCTAACCCTCACCCTCACCCTCATCAACAGGCTCACACTACACCTATTCCTAACCCTAAAACTCACTCTCATCCTCAACCTATCCCTACCCCTAATGCTAACCCTCACTCTAAACCTAGCCTCCAACCTAACCCTAAACCTCACCCTTAACCTAACCCTCAACCTAACCCTAAACCTCACCCTAACCCTAAACCTCATGCTCACAGTCACCCTCGGCCTAACACTAAACCTAAGCCTAACCCTAACCCAAACCCTCAAATTAACCCTCACCCTCACCCTGAACCCAACCCTAAGTCTCACCCTCACCCTAACATCACCCTAACCCTAACACTCACCCTTAACCTCACCCTAGCCCTAACCCTCATACTAACCCTAAACCTCACCCTAAACCTAACACTCAACCTAACACTTACCCTCACCCTAACACTAAGCCTAAACCTAACATGAACCCTCGCACTATCCCTAAACTCACCCTAACCCTAAACCTCACATTAACCCTAACCCTCACACTAACCCTAACCCTATCCGTCAACCTAACCCTCACTCTAACCCTAACCCTGACCCTAAACCTCACCCTGTCCATAACCCTCATACTAACCCTAACCCTGATCCTAACCCTAACCCTCACCCTCTCCCTTAGTCTCGGACTAAGCCTAAGCCTAAGACTAAAACTAACCCTTACACTCACAGAGACCCTCACCCTAACCATAAAAGTAACAGTCACCCTAACCCTAAACCTCACACTAACTCTCACCGTAACAGTAACACTAACCATAAACCTCACCCAAACCCCAACCCTAACCCTCACCCTCACCCTCACCCTCCGCCTAACACTAAGACTATCCCTAACCCCAACCCTAACACTAAAACTAACCCTAAACCTAACCCTCACCCTAACCCTCACTCTAACCCTGACCGTAACCCTCACCCTCACCTTAGCCCATACCCTAACCCTAAGCCTAAACCTAACCCTCACCCTAAACCTCACTCTAACCCTAACCCCAACCCTCACCCTAACCCTAACCCTCACCTCACCCTCACCATAACTCTAATCCTAACCTTAACCCTAACCCTAACCCTCACACTCACCCTCACCTTAACCCTAATCTTAATCCTAACCCTAACCCTAACACTCACCCCTACCCTAAACCTCACGCTAACCCTAACCCTAACACTAACCATAACCCTAACCTTCACCCTACACTAACTCTAACCCTAAACCTCACCTTAACCCTAAACCTCACCCTAACACTTACCTTCACACTAAAACTCACCTTAACCCGAACATTAACCCTCACACTAACCCTAACCATCACCCTAAACTTAAAACTCACCCTAACCCTAACCCTAAACTTCAACCTTGCCCTAACCCTAACCATTACCCTAACCCTATCACTCACCCTAACCGTAACCCCCACCCTCAACCTCAAGCTGGGCCTAAGCCTAAGCATAAGCCTAAGACTAACCCGAACCCTCACACTCACCCTCACCCTAACCCTAATCGTAACTCTAACCCTAACCGTAACCCTCACACTAACCCTCACCCTAACGCTAACACTAACCCTATCCCTAACCCTCACCTAACCCTCACCCTAACCCTTAACCTTCACCATTACCATAACACTCACCCTCAGACTAACCCTCACCTTTACCCTTACTGTCACCCTCACACTAACCCTCACCCTAACCGTAATCATCATTCTAACACTCACCCTAACTGTAACCCTAACCATCACCCTAACCGTAACCCTCACCCTCACCTTCAGCCTCAGCCTATCCCTAAGCCTAAGCCTAACCCTAACCCTAAACATCACCCTCATCCTAGCCCTCACCCTAACCCTAATCCTAACCCTAACCCTCATCCTAACCCTCAACCTAACCATAACCCCAACCATCACTCAAAAGCGAATTCTCATCCCCATTATCACCCTCAGCCTAATCCTAAGCCTAAGCCTAACCCTAACCCTAATCCACACACTCACCCTCACTGTAACCCTAATCCTAAACCTAACCCTAACCCTAAACCTAATCCTAAACCTCACCATCACCCTAACCCTAACCCTAACGCTCACCCTAACCCTAACCCTCACCCTCAATGTAACCCTAACCCTAAACCTCAACCTAACGCTAACCCTAACCCTCACCCTCACTGTAGCCCTCACTTAACCCTAATCATAACCCTAAACCTCATCCTAACCCTCACCCTAACCCTAAAACCCTAACCCTCATCCTAACCCTAACACTCTCCCCCTCACACTCATGCTCGGTCTAAGCCTAAGCCTAAGAAAAAGACTAACCATAAACCTCACACTCACCCTAACCCTCACCCCAACCCTAACACTAACCCTCACCCTCACCTTAGCCAATACTCGAACCCTAAGCCTAAACCTAACCCTCACCCTTACCCTCACTCTCACCCTCACCCTAAGTCTAATCCTAACCCTAACCCTCACACTCACCCTCATCCTAAACCTAATTGTAACACTAACCCTAACCCTAACACTAACCTTCACCCTAATGCTAATTCTAACCCTAAACCTCATCCTCACCCAAACCCTAACCCTCACCCTCACCTTCACCTTCTGCCTAACACTAAGCCTATCCCTAACCGCAGCCCTGACCCTAACACTAACCCTAAACCTAACTCTCACACTAACCCTCAAACTAAACCTCACCCTAACCCTCAACCTCACCCTCACCTTAAACCTAACCCTAATTCTCAAACTCAACATAACAATAACGGTCACACTCACACTCACCCTCAGCTAAAACATAAGCCTAAAAATAACCCTAACCCTAAACCTCACACTCACCTTCACCCTAAACCTAAACCTAACCATAAACTTAACCCTCACACTCACCCTCACCCTCACTCTAACCCTAACCGAAACCCTCAACCGAACCCTCACCCTCACCTTCAACCTAACCCTAACCCTCACCCTAACCCTCTAACTAACCCTACCCCTAACGTTAACACACATCCTAACCCTAATCTCCAACCTAATCCGATCCCTAACCCTAACCTAACGCTAACGCTCACCCTAACCCTAACGTGAACCCTCACCCTAACCCTAACACTCAACCCAACCATTACCTTCACCCTAACCCTAAACCTCACCCTAACCCTAACTCTCATGCTCACAGACACCCTCAGCCTAACCCTAAACTTAAGCCTAATGCCATCCCAAACCCTCACACACACCCTCACACTAAACCTAACCCTACGACTCACCCTCACCCTCAACCTCACCCTAACGCTAACCCAAACCCTCAACTTAACCCTCAACCTCACACTAACCCTAACCCTCAACCTCACCCTAAACATCACCCTAACCCTAATACTCACCCTTTCCCTCACCGTAGCCCTAACCCTCATACTAACCCTAAACCTCAACCTAAACCTAAACCTCAACCTAACCCTAACCCTAACCCTAACACTAAGACTAAACCTAACATAAACCCTCAAAGTATCCCTCAACCTCACCCTAACGCTAACCCAAACCCTCAACTTAACCCTCACCCTCACACTAACCCTAACCCTCACCCTCACCCTGAACATCACCCTAACCCTAATACTCACCCTTTCCCTCACCCTAGCCCTAACCCTCATACTAACCCTAAACCTCACCCTAAACCTAAACCTCAACCTAACCCTAACCCTAACCTTAACACTAAGACTAAACCTAACATAAACCCTCAAAGTAACCCTAAACCTCAGCCTAACCATAACCCTCACACTAACCCTAACCCTCACCCTAACGCTAACACTAAACCTACCCTTCACCCTACCCCTCACTCTAACGCTAAACCCAACCCTAACCCTCACACTCACCGTCACCCTAACACTCACCCAACCATAACACTCAACCAAACCCTAACCCTCATACTCTCCCGAACCCTAAGCCTCACACTATCACTCACACTCATCCTCACCCTAACCCTAACCCTCACCCTAACCTCACCCTTACCCTCAACCTAACCCTCACCCTCAACCTAACACTAACCATAACCCTAACACAAAACCTCACCCTAATCCTCACCCTGACCCTATGCCTAACCCTCACCATCACGCTAACCTTTACCATTACCCTCAGCCTAACCCTAACACAAACCCTAACCCTCAACTTAACCCTAACTCTAACCGTCACCCTCATCCTCACGCTCACCCTCAGCCTAACTGTAAACCTAACCCTACTCCTAACACTAACATTCACCTTCACCCTCACACTAACCCTAATCCTAAACCTAACCCTAAGTCTAAGCCTCACACTCACCCTCACCATCACCCTGACCCTTAGCCTCACTTTCACAATCACACTCACCCTCACCCTAAACCTAACCATAACTCTAACCCTAAACCTCACCCTAACCCTAACCCTAACACTCACCCTCAATCTAACCTTTAACCTTACCCTCACCCTAACCCTCACACTAACCCTAACCCTCACCCTAACCCTAACCCTCACCCTAACCCTCACCCTCACCATAGACCTCACCCTAACCCTAATCCTAACCCTAACCCTCACCCTAAACCTAACCCTCAACCTAACTCTAACCCTCACCCTCATCTAACCCTCACCCTAACCCAACCCTAACCCTCACCTTAACCCTCACCTTAAGCCTAACCCTCACACTAAACAAACCCTACCACTCATCCTAACCCTCACACTAACCCTAATGCTAACCTTAATCCTAACCATAACCCTCACCCTAAACCTAAACCTCAACCTAACCCTAACCCTCACACTCATCTAACCCTCACCCTAACCCAACCCTAACCCTCATCCTAACCCTCACCCGAACCCTAACCCTCACCCTAACCTAACCCTAACACTCACCCTAACCCTCACACTAGCCCTAATGCTAACCCTAACCCTCACCCTCACACTAACCCTTCAACCTACCCATTAAACTCACACTAACCATAACCCTAACACTAACCCTCAACCTCACCCTAAACCTCAGCCAAACCCTAACCCTCACCCCAACACTTACCCTCACTCTAACTCTCATCCTAACGCTAACCCTAACGCTAAACCTCACTTCACCCGCAACCTCACCTTAACCGTAACCCTAACACTAACCCTAACAATAACCCTCACACTAACCCTAACCCTCACACTAACCTTCACCCTCAACCTCACCCTAACCCTCACCCTCATCTTAACGCTAACCATAACCCTAACCCTGAACCTCACCCTAACCCTCACCCTAACCCTAAACCTAACCCTCACCCTCTCCCTAACCTTTAGCCTTAACCTCACCCTAACCCTCACACTAAACCTAACCCTCACCCTAACCCTAACCCTAACCGTCACCCTCATCCTCACGCTCACCCTCAGCCTAACTTTAAACCTAACGCTACTCCTAACACTAACCCTCAACTTCACCCTCACACTAACCCTAACCCTAACCCTAAGCCTAACCATCACACTCACCCTCACCCACAACCTAAGCCTCACAATCGCCCTCACTCTCACCTCACCCTAACCCTAAACCTAAACCTAACCCTCACTCTGACCGTAACCCTCACCCTAAACTTAATCCTAACCCTAGCCCTCACTCAAACTAACCCTACCCCTAAGGCTAACCCTCACCCTAAACCTAAACTCCAACCTAACTCTAAACTTAACCCTACCACTAAGCCTCACCCTAAACCTAACCCTCATCCTAACCCTAACCCTCAACCTCACAGTCACCCTCAGCCTAACCCTAAAGCTAAGCCTAACCCTATCCTTAATCCTCACACTCACCATCACCCTAAACCTAACCCTAAGTCTCACCCTGAACCCTCAACCTCACCCTAACCCTAAACCAATCCCTCAACTGAACCCTCACCTTCACCCTAACACAAACCCTAACCCTAACTCTCACACTCACCATAACCCTCAACTTCAACCTTACCCTCACCCTAACCCTGATCCCAACCCTCACCCTATCCCTAATCCTAACCCTCAACCTAACACTTACACTCACTCTAACACTAAGCCTAACCCTAACACTAACTCTCACACTAACCCTCACCCTAAATATCACCCTATCATTAACCCTAACCCTATCCCTAACCCTCACCCTCACCCTCAGGCTAACCCTCAGCCTAAAGCCTATCCCTAACCCTGACCCTCAGAGTCACCCTCACCCTAACCCTAACCATAACTCTAACCCTAAACCTCACCCTAACCCTAACCCTAACACTCACCCTCAATCTAACCTTTAGCCTTACCCTCACCCTAACTCTCACACTAACCCTAACCCTCACCCTAACCCTAACCCTCACCCTAACCCTCACCCTCACCATAGACCTCACCCTAACCCTAATCCTAACCCTAACCCTCACCCTAAACCTAACTCTCAACCTAACCCTAACCCTCACCATCATCTAACCCTCACCCTAACCCAACCCTAACCCTCACCTTAACCCTCACCTTAAGCCTAACCCTCACACTAAACAAACCCTACCACTCATCCTAACCCTCACACTAACCCTAATGCTAACCCTAATCCTAACCATAACCCTCACCCTAAACCTAAACCTCAACCTAACCCTAACCCTCACACTCATCTAACCCTCACCCTAACCCAACCCTAACCCTCATCCTAACCCTCACCCGAACCCTAACCCGAACCCTGACCCTAACCTAACCCTAACACTCACCCTAACCCTCACACTAGCCCTAATGCTAACCCTAACCCTCACCCTCACACTAACCCTTCAACCTAACCATTAAACTCACACTAACCATAACCCTAACACTAACCCTCAACCTCACCCTAAACCTCAGCCAAACCCTAACCCTCACCCCAACACTTAGCCTCACCCTAACTCTCATCCTAACGCTAACCCTAACGCTAAACCTCACTTCACCCGCAACCTCACCTTAACCGTAACCCTAACACTAACCATAACAATAACCCTCACACTAACCCTAACCCTCACACTAACCTTCACCCTCAACCTCACCCTAACCCTCACCCTCATCTTAACGCTAACCATAACCCTAACCCTGAACCTCACCCTAACCCTCACCCTAACCCTAAACCTAACCCTCACCCTCTCCCTAACCTTTAGCCTTAACCTCACCCTAACCCTCACACTAAACCTAACCCTCACCCTAACCCTAACCCTAACCGTCACCCTCATCCTCACGCTCACCCTCAGCCTAACTTTAAACCTAACGCTACTCCTAACACTAACCCTCAACTTCACCCTCACACTAACCCTAACCCTAACCCTAAGCCTAACCATCACACTCACCCTCACCCACAACCTAAGCCTCACAATCGCCCTCACCCTCACCTCACCCTAACCCTAAACCTAAACCTAACCATCACTCTGACCGTAACCCTCACCCTAAACCTAATCCTAACCCTAGCCCTCACTCAAACTAACCCTACCCCTAACGCTAACCCTCACCCTAAACCTAAACTCCAACCTAACCCTAAACCTAACCCTACCACTAAGCCTCACCCTAAACCTAACCCTCATCCTAACCCTAACCCTCAACCTCACAGTCACCCTCAGCCTAACCCTAAAGCTAAGCCTAACCCTATCCTTAATCCTCACACTCACCATCACCCTAAACCTAACCCTAAGTCTCACCCTGAACCCTCAACCTCACCCTAACCCTAAACCAATCCCTAAACTGAACCCTCACCTTCACCCTAACACACACCCTAACCCTAACTCTCACACTCACCATAACCCTCAACTTCAACCTTACCCTCACCCTAACCCTGATCCCAACCCTCACCCTATCCCTAATCCTAACCCTCAACCTAACACTTACACTCACTCTAACACTAAGCCTAACCCTAACACTAACTCTCACACTAACCCTCACCCTAAATATCACCCTATCATTAACCCTAACCCTATCCCTAACCCTCACCCTCACCCTCAGGCTAACCCTCAGCCTAAAGCCTATCCCTAACCCTGACCCTCAGAGTCACCCTCACCCTAACCCTAACCCTAAGCTTCACCCTCACCCTCAACCTCACCCTAAACCTAACGCAAACCCTCAAACCAACCCTCACCCTCACCATAAACATCACTGTAACCCTAACACTCACCCTAATCCGCACCATAAACCTAACCCTCACCCTAACGCTAACCGTCACCTTCACCCTAACACTAACCCTCAAACTAACCCTCAACCTCACCCTCACCCTAAACCTAACCCTAATGCTCACACTCAACATAACCCTAACCCTCACTCTCACCCTCTCTCTCAACTTAAACCTAAGCCTAACAATAACCCAAACCCTAACCCTCACACTCACCCTCACCCTAAACCTAACCCTAACCCTAATCCTAACCCTCTAACTCACCCTCACACTCACCCTAACCCTAACCCAAACTCTCAACCTAAACATCACCCTAAACCTAACCTTCACCCTAACCCTTAGCCTAACCCTCACCCTAACCCTAACCCTCACCCTCACCCTCACCCACAGGCTCACCCTAAACCTAATCCTAACCCTAGCCCTCCCTCTCCCCCTCAACATAACCCTACCCCTAACGCTAACCCTCACCCTAAACCTAACCTCCAACCTAACCCTAACCCTAACCCTAACGCTAACCCTCAATCTAACCCTAACCCTCAATCTAACCCTAACCCTCACGCTCACAGTCAAGTTCAGCCTAACTCTAAACCTAAGCCTAACCCTATCCCTAATCCTCACACTCACCATCACCCTAAACCTAACCCTGAGTCTCACCCTCACCCTTAACCTCACCCTAACCCTAACACAAACCCTCAACTGAATCCTCACCCTCACCCTCACCCTCACCCTAACCCTAACCCTAACCCTCACACTCACCATAACCCTCACCCTTAACCTTACCCTCACCCTAACTGTCATCACAACCCTCACCCAATCCCTAACCCTAACCCTCAACCTAACCCTTACACTCACTCTAACACTAAGCCTAACCCTAACACTAACTCTCACACTAATCCTCACCCTAAATATCACCCTATCATTAACCCTAATCCTAAAACTAACCTTCACCCTCACCTTCAACCTAACCAACAGCTTAAGCCTAACCCTAACCTTAACCCTCAGAGTCACCCTCACCCTCACCCCCAACCTCAACCTAAAACTAATGCAAACCCTCAAACCAACCCTCACCCTCACCATAAACATCAGAGTAACCCTAACACTCACCCTAATCTGCACCATAACCCTAACCCTCACCCTAACGCTAACCCTCACCGTCACCCTAACCCGAACCGTCACCTTAACCCTAACCCTCACCCTCATCTAACCTTCACCCTAACCCAAACCCTAACCCTCTCCCTAACCCTCAACCTCAACCTAACCCTAATGCTCACACTCAACTTAACCCTAACCCTCACACTCACCCTCATCCTCAGCTTAAACCTAAGCCTAACAATAACCCTAACCCTAACTCTCACACTCACCCTCACCCTAAACCTAATCCTAACCCTAAACCTAACCCTCTCACTCAACCTCACCCTCAGCCTAACCCTAACCCTCAACCTAAACATCACCTTAAACCTAACCCTCACCCTAACCCTTAGCCTAACCCTCACCCTAACCCTAACCCTCACCCTCACCCTCACCCTCAGGCTCACCTTAAACCTAATCCTTACCCTAACCCTCACTCTCAAGCTCAACCTAACCCTACCTCTAACGCTAACCCTCACCCTAACCTAACCTCCAACCTAACCCTAACCCTAAACCTAACGCTAACCCTCACCCAAACCCTAACACTCACCCCAACACTTACCTCACCCTAACCCCAACCCTAATGCTCACCATAATACTAACCCTCAAGCTCACAGTCAACCTCAGCCTAACCCGAAACTAAGCCTAACCCTATCCCTAAACCTCACACTCAACCTCACCCTAACACTAACCCAAACCCTCAACTGAACTCTCACCCTCACCCTCACCCTAAGCCTCACCCTCACCATAAACATCACCCTAAACCTAACCCTCACCCTTACCCTCACCTTAGCCCTAAGCCTCATACTAACCCTGAACCTCACCCTAAAACTGACCATCAACCTAACCCTTACCCTCTCCCTAACACTAAGTCTAAACCTAACATGAACCCTCACAGTAACCCTAAACCTCACCCTAAACCTAACCCTCACACTATCCCTAACCCTCACCCTAACGCTAACCCTAACCCTCACCCTAACTCTAAACATCACACTCACCCTCACCCTCAGCCTAACCCTCAGTGTAAAGCCTAACCCTAACCCTAACCCTCACAGTCACCCTCACCCTAACCCTAACTCTAAGCCTCACCCTCACCCTCAACCTCACCCTAAACCTAATGCAAACCCTGAAACCAACCTCACGCTTACCCTAAACATCACCCTTACCCTAACCCTCACCCTAATCCGCACCAGAACACTAACCCTCACCATAACGCTAATCCTCACCCTCACCCTAACCCTAACCCTCACCCTAACCCTAACCCTCACCCTCATCTAACCCTCACCCTAACCCAAACCCTAACCCTCAACCTCACCCTCACCCTAAACCTAACCCTAATGCTCACACTCAACATAACCCTAACCCTCACACTCACCCTCACCCTCAGCTTAAACCTAAGCCTAACAATAACCCGAAACCTAACCCTCACACTCACCCTCACCCTAAACCTAACCCTGACACTAATCCTAACCCTCTCACTCACCCTCACACTCACCCTAACCCTAACCCAAACCCTCAACCTAAACATCACCCTAAACCTAACCCTCACCCTAACCCTTAGCTTAACCCTCACCCTAACCCTAACCCTCACCCTCACCCTCACCCTCAGGCTCACCTTAAACCTAATCCTAACCCTCACCCTCACGCTCAACCTAACCCTTATCCTAACGCTAACCCTCACCCTAACCCTAACCTCCAACCTAACCCTAACCCTAAACCTAACGCTAACACTCACCCAAACCCTAACACTCACCCAAACACTTACCCTCACCCTAACCCCAACCCTAATGCTCACCATAACCCTAAACCTCAGGCTCATATTCACACTCAGCCTAACCCTAAACCTAAGCCTAACCCTATCCCTAAACCTCACACTCACCCTCACCCTAAACCTAAACCTAAGTCTCAATCTCACCCTAACCCTAACCAAAACCCTCAACCTAAACATCACCCTAAACCTAACCCTCACCCTAAACCTTAGCCTAAACCTCACCCTAACCCTAACCCTCACCCTCACCCTCACCCACAGGCTCACCCTAAACTTAATCCTAACCCTAACCCTCACCCTCAACCTAACCCTCACCCTAACTCTAACCCTCAACCTAAACCTAACCCTCACGCTCACAGTCACCCTCAGCCTAACCCTAAAACTAAGCCTAACCCTATCCCTAATCCTCACATTCACCGTCACCCTAAACCTAACGATAAGTCTCACCTTCACCCTCAACCTCACCCTAACCCTAACCCAAACCCACAACTGAACCCTCTCCTTCACCCTCACCCTAATACTCACCCTCACCATAAACATCACCCTAACCCTAACCCTCACCATTGCCCTCACCCTAGCCCTAACCCACATACTACACCTAAACCTCACCATAAACCTAACCCTCAACCTAACCCTTATTCTTACCCTAACACTAAGCCTAACCCTAACATGAAACCTCACAGTAACAGTAAACCTCACCCTAACCCTAACCCTCACCCTAAACCTAACACTACCCCTCACCCTAACCCTCACTCTGACCCTAAACCCAACCCTAACCCTCAACCTCACCATCATCCTAACACTCACCCAACCTTAACCCTTACCCAAACCCTAACCCTCATACTCTCCCGAACCCTAAGCCTCACTCTAACAGTTACCCTCATCCTCACCCTAACCCTCACCCTAACCCTAACCCTATCAGTCACGTTCACCCTCACCCTCACACTCAGCCTAACTCTAAACCTATACCTCACCCAAACCCTCAACTTAACCCTAAACCTAACCCTCACCTTCACCCTAACCCTAACCATCACTGACAACCTAGCATTCACCTGAAACCTAATCCAAACCCTAACCCTCACCCTAACACTCACCCTTACCCTCACCCTAACCCTCACCCTCACCCTAACCCTAACCGTAACCCTACCCCTAATCCTCACCCTAAACCTAACCCTAACCTTCACCCTAACCTTTAACCTTACCCTCAGCCTAACCCTCACACTAACTCTAACCCTCAACCTAACCCTAACCCTAACCATCACCCTCACGCTCACCCTCAGCCTAACTTTAAACATAAACTTAGTCCTAACAGTAACCTTCACCTTTACCCTCACACTAACCCTCACCCTAAACCTAAACCTAATCCTAACCCTCACACTCACCCTCTCCCTCACCTTAAGCCTCACTGTCACCCTCACGCTCACCTTCACCTTAAACCTAACCCTCACCTAAAACCTATCCCTCACCCTAAAAATAAACCTCACAATCATCCTCACTCTCACCTCACCCTAACACTAAACCTAACCCTAACCCTCAAACTAAACCTACCCTAACCCTTATGTAACTCTAACCCTCTCATGCTAAACCTCACGCTAACACTTACTCTCATCATAAATCTAACCCTACCCCTAACCCTCGCACTGACCCTATCCCTTACCCTAACCCTAACCCTAACAATAACCTTCACCCTAACCCTCACCCTAACCCTCACCCTAACCCTAACCCTCATCCTAAACCTCACCCTAACCCAAACTCTATCCCTACCCTAAAGCTAACCCTAATGCTCAATCTAACTGTAACCGTACCCGTCAAACTAACTCTCATCCTAAACTTAACCCTAACCCAAACCCTTACGTTAACACTAACCCTAACACTCAACCTAACCCTAATCCTCACCCACACCCTCAGCCACATCCTCAGCCTAAACCTAACCCTAACCTTAATCCTCACCCGCATCCTAACTCTAACCCTAACCTTCACTCTCACCCTCACCCCCACCCTCACCATAACCCTAACCCGAACCCTAAACCGAACCCTCACCCTAACCCTCATCCTAACCTTCTCCCTAACCCTCATCATAACCCTAACCCTAACCCTTACCGTAACCCTAAACCTCATCCTAAACCTCACCCTAACCCTAAACCTATCCCTAACCCTAACGCTAACCCTAACGCTCACACTAACCATAACCGTACCCCTCAACCTAACCCTCTTCCTAAACTTAAGCCTAACCCAAACCCTCACGCTAACCTTAACCCTAACACTCACCCTAACTCTAATCCTCACCCACACCCTCACCATCACCCTCAGCCTAACCCTCAGCCTAAGCCTAAACCTAACCCTAACACTCACACTCACCCTCACACAAACCCTAACCCTAAGCCTCACCTTCACCCTCAACCACACCCTGACCAAAACCCTAACCCTCACACTAACCCTAACCCTCACCCTAATGCTAACCCTCAACCTAAACCTTACACTCACCCTAACACTTATTCTGACAATAACCCTCAACCTAAACATCACCCTATCCCTAACCCTAACCCTAACCCTCACCCTAACCCTAACCCTCACACTCACCCCCAACCTCAGCCTAACCCAAAGCCTAAGCCTAACCCTAACCCTAACCCTCACACTCACCCTCACCCTAACCCTAAGCCTCATTCTCACCCTCACCCTCAACCTCACCCTAACTCTAACCCATACCCTCAAACCAACCCTCACCCTCAACCTCACCCTAACCCTCACCCTAAACATCACCCTAACCCTAAACCTCACCCTAATCCTCACCCTTACCCTAACCATCACCTTAACCCTAACCCTCACCCTAAACCTAAACCTCAATCTAAACATTACCCTCAACCTAACACTAAGCCTAACCCTAACACTAACCCTCACTAACCCTAAACTTCACCCTAACCCTAATCCTCACCCTAACATAACCCTAACACTCACCCTAACCCTCAACCTATCCTTAAATCGCACCCTAAACCTAACCCTAACACTAACCCTCAACCTCACCCTAAACCTCACCTTAACCCTAACCCTAACACTAACTCTCAACCTCACCCTCAACCTCACCATAACCCTAACCCTCGACCCCAACACTTACCTTCACCAAAACCCTCACTCTAACGCTAACCGTAACGCTAAACCTCACCTCACACGCAACCTCACCTTAACCGTAAACCTAACCCTAACCCTAACAATAACCCTAACCCTAACCCTAAACCCAATCCTTACCCTAACCCACACCATCACCCTCACCTTCACCCTAAACCGAACCCTAATCCTCTCCCATAAACCCTAAACCTCTCCCTAAACCTAACCCTCACACTCACCCTAACCCTCACCCTAAACCTTACCCTCACCCTAACCCTCAGCCTAACCTAAACCTAACTCTAAACCTCACCTAACCTTCACCCTAAACCCAACCGTAACGTTAACCCTCAAACTAACCCTGAACCTCACCATAACCCTAACCCTGCCCCTCATCGTAACCATCATCCTAACCCTCACCCTAACCCTAAATCTAACCCTAAAACTTACCCGCACCCTAACACTCACCCCTCACACTCACCCTAAGCCTCACCCTCAACACCCACCCTAACCATCACCCTATCCCTAACACTCACCCTAACCCTAAGATTAACACTCACCCTAATCATAAACCTCACCCTCACCCTCAGCCTAAACCTAACCCTAATCCTAACCCTAACTCTAACCCTCACCCTAACACTTACCCTAACAATCACCCTAACCCTAACCCTAATGCTCACACTCAACATAACGCTAAGCCTCATACTCACCCTCACCCTCAGCTTAATCGTAAGCCTAACAATAAAGCTAACCCTAACCCTTACACTCACCCTCACCCTAAAACTAATCCTAACCCTAAACCTAACCCTTAACCTCACCCGCACCATAACACTCACCCTAACCCTCACCCTAACACTCACCCTCACCCTAACCATCAACCTATCCCTAACGGTCACCCTCACCCTAAGCCTAAGCCTCACAGTAACCCTAACCCTCACCCTCACCCTCACCCTCAGCCTAACCCGAACCCTAATCCTAACCCTAACCCTCACCTTAACCCTCACCCTAACTCTAAACCTAAAACTCACACTCACCCTAACCCTAACTCTCACACTCACCCTCACCCTCAGCCTAAACCTAAGCCTAATATTAACACTAACCCTAACCCTCACACTCACCCTCACCCTGAACCTAACCCAAACCCTCAACCAAAACCTCACCCTCACTCTCACCCTAAACATCACCCTCACCCTAAACATCACACTAAACCTAAGCCTCACCGTAAGCCTTAGTCTAACCCTCACCCTAACCCTCACAGTCACCCTCAGGCTCATCGTAACCCCAATCCTAATCCTAACCCTCACACTCAACCTTATCCTCACCCTCACCCGAACTTTAACCCTAACAATAACCCTAACCCTAACCCTGAACCCAACCCTCAACCTAACCATAAACCTCACGCTAACCCTCGCCCTCACCCTCACCCTCATCTTAATCCTAAGCCTAACCCTAACCCTCACCCTTACACTCACCTTAACACTAGTCGTAACCCTAAACCTCACCCTAACAGTAACCCTAACCCTCACCCTTTCTTTATCCTCACCCTAAACCTAACCCTCACATTAACCTTTATGCTCACCCTAACCCTAACCCTACCCTTCACCCTAACCCTCACCCTAATTCTAACCTTAACCACTAACCTAACCCTCTCTCTAACCCTAACCCTAACCCTCACCCTCACCCTAACTCTCACCTAATCCTCACCCTAACCCTAACCTCTACCTAACCGAGACCCTCACCCTCAACCTCGCCCTCATCTTTAACCTAACACTCACCCTCACACTACCCCTCACCCTAACCCTACCCCTAATCCTAAACCTCAAACTCACCCTCAGCCTAACCCTAACTCTAAAGCTAATCCTAAACATAACCCTCAGCATAACCCTAACGCTCACCCTAAACCCTTACCCTCACCCTCACCCTAACCCTAACTGTAACCCTCACAATAAACCTAACCCTCACCCTAAACCTAACCCTAACCCACACCGTATCCCTCACCCTAAACCTAACCTTAACCCTCACCCTAACCCTAATCATCATCCTAATCTAGCCATCACCCTAACCCTCACCCACACCCTAAACCTGACCCTCACCCCACCCTCAAATTAACACTAAGGCTAACTTTCACCCTAACCCTAACCCTTACCCTAAAATTAACCCTCACCCTATCCCTCAACCTAACCCTAACCCTAAGCATCACCCTCACTCTCACCTTAACCAGAACCCTAATCCTAACCCTCACCCTAACCCTAACCCTCACCCTAAAAGTTACAATCACTCTAACAGTAACCCTAACCCTAACACTAAGCCTCACACTAAGCCTAACAATCACCCTAAGCCTAACATTAACCCTAACCCTAACCCTCACCATCACCCGAAACCTAACCCTAACCCTAACCCACACCTTCACCCTCACCCTCATCCTCACCCTCACCTTAAATCTGACCCTAACAATAACCCTAACCCTAACCCTAAACCTAACCCTCACCCTAACCCTAACCCTCACTCTAACCCTCATCCTCACCATCACCCTAACCTTAATCCTAAGCCTAACTCTAACCCTAACCGTCACCCGAACTTTATCCTCACCCTATCCCTAACCCTCAAATTAATCCAAATGCTCAACCTAACCTTAACAGTACATCTCACGCGAACCCTCACCCTAACTCTAATCCTAACCCTAAACCTAACCCTCATCTAAACTTAACCCTAATTGTCAACGTTACCCTAACACTCACCATCACCCGAACTCTCACCCTAACCCTAACACTCACCCACACCCTAACCCTCAAGCTCACCCTAACCCTAACCCTCACCTAATCGTCACCCTAACCTTAACCATTATCTAACAAAGACCCTCACTCTCACCCTCACCCTAACCTTCACCCTAAGCCTCACCCTCACCCTATCCCTCACCCTAAATGCAACCCTAACTCTAAACCTCACCCGCACCCTCACCCTCATGCTCAGCCTTACACTAACCCTACCCCTAATCCTAACCCTAACGCTCAACCTGATCATAACACTCACCATAACCCTTACCCTCACCCTCACAATATCCCTAACTTTAACCCTCACACTAAACCTAACCCTCACCCTAAACCTAACCCTACCCCTCACCCCAAACCTCAACCTAAACCTAACCCTCACCCTAATGCTAACCCTCACCCTCACCCTAGCCCTCACCCTAATCCTAACCCTCATCTTAAACTTCACCCTCACACCACCCTCAAACTAACCCTAACCCTAACCCTCTCCCTAACCCTAACCCTAACCCGCACACTAGCCCTCACCTTAAACCTAACCCTAACCCTACCCCTCACCCTAACCCTAACCTTATCCCTAACCCTAACCCTCACCCTAACACTGACCCTAACCCTAACCCTCACCACTACCTTAACCCTCACCTTAACCCTTAACCTCATCATCACCCTAAACCTCACACTAAACCTAAACCTCACCCAAACTCTATCCCTAACCGTCACCCTCACCCTCACCCTCATGCTAACCCTAACCCTAACCCTCACCCTAACCCTAAAACTCACCCTAACCCTAAGCCTAACCCTCACAATCACCCAAACCTACTGCTACCTCTAACACTCACCCTAACCCTCACTCTATCACTTACCCACACCATAAACCTAAACATAACCCTCACCCTCACCCTCACCCTAAATCTCACCCTAAACTTAACCCTAACCGAAATACGAAACCCTAACCCTAACCTGAACCCTAACCCTCACCCGAAACCTTAACCCTATCCCTAAACCTAACCCTCAAGCTAAGTGTCACCCTATCCCTAACCCTATCCCAAACCCTAACCCTCACTCTAACCATCACCCTAAACCTTATACTCACCCTCACCCTAACACTAACACTAACGCTGACGCTTACAATAACTCTAACCCTTACCCTAAACCTCTTACCCCTCACCCTAACCCTCATCCTAACCCTAAACCTTCTCAAAACCTATCCCTAACCCTAATCCTAACCCTAACCCTCACCCTCATTATAACTAACCCTATCCCTAACACTAACTCTCACCCTCACCCTCACCCTCAGCCTAACCCTGACCCTCACACTAACCCTAACCATCACGCTAACCCTCAACCTAATCCTCAACACTAACCCTAACCGTAACCCTTACACTAAACCTAACCCTAAACATCACCAAAATCCTCAATAACCCTAAACCTAGTCCTAACCCTAACCCTTACCCTCACCCTAACCCTTACACTAACCCTAAACCTAAACATCACCAAAATCCTCAATAACCCTAAACCTAGTCCTAACCCTAACCATTACCCTCACCCTAACCCTAACACTCACCCAACCCTAACCTTCACCCTAACACTAAGCCTAACCCTAACACAAACCCTCACACTAACCCTAACCCTCAGCCTAAACCTAACCCACAACATAAACCTAACCCTAACCCAAATCCTCACCCTCAACTTATCCCTCACACTAACCCTTTTTCTATCCCTAACCCTAACCCTAACCCTAACCCTAATCCTCACCCTTTCCGTAACTCTCACCCTCACAAAAAACCTGACCCTTACCCTTACCTTAACCTCACCCTAACCCTCACACTTACCCAAAACCTCAACCTAACCTAATAAAAACACTCACACTAAACATCACCCTAACCCTAATGCTAACCCTAACACTCACCCTCACCCAAACCCTCACCCTAAACCTGAAACTCACTCTAACCCTAACGCCAAACCCACAACCTCACCCTAAACCTCACCCTAACCCTAAACCTCACCCTAATCCTTACCCTCACCCTAACCCTCACCCTAAACCTAACCCTAAGCTAACCATAAACCTCACCCTAACCCTCACCCTCAAGCTATCCCTAATCCACACCCTAACCCTCAGCCTAAACCTCACCCTAACCCTAACCTTAACATTCACACTAACCCTAACCCTCACCCTAAACTTAACCCTACCCCTCACCCTAACCCTAACCCTCATGCTCACCCTAAACCTAACCCTAACCCTATCCCACACCCTCACCCTCACCCTCATCCTCACCCTCACCCTAAACCTAATCCTAACAATAACCCTAATCGTAAACCTAACCCTCAACTTATCCCTAAACCTCAAGCTAACCCTCATCCTCACCCTCACCCTCACCTTAACCTTAAGCCTAACCCTAACCCTCACCCTCACCCTCAACTTAACACTAAAGCTAACCCTAAACCTCACCCTAACAGTAACCCTAACCCTCACTCTCACCCTAACCGTCACCCTAATATTATCCTCACCCTATCCATAACCCTCACATTAACCCTAATTCTCACCCTAACCTTAATAGTACCCCTCACCCAAACCCTCATCCTAACTCTAACACTAACCCTAAACCTAACCCTCACCTAACCCTAAATCTCAACCTTACCCTAACACTCACCATCACCTGAACCCTCACCCTAAACCTAACACTAACCCACACCCTAACCCTAAAGCTCACCCTCACCCTCAACCTCACTTAATCCTCACCCTAACCCTAACAATTATCTAAAAAGGCCCTCACCCTCACCTTCACCCTAACCCTCACCCTCACCCTAGCACTCACCCTAAACGTAACCCTTCCCGTAAACCTCACCCGCCCCCTCACCTTCATGCTCAGCCTTACCCTAACCCTACCCCTAATCCTAACCCTAACCATCAACCCATCATAACCCTCACCATAACTCTTACCCCCACCCTCGCCCTATGCCTAACTGTAATGCTCTCACTAAACCTAAACCTCACCCTAAACCTAACCCTACCCCTCACCCCAAACCTCAACCTAAACCTAACCCTGACCCTCACCATAATGCTAACCCTAACCCTCACCTTAGCCCTCACCCTAATCCTAACCATCATCCTAAACCTCACGCTCACACCACCCACAAACTAACCCTAACCCTAAACCTCACCCTAAGCCTAACCCTCACCCTAACCCTAACCCGCGCCCTAGCCCTCACCCTAACCCTAACCCTAACCCTCCCCGTCACCCTAACCCTAAACCTAACCCTAACCCTCACCCTATCACTAACCCTAACCCTAACCCTCACCTTTACCTTAAGCCTCACCCTAACCCTTAACCTCATCCTCACCCTAAACCTCACACTAAACCTAACCCTCACCCGAACTCTAACCCTAACCGTCACCCTCACCCTCACTCTCACGCTAACCCTAACCCTAACCCTCACCCTCACCCTCACCCAAACCCTACTAATAACTCTAAAACTCACCCTAACCCTCACGCTATCACTTAAACACACCATAAACCTAAACCTAACCCTAACCCTCACCCTCACCATAAACCTCACCTTAACCCTAACAGTAACCCAACCACGAAACCCTTAACCTAACCCTAAACTGAACCCAAACCCTCACCAGAAACCTTAACCCTAAACCTAAACCAAACCCTCAAGCTTACAGTCACCCTAAACCTAACCCTATCCCTAACCCTAACCCTCACTCTAACCCGCATCCTAAACCATATCCTCACCCTCACCCTGACCCTAACCCTAACGTTAACCCTCACAATAAATCTAACCTCACTCTAAACCTAAACTTTCCCTTCACCCTAACACTCATCCTAACCCTAAACCAAACCCAAAACCTCTCCCTAACCCTAATCCTAACCCTAACTCTCAACTTCACCCTCACCCTCAGCCTAACCCTAACCCTCACACTAACCCTAACCATCAAGCCAACCGTCAACCTAATCCTCACACTAATCCTAACCCTAACCCGTACACTAACCCTAAAGGTAAACCTCAACAAAACCCACAATTACCCTAAACCTAGACCTAACCTTAACCCTTACCCTCACCCTAACCCTAACCCTCACCCAAACCCTAACCCTCACCCTAAACCTAACCCTCACCCTAAACCTTACCCTCACCCTAATACTAAGCCTAAACCTAACACCAACACTCACACTAATCCTAACCCTCAGCCTAAACCTAACCCTCAACCTAAATCTAACCCTAACCCTAATCCTCACCCTCACCTTATCCCTCACACTAACCCTTTTCCTAACCCTAACTCTAACCCTCACACTAACCCTAACCCTGTCCCGTTCCGTAACCCTCACCCTCACCAAAAACCTCACCCTTACCCTTACCTTACCCTCACCCTAACCCTCACACTAACCCAAAACCTCACCCTAAACTAACCAAAACACTCACACTAAACCTCACCCTAACCCTAATGCTAACCCTAACACACACCCTCAACCTAAACCTTCACCTCAACCTAACAGTAACCCTAACCCTCAACCTCACCCTAAACCTCACCCTAAGCCTAACCCTAACCCTAACCCTTACCCTCACCCTAACCGTAAACATAAGCTAAGCCTTAACGTCACCCTAACCCTCACTCTCACCCTAACCCTAATCTAAACCCTAACCTAACCTCAACCGAAACCTTCACCTCAACCTAACACTAACCCTAACCCTCAACCCCAACCTAAACCTCATCCTAACCCTATCCCTAACCTTCACACTAACCCTAACCCTCACCCTAACCTTAACCCTACCCCTCACCCTAAACCTCATCCTAAACCTAACCCTAAACCTAACCCTAACCCTAAACCTCACACTAACCCTAACCCTCACCTTCACCCTCACCCTCAACGTAACCATAAACCTAACCGTAAACCTAAAAATAACCCTAATCCTAACCCTTATCCTAACCCTCACCTTCACCCTTATCCTAACCCTCAACTTCAACCTCACCCTAACCCTAACCCTCACCCTTAACCTAACCATCAACCTGACCGTAACCCTAAACCTAACCCTAAAACTTAGTATCACCCTAACACTAACCCTAAACCTAAAACTAGCCATTACACTAACCCTAATCCTCAGCCTAACCCTAACCCTCAATCTAACCCTATCCCTAACCCTAACACTCACCCTCACCCTAGCCCTCACCCTAAACCTAATCCTAATCCTAACCCTCACCCTAAACCTAACCCTCACCCTATTCCCAACCCTCAATCTCACCCTCACCCTAACCCTAACCCCAAACCAAACACTCACCCTAACCCTCACCCTTACTGTAAACCTAAACCTAACCCTCACCCTAACCCATAATCCTAACCCTCACACTTAACATTACTCTCACCCTCAACCTAACCCTCACCCTAACCCTAACCCTCACACTAACCTTACGCTAACCCTCACACTAACCATAATGCTAACCCTAACTCTCACCCTGACCCTAAACCTCACCATAACCCGAAACCTCACCCTAAACCTATCCCTATCCCTAACACTCAACCTAACCTTTACCCTCAACCTAACACTAACACTAAGCCTCACACTAACAATAAACCTCACCCTAACTCTAACCTCACCCTAACACTAACCCTAACCCTCACCCTCACCCTAACCTTTAACCTTACCCTCACCCTAGTCCTCACAACAACCCTAACCCTAAGACTAACCGTTACCCTCTCCCTCACGCTCACCCTCAGCCTAAATTTAAACCTAACCCTACTCTTAACCCTAACCCTCACCTTCACCCTCACACTAACCCTAACCCTAAAGCTAACTCTAAGCCTAACCCTCACAATCACCTTCACCCTCACCTTAAGCCTCACTGTCACCCTCACGCTCAACCAAACCCTAAACCAAAGCCTAACCCTCACCCTAAACCTATCTCTCACCCTAACCATAAACCTCACAATGACCCTCACCCTCACCTCACCCTAACCATAAACCTAACCCTAACACTCACCCTAAACCTCAACCTAACCCTAATGCTAACTCTAACCCTCACACTCACCCTAAACCTCATGCTAACCCTTACGCTCACCATAAATCTAACCCTGACCCTAACCCTCACCCTAACCCTAACCCTAATCCTAACCCTCATCCTAAACCTCACCCTAAACCTAAACCTATCCCTAACCCTAACGCTAGCCCTAACGCTCACCCTAACCCTCACCCTAACCTAATCCTAACCCTAAAACTCACCCTAACACTCACCCTTAACCTTAAACTAACCCTCATACAAACCATCACCCTAACTCTAACCCTCACCTTAACCTACCCCTAAACCTCACCCTACCACTCACCTTCACCCTATCCCTATTCCTCACCCTAACCCTCACACTCACACTCAACCCCACCCTATTCCTAACTCTAAACCTCACCCTCACCCACACCCTAAACCTCACCCTCACCCACACACGAACCCTAACCCTAACCCACACCCTAACCCTAACGCTAAACCTAGCCCTCACCCGAACCCTAAACCTAACCCTCACACTCACACTCACCCTAACCCTAAACCTAAACCTAACCCTCACGCTAACTATAACCCTAACCCTAATGGTAACCATAACCCTCACCCTCACCCTAACCCTCACCTTAACACTTTCCCTCTCCCTAACCCTCATCTTAACACTCACCCTAACCCTAAACCTAATCATCACCCTAACCATAATCCTTAACCCCACCCTCACCCTAAGCCTAACCCTAAGACTAAGACTAACCCTAACCCTACCCCTCAGCCTAATGCTCACCCTAACCCTAATCCTAACTCTAATACTCACTCTATCCCTAAACCTAACCGTAACCCTCACCCTCCCCCTAGACCTGACCCTAACCCCAAACCTAACCCTCACCATAACCCTAACACTAATGCTAACCATAAACCTCACCATCAATCTAACCCTCACCCTAACCCTTACCGTCCGCCTAACCCTAACACTCACCCTCACCCTAACACTCACACTAATCCTTACCCTCAACTTAACCTTAAACCTAACCCTCACACTAACCCTTACCCTCACCTAACCCTACACTTACCCCTCAACCTAACCCTCTCCCTCACCATAAACCTAATCCTCACCCTAACCCTCACCCTAACCCTCACCCTAAAACTCACACTCACCCTCAACCTCACCATCACCCTCAGCATAACACTAACCATAACCCTAATCCTAACCCTAAACCTCACCCTCACCCTAAAAGTCACCCTAATTCTTACCTTCACACTAATCCTAACCCTAACCCTAACCCTAACACTCACACTAAACCTAACCCTCACCCTAATCATAACCCTACCCCTTACCCTCACCCTCACCCTAAACCTAAACCTATCCCTAACCCTAACCTTCACCCTAACCCTCACCCTCACGCTAACCCTAACCCTAACCCTCAACCTTACCCTAAAGCTCACCCTAAGCCTCAACCTCATCCTCACCCTAAACCTCACACAAAACCAAACCCTCACCCTTACTCTAACCCTAACAGTTACCCTCACCTTACCCTCACACGAACACTAACCCTAAGCCTCACCCTAACCCTAAAACTTACCCTAACCCTAACCCTAACCCTCACCCTCAAGATCACCTTAAACCTAACCCTAACCCTCACCCTAAACTTCACTCTAACCCTAATGCTAAACCTAACACTCACCCTAACACTCACACTATCACTTACCAACACGATAAACCTAAACCTAATCCTAACCCTCACTCTCACCGTAACCCTCAACCTAACCCTAACCCTAACCCGAAACCCTCACCCTAACCCTCACCCTAACTCTAACACTAATCCTAACCCTAACCCTAACCCTAATGCAAACCCTTACCCTAACCCTAACCTAACTCTCAGCCTACCCCTAAACCTAACCCTGACCCTCACCCTAACCCTAACCTTCACCCTAACCCTAACCCTCACCCTAAGCCTTACCCTCACCCTAACACTAAGCCTAACCCTAACACCAACCCTCCCAATAACCCTACCCTCAGCCGAAGCCTAAGCCTCACCCTAAACCTAACCCTACACCTAAACCTCACTCTCACCTTAGCCCTCACACTAACTCTATTGCTAACACTAACCCTCACCCTAACACTAACCCTCACCCTAAACTTCCTCCTAACACTAACCCTAACCCTAACACTGAGCCTCACCCTAACCATAACCCTAACACTAATCCTAAACTCCACCCTAACCCTAACCCTCACCCTAACCCTAACCCTAACCCTAAACCTCACCCTAACCCTCACCCTCACCTTAACCCTAACCAAAACCCTAACCCTCAACCTAACCCTAACCCTAACCCTCACCCTAACCCTCACACTAACCCTATCCCTCACCCTAACCTTAACCCTACCCCTCACCCTAAACTTCCTCCTAACACTAACCCTAACCCGAACCCTAAACCTCACCCTAACCGTAACCATATACCTCACCTTCACCCTCACCCTAAACTGAACTGTAACCCTAACGATAACCCTAACCCTATCTCTAATCATAACCCTAACCCTCACCCTCACCCTAACCCACACCATAACACTTACCCTAACACTCACCCTAACCTTAACCGTAAACCTTACACTAAAGCTAACCCTCACCCTAACCCTCACCCTAAACATAACCCTAACCCTCATCATAACCCTAAAGTTCACCCTCAACCTAGCCCTCACCCTAAACCTCACAGTCACCCTAAACCTGACCCTAACCCTAATCCTAACGCTAACCCTCAACCTAACCCTAACCCTCACTCTGACCCTAACCCTCACCCTAAACCTCATCCTAATCCTAACACTATCCCTCAGCCTATCCCACACCCTAACACTAACCCTAAACCTAACGCTCACCCTAAACCTCACCCTTACCATAATCCTAACCCTCAACCTAAACCTAACCCTAACACTCACCCAAAAACTCAACCTCACCCTCACTCTAACCCTAACCCTCACCCTAACCCTCACCATCACCATAACCTTCACTCTTACCGTAACCCTCAATCTCACCCTAATACTCGCCCTTACCCTTATTCTTCCTCTCACCCTAATCCTCACCCTAACCCTAACCCTCACCCTAACCTAACCTGAACACTCACCCTAGCCCTCAACCTAAAGCTAATGCTAACCCTAACACTCACCCTAACCCTAACCCTTAACCTCACCCTAAACCTAACCCTAAAACTAACCCTCACTCTCACCCTAAACCTCACCCTAAGCATAACCCTCACCCAAACACTTACCCTCACCCTAACAGTAACCCTGACGCTAAACCTCACCTCACCCGCAACCTCACCGTAACCGTAACCCTAAACCTAACCCTAACAATAACACTAACCCTCACCCTAACCCTAACCTCACACTCACCCTAACCCCCACCCTAAAACCTATCTTCACCTTAAACCTCACCCTAACTCTAAACCTAACCCTAAACCTCACCCTAACCCAAACACTAACCGTAACCCTTAAACTAACCCTGAACTTCACCCTAACCCTAACCCCTAACTCTAAACCCTCACCCTGACCCTAAACCTAATCCTAAACCTCACCTACACCCTAAGAGTCACGCTCACCGTCACCCTCACCCTAACCCTCAATCTCACCCTAAACAGCAACCTATAACTAACCCTCACCCTTACCCTAAGCCTAACACTAATCCTAACCCTAACCCTCACCTGCATCTAACCCTCAGCCTATCCCTAACCCTAACCCTAACACTCACACTCACCCTAACCCTAACCCTCAAACTCACCCTCACCCTCAGCTTAAACCTAAGCCTAACAATAGCCCTAACCATAACCCTCACAATCACCCTCATACTAAGCTTAAGCCTAACCCTAAACCTAACACTCAAACTCACCCTCACCCTAACCCTAACCCAAACCCTCAAACGAACCCTCCCCCTCAACCTAAACATCACCCTAAACCTAACCCTCAAACTAACCTTTAGCTTAACCATGAATCTAACCTTAACCCTCACACTCACCCTCACCCTCAGGCTCACCCTAACCCTAATCCTCACCCTAACCCTAACCCTCACCCTCACCCTCAACCTAAACCTATTTCTAACCCTCACCCTCACCCTATCCCTAACCCTAACCCTAACCCTCACATAACCCTAACCCTAACCTTCAACGTCACCCTAACCCTCACCATTACCCGAACCCGAACCCTAACCCTAACCCTCACCCACACCATAACGTTCGAGCTCACCCTCACCCTAAACCTCAACTAATCGTCACACTAACCCTCACCCTAATCCTAACCCTAAACCTCACCCTAACCCTAAGCATAACCATAAACCTAACCCTCACCATAACACTCACCCTAAACCTAACCCTCTCCCTAACCCTAAAACTCACCCTAATCCTCACCCTAACCCTCACTCTCACACTCACCCTCACCCTAACCCTCACCCTAACCCTCAACCTAACCCTAATGCTAACTCTAACACTCACCCTAACCCTCATGCTATCACTTACCCACACCCCAAACCTAAGCTTAACCTTAAACCGCACCCTCACACTAAACCTCACCCTAACCCTAAACCTAATCCTAACCGTCACCCTCACCCTATCCCTAACCCTAACCTTCACATAACCCTAACCCTAACCTTCAACGTCACCCTAACCCTCACCATTACCCGAACCCTCACCCTAACCCTAACCCTCACCCACACCCTAACGCTCAAGCTCACCCTCACCCTAAACCTCAACTAATCGTCACCTTAACCCTAACCATTACCTAACCAAGACCCTCAGCCTAACCCTCCATTTCACCCTAACCCTCACCCTCACCCTAGACCCCACCCTAACCATAAACATAACCCTAACCCTATACCTTACCCTCACCCTCAGGCTCACCCTCAGCCTAAACCTAACCCTATCCCTAATCCTAATCCTAACCCTCACCCTCAATCTAAGCCTCACAATAACCTTTACCCCCACCCTCACCCTCACCCTAAACGTAAACCTCACACTAAACCTAACCCTCATCCTAAACTTAACCCTACCCCTCACCCTAAACATAACCCTAACCCTAAAGCTCACCCTCACGCTAGCCCTCACCCTAGCCTTAATTCTAACCCTAAACCTTATCCTCACCCTAAAACTCACACTAGCCCTAACCCAAATCCTCAGTCTAACCCTAACCCTAACCCTTACCCTAACCCTCAACTTCAGGCTAACCCTCACCGTTACTCTTACCGTCATGCTCATCCTAACCCTAACCCTAAACCTAACCTAATCCATCACTATAACCCTAAACCCCACCCTCACCATCACCCTCATCGTAACCCTATGCCTAAGTCTAACCCTAACCCTTTCCCTCACCCTCACCCTAGCCCTCACCCTAACCCTAATCCTAACCCTAACCCAAACCCTAACTCTCACCCTAACCCTAAGGGTAAACATCACCTTAAGCCTAATCCTCTCCCCAACCATCACCCTCAACCTTACCCTATGCCTAAGCCTAATACTAATCCTAACCCTCACACTCACCCTCACCCTAAACCTAATCCTAACCCTAACCCTAACCCTAAACCTCAACCTAACCCTCACCCTAAACCTAACGCTAACACTAACACTAGCACTAACCCTAACAATCACCATATCCCTCAGCCTCAACCTAACTCTAACTCTAAACCTCACCCTCACCCTATCCCTAATCCTAACCTTATCCTTAAACCTCACAATAACCCTAACCCTAAATCTCACCCTCACCCTCACCCAAACCGTAACTCTAACCCTAACCCTAACATTAACACTAATCCTAACCCTAAAATTAACCCTAACACTAACGCTAAACTTCACCCTCAGCCTTACCCTAATTGCAAATGTAAACCTAACCATAACACTTACAATGATCCTAACCCTAATCCTAACCATCACCCTCACCCTCACCCTAATCCTCACCCTAACCCAGACCCTAACCCTAACCCTGACCCTCACTGTAACCCTCACCATCATCTTAAGCCTCACCCTCACCCTAACCCTAACCCTCACCCTAAACCTTAACCTCACCCTAATCCTAACACTAAGCCTAAACAAAAACTCACCCTAACCCTCACCCTCAACCTAACTGTAACCCAAAACCTAACGATCAACCTAACCCTCACCCTAACCATAACCCTAAACCTAACCCTAATCCTCACATTAACCCTAACTCTCACCCTAACCCTAACCCTACCCCTCACCCTAACCCTCATGCTAACTCTAAACCTTATCCTTACCAGGACCCTAACCCTATCCCTAACCATAAACCTCACCTTAAGACTAACTCCAAACCTAACCCTAAGCCTAACCCCTACCCTAACCCTAAGTCTAACATTTTCCCTAACCTTAAACCTTACCTAAACCCTCCCCCTCAGCCTAACCTTAAACCTAACCCTAACCCTGACCCTCACCTTAGCCCTAACCCTAAACCTAATCCTAACCCTAACCCTCATCCTAATCTTCACCCTAACCCTAACCCTGACCATCACCCAAAACCTATTCCTCACCCCACCCTACCCCTCAGCCTAACCCTAAGCCTTAGCCTAACCCTAACCCTAAACCTCACCCTCAACCTAGCCCACACCCTAACCCTCAACCTAACCATCACCCTAAACCTAACACTAAACCTCACATTAAACCTAACCCTAACCCTCAACCTAACTATAACACTCATCCTTACAGTAACTCTAAACCTAACCCTCACCCTAACCCTAACCCTAACCCTCACCCTAAACCTCACACTAAACCTAACCCTAAACTTAACCCTCAACCTAGCCCTCAACCTAACCTGAATCCTAACCCTATACCTCATCCTAAACCTCACCCTAAACCTAACCCTAAAACTCATCCTAACCCTAACCCTCACCCTCACCCTCAATCTAACCCTAAGCATAAACTTAACCCTAACCCTAACCCTCACCCTCACCCTCACCCTAACCATAATCCTAAATGTAACCCTATCCCTAACCCTAACCCTCACACTAACCCTAACCCAAACCCTAACCTTAACACTAATCCTAACACTAACCCTCACAGAAACCCTCAGCCTAACCCTAACTCTAACCCTAAACCTCACCCTCACCCTAACCCTAAACCTCACCCTCACCCTCAGCTTAAACCTAAGCGTAACTCTAACCCTAACACTAATCCTCACACTCACCCTCACATTAACCCTAAACTTAATCCCAGCCCTAACCCTAACCCTCACCCTAACCCTAACTGTAAACCTGAACCTCAATCTCACCCTAAACCTAAACCTGACCCTTACCCTCAGCTTAAACCTAAGCCTAACAATAACCCTAACACTACCCCTAAACCTCACCCTAACCATAACCCTCACCCTAACCCTAAACCTCACACTAACATGTACCCTCACCCTAACACTAACCCTCACACTATCCCTAAACCTCAACATAACCCTAAACCTAACCCTATCCCTAATCCTAACCCTCACCCTAACCCTAATTCTAACCCTAAACCTCACTCTAACCCTAATCCTAACACAAAACCTCACGCTAACCCTCACCCGAACCCTAATCCTAAACCTCACACTCACCCTATCCCACACCCCAACCCTAATCCTAAACCTAACCCTCATGCTAACACTAACCTTAACACACAACCTCACCCTAAACATCACCCGAACCCTAACCCTGACACTAACCCTAAACCTAACTCTCATAGTAACCCTCAACCTAACACTAATCTCTAACCCTAAACCTCAAACTCACACTGATTCTAACCCTAACCCTAACCCTAAACCTCACCCTAACACTAACCCTAAACCTCACCCTCACCCTAGCCCTCACCCTAACCCTAAACCTAACCCTCATCTTAACCCTCACCCTAAGCTTAACCCTAACCCTCACCCTAATCTTAACCCTCACCCTCAACCTAACCCTCAGCCTAACCATAAGCCTAACCCTAAACCTAACCCTAACCCACACACTCACCCTCACCCTAACCCTAATCTTAACCATAACCCTAACAATAAACCTCACCCTAACCCTAAACCTAAAATTCACCCTAACCCTAACCCTCATCCTAACCCTCACCTGATCCCTCACCAGTTGTAGTGACCGCCTACTCGACCAGCGAGGAAAAACGACCACCACACCAGGAGTCTTCTCAGATCACGCTTTATTGGAGAGCCTTTTAGTTGTAGGAGAGCTTGGGCGCGAGAGAGCGTGCACCCGAAACACAGCCGCTTATATAGGGAATTCGAACACGGGTCTTTTCTATTGTTGGTCGCCTGCCTTTTACCGTCACCAGGTGTCATGGGATTGGCTGGGGACACTACCGGGCTCACGCACGCGCACAGCCCAGGCGTCCCGCCAAGCACCGTCTGGAGTGGTAATCCTCAAAACTGCAAGGGAGTGGGCGGAGTCTCGCCTCGGCTCCCTACAGTTCCCCCTTCTTTGTTTTATGGCAACAGGTAAGAGTAGAGGTTGGGCCTCTGTCTAAGACATTAATGAGAGGACCTTGCACTGGCCTTCGCCTGAGGGGCGCCTTCCCCAGTGATGACCAGGCCCGTCCGATGCCTTTTTTGCAGTGGTGGGATCTTGGGCATCAACCCACTTGCTACCCAGCATGCTCTTCTTGAGGAGATGGTACCCTCAAGTGCAGTGCACTTGCCTGGCACCCTGTCCCAAATTGCAAATTGCATACCTGTCCCGGTGCAATGGGATCCCCTGATCCCTCGGGGTGCTAAGGCTATGCAGAATGGTAAGGCTTAACTGTCTCTTAGGGCCGACAGTCAGATCTGGGGTGAGGATCCACTCTCCAAAGCGGCTAATGCTTGCAAGATAACAACCTTGTCCCTTCTGGTTTGGGCTCGAAGGTGACAGACCAACCATAGGCAGACCACGCATCCTCCCAAGCAGCAGGCTAAAAACATTCCGACTCCCACCCACTCTTTGGAAAAGGACACCGCAGAGGCAATCCAGTCAGTAAATTGTAACAGCCCACAGCATCATTGGTTTAGCTATCACAGGGATTGCTATTAGCACTGTTGCTAACAGCAGGAAGATCAGCTGCATCTTCAAGAGCGGGTTCTGTTGCAGTCTCCACCGGCCTGGTCAGTCTCGTTGGCACCCAGTGAGGTACTTCTTGACTCTGTGGAAAAACACAAACAGCTCCCCTGGATCTCGTTATTACCGGATCCGGTCCATACCATTTATTATTAATAATATCCTTCCACATAACCATGTCTTTAGTATCCATGGAGTCTCTTGTCATATGCCGATCTGCGGCAGACTGATCGTTGTCATTTAGAATTAAAAAATTAAGGGTAAAGAGCGCAAGAGAAAGTCTTTCCCTGGGGGATGCGGACTCAGCAACTCCCCCTTTTTGTTTTTGAAGCATTTCTTTTATGCTTCTATTAGCTCTTTCCACTATACCTTGTCCTTGAGGATTGTAGGGCAATCCGGTGGTGTGGGCAACCTGCATTTGTGCGCAAAAGGCGCGAAAACCATGGGAAGTATAAGCAGGGCCATTATCCGTCTTGAGTCTAAGGGGCTTTCCCCAAGCTGCCCAAGCTTCTAAGCAGTGTATTCTGACGTGAGACACCTTTTCTCCTGCCAGAGGTGTGGCATGAATGACACCAGAAAAGGTGTCCACAGACACATGTAAATATTTCAACTTACCAAATTCCGTCAGATGAGTAACATCCATTTGCCATAGGGCGTTTGGTCTCAACCCCCTGGGGTTTACCCCCACATGGGGAGGATGAAGAAAGGTAACACAAGATTTACAGGCTTTAACAATATCTCTTGCCACATGCCTGAACAAATTATATCTTTTCCTAAGGGTATTAGCAGGTACATGACCCTCACCCTAACCTTAATCCTCATTCTCACCATAAAACTCACATTAACCCTAACCCTAATCTTCAATTTAACTCTCACCCTAACCATATCCCAAACCATTACCCTAACCCTCACCCTAACCCTAAGCCTGACACTTATCTTAACCCTCACCCTCAGCCTAATCCTAATCCTCAACCTCACCCTAAACCTCACACTAACCCTAACACTAATCCTCAATCTAACCCTCACCCTAACCATAACCCGAACCCTTACCCTAAACCTCACCCTAACCCTAACCCTAACTCTAACTCTAAAACTAACCCTAAATCTAACCCTAACCCTAACCCTCAGCCTCACCATCACCCTCTGCCTAACCCTCAGCCTAATGCTAACCCTAACCCTAACCCTCATAATCACCCGCACCCTCACCCTCACCATAACTCTAAACCTAACCCTCTCCCTAAACCTAACCCTAAACCTCAACCTAAACCTCACCCTCACCCTAACGCTAACACTAACACTAACCCTAAACCTCACACTAACCATATCCCCTAACCCTAACCCTAACAATAACACTAACCCTAACACTAACCCTAATCCTAACCCTAACCATAACTTAACTGTAACTATAACACTAACAATCACCCTGACCCTAACCCTAACCCTAACCCTAAACCTCAACTCACCCTCACCGTAACCCAAATCCTAAACCTAACCCTATCCCTAACACTAAACCTCAACCTAACCCTCAGCCTAGCCCTCACCCTAAACCTAATCCTAACCCTAAACCTCATCCTAACACTCACACTAACCCTAACCCTAATCCGAACCCTAACCTGAACCCTAACACTGACCCTCATGCTCGGCCTAAGCCCAAGCCTAAGGCTAATCCTACCTCTAAACCTAACCCTCACCCTAACCCAAACCCTAACACTACCCCTAATCTCACCCTCACCATAACCCTAACTCAAACCCTAACCCTAAACTGAACCTCATCCTAACCCTAACCCTAGCACTCAACCTCACACTAACCATAAACCTCACCCTAACCCTAACTCTCACCCTAACACTTAACCTCACCCTAACACTAACGGAAACGCTCACACTAACGCTCACACTAACCCAATCATCACCCTAACCCTAACCCTAACCCTCAACCTCACCCTAGCCCTCACCCGGACCCTAACCCTAATTCTCACCCTAAACCTCACACTAACCCTAACTCTAATACTCAATCTAACTCTCACCCTCAACCTAACCCTAATCCTAACCCTCACCCTTACCGTAACCCTGACCCTCAGCCTAACCTCACCTTAACCCTTAGCATCACACCCACCATAACCCTCACCCTAAACTTAACCCTCATCCTAACCCTAACTCAACCCCTAAACCTCACCCTCACCTTAATCCTAATTCCAACCCTAACCCTAACGGTAAACCTAACCCTCAACTTCCCCCTAACCATTACCCTCACCCTAAACCTAACCCTCACCCTAACACTTACCCTCACCCTAACCCTAACATTCACACAAATCCAAACCCTCACCCTAATCCTAAACCTCACCCTAACCCTAACTCTAACCCTCAACCTCACACTAGCCCTCACCCTAACCCTCACCCTCACCATAACCATAAACCTCATCCTCACCATAAACCTGACACTAACCCTAACCCTAACCCTAATCCTCAATCTAACCCTAAACCTAAATCTAACGCTAACACTTACCCTAACCCTAACCCTAAACATAAACCTCACCCTTATCTTAACCCTCACCCTCAGCCTAAACCTCACCTTTACACTTACCATCATCCTCACCCAAACCCTCACCCTAAACATAAACTTCATCCTAACACTCGCCCTAACCGAAAACCTAACGATCACACTAACCCTAACCCTCACCCTCAACCTCACAGTCAGCCAAAACCCTAAGCCTAAGCTTAAACCTCACCCTAAATCTCACCCTCACCCTAGCCCTCACCCTAACCCTAACCCTAACCATAACCCTAAACCTAATCCTCACCCCCACCCTCACGCTCAACCTAAACCTAAGCCTAAGCTTAACCCTAACCCTAACCCTCACACTCACCCTCACCCTAAACCTAATCCTAACTCTTACCCTAACCCTAATCATAAACCTCAAACTAACCTTCACCCTAATCTTAACCCAAACACTAACCCTAACCCTAACCCTAAACCTGGACATAAATCTCCCCCAAACCCTAAATCTAACGCTAAAACTAACCGTCACCCTAACCCAATTCCTAACCCTAACTCTCAACCTAATCCTAACCCTCACCCTCACTGTAAATATAACACTCATTCTAACCTTCACCCAAACTCTAACCCTAACCCTAAACCTCACCTAAACACTAACAATAACCCTCATCCTCACCCTAGCTCTCACAATAACACTAATAATAACCCTAATCCTCATCCTAAACCTGACCCTAATCCTAAACCTAACCCTCACCCTATTCCTAAGCCTAACCCTAACCCTCAACCAAAACCTAACACTCATACTCACCATAACCCTAACCCTAAAACTCACCTTAACCCTAAACCTAACCCGAACCCTAATTCTCACCCAGACCCTAACCCTAACCCTAACCCTAATCCTAAACCTAACCCTAATCCTAACCCTAACCCTAACTCTAACACTAACCCTAACCTTAACCCTCATCCTCAGCCTCACCCTAAAACTAACCCTAACACTAACTATTACACTAACCCTAACCCTAAGTCTCACCATAACCCTAAAACTAAAAACCTCACCCTAAATCTAACACTAACCCTCACCCTCACCCTCTCAGTAACCGTAACCCTAACCCTAACCCTAACAATAACCGTAACCCTAACCCTATTCCTAACCCTCACCCTCAACCTAAACCTAATCATAACACTAACCCTCACCCTAACCCTAATCCTCACCTTACCATAACACTAACCCTTATCCTAACCCTCACCCTAAACCTAAACCTCACCCTAACACTAACCTTGACCCTCAACCTAACCCTAGCCCTCACCCTAACCCTAATCCTAACCCTAATCCTCATCCTAAACCTCACCCTAACCCTAACCCTAAACCTCACCCTAATCCTAAGCCTAACCCTAACCCTCAACCTAACCCTAAATTTAACCTGAACACTAACTCTCACCCTAATCCTAACCCTAACCCTCACCCAAACCCTAAAACTCACCCTCAGTGTAACACTAAGCCTAACCCTAAACCTTACACTAACCATCACACTCACCCTAAACCTTACACTAATACTATTCCTAAAGCTAACCCTAACCCTCACCCTCAGCCTCAAATTACCCCTAACTCTTACCCTAAACCTCACTCACACCCTAACACTAAACCTAACCCTAACCATAAACCACACCCTAAACCTCACTCGAAACATAACCCTCAACCTAGCCCTCACCCTAACCCTAATCCTAACCCTAAACTCAATCTAACCCTCACCATAAACCTAACACTAACTCTCACCCTAACCTCACCCTCAGCCTAACCCTAAGCCTAACCCTAAACCTAAACCTAACCCTCACACTCACCCGCACACTCACCCTAAATCTAAACTTAACCCTAACCCTAACCCTCACCCTATAGCTCCCCCTAACCCTATATCTAACCCTAAACCTCACCCTCACCCTAAACCAAACCCTAACCGTAACCCTAAACCCCACCCTAACCCTAACCCTAACCCTAACCCTAACCATCACCCTAAACGTAATCCTCACCCCACCCTCACCCTCAGCCTTACCCTAAGCCTAAGCCTAACCCTAACCCTAACCCTCACACTCACCCTCACCTTAACCCTAACTCTAACCCTAACACAATCCCTAAACTTCACCCTAACCCTAACCCTAACCCTCACCCTCACACTCACAGTAACCTTAACCCTGAACCTAACCGTAAAAATAAGCCTAACCCTAATCCAAACCCTCACCCTAACCATAACCCTCAACTTAAACCATTCCCTCACCCTAACACTTACCCTCACACTAACACTAACCCTAACCCTAACCCTCACACTAACCCTAACCCTAACCCTAAACCTCAACTTAAACCTCACTCTCAACCTAACACTAACACTAACCATAAGCCTCACCCTAACCCTAACCCTCACCCTAACCTTAACTCTACTCCTAAACCTCACTCTCACTCTACCCCTAACTCTAACCCTAACCTTAACACTGAACCTCACCCTAAACCTAACCCTAACCCTAACCCTGAACCTCATGCTCAGCCTAAGCCTAAGCCTAACCCTAACACTTACCCCACCCCTCACCCTCACCCTAGCCCTCACCCTAACTCTAATCCTAACCCTAACCCTCATCCTAAACTTCTCTGTAACCCTAATCCTAACCATCACCCTAACCCTAACCCTCACACTCACCCTCCCCTAACCCTAATCCTAATCTTAAGCCTAACCCTAACCTTAAACCTCAACCTAAACCTCATCCTAACCTTAACCCTAACACTAACTCTAAACCTAACCCTCTACCTAACCCTCCAAATAACCCTAAATCGAACCCTAAACCTCACCCTCACCCTAACCCTAATCCTAACCTGAACCCTAAATTTCACCATAACCCTAATCCTAACCCTCATACTCACCCTCACCATAACTCTAACCCTAAACCTAAAAATAACGCTAATCCTAACCCTAAACTTAACCCAAACCCTAACCCTAAAACTAATGCTAGCACTCACCCTCACCCTAACACTAATCCTAACCCTCACCCTCAGTCTACCACTAGCCCTCACCGTGATCATTACCCTAACCCTCATCCTAACCCTCACCCTAACCCTAACCCTAAACCTTACCCTAACACTAACCCTAACCCTCAACTTCAACCTCAGCCTCACCCTTACCCTAACTCTAAAACTAAACCTCACCCTCACCCTAAACCTTACCCTAATCCTAATCCTAACCCTAAGCCTAACCCTAACATTCACCCTAACCCTAAACTTCACCCTCACCTTCATGCTCAGTGTAATCCTAATCCTAAACCTAACCCTAACACTAACCCTCACACTCACCCTAACCTTTACAGTAATCCTAATCCTAACCCTAAGCCTAACCCTCACATACACCCTAACCCTCACCCTCACCCTCACCCTAACACTAAACCTAACCCTAACACTCACCCTCATCCTCACCCTCATCCTCACACTAAAACTAACTCTAACACTAAACGTTAACCTCACCCTAACCCAAACCTTAAACATAAACCTAAACCTTACCCTAACACTAACGCTAAACCTCACCCTCACCCTAGCCCTTACCCTAACCCTAATCCTATTCCTAATACTCATACTAACCCTCCCCCTAACCCTAACCCTAACACTCACCCTAACCCTAATTCTAACCCTAACCATAACACTAAAACCCTCACCCTAACCATCATCCTCACCCTCACTGTAACCCTAACCCTAACCCTAACAATAACATTAACACTAACCCTAATCCTATCCCTCTCCTTCACCCTCACCGTAACCATAACCCTAACCCTAACAATAACATTAACCCTAATCCTAATCCTAAACCTCACTCTCACCCTAAACCTAATCCTAACCCTAACCCTCAAATTAACCCTAACCATAACCCTTACCGTAAACCTAACCCTCATCCGAACCCTCATGCTAAACCTAACCCTAACCTGAAACCTCACCCTATCACTAACCCTAACCCTTACCCTCACCCTAGCCCTCAGGGTAACTCCAATCCTAACCCTCACCCTAACCCTCACCCTCACCCTAACCCTAATCCTAAACCTCACCCTAACCCTAAACCTAACCCTAACCCTCAACCTAACCCTAACCCTAAACCTCACCCTAAACCTAACCCTATACCTCACCCTAACACTAAACTTAAACTGAACCCTAACTCTCACCCTAAAACTAACCCTAACCCTCACCCAAACCCTAACTCACACCATCACCCTCACCTTCAGTGTAGCCCTAAGCCAAGCCCTAATCTTAACCCTAACCCTCACACACAACCTAACCCTTACCCTAATCCTAATCCTAACCCTAACTCTAAACCTCACCCTCAGCCTCACCTTAACCCTAACCCTAAACCTATACCTCAACCTCACCCTAACCCTAACCCTAAACCTCACCCTAACCCTAAGCCTAAACCTCACTCTCACCCTAGCCCTCACCCTAACCCTAATCCTAACACTAACCCTCATCTTAACCCTCCCCATAACCCTAACACTAACCCTCACCCTAAACCTAATCCTCACCCACACCATGACCCTCAGACTAACTCTAATCCTATCCCTAACCCTAACACTCACACTAACCCTAAACCTAAACCTCATTCTAACCCTAAACCTCACACTCACCCTCACCCTCAGCCGAACTCTAAGCCTAATCCTTACTCAAACCCTAACCCTCACAATCACCCTAAGCCTAACCCTAACCATAACCCTAACCCTCACCCTAAACCTTACCCTAACACTAACCCTAACCCTCACCTTAAACCTCAGCCTCACCCTTACCCTAACTCTAAAACTAAACCTCATGCTCACCATAAGCCTTACCCTAATCCTAATCCTAACCTTAAGCCTAAGCTTAACATTCACCCTAACCCTAACCCTAACCCTAAACCTGACAGTAACCCTAACCCTAAACCTCACCCTCACCCTAGGCCTCACCCTAACCCTAATCCTAACCCTCATCCTAAACCTCACCCTAACACTGACCCTAACCCTCACCCTAACCCTAATCCTAACCCTATCCTTCACTCTACCCCTAACCCTCACCCTGACCGTAATCCTAAACCTCATCTTAACCCTCACCCTAACCCTAACCCTAAACCTTACCCTAACACTAACCCTAACCCTCACCTTCAACCTCAGCCTCCCCCTTAAATTAATTCTAAAAGTAAACCTCACGCTCACCATAACCCTTACCCTAATCCTAATACTAACCCTAAGCCTAACCCTAACACTCACCCTAACCCCAAACTACAACCTCACCTTCACCCTCAGTCTAATCCTAAGCCTAAGCCTAACCCTAACCCTAACCTTCACACTCACCCTAACCTTTACCGTAATCCTAATCCTAACCCTAAGCCTAAAATTCAACCTCACCCTAAACCTCACCCTCACCCTAACCCTAACACTAACCTTAACCCTAACCCTCACCCTCAGCCCCACGCTAAAACTAACTCTAACACTAAACCTTACCCTCACCCTAACCCAAACCCTAAACGTAACCCTAAACCTCACCCTAACCCTAACCCTAAACCTCACCCTCACCCTAGCCCTTATCCTACCCCTATTCCTAATCCTCATCCTATCCCTCCCCCTAACCCTAACCCTAACCATCACCCTAACCCTAATTCTAACCCTAACCCTAACATTAAAAACCTCACCCTAACCCTCATCCTCACCCTCACCATAACCGTAACCCTAACCTTAACAATAACATTAACCCTAACCCTCACCCTCACCGTAACCGTAACCCTAACTCAAACAATAACACTAACCCTAACCCTAATCCTAACCCTACTCTTCACCCTAACACTCATCTTAAACTTAACCCTAACCCTAAGCCTCACCCTCACGCTAGCCCTCACCCTAACCCTAATTCTAACCCTAATCCTCATTCTCAATCTAAACCTCGCACTATCCCTAAACCTAATCCTCAATCTAACCCTAACCCTAACCCTTACCCTAACACTCACCCTAGCCCTAAGCCTAACCCTTACCATAACCCTCACCCTCAGTCTCACCCTCACCTTTGCTCTTACCGTCACTCTCATCCTAACCCTCACCCTAAACCGAACCCTCATCCTAACCCTCACCCTATCCCTAACCCTATCCATCACCATAACCTTAAGCCCCACCCTCAGCATCACCCTAATCCTAACCATATGCCTAAGCCTAAACCTAACCCTAACCCTCACCCTAAACCTAACCCTCACCATCACAGTAACCCTAACCCTAACCCTAAGCCTCACCCTAAACCTAAACCTAACGTTAACCCTCACCCTAACACTCACCCTAATCCTTAACCTCACCCTAACCCTAAGCCTAACCTTCACACTAAACCTAATCCTCACCCTAAACGTAACCATACCCCTCAGCCTAACCCTCATCCTAACCCTAAACCTAAGCCAAACCCTCAACCTAAGCCTAACGTTAACCCTAACCCTAAACCTCATACTAAGCCTAACACTCACCCTCAACCTCACCCTCACCCTCACCCTAACCCTAACCCTCACACTAACGCTCATCCTCACATTAACCCTAACCCTAACCGACACCCTCACCCTCACGCTAATCCTAACCCTAACACTATACCTAAACCTAACGGTAACCCTCACGCTCACCCTAAACCTAACCCTAACACTAACCCTAACCCTAACAATAACCCTGACCCTAACTCTAATCCTAACACAAACCCACACCTTAACCCTAACCCTAACCCTAAACCTCACCCTAAACCTAACCCTCACCCTCACTGTAACCCTAACCCTAACCGTAACCCTCACCCTCACCCTAACCCTAACCCTAATCCTAATCCTAAAACTCACCCTCACCTTAACCCTTACCCTAAACCAAACCCTCACCATAACCCTAACCCTCACCCTCAGCGTAAACCTAACCCTAACCCTAAACCTAACTCTCAACCTAACCATAACCCTAACCTTAATCCTAAACTCCACCCTAAACCTAACCCTCACCCTTACCCTAAACCTCATCCTAACCCTCACTATCACCTTAACCCTAACCCTCATTCTAACCGTCACACTAACCCTAACCCTCACCTTAACCCTAACCCTACCACTCACCATAAACTTCATCTTAACACTAACCCTAACCCTAACCCTAAACCTCACCCTAACCCTAACCATAATCCTAACTTTCACCCTCACCCTATACTGAACTGTAACCCTCACTCTAACCCTAACCCTAACCCTAATCCTAATCCTAAAACTCACCCTCACCTTAACCCTTACCCTAAACCAAACCCTCACCATAACCCTAACCCTCACCCTCAGCGTAAACCTAACCCTAACCCTAAACCTAACTCTCAACCTAACCATAACCCTAACCTTAATCCTAAACTCCACCCTAAACCTAACCCTCACCCTTACCCTAAACCTCATCCTAACCCTCACTCTCACCTTAACCCTAACCCTCATTCTAACCGTCACACTAACCCTAACCCTCACCTTAACCCTAACCCTACCACTCACCATATACTTCATCTTAACACTAACCCTAACCCTAACCCTAAACCTCACCCTAACCCTAACCATAATCCTAACTTTCACCCTCACCCTATACTGAACTGTAACCCTCACTCTAACCCTAACAATAACCCTAAACCTAATCTTAAACCTCAACCTCACCCTAACCCTAACCCTAAACCAAACCCTCACCCTCACCCTAACGCTCAGCCTCACCCTCAACCTCACCTTCACCCTAACCCTGACCCTCACCCTAGCCCTCACCCTCACCCTCACCCTAACCCTAACCCTAACCCAAACCTCACCCGCACCCTCACTCTCACCCTCAGCCTAAACCTAACCCTATCTCTCATCATAACCCTAACCTTCACCCTCACCCGAACCCTCACCATAACCCTTACCAGCAACCTCAACCTAACCTTAACCGTAAACCTCACACTAAACCTAACCCTCACTCTAAACCTAATGCTAACCCTCATCATAACCCTAAAGTTCACCCTCAACCTAGCCCTCACCCTAACCCAAAGCCTCACCCTAAACCTCACCCTCACACCACCCTCAAACTAAACCTAACCCTTACCCTCACCCTAACCCTAGCCCTCACCCTAACCGTTAATAACCCTCACCCTAGCCCTCACCCTAACCCTAAACCTAACGCTCACCCTCACCCTCTTCCTCACCCTCAGTGTAACACTAACCCTATCCCTATTCCTAAACCTAAACCTCACCCTCACCCTAACCATCACCCTAAATCTTTCCCTCACACTAATCCTAACCCTAACCCTAACCTTTACTCTCATACTAAACCTAAACCTCACCCTAACCGTAACCCTACCCCTTACCCTAACCCTCACCTTAACCCTAAACATAACCCTCACTCTAAACTTCACCCTAAACCTCACAGTCACCCTAACCCTGACCCTAACCCTAATCCTAACCCTAAGTCTCACTCTAAACCTAACCCTCCCCCTCCCCCTAACCCTCAACCTAAACCTCACCCTAATCTTAACCTTAACCCTCAGCCTAACCCAAAACCTAACTCTCACCCTAACCCTAATCCTAACCTCCACTCTAACCATAACATTCACCCTAGCCCTAAACCTAACCTTAAACCTCACACTCACCCTCACTCTCTCCTTAACCATAAGCCTAACCCTAACCCTCACCCTCAACCTTACCTTAACACTAAACCAAACTCTAACCCTCACTCAAACAGTAACCATAAACCTCACCCTCACCCTAACCCTAATCCTTACTTTATCCTCACCCTAACCCTAACCCACACATTAACCCTAATACTAACCATAACCCTAACACTACCAGTAACCCTAAACCTCACCCTAATTTTAACCCTAACCCTAACCCTCACCCTAAACCTCACCCTCATACCACCCTCAAACTAACCCTAACCCTAACCCTAACTCTAACCCTAACTCTCACCCTAACCCTATACCTCACCCTAACCCTAACCCTCATCTTAGCCCTCACCCTAACCCTAACCCTGAAACTCACCCTCACCCTCACCCTCACCATCATCCTCAGCGTAACACTAATGATAACCCAAATCCTAACACTAAACCTCACCCTCACTCTAACCATCACCCTAATTCTTACCTTCAAACTAATCCTAAACCTAACCCTAAACCTAACACTCACACTAAACCTAACCCTCACCATAACCTTCACCCTAAACCTAATGCTAACTCTAACACTCACCCTAACCCTCACACTGTCACTCACCCACATGATAAACCTAAACCTAACCCTAAACCTCACCCTCACCATAACCCTCACCCTAACCTTAACACTAACTCTAACACTAATCCTAACCATAACCCTCACCCTAAAGCTAACCCTTACCCTAACCCTAACCATAACGCTCACCGAAATCCTCAAACTAACCCTAACCCTAACCCTAACCCGAAACTCTCATCCTTACCCTAACCCTAACTCTAACACTAATCCTAACCCTCACCCTAACCCTAACCCTAACCCTAACCCTCCCCCTAACCTTAACCCTACCACTCATCCTAATCCTCATCCTAACCCTAACCCTAAACCTAACCCTAATCGTAAACCTCACCATAACCTTAACCCTCACCCTCAACATAACCATAAACATAAACATAACTCTAAAAATAACCCTAACCCTAAACTTTATCCTAACCCTCACCCTCACCTTAACCCTAACCTAACCCTAACCCTCACTCTAAATTTAACCCTCACCCTCACCGTAAACCTAAACCTAACCCTAACACTTACCCTCACCCTAACACTAACCCTAACCCTAAACCTCACACTAACTCTAACCCTCACCCTAAACCTTACCCTCACCCTAACCCTCATCCTAACCCTCACCCTATCTCTAACCGTAACCCTCAAACTAACCCTAACCCTCACCCTAACCTTAACCCTACCACTTACCCTAAACCTCATGCTAACCCTAACCCTAAAACTAGCCCTAATCCTAAACCTCACCCTAACCATTACCCTCACCGTCAACGTAATCATAAACCTAAACATAAACCTAAAAACAACCCTAACCCTAAACTTTATACTAACCCTCACCCTCACCCTAACCCTAACCCTAACCCTCACCCTAAACCTATCCTTCACCCTCACCGTAAACCTATACAAAACCCTAACACTTACCCTCACCCTAACACTATCCCTAACCCTAAACCTCACACTCACTCTAACCCTCACCCTAAACCTAACCCTAACCCTCAACCTTATCTTACCCTCACCCTAACCCTAACCCTTACCCTCACCCTAACCCTCAATCTCACCCTCACCCTAATCCTAAACCTCACCCTAAACCTCACCCTCATCATAACCTTCACTCTTACCGTAACCCTCAAACTCACCCTAACCCTCACCCTTACCCTTATTCTTACCCTCACCCTAATGCTCATCCTAACCCTAACCCTCACCCTAACCTAACCCTACCCCTCACCCTAGTCCTCAAGGTAACCCTAATGCTAACCCTAACCCTCAACCTAACCCTAACCCTAACCCTTAACCTCACCCTAACCCTAACTCACACCCCAACACTTACCCTCAACCTAACCCTCAGCCTAACGCTAACCCTAACGCTAAAACTCACCTAACCAGCAACCTCACTCTAATCGTAACCCTAACCCTAACAATAACACTAACCCTAACCTTAAAACTAATCCCTAACCCACACTCTCACCCTCAACTTCATCCTAAATCTAACCCTAAACCACTCCATAACCTAACCCTAAACTCACACTCACCCTAACCCTCACCCTAAAACTTACCCTCACCCTAACCCTCACCTTAACCCTAAACCTAACCCTAACCCTCACCTTAAACTTCCCCCTAACCCTAACCCTAACGGTAACCCTTAATCTAACCCTGAACCTCACCCTAACCCTAACCCTACCCCTCATCCTAACCATCATCCTAACCCTAACACTAAACCCTCACCCTAACCCTAAACCTAAACCTAAACCTCACCTGCACCCTAACAGTCACGCTCACCCTCACCCTCACCCTTACTCTAAACCTCACCCTAACCATCAAACTATCCCTAACCCTCACACTAACCCTAAGCCTAACACTCGCCCTAACCCTAAGCCTCACCCTCATCTAACCCTCAGCCTATCCCTAACCCTAACCCTAACGCTCACACTCACCCTAACCCTAACCCTCACACTCACCCTCAGCTTTAACCTAAGCCTAAAAATAACCCTAACACTAACCCTCACAATCACCCTCACCCTAAGCCTAACCCTAACTCTAAACCTAACCCTCACGCTCACCTTCACCCTCACCACCCTAACCCAAACCCTCAACCGAAACCTCACCCTCAACCTCACCCTAACCCTCACCCTCCACCTAAACATCACCCTAAACCTAAACCTCACTCTAACCCTTAGCCTCACCCTACCGTAACACTAACCCTCAACTTAACCCTCAACCTCAGGCTCACCTTAACCCTAATCCTAACCCTAACCCTCATCCTCACCCTCAAACTAAACCTATCCCTAACCCTAACCCTCACCCTAACCATAACCTCCAACCTAACCCTAACCTTCACCATAACCCTAACGCTAACCCTAACCCTAACCCTAAACCTCAGCCTCACCCTCACCCTCAGCCTAAGACTAACCTTATCCCTAACCCTCACACTCGACCTTACCCTAAAACTAACCCTAAGCCTCACCCTCACCCTCAACCCCATCCTAACCCTAACCCAAACACTCAACCCAACCTTCACCTTCACCCTCACCCTAACCCTCACCCTCAACCTAAACATCACCCTAACTCTAACCCTCACCCTAACCCTCACCCTAAACCTAACCCTCACATTAACCCTAACTTTTACCCTAACCCTAACCCTCAACCTAACCCTTACCCTCACCCTAACACTAAGCCTAACCCTAACTTGAACCCTCACAGTAACCCTAAACCTCACCTTAACGCTAACCCTCACAGTAACCTTAACCCTCACCCTAAACCTAACCCTACCCCTCACCCTACCCCTCATTGTAACTCTAATCCCAACCCTAACACTCACGCTCATCGTCACCCTAACACTCACACTAACCCTAACCATCACCCAAACCCTAACCCTCACACTCTCCAGAACCCTCATCCTCACTCTAACAGTCACCCTCACCCCAACCCTCACCCTTACATAATCCTCACCCTAACCCTAACCCTCACACTAACCCTAAACTTAACTTAAACCCTACTCCTCACCCTACCCCTCTCCCTAACTCTAACCGTAACCCTAACACTAACCCTCACCCTAAACCTAACCCTTACCCTCACCCTCACCCTAAACCTTACCCTTACATTAAATCTAACCCTAACCCTAACCCTCATTCTACACATCACCCTAAACATAACCCTCACTCTAACCCTAACCCTATCACTCACACGAAACCTGACACTCACCCTAACCCTCAACCTAACCCTAAACTCCAACCTAACATTAACCCTCACGCTAACCCTCACCCTAACCCTAACCCTCACCCTAACCTTTATCCTCACTCTAAACCTATCCCTCACAGTAACCCTAATCCACACCCTAACCCTAACTCTACCCCTCACCCTAACACTCAATCTAACCCTAACCCCAACCCTCACCCTCACCCTCACCGTCACCCTAACACTCAGCCTAATCCTCAACCTTATCCTCACCCTAACCCTAACCCTAAGCCTAACCCTCACCCTAACCCTCACCCTAAACCTTAACCTCACCCTCACCCTAAACCTAAACCTCACCCTAACCCTAAACCTAACCCTAAACCTCAGCCTAGCCCTCACCCTAACTCTAATTCTAACCCTAACCCTCACCCTAATCCTAAACCTAGCCCTAACCCTTACCCTATCTCTAAACCTCACCCTCACCCTAGCCGTCACCCTAACCCTTATAGTAAACCTCACCCTCACCCTAACCCTAACCCTCATCCTCACATTAACCCTAACCCTAATAATCAGTCTAACCCTCACCCTAACCCTAACCCGAACCCTTACCCTAACCCTCACCCTAACACTAAAACTCACGCTTATATTAAACCTCACCCTCAGCCTAACCCTCACCTTTACCCTTACCATCACCCTCACCCTAACACTCACCCTATCCCTAACCCTCACCCCAGCCCTCACCCTAAACCTAACCCTAACCCTCACCCTCACCTTCACCCTCACCCTCAGCCTAACACTAACCCTATCACTATTCCTAACCCTAAACCTCACCGTCACCCTAACCATCACCCTAATTCTTACCCTCACACTAATCCTAACCCTAACCCTAAATCTAACTCTCACACTAAACCTAACCCTCACCATAACCTTAACCCTACGACTTATCCTAACACTCACCTTGACCCTAACCCTAAACCTCACCCCAACCCTCAGCCTAAACCTCCCCGTCACGCTAAAGCTGACTCTAACCCTAATAATAATCCTAAACCTCACCAGAACTCTAACCTTCACCCTCACCCTAACCCTCACCCTAATCCTAAGCCTAAACCTCAGCCTAAACCTCAGCCTAACCCTCACCCTAACCCTAAGGATAACCCTAATCCTAACACACACCCTAACCCGAACCCGAACCCTAACCCTAAACCTCACCCTAATCCTCACCCTAACCCTCACTCTCACCTGCATCCTCACCCTCACCCTCACCCTAGCCCTAATGCTAACTCTAACCCTCACCCTAACCCTCATGCTATCACTTACCCACACCACAAACCTATCCCTAACTTTAAAACTCACCCTCATCCTAAACTTCACCCTAACCCTAAACCTAATCCTAACCCTCACCCTAACACTTACCCTCACCCTAACACTAACCCTCATACTAACCCTAAGCCTCGCCATAACCCTAAACCTCACCCTCACCATAACCCTAACCCTAACCCTAACCCTAACACTCACCCTAACCCTAAACCTAACACTAACCCTAACACTAACCATCACCCTACACCTAACTCTAAACCTAAACCTCAACCTCAACCTAACCCTAACCCTAACCCTAAATCTCACCCTAAACCTAAACCTAAACCTCACATTCATCCTAACCCTCATCCTAACCCTCACCCTAACCCTAATCCTAACCATCACCCTAACCCTAATCCTCAAGCTCAACCTCACCCTCAGCATAACCCTAACCCTAAACCTAAACCTAACCCTACCCCACACAATCACCCTCACCCTAACCTTAACCCTAAGCATAACCTATCCCTAACACTAACCCTCACCCTAACACTTCCCCTCACCCTGACACTAACCCTAACTCTAACACTAACACTCACACTAACACTAACTCTCACCTTAACCCTAAACTTTACCCTAAACCTAAAGCTAAACTTCACCCTCACCCTAGCCCTCACTGTAACCTTAATTCTAAACCTAACCCTCAACCTAATCATAACCCTCATCCTCACCCCAAACCTCACACTAACCCTAACCTAATCCTCAATCTAACCCTCACCCTATCCCTAACCCTTAACTTAACCCTCACCCTTAACCCTGTCCCTCACCCTTATCTTAACTCTCACCCTCAGCCTAACCCTCAATTTTATCCTTACAATCACCCTCACACTAAACCTCACCCATACCCTAACCCTCACCATAGCCCTCACCCAACCCTAAACCCAACTCTCACCCTCACCCTCACCCTCAGCGTAACATTAACCCTATCACTATTCCTAACCCTAAATCTCACCCTCACCCTAATTCTTAACCTCACATTAATCCTAACCCTAAACCTATCCATAACCCTACCCCTTATCCTAACCCTCACATTAACCAAAACTCTAACCCTCACCCTAAACCTCACTGTCACCCTAAACCTAACCCTAACCCTAATAATAACCGTAACCCTCACCCTAATATTAACCCTCAACCTCACCCTAACCCTCAACCTAACCCTCACCCTAATCCTAATCCTAACCCTCAGCATAACCCTCAAACTAACCCTAAGCATAACCCTAACCCTAACACTCACAATAACCCTCACCCTAAACCAAACCCTAACCCTAACCCTCACACGCAGCCTAACCCTCACACTAACCCTTAAACTCATCCTCACCCTAAACCTCACACTTAATCGAACCCTCACCATAACTCTAACCCTAACCGTCACCCTCACCGTCACCCTCACGCTAACCCTAACCCTAACCCTCACCCTAACCCTAAAACTCACCCTAATCCTCAACTTAAACCAAACTCTCACCCTCACCCTCACCCAAACCCTAAACTTAACCCTCACCTAACCCTAATGTTAACTCTAACACTCACCCTAACCCTCATGCTATCACCCACACCACAAACCTAACCCTAACCTGAAACCTCACCCTCACCCTAAACCTCACCCTAACCCTAAACCTAATCATAACCCTAACCCCCACCTTCAACCTAACCCTCACCATAACCCTTACCCTAACCCTCACCCTAACCATAACCCTCACACTAAACCTAACCCTCACCCTAAACCTAACCCTACACCTCACCCTAACCCTCACCCTAAACTTAGCCCTAACCCTAACCCTCACCCTCATGCTAGCCCTCACCCTAACCCTAATTCTAACCCTAACCCTCATCCTCACCCTAAACCTCACACTAACCCTAACCCTAATCCTCAATCTAACCCTAACCTTAACACTTACCCTAACTCTCACCCTAACCCTAACCCTCACCCTTACTGTAACCCTCACGTTCAGCCTAACCCTCAACTTTACTCTTATCATCACGCTCATACTAACCCTCACCCTAACCCAAACCCTCATCCTAAACCTCCCCCTAACAATAACAATATCCATCACCATAACCCTAACCCTCAACCTCACCATCACCCTCAGACTAAACCTATGCCTAAACCTAACCCTAACCCTAACCCTCACCCTCACCCCAGCCCTCACCCTAACCCTAATCCTATCCCTAACCCTCATGCTAACCCTCACACTAACCCTAAGGATAAACATCACAAAAAGCCTAATACTCATATCCACACTAACCCTCAGCCTAACCCTAAGCCTAAGCCTAATCCTAACCCTAAACCTCACACTCACCCTCACCCTAACCTAATCCCAAACCTAACCCTAAACCTCAACCTAACCCTCACCCTATACCTAATGCTAACCCTAACACTAACACTAACCCTGACCCTCACCCTAACCCTCCCCCTCAACCTAACTCTAACCCTAAACCTCACCCTGACCCTATCCCTAATACTAATCCTAAGCCTCAACCTCACCCTAACCCTAAAATTAACCCTCACCCTCACCTTCTCCCTCACCCAAACCGAAAGTCAAACCCTAACCCTAACATTAACACTAATCCTTACCCTAAAACTAACCCTAACCCTAACCCTAACCTTCACCCTCAGCCTCACCCTCACTGGAAATGTAACAATAACCATAACACTTACAACAACCCTAACCGTAATCCTAACCATCACCCACTCCCTAACCATCACGCTAACATTAACCCTCACTGAAACCCTAACCGTCATCTTAACTCTCACCCTAACCCTAAGCCAAACCCTCACCCTAACCCTTAACCTCACCTTAATCCTAACACTAAGCCTAACCTAAATCTCACCCTAATGCTCACCCTCAGCCTAATCCTAACCCAAACCCCAACCCTCAACCTAACCCTCACCCTCACCCTAACCCTAACCCTAACCCTAAACCTCACATTAACCCTAACACTCACCCTAACCATAACCCAAACCCTCACCCTAACCCTGATGCTAACTCTAACCCTCACCATTACCAGAACCCTAAACCTAACCATAAACCTCACCTTAAGGCTAACTCTAACCCTAAACCTAACCCTAACCCTCACCCTAACCCTAACCCTCACCTTCACCCTCACCCTCAGCTTAACTCTAAGCCTAAACTTAACACTAACCCTAACCCTCACACTCACCCTCACCTTAACCCTAATCCTAAACTTACCCTATCCGTACACCTAACCCTCACCCTAACCCTCACCCTAAGCCTAACCCTAACACTAACCCTAACCCTAACACTCACCCTAACCCTCACCCTAACCCTAACTCTAACCCTAAACCTCAACTTCACCCTAACCCTAAATCTAACCCTAACCCTAACCCTAAATCTCACCCTAACCCTAACCCTAAACCTCACCCTCACCCTCAACCTCACTATAAATATAAACCTAACCCTAACCCTAACAATAACCCTAACCCTAACCCTAAACCTCACCCTAACCATAACCCTCACCCTAACGCTAAACCTCACCCTAACATTTACCCTCACCCTAACACTAACCCTCACACTAAACCTAACCCTCACCATAAACATAAACATCACCCTAACCCTAACCCTAACCCTAACCCTCACCCTAACCCTAATTCTAACACTAACCCTTAGCCTAACCCTAACCCTAATCCTCAATCTAACCCTAACCCTAACCCTTACACTAACCCTCAACCTAAACCTAACCCTCACCCTTACTGTAACCCTCAGGCTCATACTAACCCTCACCCTAACACGAACCCTCATCTTAACCCTCACCCTAAACCTAACCATATCCATCACCATAACACTAACCCTCACCCTCACCATCACCCTCAGCCTAAACCTATGCCTAAGCCTAACCCTAACCCTAACACTCACTGTCACCCTAGCCCTCACTCAAACCCTAATCCTACTGCTAAACCTCATCCTAACCCTCCCCCTAACCCTAATGCTAACCATCACCCTAAGCCCTATACTCTCCCCCACCCTTACCCTCACCCTAACCCTAAGCATAACACTCACCCTAACCCTAACCCTCACCCTCATCTAACCCTCATCCTATCCCTAACCTTAACCCTAATGCTCACAGTCACACTAACCCTAACCCTCAAACTCACCTCAACCTCAGCTTAAACCTAAGCCTAACAATAACCCTAACCATAAACCTCAAAATCACCCTCACCCTAAGCCTAACCCTAACCCTAAACCTAACCATCACCCTCACCTTCACCCTCACCTTAACCCTAACCCAAACCCTCAACCGAAACCTCACCCTCAATCTCACCCTAACCCTCACCCTCAAACTAAACATCACCCTAAACCTAACGCTCACCTTAACCCTTTGCCTAACCCTCACCCTAACCCTAAACCTCACTCTCACCCTCACCCTCAGGCTCACCCTAACCCTAATCCTAACCCTAACCCTCACCCTCATCCTCAACCTAAACCTATCCCTAACCCTAACCCTCACCCTAACCGTAACCTCTAACCTAAACCTAAGCCTCAACATAACCCTAACACTAACCCTAAACCTAACACTAACCCTAACCCTCACCCTCACCCTCACCCTCAGCCTAAGCCTAAGCCTATCCCTAACCCTCACACTCAGCCTTACCCTAAAACTAACCCTAAGCCTCACCCTCACCCTCAACCTCAACCTAAACCTAACCCAAACACTCATCCAAACCTTCACACTCACACTCACACTAACCCTCAACCTCACCCTAAACATCACCCTAACCCTAACCCTTACCCTAACCCTAACCCTCACATTAACCCTAACCCTCACTCTAACCCTAACCCTCAACCTAACCCTTACCCTCACAGTAACCCTAAACCTCACCCTAACCCTAACCCTCACCCTAAACGTAACACTCACCCAAACCCTAACCCTACATCTCACCCTACCCCTCACTCTGACCCTAACCCCAACCCTAACCCTCACCCTCACCGTCACCCTAACACCCACCCTAACCCTAACCCTCACCCAAACCCTAACTCTCACACTCTCAAGAACACTCATCCTAACTCAAACACTCACCCTCAAAATAAACATAACCCTAAGCCTAACCCTCACCCTAACCGTATCCCTAACCCTCACACTAACAGTAACCCTAAACCTCACCCTCACTCCAACCCTCACGCTTACCTTCTCCTCACCCTAACCCTAACCCTCACACTAACCCTAACCTTAACTCTTTCCCTACCCCCCACCATCCCTCTAAACCTCACCCTCACCATAAACCTAACCCTTACCCTCACCCTCACCCTAACACTCACCGTAGCATTAACCCTCACCCTAACACTAACCCTCATCAATACCTTAACCTTCACTGTCACCCTCACCCTAAGCCTCACCCTCATTCTACACATGACCCTAAACATAACCCTCACCCTAACCCTAAACCTATCACTTACCTTAACCCTAACACTCACCCTAACCCTCACCCTAACCCTAACTTCCAACCTAACACTAACCCTAACCCTAACACTAAACCTCACACTAACCCTAACCATCACCCTAACCCTAAACCACACCATAACACTAACCCTAACCCTCACCCTCAACCTCGCCCTCACCCTAACCCTAACCCTCATCCTCACCCTAAACCTCACACTAACCCTAACACTAATACTCAATCTAACCCTCACCCTCACCATAACATTTTCCCTAACCCTCACCATAACCCTAACCCTCACCCTTACCGTAACCCTCACCTCCGGCCTAACTCTCACCTTTATCCTTACCGTAACCTCCACCATAAACCTTACTCTAAACCTAACCCTCACACTAACCCCCACCCTAAACATAACTCTACCCCTAAACCTCATCCTCACACTAACCCTAACTCTAACCATAACCCTAACACTAAACGTCACCCTAGCCCTAACCCCCACACTCACCCTCACAGTAACCGTAACCCTAACCCTAACCCTAACAATAACACCTCACCCTAACCCTGAACCTCATCCTCACCCTAAACCTCAAACTTAACCGAACCCTCACCATAACTCTAACCCTAATCGTCACCCTCACCGCCACCTCACACTAACCCTAACCCTAACCCTAAACCACACCCTAATCCTGACCTTAAACCTCACTCTCACCTGCAACCTCACCCTAAACCTAAACCTAACCCTCAACCTAACCCTAATGCTAAATGAAACACTCACCCTAACCCTCAGGCTATCACTTAACGACACCATAAACCTAACCCTAACCTTAACCCTAAACCTCACCCTAAACTTCACCCTAACCCTAAACCTAATCCTAACGCTCAACCTCACCCTAAACCTCACCCTCACCCTAACCCTCACAATAACCCTTACCCTCACCCTCACCCTCACCCTAACCGTAACCCTCACCCTAAACCTAACCCTCACCCTAAACCTAACCCTACCCCTCACCCTAACCCTCAAACTAAACTTAACCCTAACCCTAACCCTCAGCCTCATGCTAGCCCTAACCCTAATTCTAACCCTAAACCTCACCCTAACCCTCATCGTCACCCTAAACCTCACACTACCTCTAAACCTAATCCTCAATCTAACCCTAACCCTAACCCTTACACTAACCCTCAACCTAAACCTAACCCTCACCCTTACTGTAACCCTCAGGCTCATACTAACCCTCACCCTAACACTAACACTCATCCTAACCCTCACCCTAAACCTAACCATATCTATCACCATAACACTAACCCTCACCCTCACCATCACCCTCAGCCTAAACCTATGCCTAAGCCTAACCTTAACCCTAACCCTAACCCTCACATTAACCCTAACCCTCACTCTAACCCTAACCCTCAACCTAACCCTTACCCTCACCCTAACACTAAGCCTAATCTTAACTTGAACACTCACAGTAACCCTAAACCTCACCCTAACCCTAACCCTCACAGTAAACCTAACTCTCACCCTAACCCTAACCCTACACCTCACCCTACTTCTCACTCTAACCCTAACCCCAACCCTAACCCTCACCCTCACCATCACCCTAACACTCAACCTAACCCTAACCCTCACCCAAACCCTAACTCTCACACTCTCAAGAACACTCATCCTAACTCAAACACTCACCCTCAAAATAAACATAACCCTAAGCCTAACCTTCACCCTAACAGTAACCGTAAACCTCACCCTCACTCCAACCCTCACGCCTACCTTATCCTCACCCTAACCCTAACCCTCACACTAACCGTAACCTTAACTCTAACCCTACCCCTCACCCTACCCCTCACTCTAACTCTAACCCTAACCCTCACCATAAACCTAACCCTTACCCTCACCGTCACCCTAACCCTCACCATAATATTAACACTTACCCTAACACTAACCCGCATCCATACCTTAACCTTCATTGTCACCCTCACCCTAACCCTCAACCTCATTCTACACATCACCCTAAACATACTCCTCACCCTAACCCAAACCCAATCACTTACCTTAACCCTAACACTCACCCTAACACTCACCCTAACCCTGACTTCCAACCTAACATTAAACCTGACCCTAACCCTAATGCTAACCCTCACCCTAACCCTAAGCCTCACCTGACCCTTACCCTCACTCAAACCCTAACCCTCACACTATCCCTAATCCTCACCCTAAACCTAACACTACCCCTCAACCTAACCTTCACTCTAACCCTAACCGCAACCCTAACCCTCACCCTCACCGTCACCCTAACACTCACCTTAACCCTCAACCTTACCCTCACCCTAACCCTCACCCTAACCCTAACCCTCACCCCCACACTAACCCTCACCCTAAACCTTAACCTCACCCTCACCCTAAACTTAAACCCTACCCTAACCCTAACCCTAACTCTAAACCTCAACCTAGCCCTCACCCTAACCCTGATTCTAACCCTAATCCTCAACCTAACCCTAAACCTCATCCTCACCCTAAACCTCATAGTAACCCTAAACCTAATCCTCAATCTAACCCTCACCCTAACCCTAACCCTACCCCTTATCCTAACCCTCACCTTAACCCAAACCCTAACCCTCACCCCAACCCTCACCCTAAACCTCACCGTCACCCTAAACCTGACCCTAACCCTAATAATAACACCAACCCTCACCAGAACCCTAACCTTCACCCTCACCCTAACCCTCACCCTAACCCTCACCCTAATCCTAAGAATAACCCTCATCTTAACCCTCACCCTAACCCTAAGGATAACCCTAACGCTAACCCTCACCCTGACACTCACCCTAACACTAACCCTCACCATAACCCTAAAACTCACCCTAATCCTAATCCTAAACCTCATCCTAAACCTCACCCTCACCCTACCCCTCAACCTAACCCTTATCCTAACCTTCACCCTAATCCTAACCATCACCCTTAGGGGAACACTCACCCTCAGCCTAACCCTCACATTTACTCTTACCATCACGCTCATCCTAACACTCACCCTTACCCTAACCCTCATCCTAACACTCACCCTAACCCTAACCCTATCCATCACCCAAACATTAACCCTCACCCTTAGCCTAACCATCAGCCTAACCCTAAGCCTAAGCCTAAGCCTAACCCTAACCCTCACCCTCACCCTAGAACTAACCCTAAAACTAATCCTAACTCTAACCCTCATCTTAACCCTCACCCTAACCCTAACCCTAACCACCACCCAAAACCTATTTCTCACCTCCACCCTCACCCTCACCCTCAGCCTAAACCTAAGCCTAACCCTAACCCTAACCCTCATACTCACCCTAGCCCGCACCCTAACCCTAATCCAAACCATAAGCCTCATCCTAACCCTCATCCTAAACCTAACCCTAAACCTCAACCTAACGCTAACCCTAACCCTCAACCTAACCCTAACCCTCACCCTCACCATAACCCTAACCCTAACACTCACCCTAAACCAAAACCTAACCCGAACCCTAAACCTCACCCTAAACCTAACCCTAAACATAACCCTCACCCTAGACCTCACCCTAACCCGAATCCTAACCCTATACCACATCCTAACCCTCACCCTAACCCTAACCCTAACCCTCACCTTAACCCTAACCCTCAAACTCACCCTCAGCCTAAAGCTAAGCCAAGGCCTAAATCTAACCCTAACCCTCACACTCACCCTCATCCTACCCTTAATCCTAAATCTAACCCTATCTTTAACCCTAACCCTCACCCTCACCCTAGCCCTAAACCTAAACTAAATCCTAACCCTAACCCTCATCCTAACCTTCACCCAAACCATAACGCTAATAACCAAAACCTATTTCTCACACCCACCCTCACCCTCAGCCTAACCCTAAGCCTAAGCCTAACCCTAACCCTAACTCTCACCCTCACCCTAGCCTGCACCCTAACCCTAATCCAAACCATAAACCTTAACCTCACCCTAAGCCTAAACCTCAACCTCACCCTAAGCCTAAACCTAAGCCAAACCCTAACCCTAAAACTAACCCTCACACTCACCCTCAACCTAACCCTAATCCTAATCCCACCCCTAACCCTACCCCTCACCCTAACCCTAACCTTCACCCTAACCATAAAACTAATTCTGATCGTAAACCTAACCCTCACCCTAAACCTAACCCTCACCCTCACGCTCAAGCTAACGTAACCTTAACTCTCACCCTAACCCTAAAACTCATCCTAATCCTCACCTTAACCCTCACTCTCACCCGCACCCTCACCCTAACCTTAAACCTAACCCTCACCCTAAACCTAATGCTAACTCTAACACTAACCCTAACCCTAATGCTATCACTTACCCACACCACAAACCTAACCCTAACTTTAACCCTCACCCTCACCCTAAACCTCACCCTAAACCTAAACCTAATCCTAACCCTCACCCTCACCCTAACACTAACCCTAACCCTCACCTCACCCTAACCCTCTCCATAAACCTTAACCTCACCCTCACACTCACCCGAACCATAACCCTCAAACTAAACCTAACCCTCACCCTAAACCTAACCCTACACCTCACCCTAAACCTCACCCTAAACTTAACCTTAACCCTAACCCTCACCCTAATGCTAGAACTCACCCTAACCCTAATTCTAACCCTAAACCTCACCCCAACCCTCATCCTCACCCAAAACCTCACATTACCCCTAACCCTAATTCTCAATCTAACCCTAACCCTAACCCTTACCCTAACCCTCACCCTTACTGTAACCCTCACTTTTACTCTTACCGTCACACTCCTAGTAACCCTCACCCTAACCCAACCCACATCCTAACCCTCACCCTTACACTAACCCTATCCATCACCATAACCCTAAAGTTCACCCTCACCATCACCCTCAGCCTAAACCTAACCGTAACCCTAAACCTCACCCTCACACTAGCCCTTACCCTAACACTAATCCTAACCATAAACCTCATCCTAACCCTCACCCTAACCCTAAGGCTCACCATCACCCTAAGCCTAATACTCAAACCCACCCTCACCCTCAGCCTAACCCTAAGCCTAAGCCTAATCCTAAACCTAACCCTCACACTCACCCTCACCCTAAACCTAATCCTATCCCTAACCCTAACCCTAACCCTCACCCTAAACCTCCCCCTCAACCTAAGACTAACCCTAAACTTCACCCTGACCCTATCCCTAATCCTAACCCTAACCCTAAACCTCACCTATCCCTAACGCTAACCCTCATCCTCACCCCCACCCTCACCCAAACAATAAGTCTAAACCTAACCCTAACATTAACACTAAACCTAACCCTAAACCTAGCCCTAAACCTAACCCTAAACTTCACCCTCACTGCAAATGTAACCCTAAAAATAACACTTACAATAACCCTAACCCTAATCTTAAACATCACCATCACCCTAACCATAATCCTAAACCTAACCCTCACCCTAACATTAACCCTCACCCTCACTGAAACCCTAAAGCTAATCTTAACCCTCACCCTAACCCTAAGACTAACCCTCACCCTAACCCTTAACCTCAATCTAATCTTAACACTAAGCCTAACCTAAACTTCACCCTAAACTTCATACTCACCCTAACCCTAACCCAAACCCTAACCCTCAACCTAACCCTCAAACTAACCCTAACCCTAACCCTAAACCTCACATTAACGCTAACACTCACCCTAAACCTAACCCTACCCCTCACCCTTACCCTAATGCTAACTCTAACCCTCACCTTTACCAGAAACTTAACCCTAACTCTAACCCTAAACCTCACCTTAAGCCTAACTCTAACCCTAACCCTAATCGTAACCCGCACCCTAAACCTATCCCTCACCTTCAGGCTCACCCTCAGCCTAAATCTAAGCCTAAACCTAACACTAAACCTAGCCCTCACACTCACCCTCATCTAAACCCTAAACCTAATCCTAACCCTATCACTAAACCTAACCCTCACCCTAACCCTCACCCTAACCCTAACCCTAACACTAACCCTAACCCTCACCATAACCCTCATCCTAACCCTAACAGTAACCCTGAACCTCAACTTCAACCTAACCCTAAATCTAACCCTAACGGTAACCTTAAATCTCACACTAACCCTAACCCTAAACCTTATCATCACCCTAACCCTCACCGTAACCGTAACCCTAACCCTAACCCTAACAATAAACCTAACCCTAACCCTAAACCTCACCCTAATGATAACCCTCACCCTAACCCTAAACATAACCCTAACAATTACCCTCACCTTAACACTAAACCTCACACTAAACCCAAATCTCACCATAACCCTAAACTTCACCCTAACCCTAAACTTAACAGAACCCACACCCTAACCTTAATTCTAACCCTAACACTCATGCTAACCCTAACCCTCATCCGCACCCTAACCCTCACCCTAACCCTAACCTTAACCCTAAACCTCACCCTAACCCTAACCCTAACACTCACACTCAGCCTAACCCTAAGCCTAACCCTAAACCTAACCCAAACCCACACACTCACACTCACCCTAACCTGAAACCTAAACCTATCCCTAACCCTAAACCTCCCCCAATGTCGCACCCTAACCCTAACCCTAACCCTCAACCTAACCCTCACCCTAACCCTAACTCTAACCCTAAACCTCACCCTAACCATAAACCTAACTCTAACCCTAACCCAAACCCTAAACCAAACCCTAACCATAACCCTAACCCTAATCCTTACACCCACCCTCACACTCAGCCTAACCCTAAGCCTAAGCGTAACCCTAACCCTTACCCTCACAATCACCCTCACCCTAAGCCTAATCTTAACCCTAACCCTGACCCTAACCCTTAACCTCAACCTAACCCTCAACCTAACCTTAACCCTAACCCTAACCCTAACATTAACTCACGAACTAACCCTCCCCTAACCCTAAATCTAACCCTAAACCTAAACCTCATCCTCACTCTATCCCTTACCCTAATACTCACCCTAAACCTAATCTTAACCTGAACCCCAACTCTCACCCTAACACTAAACCTAACCCTCACCCTAACCCTCACCTCCACCAACACCCTCAGCCTCAGCCTAAGCCCAAGCCTAACCCTAATCCTAACCCTCACACTCACCCTAACACTAACCCTAATCCTAATCCTAAACCTAACCCTAATATTCACCCTCACCCTAACCCTCACCTTCACCCTAACACCATCACTAACCCTAACCCTAACACACACCCTCAGCCTAACCCTAAGCCGAACTCTAACCCTAAATCTCACCCTCACCTTTACTCTAACCCTAACCCTAAACCGAAACCTAACCCTAACCCTAACCCTAAACCTAACCATCACCCTAGCCCCTCCCCCTAACCTTAATCCTAACCCTAACCCTCACACTAACCCTCCCCTAACCATAACTTTAACCCTCACCCTAATCCTGAGCCTCACCCTCAACCTCACCCGCAGCCTAACCCTAAGCCTATTCCTAAAGTTAACACTAACACACACACTCACCCTCACCCTAACCCTAATCCTAACCCTATCCCCAACCCTAACACTCCTCCTAACTCTCACCCTAACACTAACCCTAACACTAACCCTAACCCTAAACCTCAACCTCACCCTCACCCTAACACTAAATCTAACCCTAAAGTTCACCCTCACCCTAAACCTAACTCTAACCCTAACCCAAACCCTAAACCTCACCCTATCCATAAACCTCACCCTCAACCTCACCCTCACCTTAAACCTAAACCTCACCCTAACAATATACTTAAACCTAATCCCAACCCTCATCCTAAACATAACCCTCACCCTAACCCTAACCCTCACTCTCACACTTACCCTCACTCAAACACTAAACCTAAACCTAACACTAACCCTCACACTAACGCTAACCCTAATCCTAACACTAAACCTAAACCTAAACCTCACCCTCTCCCTAAACATAACATTGACCATAAACCTAACCATCACCCTAACCCTCCTCCTAACCCTATATCTAACCCTAACCCTCACCATAACACACTCACACTAACCCTAACCCTCACACTAACCATAATCCTCACCCTAACCCTAACCCTCACCATAACACACTCACCCTAACACTAACCCTAAACCTAACACTCACCCTCACACTAACCCTAACCCTCACCCTAATCCTAAACCTCACCTAAACCCTAACACTAACCCTAACTCTCACACTCACTCTAGCCCTCACCCTAACCCTAATTCTAACCCTCACACTCACCCTAAACCTAACCTTCATCCTTACCCTAAGCATCACATTAAGCCTAAACCTAATCCTCAATCTAACCCTCACTAAACATTAACCCTAACCCTAACCTAACCCTAACCCTTACACTACCCCTAAACCTAACCCTAACACTCACCCTTATCTTCACCCTCATCCTCAGCCTAAACCTCACCTTTACCCTTAACATCATCCACACCCTAACCATCACCCTAACCCTAAACCTCATCCTAAACCTCACCCTAACTGTAAACCTAAACATCACCCTAAACCTAACCCTCACCCTCAACCTCACTCTCAGCCTAAGCCTAAGCCTAAGCCTAAGCCTTACCCTAACCCTCAACCTAACCCTCACCATAACCCTAACCCTAACCCTCACGCTAAACCTCACCCTAACCCTAAGTCTAACCCTAAACCTCCGCTCAACCTAAAACTAACCCTATCCCTAAACCTCACCCTAAACCTCACCCTAACACTTACCCTCACCCTCACCCTCAACCTCATCGTAACTCTAACCCTAACACTAACAATAACCCTAAACCTAACCCTAACACTAACCCTAACCATAACCCTCACCACAAACATAACCCTAACCATAACACTAACAATAAACCTAACCCTAACTCTAAACCAAATCCTCACCCTGACTGTCACCCTTAGCCTAACCCCAAGCCTAAGCCTAACCCTAACCCTAAACATAACCCTCACCCTTAGCCTCACCCTCACCGCAAACTGAACCCTAACCATAACACTAACAATAACCCAATCCCGAACCCTAACCCTAACCCTAATCCTCAACCCCTGTCACCCTCAGACTAACCCTAAGCCTAACCCTAACCCTAAACCTAACACTAACCCTAAACCTAACGCTAATCCTCAGCCTCACATTCACCCTAACCCAAACCCTAAACTTAAACCTCACCCTAACCCTAAGCCTAGGCCTCACACTAACCCTAACCCTCACACTCACCCTCACCCTAAACCTAATCCTAAACCTAACCCTATCACTAACCCTAACCCTTACCTTAACCCTCACCCTAGCCGTCAACTTAACCCTAAACCTGACCTGAAACCTCATCCTAAACCTCACCCTAATTCTAAACCTAACCCTCACCCTAATCCTAACCCTAACCCTCACCCTCATGCTCAGCCTAAGCCTAAGGCTAAACCTATCCCTCACCCTAAAACTAACCCTAACACTAACTCTAACACTAAACCTAAACCTCACTCTAATCCTAACCCTAACTCTAACCCTAAACCTAAACCTAAACCTCATCCTAACCCTAACCCTAACCCTCACCCTCACCCTAGCCCTCACCCTAAACCTTACCCTCATCCTCACCCTAAACCTCACACTAACCCTAACACAAATCCTCAATCTAAACCTCACCCTCACCCCACCACTAACCCTAACCCTCATCCTAAACTTAACCCTCACCCTAACCGTAACCCTCACCCTCAGTCTAACCCTCACGTTTACCCTAACTGTCACCTCCACCCTAACCCTAACCCTCACCCTAACAATTACCCTCACGCTAACACTAACCCCAACCCTATCTTTAACCCTCACACTAACCCTAACCCTCACCCTAATCCTAAACCTTACCCTAACCCTAACCCTCACCCTGACCCTAGCCCTCACCCTAACACTAATTCTAACCCTCACCCTCAACCTAACCCTAACCCTCATACTCACCCTAAACCTCACACTAACCCTAACCCTAATCCTCAATCTAACCCTCACCCTAACCCCAACTCTCATCCTTACCATAAACCTAAACCTAACCCTTACCCTCATCCTAATCGTAATCCTCACCCACAGCCTAAACCTCACATTTACCCTTACCATAAACCTCATCCTAATGCTAACCCTAAACATAAACCTAACCATCGCCCTAACCCTAACCCTCACCCTAAACCTCACACTCAGCCTATCCCTAAGCATAAGCCTAAGCCTGAACCTCATCGTCACCCTCACCTTAAATCTAACCCTAACCCTAACAATAACACTAATCCTAAACCTAAACCTAACCCTAACCCCAAACCTGCCTTAATCCTAAACCTCAACCTCACCCTAAACCTAATCCTAACCCTAACCCTAACCCTCATCCTAACCCTAACCCTCACCCTTACCGTAACCCTAACCCTCATCCTAACCCTCACCCTAACCCTAACCCTAACCCTAAACCTCACCCTAACACTAACCCTAACCCTCACCCTCACCGTAGCCTTCACCCTAATCTTAATCCTAACCCTAATCCTCATCCTAACCATCAACCTAAACCTAACCCTAACCCTCACCCTAACCTTAACAATAGCCCTCAACCTTACCGTAACCAATACGTTCACCATAACCCCAACCCTAACCCTCAGCCTAACCCTAAACTTAACCCGAACCCTAACTCTCACCCTATCCCTAATCCTATCACTCAACCTAAACCAAATCCTCACCCTCACCCTCGCCCTCAGCAAAACCCTAAGCCTAACCCTATCCCTAAACCTAACCCTCACACTCACCCTTATCCTAATCCTAATCCTAACCCTAAGTTTAACCATCACCCTCACCCTAACCCTCACCCTATCCCTAACTCTAACACTAACCCTAACCCTAACCCTCACCCTCAGCCTCACCCTAATCCTAACTCTAACACTAAAACCCAACCTCACCCTAACCCTAACCCTAACGGTAAACCTCAACCTAACCCTCAAACTAACCATAACCCGAACAATAACCCTAACCCTAACCCTCGACCTAACCCTCCCCCTAACCCTAAGTCTAACCATGAACCTCACCCTCACCATAACCCTAATCGTAACCCTAATCCTAAACCTAACCCTAACCCAAAACGGAACCCTAACACACACACTCACCCTCACCCTAACTCTAATCCTGACCCTAACCCTACCCCTGAACGTCCCCCTAACTCTCACACTAACACTAACCCTAACAATAATCCTAACCCTTAACCTCAACCTAATCTTCACCCTAACCCTAACTCTCACCCTAACCCTAACCCTCACCCTCACCTCCACTGTAACCGTAACCCTAACCCTAACCCTAACAATAACCCTAACACAAACCCTCACCTTCACCACAACAATTACCCTCACCCTAACAATTACCCTCACCCTAACACTAACCCTAAACCTAACTCTAACACTCACACTAACCCTAACCCTCACCCTAATCCTAAACCTCACCCTAACACTAACCCTAACCCTCACCCTTACCCTAGCCCTCACCCTAACACTAAATCTAACCCTCACCCTCACTCTAACCCTAACCCTCATACTCACCCTAAACCTCACACTAAACCTAAGCCTAATCCTCAATCTAACACTCACCCTAACCCTAACACTCATCCTTACCCTAAACCTAAACCTAACCCTTACCCTCATCCTAATCTTAATCCTCACCCACAGCCTAAACCTCACATTTAACCTTACCATAAACCTCATCCTAATGCTAACCCTAAACGTAAACCTAACCATCACCCTAACCCTAACTCTCACCCTCAACCTCACACTCAGCCTATCTCTAAGCTTAAGCCTAAGCCTGAACCTCATCGTCACCCTCACCTTAAATCTAACCCTAAGCCTAACAATAACACTAATCCTAAACCTAAACCTAAACCTAACCCCAAACCTACCCTAACCCTAACCCTCACCCTTACCGTAACCCTAAACCTCATCCTAAACCTCACCCTAACCCTAACCCTAATCCTAAACCTCACCCTAACACTAACTCTAACCCTCACCCTCACCGAAGCCTTCACCCTAATCTTAATCCTAACCCAAATCCTCATCCTAACCATCACCTTAAACCTAACCCTAACCCTCACCCTAACCTTAACAATAGCCCTCAATCTTAGCCTAAACCTCACGTTCACCATAACCCCAACCCTAAACCTCACCCTAACCCTAAACGTAACCCTCATCCTCATGCTCTCCGTAACTCTAACCCTAACCCTAACAATAACACTAATCCTAACCCTAAACCTAACCTTAACCCTAATCCTAACCCTAATCCTAACACTCACCCTCACCCTAACCCTAACCCAAAACCAAACCCTAACACACACACTCACCCTCACCCTAACTCTAATCCAAACCCTAACCCTATAACCCTGAACGTCCCCGTAACTCTCACACTAACCCTAACCCTAACACTAACCCTAATCCTAACCCTCAACCTAACCCTCACCCTAGCCCTAACTCTAACCCTAACCCTAAACCTCACCCTCACCTTCACTGTAACCGTAACCGTAACCCTAACCCTAACAATAAACCTAACACAAACCCTAACCCTCACACTAACCATAAGCCTCACCCTAACCCTAAACCTCACCCTAACCCTAACCCTAACCCTCACCCTCACCCTAGACCTCACCCTAATTCTAACCCAGACCCTCACCCTACCCTAACCCTCACCTTTATCTTAACCCTCACCCTAAGCCTTAACCTAACCATTACCCTTAACATAAACCTCACCCTAACCCTCACCCTAAACCTAAACCTCATTCTAACCGTCAACCTAAGCATCACCCTAAACCTAACCCTCAACCTCAAATACACACTCAGAATAAGCCTAAGCCAAATCCTAAGACTTCCCCTAATCCTCACCCTAGCCCTCACCGTAACCCTAACCCTAACCCTAACCCACAAACTAACCCTCACCTTAACACTAACCGTAACCATCACCCTAGCCCTAATCCTCACCCCCAACCTCACCCTCAGCCTAACCCTAAGCCTAAGCCTAACCTATCACTAACCCTCACACTCACCCTCACCTTAACCCTAATCCTAACCCTAACCCTAACCCTAAACATCAACCTCACCCTCACCCTAACCCTAATCCTAACCCTAACCCTAAACCTCACCCGAACCTTCACACTCACCCTCAACTTCAACCTCAGCGTAATTCTAAACCTAACACTAATCCTAAACCTAACCCAAAGCCTAACCCTAAACCTCAACATGACCCTCACCCTAACCTTAACCCTAACACTAACCCTAACCCTAACCTTCAACCTAACCCTCCCCCTAACCCTAAATCTAACTATAAACCTCACCCTCACCCTTACCCTAAACCTCACCCTAACCCTAACCCTAACCCTCACCCTCACCCTCACCCTCACGGTAACTCTAACCCTAACCCTAAACATAACACTAATCCTAACCCTAAACCTAACCCTAACCTTATACCTAACCCTAATCCAAAAACTCACCCTCACCCTAACCCTCACCCTCACCCTCACCCTAACCCCAACCCTAACCCTAACCCTCAACATAACCCCAACCCTCACCCTCACCGTAGCCCTTACCCTAACTTACACCATAATCCTAAACTTAACCCGAACACTAACTCTCACTAACACTAACACTCACCCTAAACATTGCTCTAACCTTCAACCTAACCCTAACCCTCACCCTCACCCTTACCCTCAGCCTAAGCCTAAGCCTAACCCTAACCCTAAACCTCACACTCACCCTAACCCTAACCCTAATCCTAACCCTAACCGGAACCCTCACCTTAACCCTAAAACTAACATTAACCCTAAACCTAACCCACACCCTCAGATTCACCCTAATCCTAACTCTAACAATAAACGTCACCATGACCCTCACCCTAACCCTAACCCTAAACCTAATCCTCACCCTAACCCTAAAACACAAACTCACCCTGAGCATAGCCCTCACCTTAACCCTAATCCTAACCCTAAACCTCATCCTAAACCTCCCCATAATCCTAAGCCTAACCCTCACCCTAACCCTAACTTTCTCACCCTCAACGTCACCCTCAGCCTAACCCTAAGCCTAACCCTAATCCTAACCCTCACCCTCAACCTCACCCTCAACCTAACCCTAACTCTAACCCTAACCCTCACCCTAACACTAACCCTCATCCTCACCCTCACCCTAACTCTAATCCTATCCCTAACCCTAACCCTTACCTTCACACGCACCCTCACTTTAACCCTAATCCTAATCCTAACCCTATCACTAACCCTCACCCCCACACTAAACCTCACCCTAACACTTACCCTAACACTAACCCTAACCCTAATCCTCACCGTCACCCTAACCCTATCTCTAACCTTTAACCTCACCCTCACCCTAACCCTAACCCTAACCATAATCCTAAACCTCACCCTAAACCTAAACCTTAACCTAACACTTACCCTCACCCTAACACTAACACTAAACCTAACACTAACCCTCACACTAATGCTAACCATCACCCTAAACCTAAACCTCAACCTAACCCTAACTCTAACCCTCAACTTCAACTTAGCCCTCACCCTAACACTAACCCTCATCCTCACACTAAACCTCACACTAACCCTAACACTAATCCTCAATCTAACCCTGTCCCTCACATTAACCATAACCCGAAACCTCACCCTTACCTTAAACTTCACCCTCAGCCTAACCCTCACCGATATTCTAATTGTCACCCTCATCCTAACCCTCACCCTAACCCTAACCCTCATCCTAACCCTCACCCTAACCGTAACCCTAACCCTCACCCTAACCTGCAACCTCAGCCTAACCCTAAGCCTAAGCCTAAACCTATCCCTAAACCTCACACTCACCCTAGCCCTCACCCTAACTCTAATCCTAACCCTATTCCTCATCCTAACACTAAATCTAAACATAAACTAAACCAGCACTCTAAACCTAATCCTCATCCCCACCCTCAACCTCAGCCTAACACTAAGCCTAAACCTAAGCCTAAGCCTAACCCTAACCCCCACACTCACCCTCACCCTAACCCTAATCCTAACCCTAACCCTAAACCTAAACCTAAACCTCAACCTAACCCTCACCCAAAACTTACCCTAACCCTAAACCTCACCCTTACCTTAGTCCTCACCCTAACCCTCACCCCAAACCTAAGCCTCACCCTCACCCAAACCTGAACCTTAACCCTCACCCTAACCCTACCCTTAATATTAACCCTAAACCTCACCCTAACCCTAAGACTAACACTCACAATCTCCCTAGCCCTCACCCTAACCCTAATTGTAACCCCAAACCTCATCCTAACCCTCACCCTAACCCTAAGCCTAACCCTCACCCTAACCATAAACCTTATTCTAACCCTCAAACTAGACCTAACCCTGAGCCTCACCATAACCCTAACCCTAATCCTCACGCTCACCCTAGCCCTCATCCTAAACCTAATCCTAACCGGAACCCTCATGATAACCCTCACCCTAACCCTAACCCGAACCCTCACCTTAAACCAAGCCCTAATCCTATCCCTCACCCTATCCCTAAACTTAACCCTAACCCTAATCCTCACCCTCACAATAGCCCTCACATTAACCCTAATCCTAAACCTAACCCTCATCCTAACCCTCACCCTAACCCTAACCCTAACACTCACCCTCACCCTCAGCCTAAACCTAAGCCTAACCCTAACATTAAGCGAACCCTAGCCCTCACACTCACCCTCACCCAAACCCTAATCCTACAACTAACCCTATCCCTAACCCTAAACCTCACCCTAAAACTCAGGCTAAAACCTAACCCAAAAACTAACCTTAACACTAACCCTCACACTAATCCTCACCTTAACACAAACTCTAATCCTAAACCTCACCCTCACTCTAACCCTAAACCTCACCCTCACCCTCTCCCTCAGACTACCATTAAGCCTAACCCTAACACTAACCCTAACCCTCAAACTCACCCTCACCCTTACACTCAGCCTTACACTGACTAAGCTTAAGCCCAACCCTAACACTAACCCTCACCCTAACCATAACCCTCATCCTAACCCTAACACTCACACTAAGCCTAACACTAACCCTCACCGTCACACACAAACTCACCCTAACCCTAACCCTCACCCTGACCCTAACTCTAAGCCTCAACCTCATGCTCTGCCTAAGCCTAAGCCTAAGCCTAAGCCTAACCCGAACCCTCACCTAACCCTAACCCGAACACTAACCCTAACTCTAACCATAAAACTCACCCTCAACCTAACCCTAACCCTAAGCCTAACTTTAAACCTCATCCTAACCCTAACCCTCACCCTCACCCTAACCCTAAACTTAACATTAAATCTCATCCTAACCCTCACCCTAACCCTAAACCCTAACCCTCACCCTAACCCTAGCCCTAACCCTAACCCTAACCCTACACCTAATCCTAACCCTCACTCTCACCGTAAACCTAACCCTAACCCTCACCTTAACCCTAAACTTAACTGGAACCCTAACTCTCACCCTAGCCCTAAACCTAACCCTCAGCATAACCCTAACCCTCACCCTCACCATCATCCTCAGCCTAACCCTAAACATAATCCTAATTCTCACACTCACCCTAAACCTTACCCTAACCCTAATCCTAACACTAAGCCTAACCCTCACCATCACCCTAACCCTTACCCTAACCCTAAATCTAACACTAACCCTAACCCAAACCCTCAGCCTCACCCTAACTCTAACTCTAAACCTAAACCTCCTTCTCACACTACCTCTAAACCTAAAACTCACCCTAACCCTAAACTTAACCCTAAACCTCATCCTCAACCTAGCCCTCACCCTCAGCCTAATCCTAAGCCTAACCCTCATCCTAACACTCACCCTAAACCTAACCCTAACCCTCACCCTATGCCTAAACCTCACCCTCACCCTCAGCCTCAGCCTAAGCCTAAGCCTAACCGTAACAATAACCCTCACACTCACCCTAACCCTTACCCTAATCCTAATCCTAACCATAACCCTAACCCTCACCCTCACCCTATCCCTCACCTTAACCCTAACCCTAACACTAACCCTAACCCTAAACCTCACCGTCAGCCTCAACCTAACCCTAACACTAACCATAATCTCACCCTCAACCTAAACCTAACCCTATACCTCACCCTAACCCTAAACATAAACCTCACCCTCAGCCTAGCCCTCCCCCTAACCCTAATACTAAGCGTAACCCTCATCCTAACACTCCCCCTAACCCTAATCTTAACCCTCACCCTAAACCTAACCCTCACCCTCACCCTCACCCTCAGCCTAAGCCTAGCCTAACCTTAACCCTAACCCTCACACTCACACTAACCTTAAAACTAATCCTAATGCTGACACTAACCCTAACCCTCACCCTCACCCTAACCCTCACCATAACCCTAACCCTAATATTAACCCTAAACCTAACCCACACCCACAGCCTCACCCTAACCCTTACTCTAACCCTAAACGTCACCCTGACCCTAACCCTAAACCTAATAATAAACCTCACCCTAACCCTAAACCTAAACCTCACCTCCACCCTAGCCCTCACCCTAACCCTAATCCTAACCCTAATCCTCATCCTAACCCTCCCCATAAACCTAAGCATAACCCTCACCTTAACCCTAACGTTCTCACCCTCAACTTCACCCTCAGCCTAACCCGAAGCCTAAACCTAAACCTAATGTTAACACACAAACTCACCCTAAGCCTAACCCTAATTCTAACCCTCAACCTAACCCTAACCCACACACTCACCCTCACCCTAACCCTAATCCTAAACCTAACCCTAACCCTCTCCCTCCACCTAACACTCACCATAACCCTAACCCTAACACTAACCCTAACCCTAACCCTCACTCTAACACTGACTCTAAGCCTAAACCTTACAATCACCCTAACCCTAACTCTAACCCTAATCCAAACCCTAAACCTCAGCCTAACCCTACCCCTAACCCTCACCCTCACAGTAACCATAAATGTAAACCTTACCCTAACAATAACCCTAACCCTAACCCTAACAATAAACCAAAACCTAACCCTAACCCTCATCCTAACCATATCCTTCACCCTAATCCTAACCCTCACCCTAACACTTACCCTCACCCCAACCCTAACCCTAACCCTCACACTCACCCTAACCTTTACCCTAATCCTAATCCTAACCCTAAACCTAACCCTCACCCTCACCCTAACACTCACCCTAACCCTAACTCCAACACTAACCCTAAACCTAACCCTCACCTCAGCCCCACCCTAACCCTAACTCTAACATTAACCTCACACTCACCCTAACCCTAAACCTAACAATAACCCTAACACTAACCCTAACCCTCACACTAACCCTCACCCTAACACTAAGCCTAACCCTCACACTCACACTCACCCTAACCCTAAAGCTAACCCCTATCCCTCAACCTAGCCCTAACCTTCACACTCACCATGATCCTTACCCTAATCCTCAACCTAACCCTAAACTTAACCTGAACACTAACTCTCACCCTAACCATAACCGTAACCCTCACCCTAACCCTAACCCTCACCCTAGCCCTCACCCTAAGCCTAACACTAACCCTAACCCTAACCCTCACCCCAACCCTCACACTAACCTTAAATCTAACCCTAAACCTCACCCCCACCCTAAACCTAAATCTAACCCTAACCCAAACCCTAACCCTCAACCTCACCCTCACCCTAACTCTAACACTCACCCTCACCCTCACCAAAACTGTAACCCTAAACCTAACCCTAACAATAACCCTAACCCTAATCCTAACCCTCAACCTAACCATCAACCTCACCCTATCCCAAACCCTCACCCTAAATCTTACCCTCAACCTAACACTAACCCTAACCCTAACCCTAACCCTAAACCTCAACCTAACCATCACCATCACCCTAACCCTATAACTAACCGTAACCCTAAACCTCACCATCCCTCTTCCCGTAACCCTATATCTAAACGTAAACTTCACCCTCACACTAACCCTAACCTTAACCCTAAACACCAGCGTAACCCTAACCCTAATCCTCACCCGCACCCTCAACTTCACCATAAATATTACCCTAACCCTAACAATAACCCTAACCCTAACCCTAACCATCACCCTAAACCTAATCCTCACCTCCACCCTCACACTCAGCCTAACCCTAAGCCTAAGCCTAACCCTCACACTAAGCCTCACACTCAACCTCACCCTAAGCATGAACCTAACCCTAACCCTATCCCTAAACCTCAACCTAACCCTCACCCTCACCCTAACCCGAAAACTAACCCTAACCCTAAACCTTACCCTAACTCTCCCCCTAACCATAACTCTAACCCTAAACCTCACCCTCACCCTAAACCTAACCCTAACCCTAAACCTCAACCTAAACCTCACCCTCACCCTCACCCTCCTCCTCACCGTAACTCTAACCCTAACAATAAAACTAACCCTAACACTAACCATAACCGTAACACTAACCCTAACCCTAACCATAACCCTCATCTTCAGCCTCAACCTAACCGCAATCTTTTTTTTTTTTTTTTTTTGGTTCCGGTCGTGGGGCCTGAACTTTGGGCCTGGGCGCTGTCCTTCAGCTCTTCAGCTCAAGGCTAGCACTCTACCACTTGAGCCACAGCGCCACTTCCGGCTCTTTTCTTTTTGCTTATGTGGGGCTGAGGAATCGAACCCAGGGACTTGAGCATGCAAGGCAAGCGCTCTACCACTGAGCCACCTTCCCAGGCCCCTAACCGCAATCTTAACCCTAACCATAAAATAAAAAAATAAAAATAAAAATAAAAAAATAAAAAAATAAAAAAAATAAAAATAAAGCAGGCAATTTTGAGTATAAAGTATTGTTTGATGCACTTTGCAAAAATTCCAGATAAATTAATTATTCCATACACCCGTGAGCAAGTTGAAATTTTAGCAGCCACAATGGATATGTGGGCAATTCTTGTTTGCTCATTTCCAAATGTAATTGATAATCATTATCCTAAGCATCCTCTGCTTGCCATAGTTAACAAAAATTTAGTCACTTCAAAGGAGCCTTTGTTTGATGCTCTGACCATCTTTACGGATGGATCAAAATCTGGACAAGGTGCCTTTTTTGTTCAAGGAAACAAACAGCCGGTAGTCTTTAATTTTCGGCCGAATGCCCCACAGGCTGTTGAATGTTTAATTGTGCTTGAAGTTTTTAAAAGATTTGATCAACCTTTTAACTTATTTTCTGATTCATTATATGTTGTAAATGCCGTTGCTTCTCTTGAAGTTGCTGCTTCAGTTTAGCAGGCCAGTACAATTTCTAATGTTTTGTTACAGATTCAATCCCTTATCTTAAACAGAAAACACTCTTTTTATATTGGACATATTCGTGCCCACTCTATGTTGCCGGGCCCGATGGCAAAGTGTAATGATTTGGTGGACCAGGCAACTCGGGCTGTGGCTCTGGTTGCAGCTGATCCTGTAGAATTGGCAAAAGACTTTCATAGATTGTATCATATACCTGCTAATACCCTTAGGAAAAGAAATAATTTGTCCAGGCATGTGGCAAGAGATATTGTTAAAGCCTGTAAATCTTGTGTTACCTTTCTTCATCCTCCCCATGTGGGGGTAAACCCCAGGGGGTTGAGACCAAACGCCCTATGGCAAATGGATGTTACTCATCTGACGGAATTTGGTAAGTTGAAATATTTACATGTGTCTGTGGACACCTTTTCTGGTGTTATTCATGCCACACCTCTGGCAGGAGAAAAGGTGTCTCACGTCAGAATACACTGCTTAGAAGCTTGGGCAGCTTGGGGAAAGCCCCTTAGACTCAAGACTGATAATGGCCCTGCTTATACTTCCCATGGTTTTCGCGCCTTTTGCGCACAAATGCAGGTTGCCCAAACCACCGGATTGCCCTACAATCCTCAAGGACAAGGTATAGTGGAAAGAGCTAATTGAAGCATAAAAGAAATGCTTCAAAAGCAAAAAGGGGGAATTGCTGAGTCCGCGTCCCCCAGGGAAAGACTTTCTCTTGCGCTCTTTACCCTTAATTTTTTAATTCTAAATTTTTTAATTCTAAATTCTAAAGTGTAATTTTTTAATTCTAAATGACAACGATCAGTTTGCCGCAGATCGGCATATGACAAGAGACTCCATGGATACTAAAGACATGGTTATGTGGAAGGATGTTATTAATAATAAATGGTATGGACCGGATCCGTTAATAACGAGATCCAGGGGAGCTGTTTGTGTTTTTCCACAGAGTCAAGAAGTACCTCACTGGGTGCCAATGAGACTGACCAGGCCGGTGGAGACTGCAGCAGAACCCCATCTTGAAGATGCCATCCACTCGTCTCCTGATACAGCTGATCTTCCTGCTGTTAGCAACAGTGCTAATAGCAATCCCTATGATAGCTAAACTGATGATGCTGTGGGCTGTTACAATTTACTGACTGGTTTACCTCTGCAGTGTCCTTTTCCAAAGAGCAGGTGGGAGTTGGAATGTTTTTAGCCTGCTGCTTGGGAGGATGCGTGGTCTGCCTATGGTTGGTCTGTCGCCTTCGAGCCCAAACCAGAAGGGACAAGGTTGTTATCTTGCAAGCATTAGCCGCTTTGGAGAGTGGATCCTCACCCCAGATTGAGCTGTCGGCCCTGAGAGGCAGTTAAGCCTTACCATTCTGCATAGCCTTAGCCCCGAGGGATCAGGGGATCCCATTGCACCGGGACAGGTATGCAATTTGCAATTTGGGACAGGGTGCAAGGCAAGTGAACTGCACTTGAGGAGATGGTTCTCATCTCCTTAAGAAGAGCATGCTGGGTTGCAAGTGGGTTGATGCCCAAGATCCCACCTCTGCAAAAAAGGCATCGGACGGGCCTGGTCATCACTGGGGAAGGCGCCCCTCAGGCGAAGGCCAGTGCAAGGTCCTCTCATTAATGTCTTAGACAGAGGCCCAACCTCTACTCTTACCTGTTGCCAAAAAACAAAGAAGGGGGAACTGTAGGGAGCCGGGGCGAGACTCCGCCCACTCCCTTGCAGCTTTGAGGTAACCACCCCATATTAGACGGTGCTTGGCAGGATGCCTGAGCTTTGCACGTGCGCGAGCCAGGTAGAGTCCCCAGCCAATCCCATGACACCTGGTGACGGTGAAAGGCAGGCGACCAACAATAGAAAGACCCGTGTTCCTATTCCCTATATAAGTGGCCATGTTTCGGGTGCACGCTCTCTCGCGCCCAAGCTCTCCTACAACTAAAAGGCTCTCTAATAATGCGTGATCTGAGAAGACTCCTGGTGTGGTGGTCGTTTTTTCTCGCTGGTGGAGTAGACGGGCGCTACAACCGTAACCCTCACCCTAAAACTTACACTCATCCTAACACTCACCCTAACCCTAACCCTATCCATCACCCTAACCCTATCAATCACACTCACCCTCACCCTCAGCCTAAACTTATGCCTAAGCCGAACCCTAACCCTAAACCTCACCCTCACCCAAGCCCTCACCCTAAAACTTATCCTAACCCCAACCCTCATCCTAACCCTCACCCTCACCCTAACCTTAACCATCACCCAAAACCTATTCCTCACCCCCACCCTTATCCTCAGCCTAACCCTAAGCCTAAGCCTAACCATAACCCTCACATTCACCCTACCCCTCACCCTAAACCTAATCCTAACCCGAACCTTCATCCTAAACCTCACCATAACCCTAACCCTAACCATCACCCAAACCCTATTCCTCATCCCACCCTCAGCCTAACCCTAAGTCTAAGAGTAACCCTAACCCTAACACTCACCCTCACCCTAGCCCGCACCCTAACCCTAACCCTAACCTAACCCGAACCCTAATCCTAAACCTAAACCTAAACCTAACCTTAACCCTCACCATAGCCCTCACCGTAACCATAATCCTAAACCTAAACCTCATCCTAACCCTCACCCTAAACCTAACCCTAACCCTCACCCTAACCCTAAACCTCACCCTCAACCTCAGCCCAACCCTAACCCTAATCCTCACACTAACACTCACGCTAAACCTAATCCTAAATCTAACCCGATCCTAAAACATAACCCTCACCCTAAACCTCATCCTAACCCTAATCCTAACAGCAATCCTTACACTAAACCTCACACTAACCCTAACTCTAACCCTAAACCTCACACTCACCCTCACCTTAAGCCTCACCCTCAACCTCAGCCTAAACCTAAGGCTCACCCTAAACCTAACCCTAACCTGTACACTCACCCTCACCCTCACCCTAACACTAATCCTACTCCCAGCCCTAACCCTATCCCTCACCCTAACCCTAACCCTCACCCTAAACCTAAACCGAACATTAACCCTAAACCTAACCCTCAACCTAATCCTAATTCTAAACCTAAACCTCAACCTCACCTTAACCTTAACACTAACCCTAACCCTAAACCTCACGCTAAATATAACCCTAAACCTCACCTTCACCCTAGCCCTCACCCAAACCCTAATCCTAACTCTAACCCTCATCCTAACCCTCACCCTAACCCAAACCCTAACCATCAACCTAACCTTAATCCTCAGCCTCAACCTCACCCTCAGCCTAACTTTAAGCCTAATCCTAATCCTAACCCTAACCCACACACTCACCCTCACCCTAACCCTAATCCTAATCCTAGCCCTAACAATAACCCTAACCCTAAACCTAACCCTCAACCGAAACATAACCCTCACCCTAACCCAAACCCTCACCCTAACACTTACCCTCACCCTAACACTAACCTTAACTCTAACCCTAACCCTCACACTAATCCTAACCCTCACAGTTACCATAAACTTCACCTTAACCTTAACCCTAACCCTAACCTAAACCTCACCCTCATCCTAGTCCTCACCCTAACCCTAATTCTATCCCTAACCCTAACCCTAACCCTAACCCTCAACCTCACCCTAAACCTCACACTAACCCTAACCCTAATCCTCAATCTAACACTCACCCTAACCGTAACCCAAACCCTTAACCTAACCCTCACCCGAACGCTAACCCTCACCCTTATCTTAACCCTCACCCTCAGCCTAACCCTCACCTTTACCCTTACCATCACTCTCACCCTAACCCTCAACATTGCCCTAACCCTCACCAAAGCCCTCACCCTAACTGTAACCCTAAACCTCACCCTCACCCTCAGATTTACACTAATTCTATCACTAATCCTAACCCTAAACCTCACCCTCACCCTAACAGTCAGCTAATTCTTACTCTCAAACTAATCCTAACCCTAACCCTAACCCTAACTCTCACAATAAACCTAACCCTCACCCTAACCGTAACCCTACCCCTTACCCTAACCCTCACCTTAACCCTAACTCTAACCCTCAACCTAACCCTCACCCAAAACCTCACCGTCACGCTAATTCTGACCCTAACCCTTATAACAACCCTAAGCCTCACCCTCACCCTAACCCTCACCCTAATCATAACCCTAACCCTCACCCTAAACCACACCCTAACCTGAAACTTAACCCTAACCCTCACCCTCACCCTAACCCTCATCCTAACAATTAACCTCATCCTCACACTAAACCTCACACTTAACCGAATCCTCACTGTCAACCTCACCGTCACCCTCACGCTAAGCCTAACCCTAACCCTCACCCTAACCCTAAAACTCACCCTAATCCTCACCCTAACCCTCACCCTAACGCTAATGCTAAGTCTAACACTCACCCTAACCCTCATGCTATCACTTATCCACACCACAATCCTAACCCTAACCTTAACCCTCACCCTCACCCTAAACTTCACCCAAAACCTAAACCTAATCCTAACCCTCACCCTAATCCAAACCCTAACACTAACCCTCACCTAACCCTAATCCTAACTCTCTACCTCACCCTAACCCTCACCATCACCGTCACCCTCACCCTAATCCTAACGCTCACCCACACCCTAAACCTCAAGCTCACCCTTACCCTAACCCTCAACTAATCCTCACCCTAACCCTAACCATTACCTAACCAAGATTCTCACCCTCACCCTCACCTTCACCCTAACCCTCACCCTCAACCTAGACCTCACCCTAACCATAAACATAAACATAAACCTCACCCTCACCCTCACCCTCAACCTTAGCCTATCCCTAATCATATCCCTAATCCTAACCCTAACCCTCACCCTCATCCGAACCCTCACCATAACCCTTACCCTCACCCTCACTCTCACCCTAACCGTAACCCTACCACTAATCCTAACCCTCACCCTAAACCTAAACCTACACCTCAACCTAAACCTCACCATAAACTTCACGCTAACCCTAACCCTCACCCTCACGCTAGCCCTCACCCTAACCCTAATTCTAACCCTAACCCTCACCCTAACCCTCATCCTCACCCTAAACCTCACACTTACTCTAACCCTAATCCCCAATCTAACCCTAACCCTAATCCTAACCCTAACCCTCACCCTAACGCTAACCCTCACCCTTACCGTAACTCTCACCCTTAGCCTTACCCTCAACTTTACTCTTACCATCACGCTCATCGTAAACCTCACCCTAACCCGAACCCTCATCCTAACCCTCACCCTAACCCTAACCCTATCCATCACTATAACCCTAACCCTCACCCTCACCATCACCCTCAGCTTAAACCTATGCCTTAGCCTAACCCTAACCTTAACCCTCCCCTCACCATAGCCCTCACCCTAACCCTAATCCTAACCCTAACCCTCATCCTAACCCTCACCTAACCCCAAGGTTATCCATCACCCTAAGCCTAATCCTCACACCCATCCTCACCCTCAGCCAAACCCTAAGCCTAAGCCTAATCCTAACCCTAACCCTCACACTCTGCCTCACACTAACCCTAATCCTAACCCTAAACCTAGCCCAAACCCTAAACCTCAACCTTACCCTCACTCTAAACCTAAAGCTAACCCTAACACTAACCCTAACCCTAACCCTCACCCTAAACCTCCCCCTCAACCTAAGTCTAACCCTAAACCTCACCCACCCTATCCCTAATCCTAACCCTAAAACTAACCCTTACCCTAACCCAAAGCTTCACTCTCAGCCTCACCCTCACGGGAAATGTAACCCTAACCATAACATTTACAATAACCCTAACCCTAATCCTAACCATCACACTCACCATAACCATCATCCTAACCCTAACCCTCACCCTAACCTTAACCCTCACTCTCACTGAAACCCTAACCCTCATCTTAACCCTCAACCTAACCTAACCTTAACACTCACCCTAACCCTTTACCTCACCCTAATCCTAACACTAAGCCTGACCTAAACCTCCCCCTAAACCTCCCCCTCCCCCTAACCCTAACAAAAACCTTAACCCTCAACCTAAAACTCAACCTAACCCTAAACCTAACCCTAACCCTAAACCTCACCTTAAGGCTAATTCTAACCCTAACCCTAACCCTAACCGGCACCCTAACCCTAATCCTCACCTAAACCCTCACCCTCAGCCTAATCCTAAGCCTAACAGTAAGCCTAACCCTCACACTCACCTTCACCCTAACCATAAACCTAAACCTAACCCAAGCCCTAACACTTACCTTCAACCTAACCCTCACCCTAACCCTAACCCTAACACTAACCCTAATCCTAACCCTCAACCTAAACCTCACCCTAACCCTAACACTAACCCTAAAACTGACCTTCACCCTAACCATAACTCTAACCCTAACCCTAACCCTAAATGTCACCCTAACCTTAGCATTAAACCTCACCCTAACACTCACCCTCACCGTAACCATAACCCTAACCCTAACAATAACACTAACCTTAATCCTAAGCCTCACCATAAACATAACCCTCACCCTAACCCTCAACCTCAACCTAACACTTACACTCACCCTAACACTAACCCTCACACTAAGCCTACCCCTCACCGAAACCCTAAACCTCACACTAACCCTAACCCTAATCCTCAATCTAATCCTCACCCTCACCCTAACCCTAACCCTTACCTTTACCCTCACCCTCACCATAACCCTAACCCTTACCCTTACTCTATACCTCACCCTAAACCTAACCCTCCCCCTTAACGAAAACCTCACCCTCAGCCTAACCCTCACCTTTATCCTTACAGACACCCTCAACCTAACCCTCACCATAACCCTAAAGCCTAACCTTAATTCTCACCCTACCTCTAACCCTAAGCCTCACCCTAACCCTAAGCCTCACCCTAACCCTAACACTCACCCTCACCCTCACCCTCAGCCTAACCCTAAGCCTAACCCTAACCCTAACTCTAACCCTCACACTCACCCTCTCCCTAAACCTAATCTGAATCCTAACCCTAACCCTAACACACACCATCACCCTACCCCTCACCCTAACCCTCACCCTACCCGTAACAATAACCCTAACCGTAACCCTCACCATAACCGTCACTCTAACTCTATCTCTAACACTAAACGTCAAACTCACACTGACCCTAAATTTAACCCTAACACGAAACCTAACCCTAAACCTAACCCTAAACCTCACCCTCACCATAGCCCTCACCATAACCATAATCCTAAAACTAACCCTCATCTTAACCCTCATCCTAACCCTAACCCTAACCCTAACAATCACCCTAACCCTAATCCTAACCATAACCCTAACCCTAAACCTCACCCTAACCCTAAACCTAAAACCAACCCTAACCCTAACCTTCATCCTAACCCTCACTTGAAGCCTAACTGTAACCCTAAACCTCACCCTCACCCTCACCGTAACTCTAACCCTAAACTTAATCCTAAACCTCACCCTAACCCTAAAACTCACCCTCACCCTCAACATAACCCTAACTCTAAACTTAAAAATCACCCTAAACATAACACTAACCCTCACCCTAACCATAATCCTCACCCTAACCCTAACCCTAACCCTCACCCTAACACGTACCCTCACCCTAACACTAACCCTAACTCTAACACTAACCCTCACAGTAACCCTAACTCTCACCCGAACCCTAAACCTCACCTAAACCCTAACACTAACCCTCAGCCTCACCCTAGCCCTCACCCTAACTCTAATTCTAACCCTAACACTCACCCAAACCCTAAACCTCATCCTCAACCTAAACCTCACACAAACCCCAATCCTAATCCTCAATCTAACCCTCACCCTCACCCTACCCCTCATCCTAATCCTTACCCTAAACCTCAAACTAATCCTAACCCTCACCCTTAGGGGAACACTCACCCTCACCCTAACCCTCACCTTTATTCTTACCGTCACATTCAGGCTAACCCTCACCCTAACCCTAACACTCATCCTAACACTCAACCTAACCCTAACCCTATCCATCATCCTAACCCACCCCTCAAACTCACCCTCACCCTAAGCCTAACCTTAAGCATAAGCCTAAGCCTATCCGTAACCCTAACCCTCACCCTCACCCTAGCCCTCACCCTAAACCTAATCCTAATGCTAAGCCTCATCCTCACCCTCAACCTAACCCTAACCCTAACCATCACCCTAAACCTATTCCTCACCCCCATACTCACCCTCAGCCTAACCCTAAGACTAAGCCTAACCCTAACCATAACCCTCAACCTCAGGTTCACCCTCACCGCAAACTAAACCCAAACCATAACACTAACAATAACCCTAATTTTAACCGAAACCCTAACCTTAATGCTCACCCCCACCTCACCCTCAGCCTAACCCTAACCCTAACCCTAAACCTAAACCTAACCCTAAACCTCACCCTAATCCTCAGCCTCACCCTAACCCAAACACTAACATTAATCATCACCCTAACCCTAAGCCTAACCCTAACTCTCAAGCTCAACCTCAACCTAAGCTTAAACCTAACACTAAACCTCACCCTAAAACTAACACTCACCCTCAACCTCAACCTCACTGCAAACTTTACCCTAACCATAAAAATACCAATAACCCTAACCCTAACCCTAACCTTAACCCTAATCCTCACCTCCACCCCCACCCTCAGCCTAACCATAAGCCTAATCCTACACCTAACCCTAATCCTCACCATAAACCTAAACCTAACCCTCACCCTAACCCTAACCCTAACACTAAACCTCACCTTAAGGCTAACTCTAAACCTAACCCTAACCCTAAACCACACCCTAACTCTCACACTTACACTCTACCTCAGCCTAACCCTAAGCCTAAACCAAACCCTAATTCTAACCCTCACACTCACCCTCAACCTAACCATAATCCTAAACCTAACACTGTCCCTAACCCTAACCCTCACCCTAACGTTAACCCTAACCCTAAACTTAACCCTAACACTATACCTCACCCTAAACATAACCCTAAACCTCACCTTCCCCCTATCCCTCACCCAAACCCTAAACCTAACCTTCAAACTAAACATAACCCTCACCCTAACCCAACCCCCCACCCTAACACTTCCCCTCACCCTAACACTAACCCTCACACTAACCCCAACTCTCACAGTAAACCTAACCATCACATTAACCTTAACCCTAACAATAACCCTAACCCTAACCCTCACCCTCACCCTCAGCCTCACCCTAACCCTAACCCTAAAACTAACACTAAACCTCCCCAAAAGCATAACCCTCACCCTAACCCAAACCCTCACCCTAATATTTAACCTCACCCAAACACTATCCCTAACATTAACACTATTGCTCACACTAATCCTAACCCTAACCCTAACCCCAAACCTTAACCTAACCCTCACCCTCACCCTAACCCTAACACTAAGCCTCACCCTAACCCTTAGCCTAAGCCTCACTCTAACCCTATATCTAACCGTAAACCTCACCCTCACACTAACCCTAACCCTAACCCTAACCCTAAACCCCACCCTAACCCTAAACCTAACCCTCACCCGCACCCTCACCCTCTCTGTAGCGCTAACCCTAACCCTAACAATAACACTAACCCTAACCCTAACCCTCACACTCACCCTCACCCTCAACCTAACCCTAATCCTAAATGTAACCCTATACCTTACCCTAAACTTCACCCTAGCCGTCACCCTAACCCTAATCCTAACCCTAACCCTCATCCTAACCCTCACCCTATCACTAACTCTAACCCTCACCTTCACCCTCACCCTAATCCTAACATAAACCTAAAGCTCAACCTAAACCTAACGCTCACCCTCACCTTAACCCATACCCTAACCCTCACCCTAAACCTAAACTTAACCCGAACCCTAACTCTCACCATAACCCTAACCCTAAACCTCACCCTAAACCTAACCCTTACCCTCACCCTCAGCCTAACCCTAAGCCTAACTCTAACCCTAACCCTAAACCTCACACTCATTCTAACCCTAAGCCTAATCCTAATCCTAACCCTAACACTAAACCTAACCGTAAACCTAACCATCACATTAACCTTAACCCTAACAATAACCCTAACCCTAACCCTCACCCTCACCCTCAGCCTCACTCTAATCCAAACTTTAACCCTAAGCCTCAGCCTCACCCTAAACCTAACCCTAAAACTAACACTAAACCTCACCAAAAGCATAACGCTCACCTAACCCAAATGCTCACCCTAACATTTAACCTCACCCAAACACTAATCCTAACCTTAACACTAACCCTCACACTAACCCTAACCCTAACCCTAACCCTAAACCTTAACCTAACCCTCACCCTCACCCTAACCCTAACACTAAGCCTCACCCTAACCCTCACCCTAACCCTCCCCCTAACCCTATATCTAACCCTAAACCTCACCCTCACACTAAACCTAACCCTAACCCTAACCCTAAACCCCACCCTAAACCTAAACCTAACCCTCACCCGCACCCTCACCCACTCCGTAGCGCTAACCCTAACCCTAACAATAAAACTAACCCTAACCCTAACCCTCACACTCACCCTCACGCTCAACCTAACCCTAATCCTAAATGTAACCCTATACCTTACCCTAACCCTAACCCTAGCCTTCACCCTAAACCTAATCCTAACCCTAAACCTCATCCTAACCCTCACCCTAACCCTAACCCTAGCCCTAACATCACCCTAAATCTAAGCCTAACCCTGACCCTAACCTAACCCTCACACTCACGCTCACCCTTACCCTAATCCTAAACCTAACCTTAGCCCTAACTCTAACCCTCACTCTAACACTCATCATAGCCCTCACCCTAACCCTAATCCCAACCATAAAACTCATCCTAACCTTCACCCTAACCCTAACCCTAACCCTAAACCTCACCCTCATGCTCGGCCTAAGCCTAAGCCTAAGCCTAAGCCTAGTCCTAAACCTAACCCTCAACCTAACCCTAACCCTAACACTAACACTAATTCTAACCCTAAACCTCACTCTCACCCTTACCCTAACTCTAAACCTAACCCTAAACCTAAAACTCATCCTCAACCCTAAACCTAAACCTCACCCTCACCCTCAACTTAACCATAACCCTAAAACTAACCCTAACATTAACCCTAACCCTAACCCTCACCCTTACCTTAAGCCTCACCCTAACATTTACCCTCACCCGAACACTCACCCTAACCCTAACACTAACCCTCACACTAAATCTAACCATCACCCTAACTCTAAACCTCACCCAAAACCTAACCCTAGCCCTCACCCTCACCCTAACCCTCACCCTAACCCTAACACGCATCCTCACCCTAAACCTCACACTAACCCTAACAATAATCCTCAATCTAACCCTCACCCTCACACTACCCCTAACCCTAACACTCACGCTAAAACTAACCCTCACTCTTACAATAACCCACACCCTCAGCCTAACCCTCACGTTTACCCGTACCGTCACCCCCACCCTAACCCTCACCCTAACGCTAACCCTCAGCCTAACACTCACCCTAACCCTGAATCTACCCCTAAACCTCACCCTCAGCCTAAGCCTAACTCTAACCCTAACCCTAACACTAAATCTAACCATAATGCTAACACTAATCCTCACCCTCACCCTCATTGTAACTGTAACCCTAACCCTAACCTTAACAATAAACCTAACCCTAACCCTAACCCTTACTGTAACCCTATCCCTAACACTAACATTAAAACTAAATCTAAACCTAACCCTAAACCTAACCCTAATCCTCAGCCTCACTCTCACCCTAACCAAACCCTAAACCTAACCTTCACCCTAACCCTAAGCCTAAACCTAACCCTAATTCTAACCCTCACGTTCACCCTCACCCTAAACCTATTCCTAAACCTAACCCTATCCCTAAGCCTAACCCTCATCCTAACCCTCACCCTAGCCCTCAGCCTAACCCTTATCCTAACCCTAAACCTCATCCTAATCCTCACCCTAACCCTAACCTTAACCCTCACCCTAACCCTAACACTAACACTCACCCACATGCTGGGCCTAAGTCTAAGCCAAAGCCTAAGCCTAACCCTAACCCTAACGCTCACAGTAACTATAGCCCTAACACTCACCCTAACTCTAACCCTAAACCTCACCCTCACACTAACCCTAACTCTAAACCGAAACCTAAACTTAAACCTCATCCTAACCCTTACCCTAATAATAACCCTAACAAAAACCCTTACCCTAACCCTAACTCAAACCCTAACACTAACACTAAACCTACACCTAAACCTAGCCCTAACGCTAACCATAACCCTCACCCTAACCCTAAACTCACCCTAACACTAAACCTAATCCTCACCCTCACCCTAGCCCTCACCCTAAGCCTAACCCTCATCCTCACTCTCAAACTCACACAAACCCTAACACTAATCCTCAATCTAACCGTCACCCTCACCCTTACCCTAATCCTAACACTCACCGTAAACCTAACCCTCACCCTACTGTAACCCTCACCCTAGGCCTAACCCTCAACTTTACCTTTACCGTCACCGCCACCTTAACCCTCACCCTAACCCTAACCTTCACCCTAACCATTACTCTAACACTAACTCTACCCCTAAACCTCACACTCACCCTAACCCTGTCTCTAACCCTAACACTAACACTAAAAACCTCACCCTAACTCTAACTCTAACCCTCAACTTCATTGTAACCGTAACATTAACCCTAACAATAACCCTAACCCTAAACTTAATCCTAACCCTCAAACTCACATTAACCCTAATCCTTACTCTAAACCTTACCCTAACCCTCACACTTATCGTAACCCTAACCCTCATCCTAACCCTCACCCTAACACTAACCCTAACCCTCAAACTCACCCTAAAAATAAACCAACCCCTCACCCTCACCCTCAACCTCACCTTAACTCTAACCCTAACCCTAACAATAAAAGTAATCCTAACCCTAAAACTAACCCTAAACCTAACCCTAATCCTAACACTCACTCTCAGCCTCAACCTAACCCTAACTCTAACCCTAAACCTCACCCTCACCCTAACCCTAACCCTAAACCTCACCCTAACCTTAACCCTAAAACTCACCCTCACGCAAGCCCTCACCCTAACCCTAATCCTAACCATAACACTCATCCTAAACCTCATCCTAAAAATAACCCTAACACTCACCCTCACCCTAACCCTAACCCTAACCCTAACCCTCAACCTAAACCTAGCCCTCACCCTCACTGTAACCCCTATCCTAACACTCACCCTAACCCTAAACTTAACCCAAACCCTAACGCTCACCCTAACCCTATCCCTCACCCTAACTCTAACCCTCACACTCACCCTCACCCTCAGCCTAAACCTAAGCCTATCCTAACCCTAATCCTCTCTCATCCTAACGCAAATCCCAATCAAACCCTAACCCTGACTCTCACCATCACCCTAAGCCTCACCTTAAGCCTAACCCTAATATTAATCCTAACCCTAACCCTAACCCTAAACCTCACACTAACACTAACACTAAACATCACCTTAACCCTAAACCTCACCCTAAACCTAACCCTACCCTCACCCTAACCCTAACCCTCACCCTCACCCTAAACCCCACACTAACCCTAAAAATAATCCTCAATATAAGCCTCAGCCTCATCCTAACCCTAACCCTAACCCTCACCCTAAACCTAACCCTCACCCTTACCGTAACCCTCACCCTCAGACTAAACTTCACATTTACCCTTACCGTGACCCCCACACTAACCCTCACCCTAAACCTAACCCACATCCTAACCCTAACTCTACCCCTAAACCTCACCCTCACCCTAAAACGAACTCTATCCTTAACCCTAACACTAAACCTCAACCCAAACCTAAATCTAATCCTCACCCTCAACCACATGCTCAGCCTAAAACTAAGCCTAAGCCTAACACTTACCCTAACCATCAACCTCAACCTAGCCCTCAGGCAAACCCTAATCATAAATCTAACCCTCATCCTAATCCTCCCTCTATCCCTAACACTAAACCTCAACCTAAACCTAACCCTAAACCTCACCTTCACCCTAGCCCTCACCCTAGCCCTAATCCTAACCCTAACCCTGATCCTAACCCTCCCCATAACCCTAAGCCTAACCCTCACCCTAACCCTAACACTCAGCTTCAACCTCACACTCAGCCTAATCCTAAGCCTAACCCTAACACTAACCTTAACCCTCAATCTCACCTTAACCCTCACCCTAACCCTAACCCTAACCCTAACACTAAGCCTAACCCTAACCCTCACCCTCAACCTCACCCTAACCCTAACTCAAACCCTAAACCTCACCCTAACCATAACCCTTAGCCTAACCCTAACCCTAAACCTGACCCTAAACGTAACTCTAAACCTACCCTTACCCTAGCCCTTACCCTAACCCTAATCCTAACCCTAATCCTCATCCTAACCCTAATCCTAACACTAACCCTATCCCTAACCCTTACCCTCAACCTCACCCTCAGCCTAATCCTAAAACTAACCCTAATCCTCACCCTCACCCTAGCCCACACCATAACCCTAACACTCACCCTCACCATAAATCTCACACTAACCCTAACACTAATCCTCAGTCTAACCCTCAGCCTCAGCCTAACCCTCAGCCTAACCCTCACCCTAACCCTAAACCTGACCCTTACCATAACCCTCACCCTAGGCCTAACCCTCACCTTTAACCTTACCGTGACCCCCAACTTAACCCTCAGCCTAATCCGAACCCTAACCCTAACCCCGACTCTAACCCTCACCCTAACCCTAACTCTAACCCTAAATCCCACCCTCACCCTAAACCTAACTATAAAGTAAACCAAAACCTAAACCTCACCCTAACCCCAACCGTAATCCTAACCCTAACCCCAACACTAGGCCTAAACCTAACACTAAGCCTAAACCTCACATTTACCCTCACCCTAACCGTAACCCTAAACCCAACCATAACAATAACCCTAACCCTAATCCTAAACCTAACCCTAACCATAACCGTCACCGCAACCCAAAACTTAACCCTAACACTAACCCTCACAGTAACCCGAATCTCACGCTAACCCTAACTCTAACCCTAACCGTAACACTAAAAACCTCACCCTAACCCTAAATCTAAACCTCAACCTCAACATAATCGTAACACTAACCCTATCCCTAACAATAACCCTAACCCTAACCCTAATTCTAATATTCAACCTCACACTAACCCTAATCCCAAACCTAACCCTCAACCTAACCCTAACCCTCACACTTACTCTAACCCTAACCCTCATCCTAACCCTCACCCTAACCCTAACCCTAACACTAAAAGTCACCCTAACACTAAACCTAACCGTCACCCTCAACCTAGCCCTCATCCTAACCCTAATCCTAACCCTACTTCTCATCCTAACACTCACCCTAACCCTAACCCTAAACCTCACCCTAACCCTATCCTTAAACCTAACCCTCAAACTAACCCTAATCCTCACGCTCAACTTAAAGCTAACCTTAACCCTCACCCTAACCCTAAACTTTACCTGAAACATAACTTTCAACTTAACTCTAAACCTAACCCTCACCCTAACCCTAACCCTCACACTCGCCCTACCCTTACCCTAATCCTAATCCTAACCCTAACCCTAACCCTCAACCTCTGCCTCACCTTAACCCTAACTCTAACCCTAAACTCCACTCTCACCCTAACCCTAACCCTAACCCTAAACCTAAACCTCACCCTAACCATAACCTTAAACCTCACCTTCACATTAGCCCTCACCCTAACCCTAATCCTAACCCTAACCCTCATCCTAACCCTCCCTATAACCCTATCTGAAACCCTCACCCTAACCCTAACACTCAAACCCACCCTCACACTCAGCCTAACCCTAAGCCTAACCACAAGACTTACCTGAAACCTAACCTTAACCCTCACACTCACTCGCATCCACACCCTCACCATAACTCTAAACCAAACCCTAACCCTAACCCTAAAACTCGCCCTAACCCTAACCCTAACCCTAACCCTCACCCTCACCCTAACCCTAACACAAATCCTAACCCTAAACCTCCCCCTAACCCTCCCCCTAACCCTGTATCTAACCTTAAACTTCCCCCTCCACCTAACCCTAACCCTAACCCTAAACCCCACCCTAATCCTAACATTAACCCTCACCCGCACCCACACCCTCACCATAACTCTAACGCTAACTCTAAAAATAACACTAAGACTAACACTAACCATCACCCTAACCCTAATCCTCACCCCCACCTTCACCATCAGCCTAACCCTAAGCCTAAGCCTAACCCTCACCCTAACCCTCACACTCATGCTCACCCTAACCCTAAGCTTAAACCTAAACCTATCCCTAAACCTCAACCTGAACCTCACACTCACCCTAACCCTAACACTAACCCTAACCCTAAACCTCCCCCAAACCCACCCCCAAACTCTAACTCTAACACTAAACCTCACCCTCACCCTAACCCTAAAACTCTCTCTAACCCTAACCCTCACCCTCACCCTCTAACTCACCCTAACTCTAACCCTGTCCATAACAATAACACTAACCCTAACCCAAAACCTAAACATAACCCTCACCCTCAGCCTCACCCTCACTGAAAACTTAACCCTAACCATAACACTAACAATAAGACTAACCCTAAACTTAACCCTAACCCTAATCCTCACCCCCAACCTCACCCTCAGCCTAACCCTAACCCTAACCCTCCCTGTAACCCTAACCGTAACCCTAAACCTAACCCTAACACTAACCCTAAAACAAACCTTAAACCTAACCCTAACCCTAACCCTATTTCTCAGCCTCACACTCACCCTAACACAAATCTTAACCCTAACCCTCACCCTAACCCTAAGCCTAACCCTAACCCTTAGCCTAACCCTCACACTCACGCTCACCCTACCCCAAATCCTAAACCTAATCCTATCCCTAACCCTAACCCTCACCCTAACCCTCACACTAGCCCTCACCCTAAACCTAATCCTAACACTAAACCTCATCCTAACCCTCACTATTACCCTAATACTAACCCTCCCCCTCATGCTCTGCCTAAGCCTAATCCTAAGACTAAACCTAACCCTAACCCTAAACCTAACACTAAAATTAACCCTAATCCTAACACTCACCCTCCACCTAACCCTAACCCTAACCCAACCCTCACCCTCAGCCTCACCCTAACCCTAACTCTAACCCTAAAGCTCACCCTCACCCTAACCCTAACCCTAACCCTAACCCTAAACCTCACCATAACCTTAACCCTAAACCTCACCCTCATGCTAGCCATCACCCTAACCCTAATCCTAACCTTAACACTCATCCTAAACCTAACCCTAACAATAACCCTAACCCTCACCCTCAATCTCACCCTAACACTAACACTAACCCTCACCCTCACCCTTACCCTAACCCTAACCTAACCTAATGCTCAACCTATCCCTAACCCTCAACCTCACCTTAAGCCGTACCCTAACCCTCACCCTAACCCTAAACTTAACCGGTACTCTAACTCTCACCCTAATCCTAATACTAAACCTCACCCTAAACCTAACTGAGCGTGAGGCGCTCACCCTCAGCCTAACCCTATGCCTAAATCTAACCCTAACACTAAACCTCACACTCAACCTAACCCTAAGCATAATCCTAATCCTAACCCTAACCCTCACCCTAACCATCACCTTAACACTAACCCTAAAAATAACCCTAGCCCTAACCCTCAACATAACCCTAACCCTCACCCTAAACCTAAACCGAACATTAACCCTAAACCTAACCCTCACCCTAACCCTAACTCTAAACCTAAACCTCAGCCTCACCTTAACCCTAACCTTAACCCTAACCCTAACCCTCAAGCTAAACATAACCCTAAACCTCACCTTCACCCTAGCCCTCACCCAAACCCTAATCCTAACTCTAACTCTCATCCTAACGCTCACCCTAAACCAAACCCTAACCATCAACCTAACCCTAATCCTCAGCCTCAACCTCACCCTCAGCCTAACCTTAAGCCTAAACCTATACCTAACCCTAACCCACACACTCACCCTCACACTAAACCTAATCCTAATCCTAGCCCTAACAATAACCCTAACCCTAAACCTAACTCTCAATGGAAACATAACCCTCACCCTAACCCAAACCCTCACCTTAACACTTACCCTCACCCTAACACTAACCTTAACTCTAACCCTAACCCAAACACTAACCCTAACCCTCACAGTAACCATAAACTTCACCCTAACCTTAACCCTAACCCTAACCTAAACCTCACCCTCATCCTACTCCTCACCCTAACCCTAATTCTAACCTTAACCCTAACCCTAACCCTAACTCTCAACCTCACCCTAAACCTCACACTAACCCTAACCCTAATCCTCAAACTAACACTCACCCTAACCGTAACCCGAACCCTTAACCTAACCCTCACCCTAACCCTAACCCTCACCTTTATCTTAACCCTCACCCTCAGCCTAACCCTCAACTTTACCCTAACCATCACTCTCACCCTAACCTGCAACCTTACCCTAACCCTCACCCAAGCCCTCACCCTAACCCTAACCCTAAACCTCACCCTCACCCACAGATTTACACTAATCCTGTCACTATTCCTAAGCCTAAACCTCACCCTCACCCGAACAGTCAGCTAATTCTTACTCTCAAACTAATCCTAACCCTAACCCTAAACCTAACTCTCACACTAAACCTAACCGTCACCCTAACCGTAACCCTATTCCTTACCCTAACCCTCACCTTACCCCGAACTCTAACCCTCCACCTAACCCTCACCCAAAATCTCACCGTCACCCTAATTCTCACCTTAACCCTTATAACAACCCTAACCCTCACCCTCACCCTAACCCTCACCCTAATCATAACCCTAACCCTCAGCCTAACCCTCATCCTAACCCTAAGCATAACCCTAACCCTAACCCTCATCCTAACCAAAACCTTAACCCTAACCCTCACCCTCACCCTAACCCTCATCCTAACACTTAACCTCATCCTCACCCTAAACCTCACACTTAACCGAATCCTCACTATAACTCTAAACCTAACCGTCACCCTCACCGTGAACCTCACGCTAAGCCTAACCCTAACCCGGACCCTAACCCTAACCCTAACACTAAACCTCACCTTAAGGCTAACTCTAAACCTAACCCTAACCCTAACCCTCAACCTAACTCTCACACTTACACTCTACCTCAGCCTAACCCTAAGCCTAAACCTAACCCTAACCCTAACCCTCACACTCACACTCACCCTAACCCTAATCCTAAACCTAACACTCTCCCTAAACCTAACCCTCACCCTAACGCTCACCCTAACCCTAAAACTAACACTAACCCTAAACCTAACCCTCACCCTAACACTAACCCTAACACCAACCCTAACGCTAACCCTCACACTAACCCTAACTCTAACCCTCAACCTCACCGTCACCCTCACCTTAACCCTCACCCTCAACCTCAGCGTAAACCTAAGCCTAACACTAACCCTAACACTCAAACTCACACTCACCCTCACAAAAACACTTATCCTAATCTCAGCCCTAACCCTAACCCTCACCCTAACCCTAACCCTCACCCTAACCCTAAACCTAACACTAACCCTAACCCTAATCCTCACCCTAAACCTAACTCTAAACCTAAACCTCACCCTCACCTTAACCCTAACCCTAAACTTAACCCTAACCCTATACCTCACCCTAAACATAACCCTAAAACTCACCTTCACCCTAGCCCTCACCCAAACCCTAAACCTAACCTTCAAACTAAACATAAACCTCACCCTAACCCAAATCCCCACCCTAACACTTCCCCTCACCCTAACACTAACCCTCACACTAACCCCAACTCTCACAGTAAACCTAAACCTCACCCTAAACTTAACCCTAACCCTTACCTAAACCTCACCCTCACCCTAGCCCTCACCCTAACCCTAATTTTAACCCTAAACCTCAACCTAAACCTAACCCTCAACCTCACCCTAAACCTCACACTAACCCTAATCCTAATCCTCAATCTAACCCTCACCCTAACCGTAACCCTAACCCTTAACCTAACGCTCACCTTAACCCTAACCCTCACCCTTATCTTAACCCTCACCCTCAGCCTAACCCTCACCTTTACCCTTACCATCACTCTCACCCTAACCCTCAACCTTAACCTAACGCTCACCCAAGCCCTCACCCTAACACTAACCCTAAACCTCACCATCACCCTCAGCTTTACACTAATCCTATCACTATTCCTAACCCTAAACCTCACCCTCACCCTAACAGTCAGCTAATTCTTACCCTCACACTAATCCTAACCCTAACCCTAAACCTAACTCTCACAATAAACCTAACCCTCACCCTACCGTAACCCTACCCCTTACCCTAACCCTCACCTTAACGCTAACTCTAACCCTCAACCTAACCCTCACCCAAAACCTCACTGTCACCCTAAATCTGACCTTAACCCTTTTAACAACCCTAACCCTCACCCTCACCCTCACCTTAACCCTCACCCTAACCCTCACCCTAACCCTCACCCTAATCATAACCCTAACCCTCAGCCTCACCCTAATCCTAACCCTAAGCATAACCCTAACCCTAACCCTCACCCTAACCCTCACCCTAACCCTCATCCTAACACTTACCCTCATCCTCACCCTAAACCTCACACTTAACCAAATCCTCACCGTAACTCTAACCCTAACCGTCACGCTCACCGTCACCCTCACGCTAAGCCTAACCCTAACCCTCTCCCTAACCCTAACACTAAAACTAACACTCACCTAACCCTAACCCTAACCTTCTACCTCACCCGAACCCTCACCCTAACCCTAATGCTCACCCACACCCTAAACCTCAAGCTCACCCTTACCCTAACCCTCAACTAATCCTCACCCTATCCCTAACCATTACCTAACCAAGAACCTCATCCTCACCCTCACCTTCACCCTAACCTTCACCCTCACCCTAAACATATCCCTAACCCTAAACCTCACCCTCACCCTCACCCTCTACCTCAGCCGATCCCTAACCCTATCCCTAATCCTAACCCTAACCCTAACCCTCACCCTAATCCTCACCATAACCGTTACTTAGCCTCACCCTCACTCTCACCCTAACCGTAACCCTCACACTAATCCTAACCCTCACCCTAAACCTAAACCTATCCCTCACCCTAAACCTCACCATAAACTTAACCCTAACCCTAACCCTCACCCTCACCCTAGCCCTCAACCTAATCCTAATTCTAACCCTAACCATCACCCTAACCCTCATCCTCACCCTAAACCTCACACTAACCCTAACCCTAATCCCCAATCTAACCCTAACCCTAACCCTTACCCTAACACTCACCCTAACCCTAACCCTCACCCTTACCGTAACTCTCACCCTTAGCCTTACCCTCAACTTTACTCTTACCATCACGCTCATCCTAACCCGAACTCTCATCCTAACCCTCACCCTAACCCTCAACCTCAACCTAACACTTACCCTCACCCTAACACTGACCGTCACACTAAGCCTACCCCTCACCGAAACCCTAAACCTCACACTAAACCTAACCCTAATCCTCAATCTAACCCTCACCCTCACCCTAACTCTAACCCTTACCCGTACCCTATCCCTCACCCTAACCCTAACCCTCTCCCTTACCGAAAACCTCACCCTCAGTGTAACCCTCAACTTTAACCTTACATACAGCTTCAACCTAACCCTCACCCTAACCCTAAAGCCGAACCTTAATTCTCACCCTAACCCTAACCCTAAGCCTAACCCTAACCTTAACACTCACCCTAAACCTAACACTCACCCTCACCCTCACCCTCAGCCTAACCCTAAGCCTAACCCTAACCCTAACTCTAACCCTCACACTCACCCTCTCCCTAACCCTAATCTGAATCCTAACCCTAACCCTAACACACAACCTCACCCTAACCCTCAACCTACCCGTAACACTATCCCTAACCCTAACCCTCACCCTAACCCTCACCCTAACCCTATCTCTAACACTAAACCTCAAACTCATACTGACCCTAAATTTAACCCTAACCCTAAACCTCACCCTAAACCTAACCCTAAACCTCACCCTCAACCTAGCCCTCACCATAACCATAATCCTAAAACTAACCCTCATCTTAAACCTCATCCTAACCATAACCCTAACCCTCACCGTAACCCTAATCCTAACCATAACCCTAACCCTAAACCTCACCCTAACCCTAAACCTAAAACTAACCCTAACCCTAACCCTCATCCTAACCCTCACTTGAACCCTAACTGTAACCCTAAACCTCACCCTCACCCTCACCGTAACTTTAACCCTAACCCTAAACCTAAACCTCACCCTAAACCTAACTCTCACCCATCACCCTCAACGTAACCCTAACTCTAAACTTAACAATCACCCTAAACCTAACCCTAACCCTCACCCTAAATATAACCCTCACCCTAACACTAACCTTCACCCTAACACTTACCCTCACCCTAACACTAACCCTAACTCTAACACTAACACTCACAGTAACCCTAACTCTCACCCAAACCCTAAACCTCACCTAAACCCTAACATTAACCCGCAGCCTCACCCTAACCCTCATCCTAATCCTTACCCTAAACCTCAACCTAATCCTAACCCTCACCCTTAGGGGAACACTCACCCTCAGCCTAACCCTCACCTTTATTCTTACCGTCACATTCAGGCTAACCCTCACCCTAACCCTAACCCTCATGCTAACACTCAACCTAACCCTAACCCTATCCATCACCCTAACCCAAACCCTCAAACTCACCCTCACCCTAAGCCTAACCCTAAGCCTAAGCCTAAGCCTAAGCCTAACCCTAACCCTCACCCTCACCCTAGCCCTCAACCTAAACCTAATCCTAACGCAAAGCCTCATCCTCACCCTCAACCTAACCCTAACCCTAACCATCACCCAAAACCTATTCCTCACCCCCATACTCACCCTCAGCCTAACCCTAAGACTAAGCCTAACCATAACCATAACCCTCAACCTCAGGCTCGCCCTCACCACAAACTAAACCCAAACCATAACACTAACAATAACCCTAATTTTAACCGAAAACCTAAGCCTAATCCTCAACCCCACCCTCACCCTCATCCTAAACCTAACCCTAACCCTAAACCTAACCCTAACCCTAAACCTCACCCTAACCCTAACCCTAAACCTAACCCTCAACCTAACCCTAATCCTCACGCTCAACTTAAAGCTTACCCTAACCCTCACCCTAACCCTAAACTTTACCTGAACCCTAACTTTCAACTTAACCCTAACCCTAACCCTCACCCTAAACCTAACCCTCACATTCACCCTACCCTTACCCTAATCCTAATCCTAACACTTACCCTAACCCTCAACCTCCGCCTCGCCTTAACCCTAACTCTAACCCTAAACCCCATGGTCACCCTAACCCTAACCCTAACCCTAAACCTAAACCTCAACCTAACAATAACCCTAAACCTCACCTTCACCCTAGCCCTCACCCTAACCCTAATCCTAACCTTAACCCTCATCCTAACCCTCCCTATAACCCTATCCGAAAACCTCAACCTAACCCTAACCCTCAAACCCACCCTCACACTCAGCCTAACCCTAAGCCTAACCACAAGCCTTACCTGAAACCTAACCTTAACCCACACACTCACCCGCACCCTCACCCTCACCATAACTCTAAACCAAACCCTAACCCTAACACTAAACCTCACCCTAACCCTAACCCTAACACTAACTCTCACCCTCACCCTAACCCTAACACAAACCCTAACACTAACCCTCCCCCTAACCCTCCCCCTAACCCTGTATCTAGCCCTAAACTTCCCCCTCCACCTAACCATATCCTTAACACTAACCCTAAACCCCACCCTAATCCTAACACTAACCCTCACCTTTATCTTAACCCTCACACTCAGTCTCAACCTCACCTTAACCCTTACTGTCATCCTCACCCTAACCCTTACTGTAACCCTAAAACTCATCCTAATCCTCACCCTAACCGTAAACCTAAACATCACCCTAACCCTAACCCTCACACTCAACCTCACACTCAGTCTAACCCTAAGCCTAATCCTAAGCCTTACCCTAATCCTCACCCTCACCCTATCCAACACTAACCCTAATCCTAACCATCACCCTAAACCTAATCCTTCACCCCACCCTAACCCTCAGCCTAAGCCTAAACCTAACCGTAACCCTCACACTCACCCTCACCCTAACCCAAATCCAAACCCTAAACCTAACCCTAACCCTAAAACTCAACCTAACCCTCACCCTAACCTTAACCCTCACACTAACCCTAATCCTAACCCTCCACATAACCCGCACCCTTACCCTAAATCTAACCCTAAACCTCACCCTCAACATAACCATAATCCTAACCATAACCATAAACGTCACCCCAAACCTAACCCTCAACCTCACCCTCAGCCTTACCCTAACTGTAACTCTAACACTAAAATTAACACTAATCCTAACCCTAAACCTAAACCTAACCCTAACCCTAACCTTAATCCTAACACTCACCCTCACCCTAACACTAATTCTAACCCTAACCTAAACCCTAACCCTAACCCTCATGTCACCATAACCCTAACCCTCATCCTAACCCTCACCCTAACCCTAACCCTAAACCTAATCCTCACCCTAACACTAATCCTAACCCTCAACCTCACACTATCCCGCACCCTAACCCTAATCCTAACCCTAATCCTCATCCTAACCCTCACCCTAACTCTAACCCTAACCGTCACAATAAACCTAACCCTAATCCTAACCCTCAAACTTACCCTAACTCTCATGCTCACTGTAAGACTAACCGTAACCCTCACCCTAACCCTAAACTTAGGCTGAACCCTAAATCTCACCCTAACCCTAACCCTAAACCTCAACCTAACGCTAACCTTCACCCTCATCCTCACCCTCGGCCTAAACCGAAGGCTAAACCTAAGCCTAACCCTAACCCTCAGACTCACCCTAACACTTACCCTAACCCTTAGCCTAACCCTCACCCTCACCCTAACACTTAATCTAACACTAACACTAAACCTAACCCTCATCCTCAGCCTCACCCTAACCCTAAATCTAACCCTAAACCTCACACTCATCCTAACCCTAACCCTAAACCTCACCCTCACTATAGCCCTCACCCTAACCCTAATCCTAAAACTAACACTCATCCTAACCCTCACCATAAGCCTAACACTCATCCTCACCCTCACCCTAAACCTAAACCTAACCCTCAACCTAATCCTAACCCTCACCTCAACCTCACCCTCAGCCTAACCCTAAGCCTAACCCTAAACCTAACCCTAACACACACACGCACCCTCACCCTAACTCTAATCCTAACCCTAACTCTCACCGTAAACCTAACCTTAACACTAACACTAACCCTAAACCTCAACCTAACCATCACCCGAACCGTAATTCTAACCCTAAACCTCACCCTCACCCTAAACCTAACTCTAACCATAACCCAAACCTAAACCTCACCCTAACACTAACCCTCACCCGCACCTGCACCCTCACTGTAATTCTAAACATAACCATAACAATAACACTAACCCTAACCAGAACAATCACCCGACCCCTAGTCCTCACCCCCACCCTCACCCTCAGCCTAACTATAAGCCTAAGCTTAACCCTCAACCTAACGCTTACACTCACTCTCACCCTAACCCTAACCCTAAACCTAAACTTAAACCTAAACATAACCCTAACCCTAAACCTAACCCTAATCCTCATCCTCACACTCACCCTAGCCCAATCCCATAACTTATCCCTCACCCTAACCCTAAGCCTAATCCTCACCCTAAGCCTCACACTCACCCTCACCCTAACCCTAACTCTAACCCTCAACCTAACCCTCACACTAGCCCTAATCCTAACCCTAATCCTAACCCTAACCCTCATCCTAACCCTCACCCTAAAACTTACCCTCACCCTAGCACTCACCCTAACCCTAATCCTAACCTTAAAGCTCATGCAAACCCTCCCCATAACCCTAACCCTAGCCCTCACCCTAAACCTAACCCTCACCATCAATCTCACCCTCAGCCTAACACTAACCTTCGTCCTAACCCTCACATTCACCCTAACAGTAAACCTAATCCTAAACCTAACCCTATCCCTAAATCTCAACCTAAACCACACCCTCACCCTAAACCTAACACTAACCCTAACCCTTAACCTCACCCTAACAGTCCCCCTAAACCTAACTCTAACCCTAAAACTCACCCTCACCCTCAAACTCAAAGTAACTCTAACTCTAAGACCATAAACCTCACCATCATCCTCACCCTCACCACAAACTTAACCATAACCATAACACTAACAATAACCCTAACCCTAACCCTAACCCTAACCCTAAGCCTAACTCTCACCCTCCCCCTAAACCTAACCCTATCCCTCACCCTAACCATAAATTTAACCCGAATCCTAACTCTCACCCTAATGCTCACACTTACCCTAACCCTCAGCCTAACCCTAAGCCTAAACGTAACCCTAACCCTAACCCTCACATTCACCCTCCCCCTACCCTCCCCCTAACCATATATCTAACCCTAAACCTCACCCTCATCCTAACCCTAACCCTAACACTAAACCCCATCCTAACCCTAAATTTAAACCTCACCCGCACCCTCACCCTCACCGTAACTCTAACCCTAACCCTAACAATAACACTAACCCTAACCCCAACCCTAATGCTCAGCCCCACATTCACCCTCACCCTAACCCTAATCCTAAACCTAGCCCTATCCAGAAACCTCAAACTAAACTTCACTCTCACCCTACCCTAACACTAACCCTAACCCTAAACCTCACCCTAACTCTCCCCTTAACGCTAACTCTAACCATAAACGTCACACTGACCCTCATCCTAACCCTAACCCTAACGCTAAACCTCTCCCTAAACCTCACCCTAACCGTAACCCTCACCCCCATCCTCAACCTCACCGTAACTCTAACCCTAACCCTAACAATAACACTAGTCCTAACCCTAACCCTAACCATAACCCTCACCCTCAGCCTCACCCTCACCAATAACTTAACGCTCACCATACCACAAACAATAACCCTAACCCTAATACACACTCCCAAACTCACCCTCAGCCTAACCCTAAACCTAACCCTAAACCTAACCATAACCCTCACTGTAACTCTAACCCTAACCCTAACACTAACACTAAACCTAACCCTAATCCTCAGCCTCACCCTCACCCTACCCCAAAACCTAACCCTAACCCTCACCCTAAACCTAATCCTAAACCTAACCCTAAACCTAACCCTCACACTCACCCTCTACCTACCCCTAAACCTAAACCTAACCCTCTAACCCTAAACCTAAACCTAACCCTAACCCTAAACCTAACCCAAACCCTAACCCTAAACCTAACCCTAATCCTCAGCCTCAGCCTCAACTTAAACCAAACCCTAACCCTAAACCCCACCCTAACCCTAAACCTAAACCTAACCATAACCATAATCATAACCCTCATTTTAACTCTAACCCTAACCCTAACCCTAACCCTAACCCTAACCCTAACCCTAACCCTAACAATAGCCCTCACTGTAACTCTAACCCTAACCCTAACCCTAACCCTAAACCTAACCCTAACACTCAGCCTCACCCTCACCCTAACCCATACCCTAACCCTAACCCTCACCCTAACCCTAAGCCAAACCCTAACCCTAACCCTAAACCTCACACTCACCCTCACCCTAACCCTAATCATAAACCTAAACCTATCCCTAACCCCAACACTCACATTCAGCCTCAACCTACCCCTCACCCTAACCCTAATCCTAACCCTAAACCTCATCATAACCTTCACAATAACCCTAACCCTAACCCTCACCCTAACCCTAACCATAACCCTCACCCTCATGCTCAGCCAAAGCCTACTCATAAGCCTAAAGCTAAGCCTAACCCTAACCCTAACCCTCACCTTCACCCTAACCCTAACCCTAAACCTAACTCTAACCCTTAACCTCACCCTCACCCTAAACCTAACTCTAACCCTAACCCTGAACCTAAACCTCATCCTAAACCTAACCCTCACACACACCCTAACCCTTACCCTAATCCTAATACTTTCACTAAGCCTAACCCTCACCCACACCCTAACCCTCACACTAACCCTAACTCTAACACTAACCCTAACCCTAACCCTCACCCTCAGCTTCACCCTAACCCTAACTCTAAACCTAAACCTCAACCTCACCCTAACCCTAACCCTAAACCTAAGGCTAAACCTCACCCTAACCCTAACCTTAAAACTCACCCTCACCCTAGCCCTCACCCTAACCCTAATCCTAACCCTAACACTCATCCAAACCCTCCCCATAACCCTAACCCTAGCCCTAACCTTAACCCTCAAAATCTCCCTCACCCTCAGCCTAACCCTAAGGCTAAACCTAACCCTCATCATAACTCTCACACTCAACATCTCTCTAATCCTAATCCTAAAGCTAACCCTATCCCGAAACCTCAACCTAAACCTCCCGCTCACCCTAAACCTAACCCTAACCGTAACCCTGAACCTCATCCTAACTGTCCCCCTAACCCTAACTCTAACCCTAAACCTCACCCTCATCCTAATCCTATCCCTAACCCTAAACCTCACCCTAATCCTAACCCTCACCCTCACCCAAAACCTCAAAGTAACTCTAACGCTAAACCTAACAATAACACTAACTCTAACCCTAACCCTAACCATAAACCTCACTCTCAGCCTCACCCACACCGCAAACTTAACCCTATCCATAATACTAACAATAACCCTAACCCTAACACTAACCCTAATCCTCACCCCCACCCTCACCCTCAGCCTAAACCAAAGCCAAACCCTAAACCTAACAGTAACCCTAACCCTCACCGTAACCCTAACCCTAAACCTAACCCTAACCCTAAACCTAACCCAAACCCTAAAAATAAACTTCATCTCACCCTAAAACTCACACTAACCCTAACACAAATCCTCAATCTAACCCTCAACCTCACCCTCACCCTAGCAATCACCCTAACCCTAACCCTCATCCTCACCCTAAACCTCACACTAACCCTAACACTAATCCTCAATCTAACCCTCACTCTCACCCTAACCCTAACCCTAACCCTCACCCTAAACCTAACTCTCACCCTTACCATAACCCTCATCCTCAGCCTAACCCTCACCTTTACCCTTACACTCAACACTACCCTAACACTCACCCTAACCCTACCCTCACCCTGACCCTAAACCTACTCCTAAACCTCACCCTCACCCTAATCCTAACCCTAACCATAACCCTAACACTAAAACTCACCCTATCCCTAACCCTAAGCCTCACCCTCAACCTCATGCTCAGCCTAACCCTAAGCCTAGCCTAACCCTTACTCTAACCCTCACACTCACCCTAGCCCTCACCCTAACCCTAACCCTAACCCCCATCCTAAACCTCACCTTAACCCTAACCCTAACCATCAACCTAACCCTAATCCTCACCTCCACCCTCACCCTCAGCCTAACCCTAAGCCTAAGCCTAACCCTAAACCTAACCCTCACACTCACCCTCACCCTCACCCTAATCCTAACCCTAATCCTAACCCTAATCCTGAACATCAACCTAAACCTCACCTTAACCTTAAACCTAACACTAAACCTAACATTAACGCTCGACCTAACCCTCCAACTAACCCTAAATCTAACCCTAAACCTCATGCTCACCCTAACTCTAATCCTAACCCTAAACCTAATCCTAACCCTAACCTTAACCCACACCCTCACACTCACCCTCACCCTCACGATACCTCTAACCCTAACCGTAATAACACTAATCCTAACCCTAAACGCAACCCTAACCCTAACCCTAATTCTAACACTCACACTCACCCTAACCATAATCTTAAACATAACCCTCATCCTAACCATAACCCAAGCCCTAACCCTAACCCTAAACCTTACGTAGAACTAACCCTAACCCTCACCCTCACCATAGCCCTCACCCTAACTCTAATTCTAACACAAACCTTCACCGTAACCCAAAACTTAACCGAACCCTAATTCTCACCCTAACCCTAACCATAACCCTCAACTTAACCCTTAACCTCAAACTCACCCTCATTCTCAGCCTAACCCTAAGCCTAAGCCTAACCCTAACCCTAAGACTCACCCTAACCCTTACCCTAATCCTAATCCTAACCCTAAGCCTAAACCTCACCCTCACCCTCACCCTCACCCTAATCCTCACCCTAACCCTAATTCTAACACTAAACCTAAACCCAACCCCCAACCTCAGCCTCACCCTTACCCTAACTCTGAACCTAAACCTCACCCTCAACCTAATCCTAACTCTAACCCCAACCCTAACACTAAACCTCACCCTAAACCTAACCCTAAACCTCACCCTCACCATAACCATAACCCTACCCCTAACGCTAACAATAACCCTCACCCTCACTTTAACCCTAAACCTAAAACTAACCCTCAACCTAACCCTAATTCTCACCCTCACCGTAACCCTAACCCTCATCCTAAACCTCACCCTAACCCTAACCCTAAAACTCACCCTAACCCTAACCCTAACTCTCACCCTCACCCTAGCTCTCACCGTAACCCTAATACTAACCCTAATCCTCATCCTAAACCTCACCCTAACAATAACCCTAACCCACACTGTAACCCTAACCCTAACCCTCATCCTAACCCTAAACTTACCCGAACCCTAAATCTCACCCCAACCCTACCCCTAACTCTCACCCTAACCCTAACGATCACCCTCACCCTCACAGTAAGCCTAAACCTAAGCCTAACCCTAAAGTAACCCTCACACTCACCTTAACCCGTTCCCTATATCTAATCCTAACACTAAGCCTTACCCTGACCCTCAACCTAACCCTCACCATAACCCTAACTCTAAGATTATCCCTAACCCTAACCCTCATCCTCAGCCTCACCCTAACCCTAACTCTAACACTAAACCTCAGCCTCATCCTAAACCTAACCCTATCCCTAACCCTAAACCTCACCCTCACCCTAACACTAAACCTCACACTCACCCTAGCCCTCACCCTCACCCTAATCCTAACCCTCACCCTCACCCTAACACCATACTTAACCGAACCTTAAATCTCACCCTAACCCTAACCCTAACCGTTACCCTAACCCTAACCCTCACCCTCATCCTCACCCTCAGCCTAACCCTAAGCCTAAGCCTAACCCTAACCCTAACCTTCACACTCATCCGAACCCTTACACTAATCCTAATCCTAACCCTTATTCTAAACCTCACCCTCACCCTAACCCTCACCGTAACCCTAACTCTAGCACTAACCCTAAATGTAACCCTCAACCTTACCCTAACTCTAACACTAACCCTAACACTAAAACTCACCCTAACCCTAACCCTATCCCTCACCATCACAGTAACCATAACCTAACCCTAACAATAACCCTAACCTTAACTCTAACCCTCACCCTCACCCTAGCCCTCACCCTAACCCTAATTCTAACCCTCACTCTCACCCTTATCTTAACCCTCAACCTCAGCCTAAAACTCACCTTTACCCGTACCATCATCCTCACCCTAACCGTCACCCTAACCCTAAACCTCATCCTAAACCTCAACTTAAACTTAAACCTAACCATCACCCTAACCCTAACCCTCACCGTCAACCTCATGCTCAGCCTAACCCTAAGCCTAAGCCTAACGCTCATTCTAACCCTCATCCTCACCCTAGCCCTCAACCTAACCCTAATCCTAACCCGATCCCTCATACTAACCCTCCCCTAACCCTAACCCTAACAATCACCTAACCCTAATCCTCACCCCCAACCTCACCCTCAGCATAACCCTAACCCTAAGCCTAACCCGAAACCCTAATTCTCACATACCATCACCATAACCCTAATCCTAATCCTAACCTAAACCCTAACGCTAAACATCAACCTAACCCTCACCCTAACCTTAACACTAACACTAATCCTAACCCTAACCCTCGACCTAACCCTCCCCCAACCCTAAATCTAATCCTAAACTCACCATCACCTTAACACTAATCCTAACCCTAACGCTCACCCTAAACCTCACCCTCACTCTAAACCTAACCCTTATCCTAACCCTCACCGTAACCCTAACCCTAACCCTAAACCTAAATCTCACCCAAACACTAACCCTAACCCTCACCCTCACCCTAGCCCTCACCCTAACCCTAATTCTGACCCTAATCCTCATCCTAAACCTCACCCTAACCCTAACCCTAACCTTCACCCTAATCTTAAGCCTAACCCTAACCCTCAACCTAACCCTAACCTCACGCTCACCATAACCCTAACCCTAACCCTCATCATAACCTTAAACATAACCTGAACCCTAACTCTCACCCTAACCCTACCCCAAACTCTTACCCTAACACTAACACTCACACTCACCCTCAGCCTCAGCCTATCCTTAATCCTAAGCCTAAACCTAAACCTAACCTCACACTCACCCTAACCCTTACCCTAAACATAATCCTAACACTAAGGCTAACCCTTACCCACACCTTAAACCTTACGGTAACACTGACCTAACACTAACTCTCACCCTCACCCTAACCCTAACCCTCATCCTCACCCTAAACCTCACACTAACCCTAACCCTAATCCTCAATCTAACCCTCAGCCTAACCCTAAACCTAACCCTAAACCTAACCCTCACACTCACCCTTATCTTAACCCTCACCCTCAGCCTAAACCTCAACGTTACCCTTACCAACATCCTCCCCCTAACCGTCACCCTAACCCTAAACCTCATCCTAACCCTCACCCTACACGTAATCTTAACCATCACCCTAACCCTAAAACTCACCCTCAACCTCTTGTTCAGCCTAAACCTAAGCCTAAGCCTGGCCCTAACCCTAACCCTCACACTCACCCTAACCCTTACTCGAATCCTAATCCTAACACTAAGCGTAACCCTCACCCTCACACTAACCCTCACCGTAACCCTAACTCTAACACTAACCCTAACCCTAACCCTCAACCTCAGCCTCAACCTAACCCTAACTCTAACCCTAAACCTCACCCACACCCTCACCCTCACTCTAACACTCACCCTAACCCTAACTCTAAGACTAACCCTAAACCTAACCCTCAACCTCAGCCTCAACCTTACCCTAACTCTAACCCTAAACCTCACTTTCACCCTATCCCTAACTCTAACCGTGTCCCTAACACTAAACCTCACCCTAATCCTAAACCGAACCCTCAAACTCAGGCTCAACCTAAACCTAAGCCTAAGCCTAACCCTTACTCTAACCCTCACCCTCACCATAGCCCTCACAGTAAACCTAATCCTAAACCTTTTCCTCATCCTAACCCTTACCCTAACCCTAACCCTAACCATCACCCTAACCCTAATCCTCACCCCCAACCTCACCCTCAGCCTAACCCTAAGCCTAAGCCTAACTCTAAACCTCAACCTAACCCTCACCCTAACCTTAAACCTAACACTGAACCTAACACTAACCCTCGACCTAACCCTAAACCTAAACTGAAAACTCACCCTCACCCTAACCCAAATCCTAAACCTAACCCTAACCCTCAGCCTCACTCTTACACTAACCGGCAACCTAACCCTAACCGAAACCCTAACCCTAACCCTAAACCTTACCCTAACACTAACTCTAATCCTCACCATCACCCTAGCCCTCACCCTAACCCTAATCCTAACCCTAAACCTCACCCTAACCATAAACCTAGCCGAACCCTAAATCTCAACCTAACCCTAAACCTAACCCTCACCTTAACCCTAACCTTCACACTCACCCTCACTCTCAGACTAACCCTAAGCCTAAGGGTAACCCTAACCCTAACCCTCACACTCACCCGAACCATTACACTAATCCTAATCCTAACCCTAAGCCTAACCCTCACCCTCACTCTCACCCTCACTCCAACCCTCACCCAAACCCTAAATCTAACACTAACCCTAAACTTAACCCTCAACCTCAGCCTCACCCTTAGCCTAATTCTAACCCTAAACCTCACCCTCACCCTAACCCTAACTCTAACCCTAACCCTAACACTAAACCTCACCCTAACCCTAACCCTAACCCTCACCCTCACAGTAACGGTAACCATAACCCTAACCATGACAGTAACCCTAACCTAATACTAACCCTCACCCTAACCATAGCCCTCACCCTAACATTAACCCTCACCCTAACACTTACCCTCAACCTAACACTAACCCTAACCCTAACACTAAATCTCCCAATAACCCTAACCCTCACCCTAATCCTAAACCTCACCCTAATGCTAAACCTAACTCTAACCCTCACCCTGACCCTAGCCTTCACCCTAAACCTAATTCTAACCCTCAGTCTCACCCTAACCCTAACCCTCATCCTCACCCTATACCTCACACATACCCTAACCCTAAACCTAATCATCAATCTAACCCTCACCCTAAACCTTACCCTAACCCAAAACCTAACTCTAAACCATACCCTAACCCTAACCCTAAACCTCATCCTCACCCTAGCCCTCACCCTAACCCTAATCCTAAAGCTAACCCTCATCCTAACACTCACCCTATCCCTATCCCTAACCATCACCCTAAACCTTATCTTCACCCCCACTCTCGCCCTCAGCCTAACCCTAAGCCTAAGCCTAAGCTGAACCCTCACACTCACCCTCAACTTCACCCTAATCCTAACCCTAACCCTAACCATAACCCTAAACCTCAACATAACCCTCACCCTAACCTTAACCCTAAAAATAACCCTAACTCTAACCCTCGAACTAATCCTCCAACTAACCCTAAATCTAACCCTAATCCTCAACCTCAACCTCACCCTAAACCTATTCCTAACCCTAACCCTCAACCTCACCCTAACCCAAACCCTAACCCTCACCCTCAACCTCACCCTCACCATAACTCTAACCCTAACCCTAACAATAACACTAATCCTAACTCTAAACCTAACCTTAACCCTAACCATAATCCTAACACTCACCCTCACCCTAATCCTAATCCCAATCCTAACCCTCATCCTAACCCTAATCCTCACCCTCACTGTAACCCTAACCTTCAACCTAACCTTCACCTTAACCCTAACCCTAACCCTAAACCTTAATCTAACACTAACCCTAACAATCACCCTCAACCTATCCCTCACCGTAACCCTAACCTTAACCCTCACCCTAACGCTAACGCTAACCCTAAACCTCAACCTAACCCTAAACCTCACGCTTGCCATAACCCTAAACCTCCCCCTAACCCTAAACATAACCGAACATTAACTCTCACCCTAACCCTATCCCTAACCCTCCACCTAACCCTAACCCTCACCCTCACCCTCAGCCTCAGCCTAACCTAAGCCTAACAATAACCCTCACACTCACCCTAACCCTTACCCTAATCCTAATCCTAACTCTAACCCTAACCCTCACCTTCAGCCTCACCCTAACCCTAAATCGAACCCTAAACCTCAACCTCTCCCTAACCCTAACAATAACCATAACCTTAAACCTCACCCTCACACTCACCCTAGCCCTTACCCTAACCCTAATCCTAACCCTAACCCTCATCCTAACCCTCCCCCTAAACCTAACTCTCACCCTCAACCTCACCCTCAGCATAACCCTAAGCCTAACCAGAAAAATAAACCTAACACACACACTCACCCTCACTCTCACCTTAATGCTATCCCTAACCCTAACCCTAACCCTCCCCCTAACTTTCACCCTAATTATAACCCTAAACCTAACCCTTACCATAAACCTCAACCTAAACCTCACCCTAACACTAACTCTAACCCTAAACCTCACCCTCACCCTAACCCTAACTCTAACCCTAACCCAAAACATAAAACTCACCCTAACACTAAAACTAACCCTAAACCTCAACCTAACCCTCCAACTAAACCTAAATCTAACCATAAACCTCAAACTCACCTTAACCCTAATCCTAACCCTAACCCTAAACCTCACCCTAACCCTAACCCTAATCCTCATCCTAACCCTCACCCTAACTCTAAGCCTAAACCTCACCCTAACCCCAACCCTAACACTCCCCGTAACGGTAAACCTAACCTTAACCCTAACAATAACCCTAACATTAACCCTCAGCCTCACCTTAACCAAAAACCTCACTCGAACCCTATCCCTCACCCTTACACTTACTCTCAACTTAACACTAACCCTAACCCTCATCCTCACCCTAATCCTCACACTAACCCTAACACTAATGCTCAAACTAACCCTCATTCTAAACCAAACCCTAACCCTTACCCTAAACCTAAACCTAACCCTAACACTCACCCTTATCTTAACCCTCACCCTCAGCCTAAACCTCAACTTTACCCTTACCACAATCCCCACCCTAACCCTCTCCGTAACCCTAAACCTCATCCTAACCCTCACCCTATCCGTAAAACTAACCATCACCCTAACCCTAACACTCAACCTCACCCTAACCCTCACCCTAAAACTAATCCTAATCCTAACCCTCATCCTAACCCTCACCCTAACCCAATCCTTAACCATCACCCTAAACCTAATCCTCACCCCCACCCCCAGCCTCAGCCTAACCCTAAGCCTAAGACTAAGCCTAACCCTAACGCTCACACTCACCCTCACTCTAATCCTAAACCTAACCATAACCATAACCCTAAACCTCAACCTAAACCTCACCATATCCTTAACTCTAAAAGTAACCCGAACCCTAACCCTCGACCTAACCCTCCAACTAACCCTAAATATAACCCTAAACCTCACCCTCACCCTAACCCTAACCCTAAACCTCACCCTAACTCTAACTCTAACCCGAACCCTCACCTCACCCTCACCCTCATCATAACTCTAACCCCAACCCTAACAATAACATTAATCCTAACCCTAAACCTAACCATAACCCTAACCCTAACCTTAATCCTAACACTCACCCTCATGCTAACCCTAATCCTAACACTAACCCTCACCCTAAACCTAATCCTCACCCTCACTGTAACCCTAAGCCTCAACCTAACCCTCACCCAAACCCTAACCCAAAACTTAAACCTTAATGTAACACTAACCCTAACCCTCACCCTCACCCTAGACCTCACCCTAACCCTAATCATAACCCTAATCCACATCGTTACTCTCACCCTAAACCTAACCTTAACACTCACCCAAACCCTAACACTAACTCTCAACCTAAACCTAACCCTAGCCCTCACCCTAACCCTAACCTTCACCCTCACCCTCATTCTCAGCCTAACCCTAAGCCTAACACTAACCCTAATGCTCACAATCACCCTAAACCTTACCCTAAAACTAATCCTAACCCTAAGCTTACACCTCACCCTCAACCTAACCCTAAATCTAACACTAACCCTAACCCTAACCAACAACCTCAGCCTCACCCTAACCCTAACTCTAACCCTAAACTTCACCCTCACCCTCATCATAACCCTAATCCTAACCCTAAACCTCACACTAACCCTAACCCTAACCCTAACCCTCCACCTAACCCTCACCCTAACACTAAACCTAACCTTCACCCTCACCCTCACCCTAACCCTAATCCGAACCCTAACCCTCAACCTAAACCTAACCCTCACCCTCACCATACCCTTACACTAACACTCAACCTAACCCTAAACTTAAACCGAACCCTAACTCTCACCCTTACTCTAACGATAAACCTCACACTAACCCTAATAATAAACCTCACCCTCACCCTAGCCCTCACCCTCAACCTCACTCTCAGCCTAACCATAAGCCTAACCCTAAACCTAAACCTAACACATACACTCACCCTCAACCTAACCCTAATCCTAACCCTCGCCCTCATCCTAACCCTCTCCATAACCCTAACCCTCACACTAACCATAACCCACAACCTTCACCATCAGCCTAATCGTAAGCCTAACACTAACCCTAACCCGAAACCTAAACCTCACCCTAACCTTAACCCTCACTCTCAACCTCAGCCTAACACTAAGCCTATACCTAACCCTAACCCTAACCCTCACACTCACCCTAACAAAAACCCTAATCCTACTCCTAACCCTAACCCTAACCCTCACGCTTAACGTAACCCTCACCCTCAGCCTAACTCTCACCTTTACCATTACCGTCACCCCCACCCTAACCCTCACCCTAACCCTAATTCTAACCCTAACCCTAATTCTAACCCTAACCCTAACACTAACCCTCACACTAACCCTAACCCTAACCATCACCTTAACCCTAATCCTCACCCCCAGGCTCACCCTCAGCTGAACCCTAAGCCTAAGCCTAACCCTAAACCTAATGCTCACACTCACCCTCAACTTAACCCAAATCCTAACCATAAACATAACCCTAAACCTCAACCTAACCCTCAACAGAACCTGAACCCTAACACTTACCCTAACCCTAACCCTCGACCTAATCCTCCAACCAAACCTAAATCTAACCCTAAACCTCACCCTAACCCTAAAACTCACCCTCACCCTCACCATAAATCTAACCCTCACCCTAACAATAACAGTAATCCAAACCCTAAACCTAAACCTAACCCAAACCCTAACCCTACTGCTAACTCTAAACCTCACCCTAACCCTAATCCTAACCCTAACCCTCATCCTAACCCTCACCCTAACCCTCACCCTCACCATAATCCTAACCCTAACCCTAACCATAACCCTAAACCACAACCTAATCCTCACCCTAACCTTAACCCTAAAACTTACCCTAAACCTAACTCTCGACCTAACCCTCCAAATAACCCTAAATCTTACCCTAATCCTCACCCTCACACTAACCGTAATCCTAACCCTAACCCTAAACCTCACCCTAACCCTAACCCTAACCCTCACCCTCACCCTCACCCTCACCATAACTCTAACCCTAACTCTAACAATAAAATTAATTCTAACAATAAACCTAACCCTAACCCTAACCCTAATCCTAACATTCACCCACACGCTAACCCTAATCCTAACCCTAAACTTCACCCTAACCCTAATCCTCACCCTCACTGTAACCCTAACCCTCAACCTTACCCTCACCCAAACCTAACCCTAAACCTAAACCTTAATCTAACACTATCCCTAACCCTCACCCTAACCCTAACCCTCACCACAACCATAAACCTAACTCTCATCATAACCCTCACCCCACCACTAACCCTAACCCTCACCATAATCCTAACCCTAACCCTAACCCTAACCCTAAAACTCAACCTAAACCTCACCATAACCTTAACCTTAAAACTTACCCTAAACCTAATTCTCGACCTAACCCTCCAACAAACCATAAATCTTACCCTAATCTTCACCCTCACACTAACCCTAATCCTAATCCTAACACAAAACCTCACACTAACCCTAACCCTAACCCTCACCATCACCCTTACCATAACTCTAACCCTAACCCTAACAATAACATTAATTCTAACAATAAACCTAACCTGAACCCTAACCCTAATCCTGACACTCACCCTCAAGCTTACCCTAATCCTAAGTCTATCCTTAGCCCTAACCCTAATCCTCACCCTCACTGTAACCCTAACCCGCAACCTTACCCTCACCCTAACCCTAACCCTAACCCTAAACCTTAATCTGACACTAACACTAACCCTCACCCTCACACTAACCCTCACCCTAACCCTAACCCTAACCCTAATCCTCATTCTTACCCTCACCCTAACCCTAAACATAACCCTCACCCTAACCCTAAACCTAACCCTAACCCTCACCCTAACCCTAAACCTCACGCTCACCATAACCCTAACACTAACCCTCACCCTAACCCTAAACATAACCGAACCCTATCTGTCACCCTAACCCTAACCCTAACCCTCACCCTAACCCTAACCCTAACCATCACCCTCACCCTCAGCCTAACCCTAAGCCTAACCCTAATCCTAACCCTAACTCTCACACTCACCATAACCCTTACCCTAAACCTAATCTTAACCCTAACCCTAACTCTAACCCTAAACCTCACCCTAACACTAACCATAACCCACAACCTCACCCTAACCCTAATCTGAACCCTCACACCCAACCTAACCATAACCCTCACCCTCACACTAACCCTTACACTAATCCACAACCTACCCCTAAACAAAACCAGAACCCTAACTCTTACACTTTCCCTAAACGTTATCCTCAACCTAACCCTAACACTAAACCTCATCCTCAACCTAGCATACCCAACCCTAACCCTAATCCTTACCCTCTTCCTAACTCTCCCCCTAACCCTTACCCTAACCCTCACCCTAACACTAACCCTCACCCTCAACCTCACCCTCAGCCTAACCCTAAGCCTAAGCATAAAACTAACCCTAACACACACACTCACCCTCACCCTAAACCTCACCCTAACCCTAACCCTCATCCTAACCCTCCGCATATCCCTTAACCTCACCCTAAACCTCACCCTAACCAAGACCCACACCCTCACCCTCAACCTCACAGTAACTCTAACCCTAACCCTAACAATAACTATAACCCTTACCCTAACCCTGACCCTAACCTTAAACATAACCCTCAACCTCAGCCTAACCCTCACCGCAAACTTAACCCTAACCATAACACTAACAATAAACGTAACCCTAACCCTAACCCTAAACCTAATCTGCACCCCCACCCTTACCCTCACCCTCAGCCTAAATCTAAGCCTAAGCCTAAGCCTAACCCTAACCCTCACTGTAATCCTAACCTTAAACCTAAACCTAAACCTAACTTTAACCTTAAACCTAATCCTAAACCTAACACTAATCCTCAGCCTCACCCTCACCCTAACCCAAACCCTAACCCTAACCCAAACCCTAACCCTAACCCTCACCCTAAACTTCAGCCTAACACTAACCCTAACCCTCACACTCACCCTCACCCTAATACTAATCCTAAAACTAACCCTAACCCTAACCCTAACCCTCACCCAAACCCTCACACTAACACTTACCATCAACCTAACACTACGCCTAACCCTAACCCTAACCCTCAGCCTAACCCTAACTGTACCCGTAAATGTAACCCTCACCTAACCCTAATGCTAACCCTAACCCTAACACTAAACCTCACCCTAACCCTAAACCTAACCCTCACCCTCAAACTCACCGTGACTGTAACGCTAACCTTAACCCTAACAATAACCTAAACCTAACCCTAACCCTAACCCTAAACCTAAACCTAAACCTCACCCTACCACTTACACTCACCCTAACACTAACCCTAAACCTAACACTAACACTCACACTAACCCTAACCCTCACCCTAATCCTAAACCTCACCCAAACCCTAAACGTAACCCTAACCCTCACCCTCACCCTAACCCTGACCTTCATCCTCACCCTAAAACTCACACTAACCCTGACACTAATCCTCAATCTAACCCACACCTAACCCTAACCCTAACCCTTACCCTAACCCTAAACCTAACCCTAACCCTCAGCCTTATCTTAACCCTCACCCTCAGCGTAAACCTCACCTTTACCCTTACCATCATCCACACCCTAACCCTCAACCTAACCCTAAACCTCATGCTAACCCTCACCCTAACCGTAAACCTAACCATGACCATAACCCTAACCCTCACCCTCAACCTCAATCTCAGTATAACCCTAAGCCTAAGCCTAAGCCTTACCCTAAACCTCACCCTCATTCTAGCCCTCAATCTAACCCTAATACTAACCATCACCCTAACCCTAATCTTGACGCCCACCATCACCCTCAGCCTAACTCTAAGCCTAAGCCTAAGCCTAACTCTAACCCTCAAACTCACCCTCAGCCTAACCCTAATCCTAACCCTAAACCTAACCATACCCCTAAACCTCAACCTAACCCTCACCCTAACCTTAACCCTAACACTAACCCTAAACCTAACCCTCGACCTAACCGTCCCCCTAACCCTAAATCTAACCGTAAACCTCACCCTCAACATAACCCTAACTCTAACCCTAACCCTCATGTTCACACTCAATTTAACTCTAACCCTAACCCTAAACCTCAACCTAACCCTAACACTCACCCTAACCCTAAACTTAAACCAAACCCTAACTCTCACTCTAACACTAAACCTAAAACTCACTGTAATCTTAACACTCACAATCACCCTCAAACTCAGCCTCACCCTCACCCTAACTCTAACCCTAAACCTTACCCTCATCCTAAACCTATCCCTAAACCTCACCCTAACCCTCACCCTAACGCTCTCCCTAACGCTATATCTAACCCTAAACCTCACCCTCACCCTAACCCTAACCCTAAACCTCACCCTAACCCTAACCCAAACCCTCAACCGCACCCTCACCCTCACCATAACTCTAACCATAACACTAAAAATAAACCTTAACCTAACCCTAACACTAACCCTAACCCTAATCCTCACCCCCACCCTCACCCTCAGTCAAAGCCTAAGCCTAACCCTAACCCTAACCCTAACTCTCACCGAAAACCTGAACCTAACCTTAATCCTAACCTTAAACCTAAACCTAACCCTAACCCTAACCCTAAACCTAACCCTAACCTTCATTCTCACCCTCACCTTAACCCAAAACGTAAACGTAACCCTCACCCTAACCCTAAGGCTAATACTAACCCTAACACTAACCCTCACACTCACCCTCTCCCTAACCATAATGCTAACACTAATCCTATCCCTAACCCTAACCCTCACTCTAACCCTCAACCTAACCCTAACCCTAACCCTAATGCTAACCCTAAACCCCATCCTAAACCTCACCATAAACCAAACCATAACCCTCACCCTAACCCTAACCCTAACCCACAACCTCATGCACAGCCTAAGCCTAATCCTAAGCCTAACACTAATCCTAACCCTCACCCTAAACCTAACCCTAACACTTACCCTAAATCTAACCCTAAACCTCACTCTCACCCCTTCCCTAACTCTAACCCTAACCTTTAACCTAAACCTCATCCGAAACCTAACCATAATCCTCACTCTCACCCTCACCATAACCGTAACCCTAACCCTAACCCTAACAATAACCCGAACCCTAACCCGAACCCTAACACTTACACTCACCCTAAAAGTAACAGTCACCCTAACACTAACCCTCACACTAACCCTAACAATACCCCTAACCCTAAACCTCACCCTAACGCTCAACCTCACCCTAAACCTAACTCTAACCTAAACCTCACCCTAACCCCAACCCTCACCCTAAAACTAACTCTAACCTTCACCCTCATAATAACCCTAACCCTCACCCTAACCCTAACGCTAACCCTAAACCTCACACTAACCCTCGCTCTAACTCTAACACTAAACCTAACCCTGACCTTCACCCTAACCCCAATTCTATCGCTAACCCTCAGCTAACCCTAACCCTCACCTTAACCCTAACCCTAACCCTAATCCAAACACTAACCCTAACCCTCACCCGAAACCTCATCCTCACCCTAACCCTTACCCTCACCCTAACACCTACCCTCACCCTAACCCTAATCCTAAACTTTACCCTCACTCTGACCCTCACCCTCAGCCTAACCCTAACCCTAACACTATTCCTAATCCTAACTCTCACCCTCATACTAACCCTAACCCTAACCCTCAGCCTAACCCTCATCCTAACACTAACCTTAAAAATAACTCTCACCCTAACCTTAAACCTAAACCTAACCAAATCCCTAACACTCACCCTCACCCAAAACCTCACCCTCACCCTCATCCTAACCCTAACCATTACCCTAAACCTCACCCTAAACCTAACTCTGACACTCAGCCTCACACTCACCCTAAACCTAACCCTACACCTAAGCCTAATCCTAAACCTAACCCTCACCCTCACCCTCACCCTAAACCTAAACCTTACCCTAACCCTAACCGTAACCCTAGCCCTCACCCTAACCCTTACCCTCACCGTCACCCTAACCCTCACCCTCACCCTATCCCATACCCTCACCCTAACCCTAACCCTAACCCTCAACCTCACCCAAACCCTAACCCTAACTCTCACTCTAACCCTAACCCTAACCCTAATGCTAAACCTAACCCTCACGCTCATGGTAACCTTAACCTTAAGCCTCACCCTAAACCTAAAATTAAACCTAATGCTATCCCTAACACTCACCCTCTCCCTGAACCTCACTCTAACCCTTACCCTCACCATAACCCTCACGCTAACCCTATCCCTTACACTAAAACTAAACCTCATTCTAACCCTCACCTAACCCTAAACCTAAACCTAACCTTCACCCTAACGCTCACCCTTACCCTCACCCTAACCCTAACCCTAAACCTCAGCTTAAACCTCATCCTAACCCTCACACTAACCTTAAAACTTACCCTAACCATAACCCTAACCCTCAGCCAAACCCTCTTCCTAATCCTAACCCTAACACTCAACCCAACCCTAACCCTAACCCTAACCCTAACCCTCACCGTAACCCTAACCCTCACCCTCACCCTCAGCCTAACCCTATCCCTAACCCTAAACCTAACCCTAAACCTCACACTCACCCTCGGTCTAACTCTAACACTAAACCTAACCCTAATCTTCACCCTAACCCCAATTCTATCCCTAACCCTCACCTAAACCTAACCCTCACCTTAACCCTAACCCTAACCCTAATCCAACACTAACCCTAACCCTCACTCTAAATCTAAACCTAACTCTAACCAAAACCCTCACCCTAATCCTAACCCTATAACTAACCCTCACCCTAACACTAACCCTAATCCTAAACCTAACCCTCACCCTCATCCTAACCCTTACATTCACCCTAAACCTATCTTTAAACCTAATGCTATCCCTAACCCTCCCCCTCACCCTAAACCTCACTCTAACCCTAACCCTCACCCTAACTCTCACCTTAACACTAACCCTAACACTAACACTAAACCTCACTTTAACCCTCACCCAAACCAAAACCTAAACCTAACCCTCACCCTAACGCTCAGCCTAACCCTGAACCTCAACCTAACCCTCACCCTCACCCTAACCCTCACCCTAAATATGACCCTTACCCTAAACGTAACCCTAAACCTAACTGTCACCCACACCCTAAAAGTCACCCGAACCCGAACCCTCACCCACACCCTAACCTTACCCTAAACCTCACACTAACCCAAACCCTCACCCTAAACCTAACTATAACCCTCACCCTCATAATAACCCTAACCCTCAACTTAACCTTCGCCCTAAACCTCACCCTAACCCTAACGCTAACCCTAACCCTCACTCTCACCCTAACCCTCACCCTTACCCTTATCCTCACACTAACCCTAAACCTAACCCTAATCTTCACATTAACCCTAACCCTCACCCTAACCCTAACCCTACACTCACCCTACCCCTCACCCTAACCCTAACCCTAACCCTCACCCTAACCCTATCCCTAACCCTCAACTTCACCCTAAAAATCACCATCACCATCACCCTAACACTCACCCTAAACCTAACCCTCACCTACACCCTCACCCTCACCTTCATCCTAACCCAAAACATCACGCTCACCCTAAACATCATCCTAATCCTAAACCTCACCCTAACCCTAACCCTAATCCTCACCCTAAACCTAACCCTCACCTTAAACGTCACTCTCACCCTATTCTTCACCCTAAACCTAACCCTAACACTCACCCTAACCCTCACCCTAACCCTAACCCTATCCTTGATCCTAACCCAAACCCTAACCCTAATCCTAAACCTAACCCTCACCCTCACCCTAACCTTTACCCTCAACCTAACCCTAAACCTAACCCTCAAACTAACCTTCATCCCAACACTCACACTAACCCTAAACCTCACCCTAACCACAACCCTAATCCTCAGCCAAAACCTCTTCCTAAACCTAAAAGAAAACTTCAACCCTAACCCTAACCCTAACCCTAAACCTAACCCTCACCCTCAGCCTAACCCTAAACCTAAACCTAACCCTAACCCACACACTCACCCTAACCCCAACCCTATCCCTAACCTCACCTAAACCTAACCCTCACCCAAACCCTAACCCTAACCCTCACTCTCACCCTAACCATAAACCTCACCCTAACCCTAAGCATAAACTTAACCCTCACCCTCACCCTAAACCTCACCCTAACCCATACTCTTTTTTTTTGTTTTCTTTTTTTATTTTATTTTATTTGAGAACATACTGTACAGAGGGGCTACAATTACATGGGCAGGATAATGCATACATTTCTTACCAAGCATTGCAGCCTCCTCCTTTGTTTACCTTTCACCTCCCTTCCCATCCTCCCCCCTCCCCCCACCCAATTATACCCCCCCTCCCCCCCCACACCGACATTGTAAAGTTGGTTTTGACATGACATTTTGTACTTCTCATTGTTGCAACAGGTCCACCTGAATCCTTAAACGACTTGTTTGTCCCCATCTCCTCCACATGTTATACTGACATCAAATATAGTGAAAGCGGGGTTTACACTGTGGGGGAGGGACATACAAAGCAACAAAGAAATAATCTTATAAATGCGTTAGAAACACATGCATGAAAGAAACGAAAACATTAAAATACATATTTAAGGGTTCATTTTCCTAACATCACATTATCTGACCTTTTCCGCTTGACTCATACCTATACTAGATATTGCAAATAAGGGAAACCATGGGACCTATGCTTCTTTGGGCCTGGCTTACTTCACTTAATATAATTTTTTCCAAACCTTTCCATTTCCTAACAAATGGGGAAATGTCATTCTTTCTGATGGAGGCATAGAATTCCATTGTGTATATATACCACATTTTCTTGATCCATTCATCTACTGAGGGGCATCTGGGTTGGTTCCATATCTTAGCTATGGTAAATAATGCTGCAATAAACATAGTTGTGCCGGTAGCTTTAGTGTGGTCTTGTTTGTAAACATTTGGGTAAATGCCCAAAAGTGGGATTGCTGGATCATAGGGGAGATCTATGTGAAGTCTTTTGAGGAACCTCCATACTGCTTTCCAAAGTGGTTGAACAAGTTTACATTCCCACCAACAATGAAGTAAGGTTCCTTTCTGTCCACATCCCCTCCAGCATCTGTTGTTGTTAGAGTTCTTGATTTTTGCTGTTCTAACTGGAGTGAGGTGATATCTCAATGTTGTTTTGATTTGCATTTCTTTTATGTCTAGGGATGTTGAACATTTCTTCATGTGTCTATTGGCCATCCTTCTTTCTTCTTCAGAGAAGCTTCTCTTTAAGTCTTTCACCCCCTTATTTATTGGGCAGTTGTTTCTTTGAGGATTTGTTGTTGGGTGGTTTAATTTTTTGAGTTCCAAGTATATTTTAGATATGAGACCCTTGTCCGTTGTATGGCTAGTAAAGATCTTCTCCCAATCGGTGGGCTTTCTATTGATCTTGCTAGCTATGTCATTTGCCCTGCAGAAGCTCTGCAACCTTATGCAATCCCATTTGTCCAACCTTTCTTTGATTTGTTGTGCATCCGGGTCTCTATTCAGAAAATTTCGGCCTGAGCCAAGGAGACCTAGGGTTTCTCCTATTCCATCCTGTAATATATTCAGAGTGTCTGCTTTGAGTTCAAGGTCTTTGATCCATTTGGAGTTGATTCTGGTGCAGGGTGATATATAAGGATCTAGCTTTAGTTTTCTACATGTAGTTAACCAATTTTGCCAGCACCATTTACTGAAGAGGCTGTCTTTCGTCCATTCTATTGTTTTAGCTTCCTTATCGAAGATTAGATGGCTATAGGTCTGTAGGTTCATTTCTGCCTAACCCTTACTCTTACCCGAACCCTAACCCTAACCCTCAGCCTAACCCTCATCTTAACACTAACGCTAACCCTAACACTCATATTAACCCTAACCCTCACCCTCACCCTCAACCTCATCCTCAGCCTAACCCTAACCCTAACCCTAATCCAAACACGAACCCCAAAACTCACCCTAAGTCAAAACCTAACCCTAACAAAACCCTCACCCTAATCCTAACCCTATCCCTAACCCTCAACCTAACCCAAACTCTAACCCTAATCCAAAACCTAACCCTCACCCTCACCCTAAACATCACCCAAACCTTAACCCTCACCTTAACCCTGACTCTAACCCTAACCCTCACCCTTACCCTCACCCCAACACTTACCCTCACCCTAACACTAACCCTAACCTTTTCCCTCACCCTGACACTCACCCTCAGCCTAACCCTAACCCTAACATTATTCCTAATCCTAACTCTCAACCTCACACTAACCCTAACCCTAAACCTCACCCTCACCCTCACCCTAACACTCATCCTAACACTAAACTTCACCCTCACCCTCACCCTAACCCTAAGCCTAACCCTAACTCTCATCCTAACCCTAAAGCTAAACCTAATGCTAACCTTAAAACTCACCCTCACCCTATCCCTCACCCTAACCCTTAACATCACCCTAACCTTAACCCTAACCCTCACAATAAACCTAACACTCACCCTTACCCTAAGTCTACACTTCCGCCTAACACTCACCCTAAACCTAACCCTAAACTAATCCTCACCCTATACTTAAACTTAACCTCTACCGTCACCCTAACCCTAACCCTAACACTTACCCAAACCCTAACCTTCACCCTAACCCTAACCCTAAACCTCACCCTCACCCTAACCCTCACCCTAACCCTTATCCTCACACTAACCCTAATCTTAACCCTCACCCTAACCCTCACCCTAACACTAATCCTCAGCCGATCCCTAACCCTAACCCTAACCCTCAACCTAACCCTTATCCTCACCCTAAACCTAAAACTCACCCTCACCCTAAACCTCACCCTAACCCTTACCCTCACCCTTACCCGCAATCTAAACCTAACCCTATAACTAGAGCTCACCCTAACCCTCACCCTCATCATAACCCTAACCCTAAACCTAACTCTCAACCTCACCCTAAACCTCACCCTCACCCAAACCCTCACCCTAACCCTTTCCCTCACAATAACCCATTCCCTAACCCTAATTCTCAACAGAACACTCACCCTCACCCTAACCCTCACCCTCACACTAAACATCAGCCTAACCCTAACCCTCACTGTAAGCCTAACCCTAAACCTCACCCTAACTCTAACCCTCCCCGTAAACGTAAACCACACCCTAACCCTATCCCGAACCCTCACCTTCACCCTCACTCTCACCCTAACCCTAACCCTAACCCTCATCCTAACACTAAACTTCACCCTCACCCTCACCCTAATCCTAAACTTTACCCCAACACACACCCTCATTACTAAACTTCACCCTAACCATAACCATAACCCTTACCTAAATGAAAACCTCACCCTCACTCTCACCCTCAAACTAATCCTCACCCTCACCCTAGCCCTCACCCTAAAACTAACCCTCACCCTAAGCATAAACTTAACATTCACCCTCATCCTAACCCACACCCTAAACCAAACCCTAACACTCATCCTCACCCTAACTCTAAACCTAATGCTAACCCTAAACCTCACACTCACCCTAAACTTCACCCTCACCCTTACCTTACCCTAACCCTAACCCTAACCCTCACACTAAACCCAACCCTCACCCTAACCCTAACCCTTCCCCTCAGCCTAACCCACACAGTAAACCTAACTCTAATACTCACACTATCCTTAACCTTAACGCAAAACCTCACTCTAACCCTCACCCTAACCCTAACCCTAATGCTAACCGTAACCCTCACCCTCACCCTAACACTCACCCTAACACTAATCCTCACCCTAAACCTAAACCTCAACCTCCACCCTCACCCTCAGCCTAAACCTAAGCCTAACATTAACCATAACATTAACCCTAACAATAACCCTCAAACTCACCCTCACCCTAAACCTAACTCTACCCCTAAACCTTACCATCACCCTAACCCTAAACCTAACACTAAACCTCACCCTAAACCTAACCCTAACCCTCACCGTAAACCTAACCCTCACACTCACCCTCACGCACAGCCTGAAACTAAGACTAACCCTAACCCTAACCCTAACACTCACACTCACCCTAACCCTAATCCTAAACCTAACCCTAGCCCTAACCCTCATCCTCACCCTAACCCTCACGCTAACACTAACACTAAAACTAAAACTAACCCTCACACTCAGTCTCACCCTAACCATAATTAGAACACTAAATCTCACCCATACCCTAACCCTAACACTAACCCTAACACTAACCCAAACCCTAACCCACCCAAAATCTCACCCTAACCCTAACACTAACCCTAAACCTAAAACTCAACCTAACCATGACCCTAACCCTAACTCTATCCCTAAACCTCACCCTCACCCTAACCCTCACTCTAACCCTAACCCAAACACTAAACCTCACCCTAACTCTAACCCTAAACCTCACACTCATCCTCACAGTAACCGTAAGCCTAAACCTAACCCTAACAATAACCCTAAAGCTAATGTTAACCCTCACCCTAACCAGAAACCTCACCCTAACCCAAAACCTCACCCTAAAACTTACCCTCACCCTAACACTAACCCTCACACTAACCCTAAGCCTAAACCTAACCCTCACCCTCTCCCTAACCCTAACACTAACCCTATTTCTAACCCTTAACCTAAACCTCCCCCTAACCCTATATCTAACCCTAAACCTCACACTAATCCTAACCCTAAGCCTAAGCCTAAACCTAACTCTAAATGTAACCCTAATCCTCAGCCTCACCCTCAACCTATCCCAAATCCTAACCCTAACCAACACCCTCACCCTCAGCCTAACCCTAAGCCTAAACTTAAACCTAACCCTCACCATCACCTTAACCATATCCCTAACCCTAACCATGAACCAAACCCTAATCCTCATCCTCCCTCTCACCCTAACCCAAACCCTAAACATCACCCTAAACCTAAGCCTAACCCTAACCCTCACATTAACCCTCAGCCTAGCCCTCACGCTAACCCTAATCCTAACCCTAAAACTTATCCTGACCCTCAGCCTAACCCTCACCCTCACTCTAAACATAACACTAACCCTATTCCTAACCGTTAACCTAACCCTCCCCCTAACCCTATATCTAACCCTAAACCTCACGCTAACCCTACCCCTATGCATAAGCCTAACCCTAACGCTAACCCTCACCCTAACCCTAACCCTAACACTAACCCTAAACCTCACTCTCACCCTCAGCCTCACCCTAACCCTAACTCTAATCCTCAGTCTAACCCTCACCCTAACACTGACCCTAACCCTTACCATAACCCTACACTTAACCCTAACCCACACCCTTAACTTAAACCTCATCCTCAGCCTAAACCTCACGTTTAACGTTACAATCATCCTCAACCTAACCCTCCCCCTAACCCTAAAACTCATCCTAACCCTCACTGTAACTGGAAACCTAAACATCACCCTAAACCTAAACCTCACCCTCAACCTCAAGCTCAGCCTAAACCTAAGCCTCAGCCTAACCCTTACCTTAAACCTCACCCTCTCCCTAGCCCTCACCCTAACCCTAATCCTAACCCTAACCCTCATCCTAACCCTCACCCTAACCCTAAACCTAACCATTACCCTAACACTAATCCTCACGCCCACACTCACCCTCAGCCTAACCCTAAGCCGAAGCCTAACCCTAACACTCACACTCACCCTCACCCTAACCCTAATCCTAAACCTCAAACTACACCTAATGCTTAACCTCAACCTAACCCTCACCTTAACATTAACCCTAAAACTAACCCTAAACCTAAACCACAAACTAAGCCTCTCCCTAACCCTAAATCTAACCATAAACCTCACCCTCACCCTACCACTAATCCTACCCCTAACCCTAAACCACACCCTAACCCTCACCCTCACATTAACTCTAACTCTAATCCTAAACCTCAACCTAACCCTAAGCCTAATCCTAACACACACCCTCACCAAAACCGTAATCCTAACCATAACCCTATCCCTCACCCTCAACACAACCTTAACCCTCATCAAAACCCTCACCCTAATCCTAAACCTAACCCTAAACCTCACCCTAGCACTAACCCTAACCCTCAGCCTCACCCTAGCCCTCACCGGAACACTAACCCTAACCCTAACTCTCCTCCTATCCATAAACCTAACACTAACCCACACCATAACCCTAAACCTAATCCTAACCCTCAACCTAAACCTAACCCTCACACTCACCATAACCCTAAACCTAACCCTCACCCAAACCCTAAACTTAAACCGAACCCTAACTCTCACCTTCACCCTAACCCTAACCCTCACCCTAACCCTCACCCTCACCCTCAACCTCATCCTCAGCCTAACCCTAAGCCTAAACCTAACCCTAACCCTCACATTTGTCCTAATCCTTACCCTAATCCTAACCCTAACCTTAAGCCTAACGCTCACCCTCACCCTAATCCTCACCCTAACCCTAACTCTAACACTAACCCTAACCATAACCCTCACAATCAGCCTCAACCTTACCCTAAATCTAACCCTAAACCTCACCCTCACCCTAAACCTAACCATAAACCTAATCCTAAAACTCACAACAACCCTAACCCTAAACCTCACCCTCTACCTAGCCCTCACCCTAACCCTAATCCTAACCCTAACCCTCATCCTAACCCTCACCCTAACACTAACCCTAACCCTCACCCTCACCATCACCCTAACCGTAACCCTAACACTAACGCTAAAACTAACTCTAACCCTCACCCTCACCGTAACCTTTAACCTAACCCTCACCCTAACCCTAAATTTAACCCGAACCCTAACTCTCACCCTAAACCTAAACCTAACCCTCACCCTAACCCTAACCCTCACCCTAACGCTCACCTTCAGCATAAGCCTAAGCCTAATCCTAACCCTAACCCTCACACTCACCCTAAGCTAAACCCTAAACCTAATCTTAAACCTAAGCCTAACCCTCACCCACACACTAACCCACACCCTATCCCTAACTCTAAGACTAACCCTAAGCCCAACGCTCACATCACCCTCAACCTAACCATAACTCTAACCCTAAACCTCACCCTCACCACAACGTTAACCCTAAACGTAACCTTAACCCTAAACCTCACCCTCCACCTCAACCTCAGCCTAACCCTAAGCCTAACCCTAAACCTAACCCTAACACAAACACTCACCCTCACCCTAACCCTAATCCTATCCCTATCCCTCAACCTAACCCTCCCCCAAAATCTCACCTTAACCCTAATCCTAAACCTAACCCTAACCCTTAACCTCAACTGAACCCTCACCCTAACCTTAACCCTAACACTAACCCTAACCCTTCAAGGAACTAACCCTCCCCCTAACCCTAAATCTAAACCTAAGCCTCACCCTCACCCTAACCCTAATCCTAACCCTAACCCTAATCCTCTCCCTAACCCTAACCCTAACCCTAACCCTCATTCTTACCCTCAGTGTAACTCTATCCATAACCCTAATAATAACACTAAACCTAATCCTAAACCTAACGCTAACCCTAACCCTAACCCTATTTCTAACACTCACCCTCACCCTAACCATAATCCTAACCCTAACCATCACAGGAGCCCTAACCCTCACCCTCACTGTAACACTAAACCTCATCCAAACCCTCACCCTTACCCTAACCCTAACACTTAACCTCACCTTAACACTAACCCTAAACCTCACCCTCACCCTAGCCCTCACCTTAACCTTAATCCTCATCCTAACCCTCACCCTAACCCTAACCCTAACCCTCACCCTAACCCTAAACCTAACTCAAACCCTCAACCTAACCCTAACCCTCATGTTCACGGTAACCCTAAAATAACCCTCACGCTAACCCTAAACTTAACCCAAACCCTAACACTCACCCTAAACTGAACCCTAACACACATCCTAACCCTAACCCTCACTCTCACCCTCAGGATAACCCTAAGCCTAACCATAACCCTAAGCCTCACACTCAACCTAAACCTTACCCTAATCTTAATCCTAACCCTAAGCTTAACCCTCACTCTCACCCTCACCCTAAATCTAACACTAACCCTAACCCTGACCCTCACAATCAGCCTCACCCTAACACTAACTCTAACCCTAAACCTCAAACTCACATTAACACTAACCCTAACCCTAAGCAAAACCTCAACGTAACCCTAACCCTAAACCTCACCCTCACCCTAGCACTTACCCTAACCCTAATCCTAACCCTAACCCTCATCCTAACCCTCACCCTAACAATAAACCTAAGCCTAATCCTCACCCTCAGGGTAAACCTTACCTTAAACCTCACCCTGACCCTAAACTTTAACTGAACCCTATCTCTCACACTAATCCTAACCCTAACCCTCACCCTAACCCTAACCCTCAAATTCAACCTCACCCTAAGCCTAAGATTAAGCCTAACAGTAACTGTAACACTAACCCTTACACTCAGAATAACGTTAAGCCTAATCCTAATCCTAAACCTAACCCTAAGCCTCACCCTCACCATAACTCTCACCTTAACCCAAACCCTAACCCTAACCCTCACCCTCAGCCTCATCCTAACCCTAACTCTAACCCTAAATCTCAACCTCACCCTAACCCTAACCCTAAACCTAACCCTAAACCTCAACCTAAACCTAATCCTAAACCTTACCCTAACCCTAGCCCTCACCCTAACCCTAACCCTAATCTTAACCCTAACCCTCATCCTAACCCTCCCCCTAACCCTAACCTTAACTCTCACCCTAACCCTAAACCTCACCCTCAACCTCACCTTCATCCTAACCCTAAGCCTAACCCTAAACCTAACGCTAAAACACACACTGACCCTCACCCTAACCCTAATCCTAAACCTATCCCTAACCCAAACGCTCCCCCTAAATCTCACCCTATCCCTAACCCTAACACTAACCCTAACCCTAACCTTCAACCTAACCCTCATTCTAACCCTATCTCTTACCCTAAACCTCACCCTCAGCCTAAACCTAACAATAAACCTAACCCGAACACTAAACCTCAACCTAACCCTAACCTTAACCCTCACCCTCACCATAACAGAAAACCTAAACCTATCCCTGACAATAATTCTAACCCTAATCCTAAACCTCACCCTCACCATAACCCTCACCCTAACCCAAAACCTCACCCTAACAATTACCCTCACCCTAACGCTAACCCTAACACTAAACCTCACTCTAACCCTAACCATAACCCTAACCCTAAAACTCAACCTAAACCTCACCCTCACCCTAACACTAACCCTAACACTAAACCTCCCCCTAAGCCTCCCCATAACCCTAAATCTAAACCTAAACATCACCCTCACCTTCACCCTAACCCTAAACCTAAACCTCACCCTAACCATAACCCTCACCCTAATCATAACCCTCAACATAACACTTCCGCTCACCCTAACACTAACCCTAAACCTAACACTCACCCGCACACTAACCCTAACCCTCAACCTCATCCTAACCCTCACCCTAATCCTAACACTAACCCTAACCTTCACCCTCACCCTAGCCCTCAACCTAACCCTAATTCGAACCTTCATGCTCACCCTAACCCTAACCCTCATCCTCACCCTAAACCTCACACTAACCCTAACCCTAATCCTCAATCTAACCCTCACCATAACCCTAACCCTAAACCTTACCCTAACCCTAAACCTAAACCTAACACTCACCCTTATTTTAACCCTCAGCCTCAGCCTAAACCTCACTTTTACTTTTACCATCATCCTCACCCTAACCCTCCCCCTAAACCTATACCTCATCCTAACCCTCACCCTAACAGTAAACCAAAATATCACTCTAACCTTAAACTTCACCATCAACCTCACCCTCAGCCTAACCCTAAGCCTAAGCCTAAGCCTAACCCTCATCCTCACCCTCACCCTAAACCTAATACTAACCCTAAACCTAAACCTAACCCTTAACCTCAACCTAACCCTCACCCTCACCTTAACCCTAACACTAACCCTAACCCTAGAACATGAACTAACCCTCCCCCTAACCCTAAATCTAAGCCTAAAAATCACCCTCACCCTAACCCTAATCCTAACCCTAACCCTAAACCTCACCCTAAACCTAACACTAACCCTCCCCCTCCCCCTCACCCTCACTGTAACTCTAACCCTAACACTAACAATAAAACTAACTCTAACTCTAACGCTCACCCTAACACTAACCCTATCCCTAAACGTCAACCTAACCCTCACCCTCATCCAAACCCTAATACTAAACCTAACAATAACCCTCACCCTAACCCTCCACCTACCCCTAACTCTACCCCTAAAACTTACCCTCACCCTACCCTAAATCTATCCATAAACCTCACCATAAACCTCACCCTACCCTCACCCTCACCCTCACCCTCAACCTCAACCTCACTGTAACTCTAAACCAAACCTTAAAAATAAGACTCACAATACTCCTAAACCTAATCCTAACCCTAACCATAACCATAACCCAAACCCTGAGCCTCACACTTCCCGCAAACTTCACCCTAACCATACCATAACACTAACAATAACCCTAACCATAACTCTAACCCTAATCCTAACCCTAACCCTTACCTAAAACTCAACCCCAACCTCACCCTCAGCCTAACCCTAACCCTAACCATAACCCTAACCCACACACTCACCCTCACCATAACCCTAATCCTAACCCTAACCCTAACCCTAACCCTAAAACTCACCCTCACCCTAGCCTTCACCCTAACACTAATCCTAAACCTAACCCAAACTCTAACCATAACCCTAACCCTAAACCTCACCTTAAACCTAACCCTAACTCTCACCCTCACTGTAAGGGTAACCCTAACCCTAACCGTAACAATAACTCTAACCCTTACACTAACCCTCACCCTAAATCTAACACTTACCCTTAACTTAAACCTCGGCCTCAGCCTAATCATCACCTTCACACTTACCATCACCCTTACGCTAACCCTCACCCTAACTCTAACCCTCATCCTAACCCACACCCTAATCGTAACCCTAACCATCACCCTAACCCTATACCTGACCCTCAACCTCACCCTCAGCCTAACCCTAAGAATAAGCCTAAACCTAAACTTAATCCTCAACCTCACCCTAGCCCTCACCCTAAACATAGTTCTAACTCTAACCCTCACCCTAACCCTAAACCTAACCCTCACCCACACCCTCATCCTCACCGTAACTCTAACCCTAACCCTATCAATAACACTAACCCTAACCCGAACCATGACCCTAACATTAACCCTAACCCTCACCCTCATGCTCGGACTAAGCCTAAGCCTAAGCCTAAGCCTAACCCTAACCCTCACCCTAACCCTCAACCTTACACGAACCCTAACTCTAACCCTAAACCTCACTCTCACCCTAACTCTAATTCTAAACCTAACCCTAAACCTAAAGCTCATCCTAACCCTAACCTAATAATCACCCTCAGCCTCAGCCGAAACCTAAGCCTAACATTAACCCTGACACTAACCCTCACACTCACCCTCACCCTAAACCTAACTCTACCCCTAAACCTCACCCTCACACTAACCCTAAACCTAACACTAAACCTCACCCTAACCCTAAAGCTAACCCTCACACTAAACCTAACCATCACCCTCACCCTCACGCTCAGCCTAAACCTAAGGCTAACCCTAACCCTAACCCTAACACTCACACTCATCCTAACCTTAACCCTAATCCTAATCCTAACCCTAGGCCTAACCCTCATCCTCACCCTAAAACTCACCGTAACCCTAACATAATCGTAAAACTAACCCTCACACTGAGCCTCACCTTAACCCTAATTCTAACACTGAACCGCACCCACACCCTAACCCTAATGCTAACCCTAAACATAACCCTAACCCTAACCCCCCCCAACTCTCACCCTAACCCTAACACTAACCCTAACCCTAAACATCAACCTAACCTCACCCTAACCCTAACTCTATCCCTAAATCACACCCTCACCCTAACCCTCACTCTAACCCTAAACCAAACACTAAACCTCATCCTAACCCTAACCCCAACCCTCACCCTCACCCTCACAGTAATCGTAACCCTAAACCTAACCCTACCAATAACCCTAAAGCTAATCCTAACCCTCACCCTAACCATAACCCTCAGCCAAAACCAAACCCTCACCCTTAAATTTACCCTCACCCTAACACTAACCCTAACTCTCACACTAACCCTAACCCTAACACTAAACCTAAACCTCAACCTAAACCTCACCCACATCCTAACCCTAACACTAACCCTATTCCTAACCCTTACCCTAGCCCTCCTGCTAAACCTATATCTAAGCCTAAACCTCACGCTAACCCTAAGCCCAAGCCTAAACCTAACACTAACCCTAACCCTAAAAGTAACACTAATCCTCAGCCTCACCCTTACCCTAACCCAAACCCTAACACTAACCAAAACCCTCACCCTCAGCGTAACCCTAAGCCTAACCCTAAACCTAACCCTAACCATCACCTTAAACCTAACACTAACACTAACCATAACCCTTAGCCAAAGCCTAATCCTCAGCCTACCCCTCACCCTAACCCAAACACTAAATCTAACCCTCACACTCACACTCAACCTAAACCTAATCCTCAACCTAACCCTAGCCCTAAACCTAACCCTCACATTAACCTTCAGCCTAGCCCTCACCCTAACCCTAATCCTAATCCTAAAACTTACGCTAACCCTCAGCCTAACCCTAACCCTAACCCTCACCCTAACCCTAACCCTCAAAGTAAGCCTCAACCTAACCCTAACTCTATAGCTAACCTTAACCCTCACCCTCACTGTCACCGTAACTGTAACTCAAAACCTAAGCCTAAAAATAACCCTAACCCTCACCCTCACCCTAACACTAATCATAAACCTAAATCTACCCCTAACCCTTAACGTCAACCTAATCCTCACCCTAAACTTAACGCTAACACTAACCGTAACCCTAACCCACGAACTAACCCTCCCCCAACTCTAAATATAACCATAAACCTGACACTCACCCTAACCCTAATCCTAACCCTAACCCTAAACCTCACCCTAACACTAACCCTAAGCCTCACCCTCACCCTCACCCTCAATTTAACTCTAACTCTAACCCTAACAATAACACTAATCCTAAACCTAAATCTAACCCTAAGCCTAACCCTAACCCTAATCCTAAAACACACCCTCACCCTAAACCTAATCCTAACCATTACCCGAACCCTCACCCTCACCATAACCTTAACCCTCATCCAAACCCTCACGCTAACCCTAATCTTAACCCTAATTCTCCTCCTAACCCTCACCCTAAACCTAACACTAACCCTGACCCTAACCCTCAAAATCAGCTTCAACCTAACCCTAACTCAAACCCTAAACCTCACCCTCACTCTAAACCTAACCATAACCCTAATCCTAAAACTCACCACAACCCTAACCCTAAAGCTCACCCTCCCTCTAGCCCTCACCCTAACTATAATCCCAACCCTAAGCCTCATCCTAAACCTCATCCTATCACTAACCCTAACCCTCATCCTTACCATCACCCTAAGCCTAACCCAAACTCTCAAACTAACTCTAAACCTCACCCTCACCATAACCCTTACCCTAACCCTCACCCTAACCCTAAATTTAACCCGAACCCTAACGCTCACCCTAAACCTAACCCTAACCCTCACCCTAACCCTAATCCTCACCATCACCCTCAGCCTCAGCCCAAGCCTAAGCCTAATCCTAACCTTAACCCTAACCCTCACACTCACCCTAAGACTAACCCTAATCCTAATCCAAACCCTAAGCCTAAACCCACACTCAACCTAATCCTAACACTAACCCTAAACCTAACCCTAACCCTTACCTAAACCTCAACCCCAACCTCACCCTCAACCTAACCCTAAGCCTAACCCTAACACTAACCCTAACACTCATCGTAACCCAAACCCTTACCTTAACCCTAACCCTAACCGAAACACTAACCCTAACCCCAAACCTAAACCTAACCCTTACCCTAACCATAACCCTAAACTTCAACCTCAATGTCACCTTAACCCAAACAATAACCCTAACCCTCACCCTAACCCTAAACCTAACCCTCACCCTAACCCTCACCCTAGCCCTCAAACTGACCCTAATCCTAACCCTAAACCTCATCCTAAACCTCACCCTAACCCTAACCTTAACCCTCACACTAAACCTAACCCTAAACCTAAACCTCACCCTAAACTTAAACCGAATCCTCACCCTCACCCTTACTCTCAACTTAACTCTAACCCTAAACCTAACAATAACCCTAAACCTAAACATAACCCTAACCAACACACTCACCATAACTCTAAAACCAAGCCTAACACTAAAACTCACCCTAATCCTCACACTCAACTTCATCCTAACTCAAACCCTAATCCTCACCCAAACCCTCACCCTCAGCCTAACCCTAAGCCTAAACCAAACCCTAACCCTAACCATCACCTTAACCCTAACCCTAACCCAAACCCTAACCCTGAACCAAAACCTAATCCTCAGCTTCACAATCACCCTAACCGAAAACCTAACACTAACCCTCACCCTAACCCTAAACCTAACCCTAAACCTAACCCTCAAACTCACCCTCACCATAACCATAATCCTAAACCAATCCCTATTCCTAAACCTATGCTTCACATTAACCCTCAGCCTAGCCCTCATGCTAACCCTAATCCTAACCCTAAACCTTATCCTAAGCCTCACCCTAACCCTACCCCTAAACCTCACCCTCACCTTCAGCCTCACTTTAACTCTAACTTGAACCCTAACAATAACACTAATCCTAAACCTAAACCTAACCCTAACCCTAACCCTATACCTAATCCTACCACACACCCTCACCCTAACCCTAATCCTAACCATAGCACTAACCCTCACCCTAAACCTCACACTAACCCTAACACTAATCCTCAATCTAACCCTTACCCTCACCCAATACCCTAACCCTCACCATTACCCTAACACTAACCCTAACATAACCATAATCATAACCCTCAACCTCAGCCTCACATTCAAAGCAAACATAACCCAAACCATAACACTAACAATAACCCTAACCCTCACCCTAATCCTAATCCTACCCCTACCCCTAAACCTCACCCTAGCCCACACCCTAAACCTAAGCCTAAGCCTAACCCTCACCCTAACTCTCACTCTAACCCTAACCCCAAACCTCAACCGAACCCTAACCTTCAACCTCACCCTCAGCCTAACTCTAATCCTAACCTGAATCCTAAACTTAACCCTCACACTCACAGTCACCTTAAACCTAGACCTAATCCTAACCTTAACACTAACCCTCACCCTCACCCTAAACCTCACCCTAACCCTAACCATAACCCAAAACCTCAGCCTCACATTCACAGCAAACTTAACCCAAACCATAACACTAACAATAACCCTAACCCTCACCCTCAACCTAACCCTAAACCTAAACCTAAAACTAACCCTAACCCTAACCCTAAACCTGACCCTAACCCTAATCCTAACCCTCACCCTCACTCTCACAGTAACCATAACCCTAACCCTAACCCTTACAATAACCCTAACCCTAACCCTATACCTAATCTGAACCATATCCTTCACCCTAAACCTAACCCACACCCTAAAGCTTATCCTCACCTTAACCCTAACCCTCACACTCACCCTAACCCTCACCCTAATCCTAATCCTAACCCTAAGACTAACCCTCTCCCTCACCCTAACCTTCACCCTAAACCTAACTCTAACACTAACCCTAACCCTAACCCTCACCCTCAGCCTCACTCTAACCCTAACTCTAACCTTAAACCTCCCCCTGCCCCCACCCTAACCCTAACCCTAACCCTCAACATCACCCAAACCCTAACCCTAAACCTCACCCTCACTCTAGCCCTCACCCTAATCCTAATCCTAACACTAAACCTCACTCTAATCTAACCTTAATCTTAATCCTAACCCCTAACCTAACCCTCACCCTCACCCTAACCCTCACCTGAACCCTAACCCTAACCTAACCCTCACCCTCACTCTAATCCTAACCATAACTGTAACCCTAAACCCCACTCTCACCCTAACCCTCACCCTAAACCTAAACCTCCCCCCTACCCTAACCCTAATCCTCACCCTCACCCAAGCACTCACCCTAACCCTAATCCTAACCCTAATACTCCCCCTAACCCTAACTCTAACACTAAACCTCACCCACAACCTACCCCTAAGCCTAAACCTAAACCTAACCCTAACACAAATATTCACCCGCACCTTTACACTAATCCTAACCCTACACCTTACCCTCCCCCTAATTATCCCCCTAACCCTAACCCTAACACTAACACTACCCCTAACCCTAAACCTAACCCTCACTCTAACCCTAACTCTAACCCTAAACCTCACCATCACCCTAAACCTAACTCTACCCCTAACCCAAACCCTAAACCTCATCAGAAAACTAACCCTCACCCTCACCCTCAGCCTAAAACTAAACCTGACCCTAACAATAACCCTAACACTAATCCTGACCCTCACCCTAACCATAATGCTCACCCTAACCCCAAACCTCACCCTAACCCTTACCCTCACCCTAAAACTAGCCCTAACCCTAACACTAACCCTCACACTAACCCTAACCCTACCCATAAACTTCACCCTAACCCTAAGCCTATATCTAACCCTAAACCTCACGCTCAGCCTAACCCTAACCCTAACCCTAACCCTCACCGGCACCCTCAACCTCACCATAACTCTAACCCTAACCCTAACACTAACACTAACCATAACCATAACCATCACTTTAACCCTAATCCTCACCCCCACCCTCAGCCTCAGCCTAACCCTAAGACTAACCGTAACACTCAGACTAACCTCACCGAAACCCTAACCCTAACACTAACCCTAACCCTAAACCTAACCCTAACCCTAAACCTAACCCTCATTATCAGCATCAACCCCACCCTAACCTAAACTCTAACCCGAACACTCACCCTAACCCTAAGCCCTACCCTAACCTTAACCCTAACCTTCACACTCACTCTACCCTAAACCTAATCCTAAACTTAACACTACTCCTAAAACTAACCCTCACCATAATCCTCACCCTAGCCCTCATCCTAACCCTAATCATAAACCTAAACCTCAAACTAAACCTAAATCTACCCCTAATCCTCAACCTCACCCTAACCCTAACTCTAACCCTAACACTAACACTAAACCTCACCATAACCCTAACCCTAACCCTCACCCTAACCCTAAAACTCACCCTCACCCTCAGCCTATCGCTAAGCCTAACCCTAAACCTATCCCTAACACACACTCACCCTCAATCTAACACTAATCCGAACCCTAACCATAACCCTTCCCCTAACTCTCACCGTAACCCTAACCTTAACACGAACACTAACCCTAACCCTCAACTTAACCGTCACCCTAACCCTAACTCTAAACCTAAACCTCACCATTATGCTAACCCTAACTCTAACCCTAACCCAAACCCTAAACCTCACCCTAACCCTAACCCTAACACTCATCCTCACCCTCACCGTAACCATAACCCTAAACCTAACCCTAACAATAACCCTAAACCTATTCCGAACCCTCACCCTAACCATAACCCTCACCCTAACCCAAACCATCACCCTATCACTTACCCTCACCCTAACACTAACCCTCACCCTAACACCAACCCTCACACTAAACCAATCCCTAACCCTAACCCTAAACTTCAACCTAACCCAGACCCTCACCCTAACCCTAAAAATAACCCTAAACATAACCCTCACCCTATCCCCCCCTTAAAGTTATATCTAACCCTCAACCTCACCCTCACACTCACCCTAACCCTAACCCTAAACCCCACCCTAACCCTAACCCTAAACCTCATCCTCATGCTCAGCCTAAGCCTAAGCCTAAAGTTAACCCTATCCCTAACACTCACCATAACCCCAACACTAACACAAAACCTAACTCTAAACCTAAACCTCACCCTCAAACTAACCCTAACAATAACCCTAACCCTAAACCTAAGCCTCATCCTAAACCTCACCCTCACCCTCACCCTCACTGTAACTGTAACCCTAACCCTAAACCTAACAATAACACTAACACTAACCCTAAACCTCATACTAACCATAAACTTCACCCTAATCCTAACCCTCACCATAACACTTACCCTCTTCCTAACACTAACCCTAACCCTAACACTAACCCTCACACTAAACCTAACCCTCAAAATAACCCAAAACCTCACCCTAACCCTAAACCTCAACCTGAACCTAGACCTCAACCAAACCCTAACCCTCATCCTCACCCTAAAACTCACATTAACCATAACACGAATCCTCAATCTAACCCTCAACCTCACCCTAACCCTAACCCTCACTGTTACCCTATCCCGAACGCTCAGCCTAACCCTCACCTTTAAACTTACCGTGACCCTCAACCTCACCCTCACCCTAAATCTAATCCTCATCCTATCCCTCACCCAAATGGTAACCCCAACCATCACCCTAATCCTAACCCTCACCCTCAGCCTCAGCCTCAACCTAACACTAAGCCTAAGCCTAACCCTAACCCTAACCCTCACCCTCACCCTAGCCCTCACCCTAACACTAATCCTAACCCTAACCTTCATCCTAACCCTTAACCTAACCATAACCCTAACCATCTTTCTAAACCTAATCCTCATCAACACCCATACCCTCAGCCTAACCCCAAGCCTAAGCCGAACCCTAACCCTAACCCTCACACTCACCCTCACTGTAAAACTTATCCTAAAACAAACACTAATCCTAGCATTATACCTCAACCTAACCCTCACCATAATCCTAACCCTAACACTAACACTAACCCTAACCCTCACCCTAAATCTCCCCCTAACAGTATCTCTAACCCTAAACCACACCCTCACCCTAACCATAACCCTAAACCTAAACCTCACCCTAACCCTGATCCTAAACCTCACCATCACCCTCACCCTCACTGTAACTCTAACCCTATCCCTAATACTAACCCTCACCCTCACCCTCACCCTAACCCTAACCCTAACACTCACCCTCACCATAATGCTAACCCTGAACCTAAACCTAAACCTCACCCTAATGATAACCCTAACCCTCACCCTCACTCTAACCCTCATCCTAACCCTAATGCTAACCCTAAACCTCACCCTCACCCTCATGCTCGGCCTAAGCCTAAGCCAAAGCCAAAGATTAACCCTGACCCTGACCCTCACCCTAACCCTAACCGTAACACTAACCCTAACCCTAACCCTCACACTAACACTCAACCTAACACTAACTCTGAACCTAAACCTCACCCTCACCCTAACCCTAACCCTCACCCTCACCCTCACCCCTTCCCTAATATTAAACCTAATCCTAACCCTAAACCTAACCCTAAAAATAAGAGTAACCCTCACCCTAACTCTCACCATAACCCTAACCCTAACACTCACTCTCACCATAGACCATAACCAAACCCAAAGCCTAGGCCAAACCCTCACCCTAACCCTCACTCTAATCCTAAACCCAACACTCACTTTAACCATAACCCTCACTCTCACCCTAACTCTAATCCTAACCCTAACCCTAACTCTAACCCTCCCCTTAACTCTAACCCTAACCCTAACCTTAAAAGGAACACTAACCCTAACCCTCAACCTAACCCTCACCTTAATCCTAACTCTAACCTAAACCTCACCCTGACCCTAAACCCAACTCTAACATTAACCCAAACCCTAAACCTAACTCTAACCCTAACCCTAACCCTCATCCTCACCCTCACCATAACCGCAACCCTAAACCTAACAATAAGAATAACCTTATCCCTATTCCTAACCCTCACCCTAACACTTACCCTCACCCTACCACTAAACCTAAACCTCACCCTAACCCTCTCCCTAACCCTATATGTAACCCTCAACCTCACACTCACCATAAACCTAACCTTAAACCCCACATTAACCCTAACTATAACCATCACCCTTATGCTCGGCCTAAGCCTAAGCCTAACACTAACCCTAAACATCACCCTAACCCCAACAATAACACTAAACCTAACTCTAACCCTAAACCTCATCCTCACCCTAACCCAAATTCTAACCCTAACCCTAACCCTAAACCTAAACCTAAGCCTAAGCCAAAGATTAACCCTGACCCTGACCCTCACCCTAACCCTAACCGTAACACTAACCCTAACCCTAACCCTCACACTAACCCTCAACCTAACACTAACTCTAAACCTAAACCTCACCCTCACCCTAACCCTAACCCTCACCCTCACCCTCACCCCTTGCCTAATATTAAACCTAATCCTAACCCTAAACCTAAACCTAAAAATAAGAGTAACCCTCACCCTAACCCTCACCATAACCCTAACCCTAACACTCACTCACACCATAGCCCATAACCAAACCCTAAGCCTAGGCCTAACCCTCACCCTAACCCTCACTCTAATCCTAAACCCAACACTCACTTTAACCATAACCCTCACTCTCACCCTAACTCTAATCCTAACCCTAACCCTAACTCTAACCCTCCCCTTAACTCTCACCCTAACCCTAACCTTAAAAGGAACACTAACCCTAACCCTCAACCTA